>NC_090373.1:60109190-60799815 GCF_036365525.1 Heterodontus francisci | reverse complement strand
CCCAGTATGAAATCACATTCTTTATCATCATTTCAGTGGTTAATTTAGATTTCTGACATCCGATAACCCTGTAAAGTTAAAAAGAGATGTTAATACCAGAGCCTGAAGAATTCAGTAGCTCCATCATTAATATGTGGCATGAATCAGATGGGTAGGAAACCCCATGACATACAGGCATAAGGTCCAGGAGATTTTAATTCTTGATGCTCATTTACATTTGACCATCAGTCTAGGCTCTGCATCACATTGGGAATTTGGCAGCTATTGAGTAGAAGGGCTTTCCCCAGCTTTTCTGATACCTACCTGGATGTCCTGGTAGATAAAGTCAGGTTAGGAGAGAGAAACTCTTCCCCATCCACTACAGTAGCATCCCCAAGAGCACTAACAAGCAGGCTTGGACAAAGGTGGTTGATACAATCAGTGCCGCCAGCAACACCTCCAGGATGTAGGTTCAATGGAGAAAGGTTTCATGACCTCATAAGCAGCAAAGCTGAGTACAGCTTTTCATCGCTCTCAACTGCAGCTCACAACATATCTCTGACTGCTTCCCAACCACTCTCAACAAATCCCACCCCTCCATCTCATACTTTAGCATATAATCACAATGGTGTAATGCCATAACACTCTTGTTCATTTCTCCTTTCCTTTTTTCACACCACACACTGGCACCATTCTCATTTCACATCCTACCACTTTCACATCTACTAACTCCTCTCAGCACTGCTTCCTCAGTTCATATTCCACTCATGGCTTTATGTTCATCACCTCCCCATTCTTATTCTCTTTGTTTCTTCTACGTCGCTGAACACATGCACTATATGCACAAGTCCTGCACTTCTCCACTGATCTTTTCAACAAACGATCACTTTCTTTTTCTGAAGGACAAGACCATACATAAAACGAAGAAGAAGGTGAGGAGTCACCAACATCATCAGCCTCACCCAGGCAGAGCAAGAAGCCTTGGAGCTCAGTGGCCAAGTAGGACTTTGAGTATTGAAGAAGGAGAAACAGGTAACTTACCTCACTCAGTTTTCTTGAGTACCCAGAAATCATAAGGGTAAAAATATAAGAAATAGCAGCAGGAGTAGAACATACGGCCCCTTGTGCCTGCTCTGTCATTCAATAGGATCATGACAGATCTTTGACCTGAACTCCATTTCCTGCCTGATCCCCATATCCCTTGATTCCCTTACAGTCCAAAATTCTATTGATCCCAGCCTTGAATATATTCAATGACTGAGCATCCACAGCTCTCTGGGATAGACAATCCAAAAGATTCATAACCATCTGAGTGAAAATATTTCTCCTCATTTCTGTTGTAAATGGCCGGCCCCTTATCCTGAAACTACTCCCCTTAGTTCTAGACTCTTCAGCCCAGGGGAAACAGCCTCTCCACATCTACCCTGTTAAGCCCTCTCAGAATTTTATATGTTTCAATGAGATCACCTCTTATTCTTCTAAACACCAGAGAGTATAAGTCCACTCTACTCAATCTCTCCTAATAGGACAACTCTCTCTTCCCAGGAATGAATCTAGTGAATCTTTGTTGCACTGCCTCAAAGGCAAGTATATATACTTGCTTAGGTAAGGAAATCAAAACTGCACATTACTGCAGGTGTGGTCTCACCAAAGCCCCATACAATTGATTTCCTTACTCTTATACTCTGACACCCTTGCAATTTTTTTTAAAATTCGTTCTTGGCATGTGAGCATTGCTGGCAAGGCCAGCATTTATTGCCCATCCCTAATTGCTCTTGAGAAGGTGATGGTGAGCTGCCTTCTTGAACTGCTGCAGTCCATATGCTGTAGGTATACCAACAATGCTGTTAGGGAGGGAGTTCAAGGATTTTGACCCAGTGACAGTGAATGAATAACAATATATTTCCAAATCAGGATGGTGTGTGAATTGGAGGGGAATTTGCAGGTAGTGGTGTTCCCAAGATACAATTTGTCTTCCTAATTGCTTGCTATACCTGCTGTTAATGTTCTGTGTTTCATGTACAAAGATACCCAAATCCCTCTGAACACCAACATTTAATAATTTCTCACCATTTAACAAAAATATTCTGGGTTGAATTTCATGGGCCCCTTTGGGACGGGAACAGAGGTAAAGGAGCCCATAAAATTACGTCAGAAGGCCGGGGCTGGAATGCCCATTGCCTTCCTGCCCCAGGCCAATTGAGGCCCTTAAGTGGTCAATTAATGGCCACTTAAGGGCCTCGTCCTGCCTCTACCTCAATTTAATAGAAGACGGAGGGGCCCATCCTCGCGGGGAGACACTGCCAGATAAAACCTGGCAGCCTTCTAGCGAGATTGGGGGAGTCCCTCCTTTAGGGGCAATCCAGGGCCCCCCGGAGGCCACCCCCGGCAGTGATCGCCACCTCCTCGGGAATACACCCCCCCACCCTCACTAATTCTGCCCCCCCCCCACCCCAGTCCCGTCGCCAGCGCCTGCCTGAATGATCCCACGACCCCGACCCCACTTACCTCTGGCATCCTCGGTACTGCAGGGCACCCAACAGTACTGGCAGTCCCATTGCTCCCAGTGGTGCTGCCAGTACTAAAGAGCTGCCATTCTTATGATTGTTTGGCAGCTCTTGGAGGTGGGAGCTCTTCCTTTAAAGGGACTGAGTCCCCGACGGTGGGCAGTTAATTGTCTGCCCGCCATGTACTTGCAACAGGGGTCCAAAGGAGGACCAAGGCAGGGTCTCCCCCACCTTCCAGCCCACTGCTGGGACCCCCATCTTCTGAACAAGATCCAGCTTATTTTCCCACCTAGCTTTGTATTGTCAGCAAATCTGCATACATTACACAGTCCCTTCATCTAAGTCATAATATGGATTGTAAATAGCTGAGGTCCCGGCACTGATCCTTGCAGCATCCCACTAGTAATAGCCTGTCAACATGACAATTACTCATTTATTCCTACTCTCTTTTTGTCCTTTAAGCAATCCACTATCCATTCTAATATATTAGCCCCTCCGACCGCTACCCAACCCCGAGACCCTATTTTGTGTAACAACCTTTTGTGTGGCACCTTATCAAATGCCTTCATAAAATCCAAATTTATTACACCCACTGATTCCCCTTTATCTGACCTGCTAGTTATATCCTCATAAAATTCTAATAGATTTGTCAAACACGATTTCTCTTTCATTAAATCATGTTGACTCTGCCTAGTCATATTGTGATTTTCCAAGTGCCCTGTTACCACCTCCTTAATAATTAATTTCAGCATTTTTCCAGTAACTAATGTCAGGCTAACTGGCCCATAGTTCACTGTTTTCTCTCTCTCTCCTTTATTGAATAGTGGTGTTACATTTGCTATCCTCCAATCCACTGGGATCATTCTGGAATCCAGGAAATTTTGGAAGATCACAACCAATGCATCCACTATTTCTGCAACCACCTCTTTTGGAACCCCAGGATATAGGCCATCAGGTCCAAGGGCTTTTTCACTTTTAGTCCCATTAATTTTTTCAATACTTTTGCTTTACTAATATTCATTATTTTCAGTTCCTCACTAGTTCTGGTATTTCTTTAGTGTCTTCTACTGTGAAGATGGACACAAAATATTTGTTTAACGTCTTTGCCATTTCCTTATTTTCCAGTATTATTTCTTCTGTCTCAGCGTCTAAGGGGCCAACACTTACTCTTGCTACTCTCTTCCTTTTTACATACTTGTAGAAGCTCTTACAAGCTGCTTTTATACTTCTTCCTCATTAACTCTCATTCTATTTTTTCCCTCTGTATCAATTTTCTGTTCATCCTTTGCTGGTTCCTAAAATTATCCCAATCCTAAGGCTTACTACTCTTTTTAGCAACATTCTTCATTTAATCTAATACTATCTTTAATTACGGACAGATGGATCACTTTTCCCATGGAGTTTTTATTTCTTAATGGAATGTATATTCATTGAGAATTATACGAACATACAAACATACGAATTAGGAGCAGGAGTAGGCCACTTGGCCCCTCGAGCCTGCTTCACCATTCAATAAGATCATGGCTGATCTGATTGTAACCTCAACTCCATATTTCCACCCACCCCCAATAACCTTTCACCCCCTTACTTATCAAGAATCTATCTACCCCGCCTTAAAAATATTCAAAGACTCTGCTTCCACTGTCTTTTGAGGAAGAGAGTTCCAAAGACTCACGACCCTCTGAGAGAAAGAATTTCTCCTCATCTCTGTCTTAAATGGGTGACCCCTTATTTTTAAACTGTGACCCCTAGTTCTAGATTCTCCTGCAGGGGGAAACATCCTTTCCACATCCACCCTGTCATGAACACTCAGAATCTTATATGTTTCAATCAAGTTGCCTCTTATTCTTCTAAACTCCAGCAGATACAAACCTAGCCTGTACAACCTTTCCTCATAAGACAACCTGCCCATTCCATATATTAGTCTAGTAAACCTTCTCTGAACTGCTTCCAACGCATTTACATCCTTCCTTAAATAAGGAGACCAGTACTGTGCACAGTACTCCAGATGTGGTCTCACCAATGCCCTGTGTAGCTGAAGCAAAACCTCACTATTTTTGTATTCAATTCCCCACTCAATAAACAATAACATTCAATTAGCTTTCCTAATTACTTGCTGTACCTGCATACTAACCTTTTGCGATTCATGCACTAGGACACCCAGATCCCTCTGCATCTCAGAGCTTTGCAATCTCTCACCATTTAGATAATATGCTTTTTTAATTCTTCCTGCCAAAATGGACAATTTCACATTTTCCCACATTATACTCCATTTGCCAGATCTTTACCCACTCACTTAACCTATCTATATCCCTTTGTAGCCTCCTTATGTCCTCTTCACAACTTACTTTCCTACCTATCTTTGTGTCATCAGCAAATTTAGCAACCATACCTGCAGTCCCTTCATCTAAGTCATTTATATAAATTGTAAAAAGTTGAGGCCCCAGCACTGATCCCTGTGGCACACCACTTGTTACATCTTGCCAACCAGAAAATGACTCATTTATGCCTACTCTCTGTTTCCTGTTAGCTAGCCAATCTTCTATCCATGCCAAAATGTTACCCCTACACCTTGAGTTTTTATTTTCTGCAATAACCTTTGATGTGGCACCTTATCAAATACCTGCTGGAAATCTAAGTACAGTACATCCACTTTTCCTCTTTACCCACAGCACTTCAAAGAACTCCAATAAATTGGTTAAAAATGATTTCCATTTCACAAAACCATGTTGACTCTGCCAGATTACCTGCTCTAATGTCTTTAATAATAGCTTCGAACGTTTTCCCTATGACAGAACATAAGAACATAAGAAATAGGAGCAGGAGTAGGCCATTCAGCCCTTCAAGCTTGCCTTGCCATTCAATAAGATCATGGCTGATCTGCCCCAGATCTCAACTCCTCTTTCGTGCTAGCTTCTCATATCCCTCAACTACCCAATATTTCAAAAATCTATCTACCTCCTTTTTAAATACTTTCAGTGATCTAGCCTCCCCAACTCTCTGGGCTAGAGAATACCAGACATTCACTACCCGCTGAGAGAAGAAATTCCTTTGCATCTCCGTTTTAAATGAGTGTCCCCTTATTCTATAACTATGTCCCCTAGTTCGAGATTCCCCCACTGGTGGAAACATCTTCTCAACATCTACCCTGTCAAGCCCCCTCGGAATCTTGTACTTTTCAATAAGATCACCCCTTATTTTTCTAAACTCTAATGAATAAAGGCCTAACCTGTTTAGCCGTTCTTGATAAGTCAACCCCTTCATCCCAGAAATCAGCCTAGTGAATCTCTTTTGAACTGCCTCCAATGCCAGTATATCCTTTCTTAAATACGGGGACCAAAACTGTATACAGTACTCCAGGTGCAGCCTCACCAACATCCTGTACAGTTGTAACACGATTTCTTGCCAACTTACTTTCATAATCAATTTTCTCCCTCTGATTTTAAGTCATCCGCTGCTGGTTCCTAAAAAATTCCCAATTCTCTGGCCTACCACTAGTTTTCGCCACTTTGCATGCCTTAGTTTTTGATTGGATGCTCTCCTTGACCGCCTTTGTTAACCACGGGTGGTTCATCCTTCTCATCAAGTCCTTTTTGACCGGGATAAATTTTTGCTGAGCATTATGAAATATCTGCTTAAATATTAAGATAGCTGGCCTGCAGTTTCCTGCTTTCTGTCTCCCTCTCTTTTTGAATAAAGGAGTTACATTGGCTATTTTCCAATCGAATGGAACTTTCCCTGAATCTAGGGAATTTTGGAAAATCAAAACCAACGCATCAACTATCTCACGAGCCATTATGAAATATGTCTTTAAATGTTCACCACTGCATATCTACCAGCATAGCTTTTAATCTGATTTTCCAAAGACCTTATCCAGCTCACCCCTCATACCTATGTCACAAAAACAAGAAATGCTGGAAATACTCAGCAGGTCCGGCAGCATCTGCAGAGAGAGGAGCAGAGTTAACGTTTCAGGTCAATGACCCTTCATCAGAACTGGCAAAGGTTAGAAATGTAATAGGTTTTAAGCAAATAAAGTGAGAGTGGGGTAAGATATAACAAAAGGCAAGGTGTTGATAGGACAGGGTCACAGGGAATAACTGACCAGAAGGTCATGGAGCAAAGGCAAACGTTAAAGGCAAAATGTTAATGTTGTGTTCAAAGACAAAGCGTTATTGCAGAGAGGGTGGTAATGGGCAGAAAAATGAACAGCCCTGGCCCAAAGCACAAACATGAAAAAAACAATGGGCAGGCACATGGTAAGAAAAATGAATGATGAAATAAACTAAAATAAAATAAACAAAAAAGAAAAAAAAACGGAAAATAAAAAGGGGGGCCCGTCATGCTCTGAAATTATTGAGCTCAATATTCAGTCCGGCAGGCTGCTACATGCCTAATCGGTAAGTGAGATTCTGTTCCTCGAGCTTATGTTGATGTTCACTGGAACACTGCAGCAAGCCCAGGACAGATATGTGGACATGAGTGCAGGGGGTGTGTTGAAATGGCAAGCAAACGGAACCTCGGGGTCATACTTTCAGACTGAGCGGAGGTGTTCCTCAAAGTGGTCACCCAATCCGCATTTGGTCACCTCAATGTAGAGGAGACCACATTGTGAGCAGCAAATACAGCATACTACATTGAAAGAAGTACAAGTAAATCGCTGCTTCACCTGAAAGGAGTGTTTGGGGCCTTGGATAGTGAGGAGAGGGGAGGTAAAATTGCAGGTATTACACCTCCTGCGAGTGCATGGGAAGGTGCCGTGGGAAGGGGACGAGGTGTTGGGGTAATGGAGAATTAGACCAGGTTGTCATGGAGGGAATGATCCCTTCGGAATGCTGACAGGGGAGGGGAAGGGAAGGTGTGTTTGATAGTGGCATCATGCTGGAGGTGGCAGAAATGGCGGAGGATGACCCTTTGGATGTGGAGGCTGGTGGGGTGGAAAGTGAGGACAAGGGGAACCCTGTCGTGGTTCTGGGAGAGAGGGGAAAGGGTGAGGATATAGGTGCAAGAAATGGGCCGGACATGGTTGAGGGCCCTGTCAATCACAGTGGGGGGGAATCCTCGGTTGAGGAAAAAGGAAGACATATCAGAAGTGCTGTCGTGGGAGGTAGCATCATCAGAGCAGATGCGTCGGAGACGGAGAAACTGGGAGAATGGAATGGAGTCGTTACAGGAGGTAGGGTGTGAAGAAGTGTAGTCGAGGTAGCTGTGGGAGTCTGTGGGCATATAATGAATATTAGTAGACAGCCTATCCCCAGAGATGGAGACAGAGAAGTCGAGGAAGGGAAGGGAAGTGTCGGAGATGGACCATGTAAAGGTGAGAGAAGGGTGGCAATTGGAAGCAAAGTTGATAAAGTTTTCCAGTTCGGGGCGGGAGCAGGAAACGGCACCGATACAGTCATCAATGTACTGGAAAAAGAGTTGGGGGAGGGGGCCTGAGTAGGACTGGAACAAGGAACGTTCAACATATCCTACAAAAGGACAGACATAACTAGGACCCATGTGGGTACCCATAGCAACCCCTTTTACTTGAAGGAAGTGAGTGGAGTTGAAGGAGAAGTTGTTCAATGTGAGAACAAGTTCATCCAAGTGGAGGAGGTGATGGTGGATGGGGACTGGTTGGGCATCTGTTCAAGGAAGAATCGGAGAGCCCTCAAACTGTTCTGGTGGGGAATGGAGGTGTAGAGAGATCGGACGTCCATAGTGAAGAGGAGGCAGTTGGGGCCAGGAAACTGGAAATTGTCAAAATGACATAGGGCATCAGAAGAGTCCGCACAGTGGCGCAGTGGTTAGCACCGAAGCCTCACAGCTCCAGCGACCTGGATTCGGTTTGGGTACCGCCTGTGTGGAGTTTGCAAATTCTTCCTGTGACCACGTGGGTTTCGACCGGGTGCTCCAGTTTCCTCCCACAGCCAAAGACTTGCAGGTTGATAGGTAAATTGGCCATTGTAAATTGCCTCTAGTGTAGGTAGGTGGTAGGAGAATGGTGGGGATGTGGTAGGGAATATGGGATTATTGTAGGATTAGTATAAATGGATGGTTGTTGGTTGGCACAGACTCGGTGGGCCAAAGGGCCTGTTTCAGTGCTGTATCTCTCTATGACTCTATAAGAGTCACGGATGTAGGTAGGAAGAGACTGGACTGGGGAGAAAAGATAAAGTCAAGATAGGAAGAATTAAGTTCAGTGGGGCAGGAACAGGCTGAAACAATGGGTCCGCCAGGACATTCCTGTTTGTGGATTTTAGAAAGGAGATAGAAGTGGGCTGTCCGGGATTGTGGGACTATGAGGTTGGAAGCTGTAGAGGGAAGATCTCCAGAGGAGATGAGGTCAGTGACAGTCCTGTGGACATTAGCTTGATGTTTGGTGGTGGGGTCATGGTCCAGGTGAGCGAAGGGGGCAGAGAAATTGAGACAGCCGATGTCTTGCAGACAGTTTTCAATGAAAAGATCAAGAGTGAGTAATAGGCCAGAGGGAGGCGTCCAGGTGGAGGGAGAATGCTGGAGGCGGGTGAATGAGTCTGCTGGTCGGGTGGAGAACTCCTGGTCAAAGAAGTGAGCCCGGAGGTGAGGGCAACGGAAGAAGAGCTCAATGTCATCCCGAGCACAAAATTCATTGAGGTGAGGGCGTAAGGGGATAAAACTGAGTCCTTTGCTGAGTACAGAACGTTCAGCGTCAGAGGGTATCGTGAATACACGACAAGAGGTCAGATCAGAAGGGGTGGGTCAGAGGGATCTGGAGGGGCATTAGTCCCCATCAGCTGCAGGAGTTTGCCTTCCTTAACAACTGAAATGAAGAAAAGAAGTTTTTTGTTAATACGTCGGATAAGGCGAAGGATGAAATGAAACTGCAGAGTAGAACAGCTTTGAGATAACATACCTATACCTCATAGCTATGTAACTGGCTTCATTTAAGTTTTAGGCTCCAATTGCAAACTTAAATATGTCATGCTCAAAATCAGTGTAAATTCTATCATATTGGGATCACTCGTCCAGAGGATCCCTTACTATGAGATTACTAATTAACCCTGTCTCATTACACAAGACAAGATATAAAATAACTTGTTTCCTGGTTGTTTCTACAATGTACTGTTCTAGGAAACTGTCTCAAACGTGTTCCATGAACATGTCATCCAAACTTCTTTTGGCAATTAGATTTGTCTAGTCTATATGAAGATTAAAAGTCCCCACGATTAATGCATTGCCTTTGTTACAAGTTCCTTCTATTTCTTGATTAATATTCTGTCCAACAGTATAGGTACTGATATGGTGTCTATAAACTACTCCCACCAGAGTTTTCTGCCCTTTGTAAGTAGCGCAAAGTTCTGCTCGACTGAGTCCTGCACGACAGAGTGCTTAACTTGGGAATTTGGTAAGTGTGGGAACTCGATGCAATGAGGGAGGAGGTGCTGTTCTGCTCTTTTACAGAACAAGGAGTGATCCAAGAGAGGGAGCCAGAGACAGTGAGACCTGAGAGCTGAAGCCCAGATGCATTAAATAGATGAGCTGGTAGGTGATTAGTTGGTGAGTTTTAAGATTTTGTTTCCTTTCTAAACAGGGGCAGTAATTTAAACTGGTACTGGGGAGAAAGAAGTATTGTATTAAATTTGCAGCTTAACTAGTTAAACTACTTAATATAACTACAATTATCGGTGATATTTCTAAACTTGAAACCTAAATAGTTAAATAAAGCACAATAGAGATGGCAGGGCAGGTGATGTTTTGCAGCTGTAGCATGTGGGAGCTGATGGACACCAGTGTAATCCACTGTAACCACATCTGCAGTAAATATCTGTAACTCAAGGAACTTCGGCTCAGGGGTAATGAGCTGGAGTCTGAGATTTGGACACTGCAATGCATCAGGAAGGGGGAAAATTACCTGGACACTTTGTTCCAGGAGGCAGTCACATCCTTTTGGCTAGGTACTTCAGATTTGGTCCATTCTCAGGGAAAGGAGGGTGCGACTATGAGTGAGGCAGGTGTGGGGATCCAGAAGGTAGCAATGGAGGAGTTTCAGCCCTTTCATTTTTCCAACAGGTTCGAGGTTCTTGCAGCTTGTATGGACGAGAACAGGGGCTGCAGGGAGGATGAGAAAACTGACCACAGCACCGTTCAAGTGGAGGAGTAAAAAGGAATGTAGTAGTAGTAGTAGACAGTATAGTTAGGGGAATAGATACTGTTCTATGTAGCCAAGAGCATGAGTCCTGAGGACTGTGTTTCCTGCCCAGTGGCAGGGTTAAAGATCCTTGTGGCTGGAGAGGAACTTGGAGTGGGAGGGGAAGGATCCTGTTGTTGTGGTTCATGTGGGTACCAACAACATAGGTAGGACTAAGTAAGGTTTTGCTGAGGGAGTATGAACAGCTAAGGACTAAATTAAAAAGCAGAACCACAAAGGTAATAATCTCTGGATTACTACCTGAACCACAAGCAAATTGGCATGTCAATAAGATCAGAGAGTTGAATGCATGGTTCAAAGATTGGTGTGGGAGAATGGGTATCGATTCATGTCGCATTGGCAACAGTACTGGGGAAAGAGGAAGTTGTACCATTGGGACAGCCTTCACCTGAACTGCACTGGCATCAGTGTACTGGCAAATAGTATAACTGGGGCTGTAGAGAAGACGTTAAATCAAGTAGGACGGGGGAGGATTCAGGTGAGTGGAAATTTCAAAAGTTAGTGAGAAAGGACAAGGGAATACAGCTGGGTAGCAAAACGGGTAATGATAGCCAGAGTGTGCCAGGAAGGGATAGAGCGTACAAACATAAGAGTGCATTAGAAAATAAGGTCAGCATAGGGAAAAATGGTAAAAAGACAGAATTAAAGGGTCTTTATCTGAATACGTGCAGAATTCAATACAAGATGGATGAATTGATAGCACAAATAGAAATAAATGGGTATGAAATGATAGCCATTACAGAGAAGTGGTTGCAAGGTGACCATGGCTGGGAACTAAATATTCAAGGGTATTTGACATTTCAGCAGGATAGGAAGAAAGGAAAAGGAGGTGGAATAGCTCAGTTAATAAAGGATGAATTCAGTACAGTAGTGAGAAATGATCTTGGCTCGGAAGATCAAGATGTACGATCAGTTTGGGTGGAGATAAGAAATAGCAAAGGAAAGAAGTTACTGGTGGGAGTAGAACAAAGGTCCCCTAACAGGAGCTACACTGTAGGACAGAATATAAATCAAGAAATAACAGTTGGGGTGGGGGGAGGGTGGGGGTTGTAAGAAAGGTACTGCAATAATCATGGGCGATTTGCAAAGCTAGCCTGGAGGATGAGTTCATAGAGTGTATTACGGACAGTTTCTTCAAGCAATACATTCTGGAAGCAACCCGGGAGCAGACTATTTTAGACCTGATAATGTGTAATGAGACAGGATTAATAAATGACCTCATAGTAAAGGATCTTGTAGGCAAGAGTGATCATAACATCATAGAATTTCACATTCAGTTTGAGGGTGAGAGAGTGTGGGTCTGAAACTAGTGTTTTTAACTTAAATAAAGACAATTACAAGGGTATGAAGACAGAGTTGGCTAACGTGGACTGGAAAAATACATTAAAAGGTCAGACAGTAGAGAAGCAATTTAAGGAGATATTTTATAACTGAGCTGGGACCAGTGTTCTGGTGAGTCATATAATTAGAGTGTTATGGAGGGCTTTAAATTAAATAGTGGGGGCAAGGGATTAAATGAGCGAAGATGTGATAAATTAAAGAGAGAGGACAGGAAAGAGAGCAAAGCAGCAATAAGGGAATTGATAATCTGAGTGTGGCACAAAGGGACAGAGCGTACTAACGTAAGAGTGCACCTGCAGATGAGGCTAGAGGTTGCAAAAATAATAAAAAGACAGAATTAAAGTCATGTCTTACTGACTGTTTTTAGGTAGCAATCATCAAGAATTGGATATTGGTTTAAGGGAGAGAAGGATAAACAAAGGAGATATGGGAAACATTCTGTCTGTTTAAAGTGTGTGTAAGAAGCTGGTGTTAAATCTTTTCTTGTAAGAATGTTAAATAGCTTTTTCTTTAGTTTCTGGCTTTATTACAGTCATTTGAAAAGGCGCCTGGAGAAAGAACAAGAAAAATGACATAATCTACCTTTTCTTTTTAAAAAAATCATGTACTATGCTATTCTGTGTGTAGTTAATAAGTATTATAAGTTAATAAGTCTGAATTAAGTTTATACAATTAAGGTTAACTAACTTGTTAAGTTGAGAAAAACTAGAATTTCATTGGTGACCACAATGAATTCCAAGTAATTATGTCAAGTTTTGAGGGAGTCTTTAATTCTGGATATAAGGTTCACTCGTATAACATTGACAGTTTTGAATTTTAAATGTTTATTGCTGTGAATTGGATTTTGGAATCATCCTGGTTGTATCAAAAAAATTCTTGGATTAGAAACCTCTTACAAGAGATGCTAAAAAGTATGGAAACAATTGGCGTTTAATCAAAAATGCTGTCTTCTCTTATGGAGATAATTTCCTTTGACAATGATAAATGTTACTAATGATTTTGTTGTTTTCAAACCCTAAGGATACCAAAAAGAATTGGAAAAAAACAGTTTAAAGTAGAGTTTATTCTTTTTCAATCTGGATTTTTTTAAAAAAAGTTACGTAAAGTGATACATCTGAGAATGTTTTGCTCCACCCCTTTGGAAACAAGCAAAGAAATTAACCCCACTGCAGCTGTTGTTATTTTCATTTAATCCACCACACAATTTTTGCATTGCTGCGAGCAAAAATATATATTGGACATAATTACATTTTAAATTTATAAATTAACAGGTATAATTTGACAAATTAACCCATTGGGCTCAGGGGCAGAGTTACAATGGATTCTTTGTGTGTTTTATTTTGAACAGGTGACATTGGTTTCCAGGGCCACATGAGAACTGATGCCACAGCAAGAGATTCAGCAGCTTTAAGAATTTAAGAACTTAACTGCAGACATCAAATGTCACAGCATAGTCACAATTTGGCAAAGAGGCTTTGCCTCTTCAAAAACCTTTTATTATTTATCTTCCGTGACAAAGTGCTTGAGAAGGAGAGATAATTGCAAACACTTCTGTCTTTCATGTAAAACACGATGCAATACCATCAAGCCTGGGATAAGAAATTGGAATTGATAAACAAAATTAAATTTATATGAGTGGTTATTTAAAGCACTCAAAGGGAAATTTATTTGACATTTAAGGGGATAGTCAAAATTTCGTTCCACAAAAAAAAATGATGAAAAAGTAGTCCAGGTGGTTCCTAAGTATAAAAAAAAGTTCCTTTTGGGGAGAAATTAAATGGAACATGAACAAAGCCTGTCACTCCCAGCAACACTGTTATTTGAATTTGGAATAATTTAAGATGTTGAAAATCCAGTGCAATTTAGCAAGTTACTTTTAAGAAATTAAAATATCATCTAAGATAGAGCAAAAAAAAACAAAGAATGGTAATGCCTGGAATCAAATGGGAATGTTTAATTTCTGTTTTAAAGATATTATGAATATTGGTCTGTAAGGTTTCTCCAGGGCTCAAAATGAAATAGAATTATAATTAATGGGAATTGGCAATTAGATCTGGCTGATGCAAGAGCTAATAATGGAATCTTGGGGATAAACAATGGTGAAATTAGATTTCAAACCGTTAAATTAATATAGTGTAGAATTTATAAGAAGCCCAGAACTTTCCAGTGACAATCAGGAAAGTGTAAATAATTTGATATTTTCTCTTGGAGATATTTGTATCCTTGCCTATGCGTTTTTTTAAAGAGAGCTACATCTGATAGTCAGGCCACTACCCAATACATCGGAACTATGCTGCGGGAGGTAAGAAAAGATCTCAGACAGACCACCACCAAACTCCCCACCTTTTTGATCTTTTGATAAGATCGCCTGAGAGTCGAGAATGTGCGGCATGATATTGGGATACCGGTATAAGTGTGCAGATGTGATTCCAGTACAGCTACAACACTGGCATCTACCCGACAATGTGGAAAATTGCCCAGGTATGTCCTGTGCACAAAAAGCAGGACAAATCCAACCCGGCCAATTACCATCCCATCAGTCTATTATCAATCATCAGTAAAGTGATGGAAGGTGTCATCAACAGTACCATCAAGCAGCACTTGCTTAGCAATAACCTGCTCAGTGACGCTCAGTTTGGGTTCCGCCAGGGCCACTCAGCTCCTGACCTCATTACAGGCTTGGTTCAAACATGGAAAAAAGAGCTAAACTCAAGAAGTAAGGTGAGAGTGACTGCCCTTGACATCAAGGCAGCATTTGACCGAGTATGGCATCAAGGAGCCCTAGCAAAACTGAAGTCAATGGGAATCGGGGGAAAACTCTCTGCTGGTTGGAGTCATACCTAGCTCAAAGGAAGATGGTTGTGGTTGTTGGAGGTCAATCATCTCAGCTCCAGGACATCACTGCAGGAGTTCTTCAGGGTAGTGTCCTAGGTCCAACCATCTTCAGCTGCTTCATCAATGACCTTCCTTCAATCATAAGGTCAGAAGTGGGGATGTTCACTGATGATTGCACAATGTTTAGCACCATTCGCGACTCCTCAGGTACTGAAGCAGTCCGTGTAGAAATGCAGCAAGACCCGGACAATATCCAGACTTGGGTTGATAAGTGGCAAGTAACATTCGCGCCACACAAGTGCCAGGCAATGATCATCTCCAACAAGAAAGAATCTAACCATCTCCCCTTGACATTCAATGGCATTACGGTCACTGAATCCCCCACTATCAACATCCTAGGGGTTACCATTGACCAGAAACTGAACTGGAATAGCCGTATAAATACCATGGCTACAAGAGCAGGTCAGAGGCTAGGAATTCTGCGGTGATTAAATCACCTCCTGACTCCCCAAAGCCTGTCCACCATCTACAAGGCACAAGTCAGGAGTGTGATGGAATACTCTCCACTTGCGTGGATGAGTGCAGCTCCAACAAGACTCAAGAAGCTCGACACCATCCAGGACAAAGCAGCCTGCTTGACTGGCACCCCATCCATAAATATTCACTCCCTCCACCACAGTGGCAGCAGTGTGTACCCCCCATCTACAAGATGCACTGCAGCAACCCACCAAGGTTCCTTCGACAGCACCTTCCAAACCCAAACAAGGGCAGCAAATGCATGGGAACATCAACACCTCCAAGTTCCCCTCCAAGTCACACACCATCCTGACTTGGAACTATATCACCGTTCCTTCACTGTTGCTTGGTCAAAATCATGGAACTCCCTTCCTAACAGCACTGGGTGGATGTACCCACCTCACATGGACTGCAGCGATTCAAGAAGGCAGCTCACCACCACCTTCTCAAGGGCAATTAGGGATGGGCAATAAATGCTGGCCTCACCAGCAATACCCACATCCCATGAATGAATTTAAAAAAAATTTAAATGTAAAGCAACTAACATGCAAAATGCATGGTGAAACGCACTGAAGAACAGGACACAAACATGTTCACCTACTTGACAAACAGCATGGCATGAAATGGTTAATGTGGCCAGTAGAGTGAGACAACGTTTTAAATTATCACATACTCCATAGAGAAAATGACTTTACAATAATCAGGATAAATTAAACACATTGGTAATGCTAAGAGGGAGTAAAATTAAAGTTCAGAATGACAGTTGAAGGGCTAGAAAAATAATAATATTTAGTAAGAACTATCCACAAGATTGATACAGGCAAAGAGAGAGCTGGAGAATCTTTTAAGTCCATGATATTGTAATGAATGTAATATGACGCTTTTGTGACCAGTGTGATTGGGCCATGGATCCATGGATATTGCCATTATGATTAGGCAGATTAGAATCAAGGAAGGGGAATTGTTGGGTATCGCTACAGCAGTCAGCACTGCAGTCTGGAATAGAAAGGACTGCCACTTCACAGAAACACTTAATAATAATGGTGCAGAACAATGACCGTAGAATGCAGGAAATACAACGGCTAGGCGACCACAAGTGGTGGGAGACTGCATATAATGTAGGCCAACACCCATGGCTCTGGACTCTGTCCATGTTTATTATACTAACTCAGCCCATAGTATTAGTAGTAGGACTCTTAATGCTTTGCTATTTGCTACTTGTGGGACAAGTGCGTTACAAGACACGAAGCTTAGAGCTCGCGGCTTTTGAAAATAGTAAAATAAATAATGAGGGTTCGATAAGGATATCTCCCCTTCAGCTGGGGGAATGTAAGATTATTAGGTTGCTAAAAGTTACTAACCAGCATACCAACTGTCAATATCTAGCTATTATAAACTAACAAATGACTTATTATCATAAACTGACACTTAGCTTTATTAGAACCCTTCTTTGTGGTATGGTAAAGTGGAAAAACTTAAAAAATGAGGCACAGTATGG
The DNA here is from genome assembly GCF_036365525.1 of Heterodontus francisci. Lineage (NCBI taxonomy): Eukaryota > Metazoa > Chordata > Chondrichthyes > Heterodontiformes > Heterodontidae > Heterodontus > Heterodontus francisci. The sequence goes on along the minus strand of NC_090373.1, from coordinate 60,782,966 downwards.
ACAAGATGTCAAGGCAGAGGGATTCTGGGAGATTATGTCAGGTTTTAAATTGCTTACTTGCAGAAAAAGGGTGAGACTGTGAGAGCAGACAGTGAAAACAGCTTCTGCGTAGATTTGTCTTGTAGTGAGATAAGGCATCCTCCAAAAGTAAAAGCATTGAGATAAAGTAGTCAACACAAAGACCCCTTTGTGTACTACTTGCGCAAATCCGAAAGGATTGCAACTATTACAAAACGATCCTTGGTTGGTTAAGTAAGGAATCCTTTATTACAAGACTAATCACTGATTGGGAGTTGGGAGGGTTAACTGTAAAACTGCCAGGATAAAAGAAGTCCATTCCTTGGTACTGTCCGGCAGAGAATTTTGAACAACAAGAGTAACTACGAGAGAGAGAGAGCCAAAAACTTGAGGACCCAAAGCTGCAAGAGAAAGAGTCGTGCGCTCTGCTGTCCAGTCTCTAATACGGGTAGTATCTGTGTTAGGCTGTTAATTACTGCCTGTGTTTGTTACTATGGTTTATCTGAGAACTTAACGAACTTGTCCTTACCTTTATCTCAATAAAGTTCATTCACAACAAGCTGTTGTGCTGCCAAGTCTGTTCCCACCTTAGAAGGGGGGATAAAGCACTCCTATCTTATCAAACCTGACAATAGATGAGGGGAAACCAGTGGATTTGGATTTTCAGAAAGCTTTCAATAAGGACCCACACAGGAGGTTAGTAAACAAAATTAGAGCACATGGGATTGGGGATAATATACTTACATGGATTGAGAATTAGTTAATGCACAGAAAACAGAAAGTAGGAATAAACGAGATCTGGGTGTCCTCGTGCATGAATCGCAGAAAACTAGTATGCAGGTGCAGCAGGTAATAAGGAAGGCAAATGGAATTTTGGCATTTATTGCTAAAGGAATAGAGTATAAAAGTAGGGAAGTGTTGCTGCAATTGTACAAGGCATTAGTGAGACTGCACCTGGAGTATTGCGTACAGTTTTGGTCCCCCGACTTGAGAAAAGATGTAGTTGCATTGGAGGCAGTTCAGAGGTGTTTCACTAGATTGATTCCAGAGATGAGGGGTTTGTCTTATGAAGAGAGATTAAGCAGTTTAGGCCTTTACTCTCTGGAGTTTAGAAGAATGAGAGGAGATCTAATTGAGGTATATAAGATGATTAAAGGGATTGACAAAGTAGACGTAGAGAGGATGTTTCCTCTGGTGGGGCAATCTAGAATGAGAGGTCATAGTTTTAGGATAAGGGGTAGCAGATCTAAAACAAAGATGAGGAGAAATTACTTCTCTCTAAGGGTCGTGAGTCTGTGGAATTCACTACCCCAGAGTGCAGTGGATTCAGGGACATTGAGTAAATTTAAGGAGGGGATAGACAGATTTTTAATTAGTAATGGGTTGAAGGGTTATGGAGAACGGGCAGGAAAGTGTAATTGAGGCCGAGATGAGATCAGCCATGATCGAATTGAATGGCGGAGCAGGCCCGAGGGGCTGAATTGCCTATTCCTGCTCCTAGTTCTTATGTTCTTATGTTCTCAGGTAGATTGGCTGTGACTGGTGGGGTACCGCAAGGATCAGTGCTTGGGCCCTAGCTATTCACAATCTATATCAATGATTTGGATGTGGGGACCAAATGTAATATGTCCAGGTTTGCTGATGGCACAAAACTAGGTGGGAATGTGAGTTGTCAGGAGAATGCAAAGACGCTTCAAGGGGATTTAGACAGGCTCAATGAGTAGGCAAAAACATGGCAAATGGAATATAATGTGGAAAATGTGAAGTTATGCACTTTTGCAAGAAAAACAGTGGCGCAGTGGTTAGCACCGCAGCCTCACAGCTCCAGTGACCCGGGTTCAATTCTGGGTACTGCCTGTGTGGAGTTTGCAAGTTCTCCCTGTGTCTGCATGGGTTTCCTCCGGGTGCTCCGGTTTCCTCCCACATGCCAAAGACTTGCAGGTTGATAGGTAAATTGGCCATTAGTAATTGCCCCTAGTATAGGTAGGTGGTAGGGAAATATAGGGACAAGTGGGGATGTGGTAGGAATATGGAATTAGTGTAGGATTAATATAAATGGGTGGTTGATGGTCGGCACCGACTCGGTGGGCCGAAGGGCCTGTTTCAGTGCTGTATCTCTAAAACTAAAAACTAAAATGCTCAAATGTTGAGAGATTGGGAAGTGCTAATGTCCAAAGGGACCTGTGTGTCCTTGTTCATAAGTCACTGAAAGTTAACATGCAGGTGCAGCAAGAAATTGGGAACGCAAATGGTATGTTGGCCTTTATTGCAAGAGGATTTGAGTACAGGAGTAAAGAAGTCTTGCTGTAATTGTAGCAAGACACCCAGGTCTTTTCAAATCGTCAAGTACCCTAGAATATTTAGTTCCCAACCTTGGTCAGCAGATTGAGCGACGAGCCAGGGAGGCAAGAATCAATCTCATACTTACCATGATGGCCTCTCAAAGTGAACTCAATGATTCAGTCTGTCACCTCCTTTCTATCTGGATTCCGTGCCTAGCGCCCAGCTTAACCACGTGCTCTGACACATCTGAGACACTTACCAATGGAAGGCTGTGGCTATACCAGCAGTCCAATGAGGGAGAAAAGGTGAAGGCATGTCTCACAATTAAGGCATGAAAGAATAAGCATTTTTCAGCAATGAATGTGAACCTTAATAATGATCCAACTTTATAACACAAAACAAATGGTAAATGTCAAACACCCTTGAAACCCTAAGTGTTTCTAGATGCTTTTCTTAATATGCTTACAAGTACTTCTATGAGGTGTAACCCCTGCGAAAACAGCTGGGATGGAGGCAGGCTGCTGATCAGGCTGCCCCTTGGTCTGTGATGACTTCGGCAGCCATCCTCTGACTATATGTTCACATTTCTGAGATATGGCAGCAGTCATGGCATGGATGGACACCTCTATCATCAGCTAATGGCTGTGCATGGCCTCTGGCAGCTCCGCCAGATGTTGACTTACCTCCCGCTGCAACTCCAGCATTCCCTGTGTATTTTAAGGTTCTGAAAGGGTTCATGTTGAGAGAGTGTAAAGAATACCTCCTATCATGATGATGTAAGAGATCATGTGAGAGAGCCTTGAAGCTAGATGCAGTGTGGCTTTAGAGGAGTCGCACAGACTGGTGTGAAGCTGTACATACTTGTAATGTAATAAATGTTAATGTTCTAATTACTCCAGCCTAAGAAATCTCTCTAAACTAGACTAACTAAGCATATTAAGGTGGCAGAGTACCAAATAAACCTACAATATGGTGATCAGCAATGAGATCAAAAACAACTGTGGTTCTTACCATGCTACACCCAGAAGAAGATTTTGAAGAAATTTAGAAGAGGGTTGACCTGGAAAAAAGTGCCAAAACTGCAAAATACAGAAGAGGCTGTGGAAAAGCTCCAGACACAGAGAGGTGGGGAATCGGTGGTAGAAATCCGGTTCAGCGATTGAAGGCTTCGAGTTGGAGAACCATGCAACGATCGAGTATCTGGTGAGAAACCCTGAAAGAGTGCCTCGATGCAGTTCTACTCCATGGCTGAAGCATAGTTGGTGGAAGGCTGCTGACTTGCAGTAGAGAAGGCTGCAGATGGCCTTGGAGGACGCCTCTAAGCAGCTCCAGGTGTTGAAGGCTCAGATTTGGATAGCACCATCTCAGCATGGGCAGCAGCAGGCTGGGTGACAGACAACAGCAAGGGCACTAGCAAAGTGGCAGGGTGGGAGGACACACGTTGTCTTTCTGAGAGATGGTTTGTGTCCCATGGAGTCATTGCCACTCCCTTAAGGTGGCACCTCAGCAATCCTAGTAATGTGTTGGAGAACAGATTGCTGGATTGCTGTGACACTCTGCAAGCCCCTTTAAACTCTGCAATCCATGGCATGATGACAACAGTCTGACCTTGCATGACAGCAGCCTGACCTTGCATGGTAGTAAAATGATCTTGCATAACTCTGAACTTCCACTGTAGCACTCAGACTTCTGGTGGAAGTTGTTTGTGCTCCAATGGTAGCTGAGATATCAGGCATCAGTTGTTGCATCATGATTCAGTCCACAAGTGTGCTGATGGAGTTGACCAGCAGTTCTATTGTGAAAGATATGGGCTCCAAGCTCTGAGCAAAGCACTGTGCTAAGTTGGTGCTGGACTCCTCCATGCTCCTTGACATTGACCTCAGGCTTTCTGGTAGGCTTCCCTTTTCAACAAGCATTTCATTGTGCACAACCATCAACCTTCTTTTGTACGTTGCCTCATCAAAGTACCCATCTGAGTCTCCTGCAGCAGACCTCATGAGTGACCTCACCCTCTGGTGAACTGGACATGTGCTAGCCTTGCCCTCTGCTCTGGTTACAGGCCACTTGTGCTTGATGTCTCACCTTCTGCCTCTATGCTATCCTCTAAATGACATGCAGTGTCAGCATCTGAGCTGGTGGTTGCATGTGTAAAATCGACTGACAGTACTCTGTCTTCAGCATCACTGCTTTCTTGCTGTTCTTCCACTGCCTGGCAAGGTTGCATTTCTTAGTTACCTGAAAGCAAACAGGCACAAAGATAAGGTGTTAATGTGGGTGGAGGTTGAGGGGGTGGGGGTGGGGGAAAGGGCAAAGTAAGTGGTGCATGCCTATACCATCTGCAGCTCATAAATCAGAAGAGAGTGTGGGATGAGGGGGCATTGGGATATGAGAAAGAGGATTGGGTATGAGGATACTGTCATCTTCAATAGATTCAGCACCTCTGCTGGCCATGGCTGAAGCCGTGGCCGTCCCAATAATGGCCAGCGGTCTTTTCCATAAGGGGCAGGACATGGAGGCATGACTATCATCTTCAGTTAGCTCCTGCTGCCTCTGGCTGTGGGCCACTTTTTCCTGCAAGGGACAGGAAAATGTGTCAGTGAGTGTGGTGCAATGTGTTTGGCTGCTGTGGCTGTTACAGTGGAACAGCTGGCAGTGTGTGCAAGTTGAGAGGTATGAGTGCAAGGCTTGCAGCAGTGTTAAATGTGTGAGAGTTCCATGTAGTATATGAATGTCAGGTATGAATCCTAATTGATAGAAATTATTGGTAGATGAGTAATGATTGTGAATTGAGGAGTGTCTGAGGCTAGTGGTGCAGTTGGTAGGATGATGGATTCACTGACCTTTACTACTTATGTGAGGTCATTAAACGTCTTGTAGCAGTGCATCCAGGTCCTCGGGGCTATAGTGATCCAGGTCTTACTGCTCCCATTGCCTTCTGAGCATGTTTCTGGGGGCTTCTTAGTCCCTAGCAGATACAGGGCATCTCTCTTCCACCAAGGGCTCCAATGTGGCATCCAAACATTTTGTACCCCGCTCTCTGCCATGTAGTGCCATTAATCAGTGCTATCCAGATCATTCTGAGTGTACAAAGGACTCCCAGCACTTGCTCCAGCCACAATGCACCTCCACTATAAGAGGTGCAGGCTAACTTTTTCTGGTGCTAACCACTCATGATAATAGCTCTCTGCTCAGGCGCCCAGCCAATCAAAAGCACATGTTGGCTGGACATTAAGAACAAAGTTAGTCTGCTGCCTGCGAGGCAATCAATGGGCGTAGGATAATTGCACATTGCGATCCCCTCATCCGGTTTCAGGAGTTATTCAATTTAGTCCTCATTATCTCCTTAGCCCTACACTTCATGTTTCCAATAGGTTTGAAATCTATTCCTTGCCTCTGAAATTCAAACTATACTTTCAAATGCTCAGCAATATCTGTCGCAGTTTTGGAAACATAAATAACTGGGCGGATAGTGAGAACCAAAATTTCTCTGCCACCCCATCATCATTGGATAAATGTTCAGTAGCAATGATGCTACTTTATTATCCCTTTGCAGTATAACAGAGCTAATCTTACTCTATTTAAATATCAAATGTGATTTGTTTTAAAACAGAAGCATATGTGTTAACCCAATGAAGAGAACATTAAAAGTTCACTTCAATCCAGCTGTAAAATGCATTGGTACATTAATGTGTGGTGTGCCGTACAAAGGTTCAACTGCCTCACAGTATTGAGCAGCCTTTCATTCGCACTAATTTCCATCAGAATTATGTGGAAAATGAAACCAAGAATAAATACTGCATAATCAGAATAGAGCAACTCTTTCAGGGCAATAAGAAAATACTGTTATGGGCATTGTTGCGATTGGACTCGTATGTTGTGAACTAATAAATGATACCACATAAATTACAAACTCACTGTGAACATTTCTGTCAAGTTTGAAAATAGATTGAGCTCTTTTCAACATCATTTCCAATTACTAAAATATATTTAATCAAGAACCTTTGCTACATATGGCGACTTTAGAGATGATTTCTTATAGTCATGAAGGTATTCCAAAAGGATGGCTGTGGGTGTAATACAGTACCTGTTGCCAGGGGTTATCAGGCTAATAGCGCAAATGCTTTTTCTCAGTTTAATTACCTTTGTATGGCCTTTTTATAATAGTTACATGACAGGCAAAGTTGGCTCACACAGACTGCAATTTATGAAATCAAAGAAATGGCTGCACAAAAACAAAATATGAGGGAGGATTAAGTGATCTAAGGCAAAGGAACATCAAAGACAATGTACCAACTGTAGCCAGGCTGATAGACTTCTCTTTTTAATGCAAAATTATTTCAGCTTCAGAGAGATCTTTCAACTTGAAAGAGAAAGACTATTGCAAATTATTTTTCTAGGTGTTTCTCCCTTCAGAAATGTGTTGCTAGTTAACTGGTAATGGTGTTTCACAGCAATGTCACTATATATGAAAGCTTGGTAGTTCTTAGGTTTTCCAATTTCAATGATTCTATTGAAGTTACATTGACATTTATTGTGATGATTAGCTGCTGAAATGAATAATGCACATCAGCTTCAGGCTGTGAGAATTTGACAAGTAAGTGTTTTTCTGTTATATCAGTGGAGCTGATGGATGGAGATTTCCTCTGCTAGCTGCACTGCATGAAGTAAACAAAGCTCACTGTTATAGCCGGGTGGCATTGTAGATCCACTAAAATGTGGGTCTCTGATCCTGCCATTGGGATCAATGAGCTGCTTGGAGCAATGTAAATACAGGAAGCTGGTGCATGGAGTTTGCTCCCCAGTGGCCTGATCTATAGAAGTGTCAAATATAAGAACACATTGGTAGAAAAACAGAGGCATCTCTACTCTCTGGCATCCGCAGTATTCTTTAAGCAATAGAATTCACACAGAGGAGCTGACTAGCTGTGTCTTGTGTTTTGTTTGCAAAATTACTGGATCTTACTTGACCAGCATTTTTGTCCATTTGTCTGCTGATGACTTTCAGTTGGATACAGTTTTTGGTGTGCTGTTAGCCTTTTGGTACCTCACTAACTGGGATAAGATGCCCTTTACAGTATACCCTTCTTGTAGCCATAGATAGGCAAGTTGACTATAGATGGCATCATAGCCAAACCCAATTTTGTTTTGCCTGCATTTTTCAGCAAATTAATGACCTGAGGGTGGGAATGCACTTCCCCAGCTCAATAGCACTGAAGCATCTCAATTACAGCTAACTACATTTTAAGAAGGAGGAGAAATGAAACAAGAAGGAATGGTTTTGAAAGTGAGATTCATAGTGGGGGTGGGGGATGGAGGGAGGAATAAGGTAGCTAAAAGTTTTGCCATTGGTAGTTGAGCAGAGGAAGGCTGAAACCAAAGTTGGCAGAGCAGAGGTTATCACCAGGAACTTGGGGCTGGAGGGGATTGCTGCATTAGGAGGTTTTGGAGTTATTTTTAGACAAGGATTGGGATTTCAAGTTGATGCACTGAGAGGAAGGGAACCAGTAGAAGTTGCAACTATGAAGGTGAGTGGGATTTTGTGCAGATAGAATCATAGAAAAATTACGGCACAGCAGGAGGCCATTCAGCCCGTCATGTCTGTGCCGGCCGAACAAACTAGCTGCCCCATCTAATCCCATCTTCCAGAACCTGGTCCATAGCCTTGTAGGTTACAGCACTTCAGGTGCATGTCCAGGTACCTTTTAAAAGAATTGAGGGTTTCTGCCTTCACCACCATTCCTGGCAGTGAATTCCAGACACCCACCACACACTGGGTGAAAAAGTTTTTCCTCATGTCCCCTCTAATCCTTCTACCAATCATCTTAAATCTGTGTCCCCTGGTAATTGACCTCTCTGCTAGGGGAAATAGTTCCTTCGTGTCTACTCTGACTAGACCCCTCATAATTTTATACACCTCTATTAAGTCACCCCTCAGCCTCCTCTGTTCGAGGGAAAACAACTCTAGCCTATTCAATCTTTCCCCATAGCTGCAACTTTCAAGCCCTGGCAATATTCTTGTAAATCTCCTCTGTACTCTCTCCAGAGTAATTATGTCCTTCCTGTAATGTGGTGACCAGAACTGTATGCAATACTCCAGTTGTGGCCTAACCAGCGTTTTATACAGTTCCAGCATTGCATCCCTGCTTTTGTATTCTATACCTCAGCCAATAAAGGAAAGCATTCCATATGCCTTCTTCACCACTCTATCTACCTGTCCTGCCACCTTCAGGGACCTGTGGATATGCACTCTAAGGTCTCTCACTTCTTCTATCCTCTCAATATCCTCCCATTTATTGTGTGTTCCCTCGCTTTATTTGCCCTCCCCAAATGCATTACCTCACACTTCTCTGGATTGAATTCCATTTGCTACTTTTCCGCCCACTCAAGCAAACGATTGATATCATTCTTGAGTCTACAGCTATGCTCTTCACTATCCAATGGCCAATCCACATGGCCAATTTTTGTATCATCTGCAAATTTCTCAATTGTGCCTACCACATTTAAGCCCAAATCATTAATATATACCACAAACAGCAAGAGACCCAGTACTGAGCCCTGTGGCATGCCACTAGCAACCACTTTCCATTCGCAAAAACATCCGTCGACTACTGCCCTTTGTTTCCTGTCCCTGAGCCAATTCTGGATCCAACCTTTCACATTCCCCTATATCCCATGGGCTTTCATTTTATTGACCAGTCTGTCATGCAGGACCTTGTCAACTGCCTTACTAAATTCCATGTAGACCACATTCACTGCACGACGCACATCAATCCTCCTTGTTACCTCCTCAAAAAACTCAATTAAGTTAGTAAGACATGACCTTCCCCTAACAAATCCATGCTGACTATCTCTGATTAATCCATGCCTTTCTAAGTGGCTGTTAATCCTGTCCCTTAGAATTGATTCCAACTATTTACCCACCACCGAGGTCAGACCGACTGGCCTATAATTATTTGGCCTGTCCATCGCACCCTTTTTAAACAATGATACAATGTTCGCAGACCTCCAATTGTCGGGTACCTCGCCTGTATCTAGTGAGGATTTGAAGATGATCCTTAGCACATCTGCTATTTCCTCCCTGGCTTCCTTTAACAACCTGGATGCAATCCATCCGACTCTGGCGATTTATCCACTTTCAAGAATGTCAGACCCTTTAGCACTTCCTCTCTCATTATGCTTATCGTATCTAATGTTTCACACTCCTCCTCTTTAACTACAATGTGCTGAATTTTTCGGCAGCGGGTTGGATAGTGGCGTGGGGGCAGATGGGGGTGGCGTAAAATTGAGTGGGAGGTGCCGGGAGGCCTACCTGCCCCGCTTCCACCTCCAGTCAACTTTACGGTGGGGGGAAACGGCCGCCTGCCCAAGGCCCATCAAGGCCCTTAGCTGGCCACTTAATAGCCACATAAGGGCCCTTGCCCACCTCCACGGTATTTTACTCATGGCAAGCGGGCGTGCTGGGGATGTGAAAGGCCACCCAGTGATAGCTGTCGGCCTTTCCGCACACCGGTCTGGGCTATGGCAGTCGGGCACAGGGTGCCCGAATGAGGGCCGCCCCTGCCTCCTAACCCACCCCAGGACCTAAGACACCCCCGTCCCCCCAAACTACCACTCCAGCCTCACAAGGGCATGACCGATCTCACTGGTGAGGCATGCCCAACTTACCTTCACTCCTGGTTCCATGTCCTCGGCTGGGCTGCAGTCCCAGCAGTGGCCACCGTTCCTGGTGGTGCTGCTGGGACTAAGAGCTGCCAGCCTGCTGATTGGCCGGCAGCTCAATGAGGTGGGACCTCCGCCCTCAAGCAGGTGAAAGTCCCGCCTTGGGACAGTTAAAGCCCGGGGACCCGTAAAATGCGGGACGGATCCCCAGGCTAGGCGGAAGTTGGCTCTCCACTGACTTTTACGTTGGTGGCGAATTCCCATCCGCCTAAGGTAAAATTCAGCCCAATGTCTGCATCAACCCTTTCCTTTGTGAAGACAGAGACAGAGATGTGGGTGATGGAGTTCCGGTTCAGTTGCAGATTTTTTATTCATTCATGGGATGTGGATGTCGCTAGCAAGGCAGCAATTATTGCCCAGCCCTAATTTTTTGATAAAGTGATAGTGAGCCACCTTCTCGTTACCACACTCAGTCAAATGCTGCCTTGATGTCAAAGGCAGTCACTCTCAGCTCACCTCCGGAATTCATCTCTTTTGCCCATGTTTGGACCAAGATTATAATGAGGTCTGAAGCCTAGTGGTCCTGGCAGAACCCAAACTGAGTATTGGGGATCAAGTTATTGGTGAGTAAGTGCCACTTGATAGAACTATCAATGACACATTTCATCACTTTGCTAATGATTGAGTGTAGACTTGTGGGACTGTAATTGGCCTGATTGTATTTGTCCTGCTTTTTGTGGCCAGGATATACCTGGCCAATTTTTGATTTTGTCGCTTATATGGGCAGTGTGTTAGCTGTACTGGGACAGCTTAGCTAGAGGCATGGCTAGTTCTGGAGTACAAGTCTGGCATGTTGTCGGGGCCCATAGTCTTTGTTGTATCCAGTGTGCTTAGGCATTTCTTGATATCACATGGAGTATATTGAATTAGTTGAAGACCGGCTTCAGTGACGCTGGGGACCTCAGGAGGAGGCCGAGATGGATCATCCACTCGGCACTTCTGGTTGAAGATGCTTGAAAATTTCGCAGACCTTGTCTTTTACACTCAGGTACTGGGTTCCACCATCATTGAGGACATTGAGGATGTGAATGTTCCTGGAACCTCCTCCTCTCTTCAGTTGTTCAATTGTCCATGACCTTACGTGATTGGATGTTGCAGGACTGCAGAGATTTGATCTGATCCATTACAAAGAACAAAGAACAAAGAAAATTACAGCACAGGAACAGGCCCTTCGGCCCTCCAAGCCTGCGCCGATCCAGATCCTCTATCTAAACATGTCGCCTATTTTCTAAGGGTCTGTATCTCTTTGCTTCCTGCCCATTCATGTATCTGTCTAGATACATCTTAAAAGACGCTATCGTGCCCGCGTCTACTACCTCCACTGGCAACGCGTTCCAGGCACCCACCACCCTCTGCGTAAAGAACTTTCCACGCATATCCCCCCTAAACTTTTCCCCTCTCACTTTGAACTCGTGACCCCGAGTAATTGAATCCCCCACTCTGGGAAAAAGCTTCTTGCTATCCACCCTGTCTATACCTCTCATGATTTTGTACACCTCAATCATGTCCCCCCTCAACCTCCGTCTTTCTAAAGAAAATAATCCTAATCTGCTCAACCACTCTTCATAGCTAGCACCCTCCATACCAAGGCAACATCCTGGTGAACCTCCTCTGCACCCTCTCCAAAGCATCTACATCCTTTTGGTAATGTGGCGACCAGAACTGCACGCAGTATTCCAAATGTGGCCGAACCAAAGTCTTATACAACTGTAACATGACCTGCCAACCCTTGTACTCAATACCCTGTCCGATGAAGGAAAGCATGCCATATGCCTTCTTGACCACTCTATTGACCTGCGTTGCCACCTTCAGGGAATAATGGACCTGAACACCCAAATCTCTCTGTACATCAATTTTCCCCAGGACTTTTCCATTTACTGTATACTTCACTCTTGAATTGGATCTTCCAAAATGCATCACCTCACATTTGCCCTGATTGAACTCCATCTGCCATTTCTCTGCCCAACTCTCCAGTCTATCTATATTCTGCTGTATTCTCTGACAGTCCCCTTCACTATCTGCTACTCCACCAATCTTAGTGTCGTCTGCAAACTTGCTAATCAGACCACCTATACTTTCCTCCAAATCATTTATGAATATCACAAACAACAGTGGTCCCAGCACGGATCCCTGTGGAACACCACTGGTGACACGTCTCCATTTTGAGAAACTCCCTTCCACTGCTATTCTCTGTCTCCTGTTGCCCAGCCAGTTCTTTATCCATCTAGGTAGTACACCCTGGACCCCATGCGACTTCACTTTCTCCATCAGCCTACCATGGGGAACCTTATCAAACGCCTTACTGAAGTCCATGTATATGACATCTACAGCCCTTCCCTCATCAATTAACTTTGTCACTTCCTCAAAGAATTCTATTAAGTTGGTAAGACATGACCTTCCCTGCACAAAACCATGTTGCCTATCACTGATAAGCCCATTTTCTTCCAAATGCGAATAGATCCTATCCCTCAGTATCTTCTCCAGCAGCTTCCCTACCACTGACGTCAGGCTCACCGGTCTATAATTACCTGGATTATCCCTGCTACCCTTCTTAAAAAAGGGGACAACATTAGCAATTCTCCAGTCCTCCGGGACCTCACCCGTGTTTAAGGATGCTGCAAAGTTATCTGTTAAGGCCCCAGCTATTTCCTCTCTCGCTTCCCTCAGTAACCTGGGATAGATCCCATCCGGACCTGGGGACTTGTCCACCTTAATGCCTTTTAGAATACCCAACACTTCCTCCCTCCTTATGCCGACTTGACCTAGAGTAATCAAACATCTGTCCCTAACCTCAACATCCGTCATGTACCTCTCCTCGGTGAATACCGATGCAAAGTACTCGTTTCGAATCTCACCCATTTTCTCTGACTCCACGCATAACTTTCCTCCTTTGTCCTTGAGTGGGCCAATCCTTTCTCTAGTTACCCTCTTGCTCCTTATATATGAATAAAAGGCTTTGGGATTTTCCTTAACCCTGTTTGCTAAAGATATTTCATGACCCCTTTTAACCCTCTTAATTCCTCGTTTCAGATTGGTCCTACATTCCCGATATTCTTTCAAAGCTTTGTCTTTCTTCAGCCTCCTAGACCTTATGTATGCTTCCTTTTTCCTCTTCGCTAGTCTCACAATTTCACCTGTCATCCATTTCTATCCCTCATTTTCACAGGAACATGTCTCTCCTGCACGCTAATCAACCTCTCTTTAAAAGCCTCCCACATATCAAATATGGATTTACCTTCAAACAGCTGCTCCCAATCTACATTCCCCAGCTCCTGCCGAATTTTGGTATAGTTGGCCTTCCCCCGATTTAGCACTCTTCCTTTAGGACCACTCTCGTCTTTGTCCATGAGTATTCTAAAACTTACGGAATTGTGATCACTATTCCCAAAGTAGTCCCCTACTGAAACTTCAACCACCTGGCCGGGCTCATTCCCCAACACCAGGTCCAGTATGGCCCCTTCCCAAGTTGGACTATTTACATACTGCTCTAGAAAACCCTCCTGGATACTCCTTACAAATTCTGCTCCATCTAGACCTCTAACACTAAGTGAATCCCAGTCAATGTTGGGAAAATTAAAATCTCCTATCACCACCACCCTGTTGCTCCTACATCTTTCCATAATCTGTTTACATATTTGTACCTCTATCTCATGCTCGCTGTTGGGAGGCCTGTAGTACAGCCCCAACATTGTTACCGCACCCTTCCTATTTCTGAGTTCTGCCCATATTGCCTCACTACTCGAGTCCTCCATAGTGCCCTCCTTCAGCACAGCTGTGATATCCTCTTTGACCAGTAATGCAACTCGTCCACCCATTTTACCTCCCTCTCTACCCCGCCTGAAGCATCGATATCCTGGGATATTTAGTTGCCAATCATGCCCTTCCCTCAACCAAGTCTCAGTAATAGCAATAACATCATACTCCCAGGTACTAATCCAAGCCCTAAGTTCATCTGCCTTACCTACTACACTTCTTGCATTAAAACAAATGCACCTCAGACCACCAGTCCCTTTGCGTTCATCATCTGCTCCCTGTCTACTCTTTCCCTTAGTCACGCTGACTTCATTATCTAGCAGGTCTGGCAGCATCTGTAGAAAGAGAAGCAGAGTTAACGTTTCGGGTCAGTGACCCTTCTTCGGAACTCCGGAGTTCCGAAGAAGGGTCACTGACCCGAAACGTTAACTCTGCTTCTCTTTCTACAGATGCTGCCAGACCTGCTGAGTGAATCCAGCATTTCTTGTTTTTGTTTCAGATTTCCAGCATCCGCAGTATTTTGCTTTTATTTGACTTCATTATCTAGTTCCTTACAGGCTTTAGTTACTACCTCCTTACTGTCCACTGACCTCCTCATTTGGTTCCCATCCCCCTGCCACATTAGTTTAAACCCTCCCCAACAGCGTTAGCAAAAGCACTCCCAAGGACATTGGTTCCAGTCCGGCCCAGGTGTAGACCGTCCAATTTGTAATAGTCCCACCTCCCCCAGAACCGGTCCCAATGTCCCAAAAATCTGAACCCCTCCCTCCTGCACCATCTCTCAAGCCACGCATTCATCCTGACTATTCTTTCATTTCTACTCTGACTATCACGTGGCACTGGTAGCAATCCTGAGATTACTACCTCTGAGGTCCTACTTTTTAACTTGGCTCCTAACTCCCTAAATTCTGCTTGTAGGACCTCATCCCGTTTTTTACCTATATCATTGGTGCCTATGTGCACAATGACAACTGGCTGTTCACCCTCCCCCTTTAGAATGTTCTGCAGCCGATCTGAGACATCCCTGACCCGTGCACCTGGGAGGCAACATACCATTCAGGAGTCTCGTTTTCAACCACAGAACCGCCTATCTACTCCTCTTACAATCGAATCCCCTATGACTATAGCCCTTCCACTCTTTTTCCTGCCCTTCCAAACAGCAGAGCCAGCCACCGTGCCATGAACCTGGTTACTGCTGCCTTCCCCTGGTGAGTCATCTCCCTCAACAGTATCCAAAACGGTATACCTGTTTTGGAGGGAGATGACCGCAGGGCACACCTGCACTGCCTTTCTGCTCTTTCTCTGCCTTTTGGTCACCCATTCCCTTTCTCCCTCAGCAATCTTAATCTGCGGTGTGACCAATTCGCTAAACGTGCTATCCACGACCTCCTCAGCATCGCGGATGCTCCAAAGTGAGTCCATCCGCAGCTCCAGAGCCGTCATGCGGTCTAACAAGAGCTGCAGCTGGACACACTTCCAGCACGTGAAGGAGTCAGGGACATCAGCCGTGTCCCTGAGCTCCCACATTGAGCAAGAGGAGCATAACACGGGTCTGAGATCTCCTGCCATTTTTAATCTTAAGCTTAACTTAGTCTTAACTTAGATAAATGAAAAAGGAACGAAAAGTTTTTACCAATCACACGAAAAAAAAATAAATAGAAAAAGCCTTACCTTATCGACACACCACCGAGTCCTTTTTTTTTGGTTAGAGGAGGAGGGCGGGTGGGAGACACTACAGGTGTAGTGTCTCGGGTTCAGCCGCTGCCCAAATATATAGGACTTACTTACCCAGCTGCCACCTCGCTCTCCCTGTCGCCGCTGCAAAAAGAAACTGCCGAAACAAAAAGGTAAGTTTATATAAGTTGTAAACAAACTTACCCAGCTGCCACCTCACTCTCCCTGTCGCCACTGCAAAAAGAAAAAGTTGTAGGATTACTCAGCTGCGTCTATAACATGCTGCTTCCACTCTTTAGCATGCATGCAGTCCTGTGTTGTAGCTTCACCAGGTTCGCACCTCTCTTTTAGGTACACCTAGTGCTGCTCCTGGCATGTTCTTCTGCACTCCTCATTGAACCAGGGTTGGTCTCCTGTAGTGGAATGCAATTCCGCTGCTTCTGATGGCCCACAGTGCATCATGGATGCCCAGCTTTGAGCTGCTAGATCTGTTCTGAATGTCTCCCATTTAGCACGGTGGCAGTACCACGCAATATGATCTGTGAAGACTGAACTTCAGTTCCACAAGGACTGTGGCATGGTCACTCCTACTGATACTGTCTTGGGCAAATACATCAATGGCAGGTAGATTGGTGAGGATGGGATCATGTAGTTTTTTCCCTCATGTTGATTTCGCACCACCTGCCACATGCCCTGTCTGGCAGCAATGTTCTTCAGGACTCGGCTAGCTTGGTCGGTTGTGCTACTACCGAGCCAATCTTGGTGATGGACATTGAAGTCCCTCACCCAGAGGAAAGATTATGTTGCAGGTGGTGAAGGCACAGAGGCAGGTGCTGTTTCCAGAGGATGGGAGAAGGAAGCCTGCCAGCATCACCAAGCAGGCATGGCTGGAGGTAGCTGAAGAGGTCAGCAGTTACAGGGTTATGAACAGGACCTGGATACAGTGCAGGAAGCACTTCAATGACTACTTGAGGGTTGGCAGGGTGAGTGCCCTGCAATTATCAACTGGCAGCCATGACTCTCTGACCTCCTTAGCGGTCTTCAGCACAGGAAGGCAGAAAGGAACACTCTCTGCATCAACACAGAGGAACACAGATTCCCTTTGCTGGCAGCACTCACACTCAGCCCTAAAGTGATGACCTTGAACACCCCATTCCACCACGAAGTCCAACAAATGTAATTGCACCTTATGATCCACACATTGTACCCCTCATATTCCTAACTCTCTTCTTTTTCTCTTTGCAGGAGAAGAGAGTTAAAATTTGAGTGTGGTGGTTACTGTTAGCGGCCTCAACTTCAGTAACACTGAACTGAACACAAGGCCTCTTGGCTTGTTTGCTTCTTACTTAGTGTGTCAGAAGACAATGGTTTCGTATTTGGTGTTTTTCTTAGGCGTAAAGTAGGTTGTCAGCGCATTTTTGCTGAGTTGTCATCATTTAGCTCAGGCGTAAGTGTCTCAAAGATATCTTCTAATTCTTTACCTCCATAGTGTAGAAGCAAGGCCTTTTTCCTTGTCTCGTCTATGTTAACGAAACCTGCCATTGCGCCTTCAGAACATCGCAGCCACTTTTGCCAATGTGGGGATACAGATAATGGCTCTGAATGCACATCAAAAGGTAGTCAGTTGGGCATAGACAACACCATATTGATCAGCAATACAGTGATAAAGGATTCGGGATTGCGTTCCTTTTCGAAGGAAACTTCTTTGCAATGATCCGAGATTATTTTTTTTAAGAATCATTATTTTTGAGAGATCACTGTGTGTGTGTGTGTACACTGTAAAGCTTCCTGTGTGTCACTCAAACACAGTCTGCAACTGAAAGTGCTGTCTATAAAAGTAGACAAAGGCTTCCAAAATTTTCATACCTGAAAGCAGTGTTTCCAGTTTTTCACCATCCTCTGCTTTTTCCTCATTGTCATTGTGATGTCCTTGGGACTGGAGTGAGGTTTATCTGGGTTTGTTATACAATGTGTGAGACAGAGACTCAGACAGCAGCAGCAGGCTGTTGAACACAAAGGCGTCTTCTTTATTCTGTTTTAGTTTCACTTTCCCTTTGCTAGCATGTGTGTTCTGCAGCAGCCTCTAGAGTACACAATGTAATCGCAATTTCAAACACTACAACACTACAACCCTCCTCTGCCACCAGTTCCACTCCAAGTTGTGCAGAGCGCAGCACACCACCACTATACGTGAGACAGTTGAAGGGCTGTATTGGAGGGTATCCCCAAGACACTGGAACTCCATTTTTAGAAGCCAATGGCTGCCTGTTGTCAAATGGCTATGGTTATATCTATCATGTGTATCTGTAGTGGGATTCCGCACTGGTGTCATCAGCCATGCCTTCAGCAGATACCCCTTATCATCCAGGAGCCATTGACGGAGGCTGTCCGGTGGGCTGAAAAGTTGAGGGACCTGAAACTGCCTCAGGATGAATGCGTCATAGCAGCTGCCCAGATACCTTGCATACATTTGCAGGATTCTTTTGCAGTGGCCCCTTAACAGCTGCACGTTGAATGAGCGGAATCCCTTTCTATTTAAATATACATCTGACTGGTCTGATGGATCCCTGATGGCCACATAGGTGCAGTCTATCACACCCTGCATCTGAGGGAATCCTGCCATGAAGGCGAAGCTGACAGCTTTCTGGGCCTGACTGGCAGCATCCATTTTCAACTGGATGTTGTCCGATGCCCTTGCACACAAGGCATCCATCACGTGTGTGGTCCATCTGTCCTCAGAATAGGTGGAACCTCAAATACAAAAGGGTATGTAGCCTTGTTGAGTTGGCAGATAATGCTGCAGGAAGTTTCAGCAATTTCTTTCTCCCCTACACTATCAGTAGCAGCAGTCTCACTGAGCTGCTCCTGTAATGGCAAGCCTCTACTATGGGGCTAACCTCAGCCTTGGCACTTTTCTCCTTTGTAGTACTGAATGTATGTCAGTTTCAGTCCTCAATGACCTCCCACTGTGCTCTTGCCTCCTCTGAGTTAATGAATTCCAGACACTGGGAAAATGCCATTGTCCTGGGAAATTGGCAGATAATTGCCTCATTAACAAGTGCAATTGGCTTCCCACTGCTGCTTGGCGGGTTGCCAACAGCATGCAGAAGCTGCCCTTGGGAGAAGTAGGAGGAGGCGGGAACACATCAGGAAACCAGCCCATTACCATTTTTCCTGATTTTTCTGAACCCACCTGCTTCCAAACCCAACTCTAAGGCCCTGTTAAAATTCCCCCCAATGTCTCTGGATCATTAGCCCAGGCCTCTGGATCATTAGTTTATGGATGGTGTAGCTCAGAAGACTGGTAAGGAGGTCATTGGAAAAGTCCAGTTTGGAGATGATAAAGACATGAATAATGTTTCAGCCAAACTAGAGTGAGAAATGGTGGGAAGAGAGATAGAGGACAGTGATAATTTGGCATTGGGAATGGACAGTCTGGACTGACTGAATGATTAGATGCTCAGTTGAATAATTCAATGCCATTTTAGTTTATCAGTGTAACAAAGGTAACCCCATTGTAACTTAGAACTGCATGCGTGCCTTTTTGAAGTAAAACATGTTTGGTAACCAATGGAACAAGTGTAAAGTTGTCTTAGGGCTTTGCATGGTGTTATGACCGAGGCGGGAGGAGTGCACTGTTTATTTTATTTCCACTTCTCCACGGGTTACAACATATATTTAAATATTTTCCCACTCACCAATACGGACAATCATAGACTCTATTTGTATCTCAGAATAAAACACACCAACCAGGTTTCTTTAATATACTACAAAAATATCAGTTTACTATAAAACAAGTCTTAACCAGTAATGAAGTAATGCATAAACACACAGTTTGAACTATTAAAGTTCCCTTTTTATCTTAGCCCCACACACACCGGAAAAATAAAGGGATTTGTGTTTTAGAGCCATGTTACAAAAAAAAAGACAAAAGAAAAAACTTGGGTTAAATACTTGTTAATTCTTGAAGAAGAAAGAGAAGATATGGAAAGATGTCTTTTGTTTTAGTTTGGCGTCCCAAATGCGTATAGACGGCTGTCACTGGGATCTTCCTCGAACAGTTCCTTCCAGGCGATGTCGAAGATCAGCGTGGTTAGATTTCCAAGAAATGCAGATACAGAGGCTTCAGATAGACCTTACAGCAGAACTGCAACAACAGGGATTTCCGTTCCCACACATTCGCTATGCAGGGTTTCTTCAAATACAGCAGGAAAGAGGAGTCTGACACATTGGACATGGAGGGTTTCTTTCCAAGAGAGAGAAAGAGATGAGTTAGGTTTCCTTGGCAGGCAAAAACCAACTGTCTTCCAAGCAGTTTACACTCCAACTCACTGTCCAAAGCGAAACCAAAACACTGTCACAAGAATCAAGCCACCTGACCCCCAATAAAGCTTGACCTTCACTTCTCTATAAAAAT
Source organism: Heterodontus francisci (assembly GCF_036365525.1). Classification (NCBI taxonomy): domain Eukaryota; kingdom Metazoa; phylum Chordata; class Chondrichthyes; order Heterodontiformes; family Heterodontidae; genus Heterodontus; species Heterodontus francisci. Next base: position 60,763,102 of record NC_090373.1, on the reverse strand, counting down.
CTCAAAGTCAAAAAAACAAGCTCCCTGTTGGTATTTTATCTGAAAACAAGTGCTTTCCAGGAAGGATTTGTTTACAAGTCAAGTCCAGGAAGCCTTCTGGTGATGTCTTTAAAAAAACCCACAGAGTTCAGCATCTCTTCAAGCTTAGGACGGCACAGTGGCACAGTGGTTAACACCACAGCCTCACAGCTCCAGCGACCCGGGTTCAATTCTGGGTACTGCCTGTGTGGAGCTTGCAAGTTCTCCCTGTGTCTGCGTGGGTTTCCTCCGGGTGCTCCGGTTTCCTCCCACATGCCAAAGACTTGCAGGTTGATAGGTAAATTGGCCAATATAAATTGCCCCAAGTATAGGTAGGTGGTAGGGAAATATAGGGACAGGTGGGGATGTGGTAGGAATATGGAATTAGTGTAGGATTAATATAAATGGGTGGTTGATGTTCGGCACAGACTCGGTGGGCCGAAGGGCCTGTTTCAGTGCTGTATCACTGAACTAAACTAAACTTCCAGATGAATCAATGTCCATAATTCAACTATAAGTCCTTAAAACATTTTTTACAAAAAATAGAAGCACTCATAACATTGAGTCTGAATAAATATGCAGCTCTGTAGGTTGGCACGTAACACTTTGCATCTAACATATGTGAATCACCCACCTTAATACTATTTTGTATTTTGGCAGTTTTCTTCAGGCCATCCATCTTCCACTTTATTTGCCACATTCTGTGGGTACTGTACACAGCACTGACCCTTGCTACTAACTCTTGTGTCCTGAAGGAGAGTACCCTAGACTGCCAAACAAAGCAACCCTCCTCACTCACCTCATGAAAGAGCAGCACCCAAGAGTTACCTGGAGGAGAATCAGCGATGTGGGGCTCTTTAATATTTCCAACTGGAACTGCCTGGTTGATAGAGTTCATCACACTTGAATCCTCTTCATAAGTGAGGCAGCTCAAAAATATTCTTTTGGATCGCCACCAAGACTTGTAATACCTTGCTGGTAAAATGTGATTTTCTCTGCTGGTATTCAGCTATTTACTGCATGCTCCACAGCTGAATTAATTAACTTTTGACATTTATATCAGTTAAATGGTTTGCTAGCAGTTTGAGAATAATTAAAGGATTGCTTTTGCTAATGAACTGTAAATGTTGCCACTTTTCCATTATTACAAAATCACGTTCTCAGGAATTGCACTTCACTTTTTGACAAAAGAACAAATGCTGAACTCAAGACTGGATTCATGGAGAACTGCAGTGACAAGTGTCAATTTGGACTGTGAGACACAGAAAGATATGAGATGAGTAACTTGAAGATTATTTCATTGACACAGAACATTAAATTCTTACTTGGATTCAAAATTATGCTAATTTTTCTGTTTGTAAGTCTCCTGGTGGAGAATGCTTAGAAATGTTGCATTTTCACAGAGACGGTTAGAATTTGCAATGAAAATATCAATTGCTTTAGTTTAATTACAGTTATATTGTGTATGCATTCTTGAAACAACTTCTTTGTGTCAATCTACAGATATTAAATCTTCTCTGTCAATTCATCTTGCTCTAAGCCAAAAAACGAAATAATTATAATGAAGCTTCTGTCTATTCTTTATAAGCACTCCATTAAATATGCCACAGGGAGAATTAGTTTGAAATATTTCTTTAGTCCAGATTTTCCACATGTAATAAGACAGCTTCCCTGTCACCAGGACTGGTGGTGCCAGTGTGGAAAGTGGGTGAGGGGAGGTCAGTGGTTGGAAAATCAGGTAGTAACAACTCTTGTCATCACCCATTATGTATTTTGTAATCAACTTAATAATCTCGCTTACAATCTCTTACAGAAAACACACAGGGACATCAGAAATAAAAACAAGAAATGCTGGAAATACTCAGCAGGTCTGGCAGCATCTGTGAGAGAGAAGCAGGGTTAACGTTTCAGGTCAGTGACCCTTCTTCAGAACTGGCAAATATTAGAAATGTGAAAGGTTATAAGCAAGTAAAGCGGGGGTGGGGAAGAGGTAACAAAGGAGAAGGTGTAGATAGGACAAGGTCACAGAATAGCTGACCAGAAGGTCGTGGAGCAAAGGCAAACAATATGTTAATGGTGTGTTGAAAGACAAAGCATTAGTACAGATAGGGTGTTAACAGACTTAAAATTGAACAGCTGCAAGTACAAACATGAAAAAAAAACAGTGGGTAAGCAAACTGAACAAACTAAGATGAAATAAAATAAAATAAACACAAAAAAAATGTAAAAAGAGGAAAAAGAAAAAAAACAACTAAAAATAAAAGTAAAATGGGGGGCCCGTCATGCTCTGAAATTATTGAACTCAATGTCCAGTCCGGCAGGCTGTAGTGTGCCTAATCGGTAAATGAGATGCTGTTCCTCGAGCCTGCATTGATGTTCACTGGAACACTGCAGCAATCCCATAGTTCTGAAGAAGGGTCACTGACCTGAAATGTTAACTCTGCTTCTCTCTCCACAGATGCTGCCAGACCTGCTGAGTATTTCCAGCATTTCTTGTTTTTATTTCAGATTTCCAGCATCCGCAGTATTTTGCTTTTACACAGGGACATCACTTCAATATGACAATCAGTATTATGAAATGGAAATCGGCATAGTTACGATTCCCCAATTTTTTTGCTGTACATGCAAATCACCTATATATAATAGGTGATCGGAATCAGGCACATTGTGGCTGGACAGTTAAATGGTATTTAAATAGAGACCAGCTATAATTTTATTTGGAGCACCTACAAAAGTGAACATTAACTTTGGATTTGTATGAGAAGAATTTTCAGTGTTTTTTTGGCCACTTTCTTTATGTTTGAAAGCTTTCATCACAGATTGTTGGCAGCAAGATCTATCATTACCACAATCAAAATTCTGCATATGGGAACCCAAGGGTTATAAGAGGGATGAAAAACAGGTTCAACTCTGTGACAGGCAGACTGCCCACAGCTGCTTGTACCCATGCAGTTTGATCTAAAGATCCAAGCATACCTTCCTTGAATGTTACAAGGAAAACTGCTTTGACAAGCTTGACCTCACTAGAGAGGCAGTGTCAGCATGTCGTTTGCTTTAATCAAGCCTGTAAGCAAGCTCCATCAGTCAAGATTTCACAACTGTAACCATTTTATGTTTCAGACACATTCCAAATGATCACAAGGAACATCAGGAACATTAACCAGTATAAATCAATCAGTCGGTATAATCAGGAATGTTTTGGTCTCCTAGTAGCCATCTTCCTTCTCCAAATAGCCACTTACAGAGGAATGTCTTAATATGAAGGTACTATCATCACTGCTGGAATTACCTGAAGGAGCGGAGTGATGTTCTGGCAAAAAGTACAAACAACTTACTCCTTTCCCCTGGAAACACAGGAACGAAATAAGAAGACCCTGCAATTTCTTTCACATTTCAGAATCCCCCCAAAATCAGACCATTAACAATAGAACGAAAAAAGACAGAATGTATATTTATATACAGCCTTTCGACACATTACTTATGAACTGTAATTACTGATTCTTAGGTAAAATCAGCAGCTAATCTGTAAGGACTTACAAAATGAGGTAAATAGAGAGTTAACCTGTTTTGGCAGTGTTGGTTGAGAGAGGGAAATTGTCATCCAGGCCCTTACACATGGTTTCATATCCTTCATGAGTTTAAGGGATTCCAATCCATCAACATGCAACCGGGTAGTGACCAGCATCACAGGATCATGCAGATAAATGGCTGCATCAGTGGAAAGTAAAATTGGGTGTATAATGGGCTGCTGATTCATTGTCGCCCATTTTATGCCCCTGCTGATGTTCAAAGTTCCACCCAGTCTGTTACATAGTGCACAACATTATTACCCAGAGAGACCTAACAATTGAGCATGTGATGGAGGGCGAAACCCGCCTGCAAGCCTATTAGTCAGCTGAAAGCTATCCTTGCCGAAACCCATGACAGGATGCCAAGAACGGGAATGATTATGCTGCATAACAATCCATGAGCTCAAATCCCACCATGACAATTTAAGTTCAGTTTAAAAAGCTAATTATCAATGAAAGTGATCATGAAGTTGTTAAATTTTCATTAAAAATTAAAAATAATTAAACAACTAATATCCTTCAGTTAAATGCCATATCGGCCTAATGAGTTAACAACCCTCTTCACATGAGCACAAGGCAGTGGCCCAAACTATCTTCATCAACTGTTGGTCCTATTCCTTTCAACTGCTAATACTTAATTCTACACTCTCAAACAAAGGTTCTCTAGACCAACCAAAATAAAGTGCACCTAAATTTAATTCCCTGACAGTGTGGCCAATGTTTCTTGCCCATGTTCTTCCGCTTGGGGATAGTATAGACCATAAATTTGATTGTGTAGCACCACATCAATTGACACGACAGAAGCCTACTGCTGCTTTCTGGCAGTGCGATGTGACACTGGCCACTTCGTGAATAGCCTGCATGGCATTGCAGTCGAACAACTAGGGCATTCATTCAAACTAGAAACTGTAATGGAACAATGGGTGATCTTTAAGGAGGACTGTCTCAGGTACAGGCTGGGCACATTCCAACAAGGGTGAAAAGTAAAGGAAACAAAGCCAGGGCTGCTTGGATGATGAGGGAGATAAAGAATATGATGAAACACAAAAAGAGGGTATATGATGCATGTCAGCTGAATTTCTCAAGCGAGAACCAGGCCAAATACAGTAAGTTGAGAGGGGAAGTGAACAGGAAGGTAAGACTGGGGTGGGGGCAGGTGTGGGGGTAGTGGGGGGGGGGGGGGGGAGGGTAAAGAGAGAATATGAGAATACCAACCCAAACAACCCAAAAATCTTCTACTGGCATGAAAATAGTAAGTGGGTAGTAAGAGTGGGGTGGGTCTTATTAGGGCCAAAGAAGGTGATATATGCTTAAAGGGGCAGGCAAGGCTAGAATACATAATGAGTACTGTTATGATGGAGGCGGGAGGAGTGCACTGTTAATTCAGTCCCATTTCTCCACAGGTCACAAAATATATTTAAATGTTCCCACTTACTGAAACAGTCAATCACGTACTCTATTTTTTCCCAGAATAAGGCACACCAACCAGGTTTCTTTAATCAATAACAAAATTATCCATTTATTATAAACCAAGTTTTAACTAATAAGGAAGTAAACATACACATGAATAGAAATACTAAAGCCCCTTATTTATGCTAGCCCTCACACATAAACACATACATACACAACCGGTTAACTGGGAAAAAAAGTGATTTTTGTTTACAGCTGTTACAATGAAGTAGAAGGAATAAAAAAAACACTTAGGCTGAAAAGAAGGTATAGAAAGATGTCCTTTGTTTTGGTGAAGTGTCCCAAAGGTGAATAGGCAGGAACTTCCTAGAACAGTTCTTTCCAAGCGATGTTGATGATCAGGTTGGGTAGGCTTCCAAGAGATGCAGCTACAGAAAGCTTCAGTCATGTCTTAAAGCAAAAATGCAGCAATAAAGGTTTCAGTTCCACACATTTGACATGCAAGTTCTTTAATTGTGTAGGCTTTCTTCAAATACAGGAGGAAATAGGAACATACTTGATGCAGGATTCCTTTTCAAGAGAAAGATGGGCTGGTAGTTTCCTGGCAGGTCAATAAGCAAACTTCTTCTGTTTCAGGCCAAACACCAACTGGCTTTTTTAACAGTTCAAAGTGAAACTAAAATTTTTCCAGAAGTCCAGTCTCATGATCTCTATAAATCCTGGCCTGTCAACTTTCTTCAAACATCTCTCCAAACCAAAACAACCCTTGCTGTTTTTATTTGAAAACAAATGCCTTCCAGTAACTGTTTACAGTTCCACTCTCAGTCCCAACCTTCTGGTGACCTTCCTTTTAAAAAAAAACACATTCAGCTTCTATGAAATCCTTTTCGGTTTTAAAATATAAATTCTGAAGTTTTAACAAAAGAAATGGAAGCCCTCGTAACAGTACATTGTATCAGTGTTTACTAAAGAAGGGGAAGTTGACAAAATATTGGTAGAAGCAAAGATGGTAGAGGTAATGGATGGGGTGAAAATTGGTAGGAAAATATACTGCAAAGGCTGGCTTAGTTTGGAGCTGATAAGTCACCTGATCTGGATGGCTTGTATCCCAGGTTGCTAAAAGAATTGGGAGTGGAGATAACGGCTATGAGGGAGGTGCCAGAGGATTGGAGAGTGGCGTGTGACACTCTTATTCAAGAAAGGGTGTAAGCATATTCCCAGTTTAACATCAGTGGTGGGTATGGTTTTAGAAACAATAATCAGGGGAAAAAAATCAACCAGCACTTGGAGAGGTTTGAGTTAATTAAGGAGAGCCAGCACAGATTTTTTTTTTTTTTAGAGATACAGCACTGAAACAGGCCCTTCGGCCCACCGAGTCTGTGCCGAACATCAACCACCCATTTATACTAATCCTACACTAATCCCATATTCCTACCAAACATCCCCACCTATCCCTATATTTCCCTACCATCTACCTATACTAGTGACAATTTATATTGGCCAATTTACCTATCAACCTGCAAGTCTTTTGGCTTGTGGGAGGAAACCGGAGCACCCGGAGAAAACCCACGCAGACACAGGGAGAACTTGCAAACTCCACACAGGCAGTACCCGGAATCGAACCCAGGTCCCTGGAGCTGTGAGGCTGCAGTGCTAACCACTGCGCCACTGTGCCGCCCACAATCTGTGAAACACAGATTGCGCTTGACTAATCTAATTGAATTGAAATAACAAATAAGGCTGATGAAAGGAATGCAATGGATGTTATCCAAATAGATTTTAAGAAAATGTTTGACAAAGTACCACATAAAAGGCTCGTTAACAAAATTGAGGCTCATGGAAGAGGAGGTTCAGTGTCAGCTTGGATAAAACGTTGGCTCAAGGACAGAAAACATGAGTTGTGGTAAATGGTTGTTTTTCAGACTCAAGGATACTAGACACTAGTGTGCCTCAAGGGCCAGTGCTAGGATCACTGCTTTATTGATAAATATAAATGATTTGAATATTGGAATTCTTTCTTTTGGGCCTCCTTATCTCGAGAGACAGTGGATACGCGCCTGGAGGTGGTCAGTGGTTTGTGAAGCAGCGCCTGGAGTGGCTATAAAGGCCAATTCTGGAGTGACAGGCTCTTCCACAGGTGCTGCAGAGAAATTTGTTTGTTGGGGCTGTTGCACAGTAGGCTCTCCCCTTGCGCCTCTGTCTTTTTTCCTGCCAACTACTAAGTCTCTTCGACTCGCCACAATTTAGCCCTGTCTTTATGGCTGCCCGCCAGCTCTGGCGAATGCTGGCAACTGACTCCCACGACTTGTGATCAATGTCACACGATTTCATGTCGCGTTTGCAGACGTCTTTATAACGGAGACATGGACGGCCGGTGGGTCTGATACCAGTGGCGAGCTCGCTGTACAATGTGTCTTTGGGGATCCTGCCATCTTCCATGCGGCTCACATGGCCAAGCCATCTCAAGCGCCGCTGACTCAGTAGTGTGTATAAGCTGGGGGTGTTGGCCGCTTCAAGGACTTCTGTGTTGGAGATATAGTCCTGCCACCTGATGCCAAGTATTCTCCGAAGGCAGCGAAGATGGAATGAATTGAGACGTCGCTCTTGGCTGGCATACGTTGTCCAGGCCTCGCTGCCGTAGAGCAAGGTACTGAGGACACAGGCCTGATACACTCGGACTTTTGTGTTCCGTGTCAGTGCGCCATTTTCCCACACTCTCTTGGCCAGTCTGGACATAGCAGTGGAAGCCTTACCCATGCGCTTGTTGATTTCTGCATCTAGAGACAGGTTACTGGTGATAGTTGAGCCTAGGTAGGTGAACTCTTGAACCACTTCCAGAGCGTGGTCGCCAATATTGATGGATGGAGCATTTCTGACATCCTGCCCCATGATGTTCGTTTTCTTGAGGCTGATGGTTAGGCCAAATTCATTGCAGGCAGACGCAAACCTGTCGATGAGACTCTGCAGGCATTCTTCAGTGTGAGATGTTAAAGCAGCATCGTCAGCAAAGAGGAGTTCTCTGATGAGGACTTTCCGTACTTTGGACTTCGCTCTTAGACGGGCAAGGTTGAACAACCTGCCCCCTGATCTTGTGTGGAGGAAAATTCCTTCTTCAGAGGATTTGAACGCATGTGAAAGCAGCAGGGAGAAGAAAATCCCAAAAAGTGTGGGTGCGAGAACACAGCCCTGTTTCACACCACTCAGGATAGGAAAGGGCTCTGATGAGGAGCCACCATGTTGAATTGTGCCTTTCATATTGTCATGGAATGAGGTGATGATACTTAGTAGCTTTGGTGGACATCCGATCTTTTCTAGTAGTCTGAAGAGACCACGTCTGCTGACGAGGTCGAAGGCTTTGGTGAGATCAATGAAAGCAATGTAGAGGGGCATCTGTTGTTCACGGCATTTCTCCTGTATCTGACGAAGGGAGAACAGCATGTCAATAGTCGATCTCTCTGCACGAAAGCCACACTGTGCCTCAGGGTAGACGCGCTCGGCCAGCTTCTGGAGCCTGTTCAGAGCGACTCGAGCAAAGACTTTCCCCACTATGCTGAGCAGGGAGATTCCACGGTAGTTGTTGCAGTCACCGCGGTCACCTTTGTTTTTATAGAGGGTGATGATGTTGGCATCGCGCATGTCCTGGGGTACTGCTCCCTCGTCCCAGCACAGGCATAGCAGTTCATGTAGTGCTGAGAGTATAGCAGGCTTGGCACTCTTGATTATTTCAGGGGTAATGCTGTCCTTCCCAGGGGCTTTTCCGCTGGCTAGGGAATCAATGGCATCACTGAGTTCCGATTTGGTTGGCTGTATGTCCAGCTCATCCATGACTGGTAGAGGCTGGGCTGCATTGAGGGCAGTCTCAGTGACAGCATTCTCCCTGGAGTACAGTTCTAGGTAGTGCTCAACCCAGCGGTCCATCTGTTTGCGTTGGTCAGTGATTATGTCCCCCGATTTAGATTTGAGGGGGGTAATCTTCTTGATGGTTGGCCCAAGAGCTCTCTTCATGCCATCATACATTCCTCTGATGTTTCCGGTGTCTGAGGCCAGCTGAATATGACTGCATAGGTGTTGCCAGTAGTCGTTTGCGCAACGCCTAGCCGTTCTTTGTGCAGTACTTCTGGCTGCTTTAAGTGCTGCGGATGTTAAATCGCTGGGGGCTTTCTTGTAGTTCAAAAGTGCAATGCGCTTAGCGGCTATGACAGGTTCCAGCTCTTCATTATGAGATTGAAACCAGTCTGCATTTCTCTTCGCACTTTTGCCGTAGGTGGTCAAAGCTGACTCATAGATGGCGTCTCTGATGTGGGCCCACTTGGTCTCAGCATCCCCTGTGGGAGTGTTTTGAAGGGCTGTTACAAGTGAATTTAGAAATGTTTGTAACAGCTGTGGGTGAGAAATTCTGCTCGTGTTGATGCGCGGGTGGCCCTTCTGCTTGGAATGATGCAACTTCTTTGGTCTGAGTCTAACCTTGCTGCACACCAGGGAGTGGTCTGTGTCGCAGTCCGCACTGTGGAAGCTGCGTGTGATTTGAACACTGTTTAAGGCGGCTCGCCTTGTGACAATGAGGTCTAGCTGGTGCCAACGACGTGATCTTGGGTGCCTCCATGAAACCTGGTGACAGGGTTTAGTGTGAAAGAACGAGTTGGTGATGCAGAGGTTATGATAGGTACACAACTCAAGCAGTCTCTGCCCGTTCTCATTCATCCTTCCAACGCCATAGCGCCCAAGGCAGGAGGGCCATGAGTCATGGTCGGCCCCAACCCTGGCATTAAAGTCCCCCAGCAGGAATAGGTGTTCGGTGTTGGGGATGCTGCTAATGATGTTATGGAGTTGTTCATAGAACTGGTCTTTAGCTTCAGGTGCGGAACAGAGTGTTGGAGCATAGATGCTGAGTAGGTGTACTGGACCAGAGGTGGTGAGCAGTCGGATGGACAGTATGCGTTCCGAGCCATTTGAGGGAGGCTCTATCATGCTGAGCAAGGAGTTTCTGATGGCGAAGCCCACTCCATGCTGTCTTGGTTCTTCAGGATCCCTGCCCTGCCAGAAGAAGGTGTAGTCTTGCTCTGCTAGAGAGCCACTCGCGGGGAGGCGAGTCTCCTGAAGTGCTGCAATGTCCACATTGAGTCTACTGAGCTCGTTGTTAATGATGGCGGTCTTCCGAGAATCGTTGATTTGTGTAAGGTCTTCCGACAGGCCAGGACACATAGTTCTGACGTTCCAGCTTGCAAAGCGAAGGGCTGGTACCTTCTTTCCTTTTTTCATGTTGTTTGGTGCGGTGTATCAGTCCACCTTTCGGGCAATGACCCTGAGCTCCAAGCACCCATTGAAGCAGGCAGACTGTGGCGGGACAGAACCTTATTGACCGGGGGCTGCCCGGTTTGAGGCGGGCGGTAGCTGTCCAGTGAGGTGCAATGACCTCTCCCACCGACAAAGGCAACCCGTGGCGCCCAGTTTCTACGCCAATTTATCTGGACTTATAACCCGTAACTGCTGCCTTCCGTGTTGTTTCAGTCGCTGTGAGGCAACTATGGAGTGACCTCTCCATGGCGCATGCCTGGGCAAATTTATGGAGGTTGAGAGTTGCCCAGTCGTCAAAACCCCCCTCTCGGCCTTTCTGGTGGGGTCCAAAGGAGTGCAGGACACGACGTTTGGCACCAGTATGGCTGCAGGAACTGCCGGAAACATGCCAAAGGTGACACATGACCGCCTACGGGGTTCCGCTCCGGATTTTCTGTTCGGGTTTACTCCCTTAGCCTTGGTCTCTCCCGAGACGCCCACAAGGCAGTGGGGTTGTTGGGGCCCCTACACAGGTGTAGGATGGTGCCGGTGGGAGGAGGGGATGCAAGGGGGAGGGGTAGAGGGAGGGGGTGGGGGGGGTGCAGGGGAAGGGGGTGCGGGGTGAAGATGGTGCGAGGGGGGGCGGGCTGGGACGGGGTTGTGAGGGGGTGAGCTGAGAGGGTGGAGCAGGGAAGGGGACGGGGGGTGGGGGGGGGTGGAAGGGGGGTAAAGGGGGGGGGAGGGGGGGTGGAATCTGGTGCAGGTAAATAAGCCATTTCCTCAGTGCCCACCATCGACGTCCGGAAAGCTCATCCACGTCCTTCGGGAGGTGAAGCATCATTTGGCAGACTTAGAGGTGATTACATTTGCTAAGGGTTTTTTTTTTGCAGTGGTTTAAATAAAGGCATGCAGCATTGCCGACAGTGCGCTGCAGATGCTCTCCGAGCCATCTCCCGCGGGCGCTTTGAAGTTGCGGCCGGGGGGGCCGTTCGTGGATGTTTTGGGTGTTCGGGGCACCTTTTCACAGGACTTCTCTCGGGTCCCGCAGCTCCTTCTTCACCTCAATGGACTTACCGCATGCCGTGGCTGCAGACACTCTGGACTGTGAAGACAGCAGGATCGGAGATTGAAGTATCGGCAGCTGTTCTCGTCAATTTCATCCGGATCAATTTCATTGAGAAAACAAAGAGCAGGTGTGGCTGGGGGAGGGCAGTGGGCCCAGGTAACATACACTAAACTAACTGTTAACTTTTAGATAGGGCTAAAATGAACTGATTTAAAGAGCCAGGGGAATTTAAACAGTTTAAGAGGGCAGATTGGGGGAGAAAACGTTAGGGATGGGAGCAGATGGCCATGGATAGAGTTGAACAGCAAGGGAGCTTCCTAGGGAGCTTCCAGCCCAGGAGCCATCTTGAAATTAATATTAATTAATATTGGAATACAGAGTAAAATTTCAATATTTGCTGATGATACCAAACGTAAAGGTATGTCAAACAGTGAGGATGATGCCAATCGACTGCAACAGGCCATAGATAGGCTAGCAGACAAGTGGCAGGTTGATTTTAATACACAGAAGTGTGAGGTGATACATTTTGGTAGAAGGGATAGGGAGAGGCAATATAGACTAAATGGCACAGTTCTAAAGAGTGTACAGGGACAGAGGGACATGGGGCTCATCTACATAGATCTTTGAAGGTGTCAAGACATATTGAGAGAGTGGTTTGCAAAGCATATGGGATCTTGTGCTTCATAAATAGCAGTATTGAGTACAAAAGCAGGAGGTTACACTGAACTTTTATGAAGCTCTGGTTAGGTCACAACTAGAGTATTGCATCAAGTTCTGGTCAACATACTATAGGAAGGATGTGAGGGCCCTTGAAAGGGTGCAGAGGAGATTTGGCAGAATGGTTCCAGAGATGAGGGATTTTAGCTACAAGGTTAGGTTGGAGAAGCTGGGGTTGTTCCCTTGGAGAAAACGAGATTGCAGGGAAATTTGATAGAGGTGTCCAAATAATAACAGGTTTATGACAAAGAAAAGCTGTTAAAATTAGCTGGTACAAGGACTAGGGCTACAGATTTAAGGTTTTGGGAAAGAGGTGCAGGGGTTATGTGGGGATAAACATTTTTATGCAGCAAGTGGTAATGACCTGGAACTCTGCCTGCAGGATGGTGGAAGCGGAGATGCTCAATGATTTATAAAGGAAATTGGATGAGCACTGGAGGGAATTAAACTTGCAGGGCTGCAGAGATAGAGCAGGGGAATTGGACTGACTGGATTGCTCTACAGAGAGCCGGCATGGATTAGATGGGCCTAATGGTCTCGGTCTTTGCTGTAACGACTCTATGTGCTGGATTATATGCAGCCAGTGGGGGCCCCGACGCCAGGCCAGAAACATACGAACATATGAACATACGAATTAGGAGCAGGAGTAGGCCACTTGGCCCCTTGAGCCTGCTCCACCATTCAATAAGATCATGGCTGATCTGATTGTAACTTCATCTCCACATTCCCGCCTACTCCTAATAACCTTTAACCCCCTTGCTTATCAATAATCTATCTACCTCTGCCTTAAAAATATGCAAAGACTCTGCTTCCACTGCCGTTTGTGGAAGAGAGTTCCAAAGATTCATGACCCTCTGAGAGAAAAAAATTCTCCTCATCTCTGGCTTAAATGGGTGACCCCTTATTTTTAAACTGTGACCCCTAGTTCTAGGTTCTCCTGCAGGGGGAAACATCCTTTCCACATCCACCCTGTCAAGAACACTCAGAATCTTATACGTTTCAATCAAGTTGCCTCTTATTCTTCTAAACTCCAGCAGATACAAACCTAGCCTGTACAACCTTTCCTCATAAGACAACCTGCCCATTCCATATATTAGTCTAGTAAACCTTCTCTGAACTGCTTTCAACACATTTACATCCTTCCTTTAAATAAGGAGACCAATACTGTACACAGTACTCCAGATGTGGTCTCACCAATGCCCTGCATAGCTGAAGCATAACCTCCCTACTTTTGTATTCAATTCCCCTTGTGATAAACGATAACATTCTATTAGCTTTCCTAATTACTTGCTGTACCTGCATACTAACCTTTTGCGATTCATGCACTAGGACACCCAGATCCCTCTGCATCTCAGAGCTCTGCAATCTCTCACCATTTAGATAATATGCTTCTTTTTTACTCTTCCTGCCAAAATGGACAATTTCACATTTTCCCACATTATACTCCATTTGCTAGATCTTTATCCACTCACTTAACCTAACTATATCCCTTTGTAGCCTCCTAATGTCCTCTTCACAATATCGTTTCCTACCTATCTTTGTGTCATCAGCAAATTTAGCAACCAAACCTTCGGTCCCTTCATCTAAGTCATTTATATAAATTGTAAAAAGTTAAGGACCCAGCACTGATCCCTGTGGCACATCACTCGTTACATCTTGCCAACCAGAAAATGACCCATTTATGCCTAATCTTTGTTTCTTGTTAGTTAGCCAATCTTTTATCCATGCCAATATGTTACTCCCTACACCATGAGCTTTTATTTTCCACAATAACCTTTGATGTGCGAGCGAGGTGGCAGCTGGGAAGGTGAGTTTCAGTTTAAATTAACTTACCTTTTGTTTCGGCGGACACGGGGACTGCTGGGTAAGTAAACTTATATATTCGGGCTGTGGCTAAACCCGAAACACTACATGTGTAGTGTCTCCCACCCATCCTCCTCCTCTAACCAAAAAAAAAAAGACTCTTGTGTGGAGGGTTTGGGAAGGTAAGGTTTTCCTTTTTTTTAAATCTCTGTGTCAATTTAGAGCGGAGGGGATGGAAGCCAGGGCAGTTGCATGCTCCTCTTGCAGGATGTGGGAGGTAAGGGTCACCACTTGTGTCCCTGCTGACTTCATCTGTGAGAAGTGCACCCAACTCCAGCTCCTCGCAGACCGCGTTAGGGAACTGGAGCTGGAGCTGGATGAACTTCGGATCATTCAGGATGCTGAGGGGGTGATAGAGAGCAGTTATAGGGAAGTAGTGACACCTAAGTTACAGGATAAAGGTAGCTGGGTGACCGTCAGGGGAGGGAAAGGGAATAGGCGCTCAGTGCAGGGATCCCCTGTGGCCGTTCCCCTCAATAATACGTATACCATTTTGGATACGGTTGTGGGGGACGACCTACCAGGGGAAAGCCACAGTGGCCAGGTCTCTGGCACTGAGCCTGGCTCAGTGGCTCAGAAGGGAAGGGGGGAGAATAGGAGAGCGATAGTGATAGGAGATTCAATGGTTAGAGGAACAGACAGGAGATTCTGTGGTCGCGAACGAGACTCCCGGATGGTATGTTGCCTCCCGGGTGCCAGGGTCAGGGATGTCTCGGATCGAGTCTACAGGATTCTTAAGGGGGAGGGGGAGCAGCCAGAGGTCGTGGTACATATCGGTACCAATGACATAGCTAGGAAAAGGGATGAGGACCTGAAAAGCGAATATAGGGAGTTAGGTTGGAAGCTGAAAGGCAGGACGAGCAGAGTAGTATTCTCAGGATTGTTACCGGTGCCACGTGCTAGTGAGGCTAGAAACAGGGAGCGAGTGCAGCTGAACACGTGGCTACAGAACTGGTGTAGGAGGGAGGGATTCAAATATGTGGATCATTGGGATACCTTCTGGGGAAGGTGGGACCTGTACAAGAAGGACGGGTTGCATCTGAACTGGAGGGGCACCAATATCCTGGGCGGGAGGTTTGCTAGAGCTCTTCGGGAGGGTTTAAACTTGTTTGGCAGGGGGATGGGAACCGGAGCTACGGATCAGTGGATGGGGTAGCTGTTGAACAGGCAGATACCGAGTGCAGAGAGTCTGAGGAAGGTTAGACAATTGACACGACAAAATTGCAGCCAGTATGATGGGTTGAAGTGTGTCTATTTTAACGCAAGAAGTGTCAGGAATAAGGGTGAAGAACTTAGAGCATGAATCAGTACTTGGAGCTACGATGTTGTGGCCATTACGGAGACGTGGATATCACAGGGGCAGGAATGGATGTTGGATGTTCCAGGGTTTAGATGTTTCAAAAGGAATAGGGAGGGAGGTAAAAGAGGTGGGGGAGTAGCATTGCTAATCAGGGATAGTATCACAGCTGCAGAAAGGGAGGTCGTCAAGGAGGGTTTGTCTACTGAGTCATTATGGGTGGAAGTCAGAAACAGGAAAGGAGCAGTCACTTTGTTGGGAGTTTTCTATAGACCCCCCAATAGCAACAGAGACACGGAGGAACAGATTGGGAGGCAGATTTTGGAAAGGTGCAGAAGTAACAGGGTTGTTGTCATGGGTGACTTCAACTTCCCTAATATTGATTGGAACCTCCTTAGTGCAAATAGTTTGGATGGAGCAGTTTTTGTCAGGTGTGTCCAGGAAGGTTTCCTGACTCAATATGTAGATAGGCCGACTAGAGGGGAGGCTATGTTGGACTTGGTGCTTGGCAACGAACCAGGCCAGGTGGCAGATCTCTCGGTGGGAGAGCATTTCGGTGATAGTGATCACAACTCCCTGACCTTTACTATAGTCATGGAGAGGGACAGGAGCAGACGGGATGGGAAAATATTTAATTGGGGGAGGGGGAATTACAATGCTATTAGGCAGGAACTGGGGAGCATAAACTGGGAACAGATGTTCTCAGGGAAATGCACGACAGAAATGTGGAGGTTGTTTAGGGAGCACTTGCTGCGACTGCTGGATAGGTTTGTCCTGATGAGGCAAGGAAGGGATGGTAGGGTGAAGGAACCTTGGATGACAAGAGATGTGGAACTGCTAGTCAAGAGGAAGAAGAAAGCTTACTTAAGGTTGAGGAAGCAAGGATCAGACAGGGCTCTAGAGGGTTACAAGATAGCCAGGAAGGAACTGAAGAATAGACTTAGGAGTGCTAGAAGGGGACATGAAAAAGTCTTGGCGGGTAGGATTAAGGAAGGTCCCAAGGCGTTCTACACTTATGTGAATAACAAGAGGATGGCCAGAGTGAGGGTAGGGCTGATCAGGGATAGTGGAGGGAACTTGTGCCTGGAGTCGGAGGAGGTAGGGGAGGTCCTAAATGAATACTTTGATTCAGTATTCACTAGTGAGAGGGACCTGGTCGTTTGTGAGGACAGCATGGAACAGGCTGATATGCTCGAACAGGTTGAGGTTAAGAGGGAGGATGTGCTGGAAATTTTGAATGATATGAGGACAGATAAGTCCCCGGGGCCAGACGGGATATACCCAAGGATATTACGGGAAGTGAGGGAAGAGATTGCTGCGCCTTTGGCGATGATCTTTGCGTCTTCACTGTCCACTGGAGTAGTACCGGATGATTGGAGGGTGTCAAATGTTGTTCCCTTGTTCAAGAAAGTGAATAGGGATAACCCTGGGAATTATAGACCAGTCAGTCTTACGTCGGTAGTGGGCAAACTATTGGAGAGGATTCTGAGAGACAGGATTTATGATTATTTGGAAAAGCATGGTTTGATTACAGACAGTCAGCATGGCTTTGTGAGGGGCAGGTCATGCCTCACAAGCCTTATTGAATTCTTGGAAGAAGTGACAAAACACATTGATGAAGGAAGAGCAGTGGATGTGGTGTATATGGATTTTAGCAAGGTGTTTGATAAGGTTCCCCATGGTAGGCTCGTTCAGAAAGTGAGGAGGCATGGGATACAGGGAAAGTTGGCTGTCTGGATACAAAATTGGCTGGCCCATAGAAGACAGAGGGTGGTAGTAGATGGAAAGTATTCAGCATGGAGCTCAGTGACCAGTGGTGTTCCACAGGGATCTGTTCTGGGACCTCTGCTCTTTGTGATTTTTATAAATGACTTGGATGAGGAAGTGGAAGGCTGGGTTAGCAAGTTTGCCGATGACACGAAGGTTGCTGGAGTTGTGGATAGTGTGGAAGGCTGTTGTAGGTTGCAACGGGACATTGACAGGATGCAGAGCTGGGCTGAGAAGTGGCAGATGGAGTTCAACCTGGAAAAGTGTGAAGTGATTCATTTTGGAAGGTCGAATTTGAATGCAGATACAGGCTTAAAGACAGGATTCTTGGTAGTATGGAGGAACAGAGGGATCTTGGGGTCCATGTCCATCGATCGCTCAAAGTTGCCACCCAAGTTGATAGGGTTGTTAAGAAGGCGTATGGTGTGTTGGCTTTCATTAACAGGGGGATTGAGTTTAAGAGCCACAAGGTTATGCTGCAGCTCTGTAAGGCCCTGGTTCGACCACACTTGGAATATTGTGTTCAGTTCTGGTCGCCTCATTATAGGAAGGATGTGGAAACTTTAGAGAGGGTGCAGAGGAGATTTACCAGGATGCTGCCTGGACTGGAGGGCACGTCTTATGAAGAAAGATTGAGGGAGCTAGGGCTTTTCTCATTGGAGCGAAGAAGGATGAGAGGTGACTTGATAGAGGGGTACAAGATGATGAGAGGCATAGATAGAGTGGATAGCCAGAGACTTTTTCCCAGGGTGGAAAGGGCTATCACCAGGGGGCATAATTTTAAGGTGATTGGAGGAAGGTTTCGGGGAGATGTCAGAGGTAGATTCTTTACACAGAGAGTGGTGGGTGCGTGGAATGCGCTGCCAGCGGTGGTAGTAGAAGCAGATATATTAGGGACATTTAAGCGACTCTTGGATAGGCACATGGATGATAGTAGAATGAAGGGTAGGTAGTTAGTTTGATCTTAGAGTAGGTTAAAGGTTCGGCACAACATCGTGGGCCGAAGGGCCTGTACTGTGCTGTACTGTTCTATGTTCTATGTGGCACCTTATCAAATGCTTTCTGGAAATCTATGTACAATACATCCACTAGTACCCCTTTATCCACAGCACATGTTACTTCTTCAAAGAACTCCAATACATTTGTTAAACATGATTTCCCTTTCACAAAACCATGTTGACTCTGCCTGATTACCTTGAATTTTTCTAAGTACCCTGCTGTAACATCTTTATTAATAGCTTCTAACATTTTCCCTATGACAGATGTTAAGCTAATTGGCCTATCGTTTCCTGCTTTCTGTCTCCCTCCCTTTTTGAATAAAGGAGAAAGGTGAGGGGAACCCTGCATCAGCCATTTGGGGGATCCCTTGCAGCATTTAGTGGCACTCAACTGCCTCGTGCCAGGGTCCCCATCCCTTTAAGGATGGAGGAATCCCACCTCCAAGTGCTACCAGCCAATCAGAGGGTTGGGAGCTCAGCAGTTTCAGCTGCACCACTTGGGGTTGTGGCCACTGCTGGTACCGCAGTAGGCCCAGGATCAGGAACAACCATGGAGCCCCAGAGAACATGTAAGTGGGGCAGGCTCGCTGGGGCCAGTCCAGGAGGCCCCAGAGGCAGTTGGGGTGGGGTGTATTGGTATAGGAGTAACCTTCACCACCAGTAGGCCCTCTATAGGCCACAGATTGCCCATGCTGATTACATGCCAACAGCGGTGGGATGAGGCCCTTAACTGGCCATTAATTGGTCACTTAAGGGCCTCAATCAGCCCCCAGGCGGGAAAGCCATCCTCGACCTTCCTTGCCCCTGATTTTATCGGGGGCTGTCAGGACGGTGGTGGGGACTTTGTCCCCACCTTTCCTTCCAATTCTACACTCCCATCCTTCCTCACAGCCTTCTCTCAAGTGGGGCATTAAATGCCGCCCTATATCTCTACGAAGTGTGCACATGTGGTTCAGCCTGCATACACCAGAAGGCTCTGATTCGGCATTATCCTGATGTCACACAGCCTAACTTGCTGATGCAATGCTAGTCCTGGCAACCAATTGTAAATAGGTAAATAGGTAAAAACAAGAAGGTCAGAGATGCCAGATGGGCCCTGTACTAGATTATTTAAAGGGTCACTCATCAAGTTGTAGGTAAGTGTTTTTGACTTACTTTTGCTGCAGCAGAGTTTGTTAGAAGAAATGAACTGCTGGAGCTATTTTGTGCAAGTTACTGAATACAGTAAGGGAGGATAGAGCAGTACCTGACACAGGTAGGGGGGTGTTGCAAAAGATCTGGGAAGCAGAGAGGGGAAGCTCTGTGAGCAGGAAGGAGAAATAAGGCTCTCCAGCAAAGGCCCTATCCACCATAGGTCATCCGAGGGCACTACTCTTAGGCAGAAATTTTACACCACCCCCTCCCCCCGTGAGTGGGCTGGAGGCAGGGAGGGGCGTAAAATTGAGTGGGAGGTGAGGGGTGCCAATCCCGTCACGTACCCACCCCCGCTGCTATTTTACCCGTGGCAGGGGAGGTGGCAAAAGGCCCGTCCGCCCCAGCTGGGCCATGCCAGGCACTTATGTGGCCAATTAATTGCTACTTAAGTACCTCCTCCCGGTACCTCCTGGTAAAATAGCAGTGGGGCGAGTAGGCATGGGCGCTTCAGCACCTGAGGAGGCTGCCCAGTCATACAAGACAGCCTCCTTGTTACCAGGTGGGGAGACTCCTGATCTGGTACCCTGTGCCCCATGTAGGGCAACCCCCAGCAGCACAGGCTGCCGCCTGGAAACAACTCTTCCCGCCCTACATTCCAACACCCACCCAGCTCACCAGGGCCCAGCTGATTGTCCCTGGCAAGGCCCGACACCCACTCACATTTTCTGGGGCCTCCTCCATTGTTGCTGTTCCTGGCTGAGTGCAGTTCCAGTAGTGGCCGCTGCTCCCAGTGGCACTGCTGGGACCAAAGAGCTGCTGGTCCTCTGAGTGGCTGGCAGTTCTTGGAGGCAGGACTTACTGCCTCAGAGGGGTGGACGTCCCGACTGAGGCCAATTAAGGGCCTGGGCCACGTAAAATTGCTGCGTGGCTTCCAGGCCCAGCAGAGGCGGGCTCGCTCCTGACTTTTTTTCCAGTGATGGAGGCCACTGCCTCAACCTAAAATTCTGGCCTTAAATTGCAATGTGGCAGGAGCAATGCTTGAGGAGGCTCAGATTTACTCCTTCACCCCCTGACCTGGAGCCGCACAGCAGGGCGAGAGCAGTCCTCCTAGTGGGTGTGAAGGTCACCATCGGCATCAGCTTTTACACCACCAGATTCTTCGAGGCAACAGTGGGAGATGTTGCCTATGCTTCACAGTATGAGGTTAATTGAAGCATCCAGAGATGATAGACATCATATATGCCAGGCGAGAGGAATTCAACACCTTCTCCCTCAGGAGGCAAGAGCAGGATGAAAGAGCATGTGGATGTACCAGAATAGCGGGACTGCTGATGGTGCACAATGCCATTCGTTGCACCCATGTAGCTGTATGGGTCCCCCATGTCAACCGGGAGAGATACTGGAACCATATGGGGTACAATTCAATGAATGTGCAGTTTGTGTGCGATCACATCAAGCAGTTCATCTTGGTGAATGGCTGCTATCCTGGTGGTACCTGCATTGCATTCATCCTCTACCAGTCTGCCCTTCCCAACATCTGTGGGCTTCCATGAAGAACCAGATGCTGGCTGTCTGGGGACAAAGACCACTCCCTCTGCATGTGACTTATGACAAGCTTCCATCATCCCACTAGATAAGCAGAGCAAGTGTACAATGAAAGCCAGGGAGCTAAGGGTAACATCCTAGAGCAGGCAATCGGCCTTCTGAAGCAGTGCTTCCACTGCCTGAACCGTGTGAGGAGTTCAATATTATACGCGCCAGAGAGGATCTCCATGTTTATGGTGATGTGCTTCATCCTCCACAACATGGCCATTATAAGAGCACAGCCATTACCTCCTGGGAACCGGAGGCCACCTTGGGAGGAGAGGAGAGGAGGAAGAGCAAGAGGGGAAGAAAGAGTAGGAGGAAGAAGAAGATGAGGCAACAAGGAACACCTGCAACTGGACGCACCAAGAGAGCAGATTGTGAGGCTCTGCTTCCAATGAAACCAACTTTCCCATCCCAACATGGATCCACCATTCCTCACCATTCAGGAGCTACAGAGCAAGTTAAAAAGTAGGACCTCAAAGGTAGTAATCTCTGGATTACTCCCAGTGCTGTGTACCAGCGAGAGTAGAAATAGGAAGATAGAGAGGATCCATGCATTGATTGAGGCATGGTGCAAAAAGGAAGGCTTAAGATTCTTGTGCATTGGGTCCAGTTCTGCGGCAGGAGGCATCTATCAAAAAGGGACAGGTTGCACCTCAATAGGACTGCGACTAATGGCCTTGTGGAGAGGTTCACTAGTGTGTTTGGGGAGGGTTTAAACTAAATTAGCAGGGTGGTAGGCACCAGTATAGAGAAGTAGAAAAGAGGAATAAAGTGCATAAAGGGGTGAGAGTGTTGGATGGTACTAGAGAAGGAAGTAGCACCATATTAGATACAAGTAGACTTCGAAGGACTATGAGGAATACAAAGACAGGTTTAGAATGCATGTATGTAAATGCAGAAAGCGTGGCGCATAAGGTTGGTGAGCTACAAGCACAAATTGCAGTGTAAGAATATGATGTAGTGGCAATAACAGAAACGTGGCTTAAAAATGGTGAGGACTGAGGCCTTAATATTCATGGATACAAAGTGCTCAGAAAAGATAGGGAAGGAAAAATGGGATGCGGGGTGGCAGTACTCATTAGGGAGGACAATTGTAGTGATGGAAAGAGAGGATAATGCGGCAGGGCCTTCTCGGCATCGGGGGTCGTGGCGGGCCTCTCCTGGAAGAATTTTCCAGGCTTCCCGCGACGACCCCCAATGCCGGAGGCCTCATGAAATTCAGCCCCAAGAGTATCAATAGATATTTTAAAAAGACAAGAGTTAACAAAGTGAGCATTGCTCCTATAGAATGTGAGTCTGGGGAATTAATAATGGAAAATAAGGAGATGGCAGATGAATTGAACAGGTATTTTGCATCAATCTTCACTATTGAGGATACAAGTAACATCCCAGAAATAACCATAAATCAGGAAATGGAAGGGAGGAAGGGACTCAAGAAATTACAATCACCAGGGAGGTGGTACTGAGCTAATTGTTGGAGCTGCCGGCTGACAAGTCCCTGGGTCCTGATGGACTTCATCCTAGGGTCTTAAAAGAAGTAGCTAGTGAGATAGTTGATGCATTGGTTTTAATGTTTCAGAATTCCCTAAACTTGGGGAAGATTCCATTAGATTGGAAAATAGCGAATGCAACTCCTTTATTCAAAAAGAGAGGGAGACAGAAAGCAGGAAACTGCAGGCCAGTTAGCTTAACATCTGCCATAGGGAAAATGTTAGAAGCTATTACTAAAGACGTTAGAGCAGGGTACTTAGAAAAATTCAAGGTAATCAGGCAGACTCAACATGGTTTTGTGAAAGGGAAATCATGTTTAACCAATTTATTGGAGTTCTTTGAGGGAGTTACATGTGATGTGGAAAAAGGGGAACCGGTGGATGTATTGTACTTAGAATTCCAGAAGGCATTTGATAAGATGCCACATCAAAGATTATTGCAGAAAATAAATGTTCATGGTGTAGGAGGTAACATATTGACACAGGTAGAAGATTGGCTAGCTAACAGGAAACAGAGCGTAGGTATAATGGATCATTTTCTGGTTGGCAAGATGGTGTGCCACAGGAATCAGTGCTGGGGCCTCAACTTTTTACAATTTATATAAATGACTTAGATGAAGGGACTGAAGGTATAGTTGCTAAATTTGCTGATAACACAAAGATAGGTAGGAAAGGACGTTGTGAAGAGGACATTAGGAGGCTACAAAGGGATTTAGAGAGGTTAAGTGAGTGGGTAAAGATCTGGCAAATGGAGTATAATGTGGGAAAATGTGAAATTGTCCATTTTGGCAGGAAGAATACAAAAGAAGCATATTATCTAAATGGTGAGAGATTGCAGAGCTCTGAGATGCAGAGGGATCTGGGTGTCCTAGTGCATGAATCGCAAATGTTTATGTCAAGAAAACCCCATATGTCAAATGAGAAATATTAATTTCATCGGTTGGAAACTTACATTAGACTTTTAATGGAAAAATCCTCCAGTAACTTTTAAAAAACTATCAGCCAAGATGGCCACTGCAATTTGCATCTGAAATACTGGGACATTGAACTGGAGACAAAAGTCTAACAAGAAGCCCAGCCAGAACAATGCTTTGGCTAACTGAGTAAATTACCCAGATCATTCTCGTTAGCAGGCCATTCAAAGTCATTCTGAGGCATTCATAAGTGGAGCGGTCCCTCCAGGGGGTGAACACTGACAACCCCATCTGTGAGAGCTTTTAGATTTTAGATGTTGGACCTTGTTAAAAACAAAGGGGATTGAGAACCATGTGACCATCTGTCTATCTCTGAAAAACAGAAATTTTATTACACTCAAAGAAGACAAGCAGAAACTGGGACTACAGCAGCAGAAAGAGCTGTGGACTTCCCTTTCTCTCTCTCTTTCTTTCTCTCTCCCCAGAAAACATCAAGTTTGAAAACCATCTGCAACTGTGGACCCTCCAAGCCTACAGACTGCTACAGCCAGTGACCAGGGGAAGAGAGCCAATTACAATTCTGCCTTCAAGAAAACCCTGACCAAAGCAGGCCAATCACAAAGTGCACATTGACCAGCGAGCACTTCAAGAATACAGCTTCAGCTGGAGGACTGCTGGATCACCCACTTCACAGACTGTGCACTTAAGTTCCTTTTATTGTGGACTTTAATCCAACCACCAGATCAATTTTTCCCTCTATAATCTATTTGTGTGTGTGTAATTCTCGTGTGAATGTATGCATGAATGTGTTGTGTTTTCTTTTATTATTTTAAAATCGGGATTAGAGTGTTAAGTATAACAAACTTACCTCTTTCTTGTTTAAACTCAAGAAAACCTGTCTGATTGGTTCTTTCACAATCACAGTAAAGGTAAAAGGTAAAACACTCACAGAGGTGGTAAGCACAACTACTGTATAAAAGGAATAAACCCTGTTGCAGTCAAACAAGAGGAAGGGCAAGAGGGGAGCCTCAGACCCCCTCCTCACCTGGCCATAACAGTTATATGCAGGTACAGCAAGTAATTAGGAAAGCTAATAGAATGGTGTTGTTTATTGCAAGGGGAATTGAATACAAAAGTAGGGAGGTTATGCTTCAGTTATACAGGGCATTGGTGAGACCACATCTGGAGAATTGTGTACAGTATTGGTCTCCTTATTTAAGCAAGGATGTAAATGCAATGGAAGCAGTTCAAAGAAGGTTTACTAGACTAATACCTGGAATGGGCAGGTTGTCTTACAAGAAAAGATTAGACAGGCTGGACTTGTATCCTCTGGAGTTTAGAAGAGTAAGAGGCGGCTTGATTGAAACATATAAGATCCTGAGGGCTCTTGACAGGGTGGATGCAGAAAGGATGTTTCCCCATGTGGAAGAATTTAGAACTAGCCTTCACTGTTTAAAAATAAGGGGTCGCCCATTTAAGACAGAGATCAGAAGAAATTTTTTTCTCTCAGAGGGTCGTGAGTCTTGGAACTCTCTTCCTCAAAAGGCGGTGGAAACAGAGCCTTTGAATATTTTTAAGACAGAGGTAGCTAGATTCTTGATAAGCAAGGGGGTGAAAGGTTATCAGGGTTAGGTGGGAATGTGGAGTGGAGGTTACAATCAGATCAGCCGTGATCTTGTTGAATAGCAGAGCAGGCTCGAGGGGCCAAGTGGCCTATTCCTGCTCCTAATTTGTATATTTGTGTGTTCGTATGTAAATGGCATTTGAGAAGTTGAAGGCCATTTTGATCAAGGAGCCAGTTCTTGCAGCCCCAGGCATTCAAGGTAGCTATTGACACCACGACATAGGGGTAGGAGCGGTGCTGCTCCGAGGTGATGCTGGTATCGAATGCCCATTAGCTACTTCTCTAGGAAGCTTCATAAACATCAAAGAAAGTACTTGACCATCGAGAAAGAGGCTTTCGGTCTGTACTGACTCTACAACATTTTGAGGTGTATGTAACCAACAGTCAGGGGAAATACTAGTCTGCACAGATCACAGCCCACTTATGTTTCTAGAAAAGTTCAGAACAAAGAACCTCAGGCCTTTCTGTTGGAGTTTGATGTTATAGCACTTTACACTAAAAATTGTGCATGTTGCAGGGAAACATAGGGCTGAATTTTACCAGCCTCTCGACGTTGCGGTGAGTGGGAAGGGCGGTAAAATTCTGCAGGGAAAGGCCTGCCTCAACTCGTGATATCGAGAAGGGCCTGCTGCATATTAGTAGCGCCCGGGGGACCTCGGTGCAGCTCCCCACCGCCTTGCAGCGGGCCCTTCATCTTAATATTCAAATTTACAATAAGGATATGTAAATGAACTTCCCTGCAGGCGACGGCTGACCCACGCTGATTTTACGGCTGCCATTCATACTTCGCACGACTTTGGAACTCCATACAGAATTCCGAGACGAGAACCTGGTGGGGAGGGGGGAGAAATAAAATTTTCAGGGTGGGAGGTGTGGCGGAGCAGGGAAAACATTGTTTATTGGCTGTGGGGATGGTGGGAAGGGGTTGAGGGCAAAAGTTAGAAGGCTGGGTGGGTACGTTCGGGTACGGAAAAAGGCAAGTGTTGGTAATATCGGGCAATGAAACGACCATTGCGGGGGTTGGGGAAGGGCCTCCATATCTTTATTATGTGTTAATAAAAAATAACGAATACTGTACCTTTAAAAATTAAAATTACTTCTAAGGGCTTAAAGCCCTTTAAAAACTGCGCCAGCGCGGTGGCCCCTGGTGCCATTGCCTGGGATGTGGCAGCCGCCCCCTCTACATAATCGGGTGTGGCCGCTCTGTCCCCTCTATTTAAATCAGGCCCGCACGTAATATCGCAGGGGCTGTGCCACGGCTCTTCCATGTCGGAAGGCCGCCAAGTTCACAGCACGCCGCAATTCAGCCCATGATGTAATTACTGATGCTCTCTCTGGAGTTTAAAGAGGGGATGTAAGAAAGAAGGAAAGCTCAGAGTTACGATAATTTTCTGGTGTTTGAATCCTGCTCATTCTAATTGGCACATTTACTTGGTTTTATTATTGGTTAAGCCCTTATAGTTTTATAAATTTGATACATATAATTGTAGAATATGAAAATGTTGTCAGTACAGTATGTAGTAAGCTATTTGTTAAAATGTTTATGATGTTACGAACTTGCTGTGTTTCTGAACTGCTGTAAAGAAAACCTTACCAAGGGAAAGTTTTCTTTTTCCCAAGGTGGGGAAGTGTGATGGAGTCCACAATGCGAGACCAGTGGAGGAGCGTATGCGGACTGTTTTTTGAACAGATGACTTGTCGAATTCTGTCAAAGCTCTGTTTCAAAGCTTTTTTTTCAGACAGATCCTAACTTGAAAGTGAAACTAAAAACTTCAGGTTTCTGGGGAAATTGAAACCAGATAAGATGCAGAGTTATTTGGCCAGAGTCATGTGACTAACGCTATCCAGGCTCACATTTGAAGTCTGCAGAGTTCATGTAGGCGACTGGCTGTTTGGCATAGAAGCTGCAGAGAGAGAAACTAATACTAATTCTGGGAGCTGGCCATTGGCAAAAACAAATTGCGGCAGCTGTTTTCGGTGAATTAAAGAATTACTGGTGGAACCATGCCATCAAGATTGTCATGTGTAAGGCTGAGAACATTCAAGAGACAACAAGACCGAAACGTTGAAGGGAAGACTGCAATGCTCACGATCAACAAGAAGACATTGGACGGATTTTTCATTGGGCATAATGCCCCATCCACCAGCTGAAAAGTCAGTGGCGAGCCTGCATCCGTGTGCCTGGGAAGCCAGACTGGGATTTTTCGCTCCCCAGGCCTTTAATTGGTCTTGGGTGGGATGTCCACCTCCTTGAGGCAGAAAGTCCTGCCTAATGGAGCTGCCAGCCAATCAGTGGGCCAGCAGCGGCACTGGGAGATGCGGCCACTGCTGGCTGGGACTACACCCAGCCATCGGAAGCAACAGGAAGGATTGCCTCGTGAAAAAGGTACGTTTTTAGGCCTTCGCCGGGGACAATTGGTTGGGCACCAGCGAGGCAAGGGGGGTCGGTTATGGGGGTGGGGTGAGTGTTGTGCGTTAGGGGCAGTTGGGGCTTCAGGGCGGCACTCCATGGGGCACACAGTGCCCGATCGGGAGGCCCCCCACCAGCCTGCAAGAAGGCCATCTGGTTTTACCAGGCGGGTTTTTTGAGGCCTCAGCCGCCCACCAGCCAAGGTTAAAATACCCACCGTGGCGGGTGAGTCCCTTAGGTGCCAGTTAATTGGCCATTTAAGGGCCTTGATTGGCCTGGTGCGGACAAGCCGTTTCTCGCTGCCGCCCCGTGTAAATTTGCAATGGGGGTGGGAGGGGGCCAGGAACAGCCGCCATCCCCCCCTCACCTCCCACTTAATTTTAAACCCCCCACACCACCACCAGCCTGCTCGTTTGGGGGGGGGCGTAAATTCCTGCCATTACATCAGTATCTGCATCTTGGAGGACAGGCGTTGGAAATCCACATGAAGAAGTTTATACTTCCAGTAACCTGTCTCTCGATGCAGAAATCAACAAGCGCATGGGAAAGGCGTCCGCTGCTATGTCCAGACTGGCCAAGACAGTGTGGGAAAATGGCGCACTGACACGGAACACAGAAGTCCGAGTGTTTCAAGCCTGTGTCCTTAGTACCTTGCTCTATGGCAGCAAGGCCTGGACAACGTATGTCAGCCAAGAGCGACGTCTCAATTCATTCCATCTTCGCTGCCTCCAGAGAATCCTTGGCATCAGGTGGCAGGACCGTATCTCCAACGCAGAAGTCCTCGAGGCAGCCAACATCCCCTGCGGCGCTTGAGATGGCTTGGGCATGTGAGCCGCATGGAAGATGGCAGGATCCCCAAAGACACATTGTACAGCGAGCTCGTCACTGGTACCAGACCCACCGGCCGTCCATGTCGCCGCTTTAAAGATGTCTGCAAACGCGACATAAAGTCCTGTGACATTGATCACAAGTCGTGGGAGTCAGTTGCCAGTAATCGCCAGAGCTGGCGGACAGCCATAAAGGCGGGGCTAAGGAGTGGCGAGTCGAAGAGACTTCGCAGTTGGCAGGAAAAAAGACAGAAGTGCAAGGAGAGAGCCAACTGTGTAACAGCCCCAATTTTATCTTCAGCACCTGTGGAAGAGCCTGTCACTCCAGGCGCTGCTTCACAAACCACTGACCACCTCCAGGCGCTTACCCATTGTCTCTCGAGACAAGGAGGACAAAGAAGAAGAAGAAGAGAAAAAGAAGAAGACATCAGTATCTGCATGTTGGAGGACAGGAGTTGGAAATCCACATGAAGAAGTTCATACTTTCAAGGAACTTTGTGCCTGTTCAGTGCCATCTTTGCTGACAGCTATATCTGGGAGATCTATCTTTGTTGCATCTGATAATTAGCATGTAATCTGTAAACTATATATATTAACCATGATTCATCAGTTCTTTCATGTTTAATTTATGTTGATTTTGGTTTGATTGTTGGAGTAAAAGTTATAAAAGTGAAATCTTGTCCATTTTGTTTTTTTTATTGGGGTCGTTCAGTAAATTCAGTTCTTTTTGTTTGTTGATCTCCACGGGAATCATAACACTTGTTTTGGATCAAGTGAATGATGCAGGCTGCTATAAAGCATCAGTTCATTGGGCACTGCTGTGACCTGTGAGCAGTTCTTGAGATTCATCTATGGAAGTAAAAGCCCACGTGCCAGAATTCTAATTGTAAGACATTGTTCAAGCGGAGCTTACATAGGTAATATATGCTAGATGGTGCCCTGAAATGTGACTGAGTGAGTGAGTAGAGGAGGAGTAGAAAAAATGTACTAGCCCTGAGTTTTAGGTAGGCCTCCATCTTCACCATGATCCACACACTCTGGGCTGGATTTACAGGAGAGGGCAGCCATGCACCTGACACCAGGAGGGCCCGGCCCGATATTACCAGTGGCGGCGAGGCCTCGTGTTGGCCCCCCAGCTGCTCAGCAACGGGACCCCCATTTGCATAGTTAAATAAATGAAAATGAATAAATTAATGATACTTAATTCACCACCTGAGTTCCCGCTCCGATCTTCGGCCCGGTGGTCAGCACGATCGTGCCTTCGGATCCCGTCTGGGGAAACAAGGCGCATCATTGGTGAGGAGGGGGGAAGAGGTAAATTTCTCAATGCTGAGGGTGGGTGGGTGGAATGGTGTCAAAGTAACGTCATTGGTGTAGGGGATGGTGGGAAGGATTTGAGGTTAAAGTTTATGCAGTTTGCGGAGGGTGGGGGAAATTCAGATTGTAAGTGTTTTGGGGGGAAAGGGAAAATTAATAATTTTATGGTTATGGGGGTTTGGGGTGGGAGAGGCGCAAAATAAATGTATGTAATTTTAAAATTCACTTTATCTTTAAATATTTAAATCTCCTGGTAGGGTTGCCAGCCCTTTAAAAATGGCGTCAGTGCCTGCGCACAGGCAGCTGACGCTATTGCTAGGGACCGACTGCCCACCCCCTCATTGTGATCAGGAGGGGGTGCGGCCGACCCCGGCTAATCAAATGAGCCGCCGCACGGAAGACTGCAGTGGCTCTGGCCGTGCAGGCCACTGTTTTGTTTGCCCGCCGCCGACATCAGCAGTGGGCACAGGTTTTTGTTTAATTCTTTCATGAGATGTGGGCATCGCTGGCAAGGACAGCATTTATTGCCCATCCCTAATTGCTCTTGAGAGGGTGGTGATGAGCTGCCTTCTTGAACCACTGCGGTCCATGTGGGGTAGGTATACCCACAGTGCTGTTCGGAAGGGAGTTCCAGGATTTTGACCCAGCGACAGTGAAGGAACGGTGATATAGTTTCAAGTCAGGATGGTGAGTGGCTTGGAGGGGAACTTGCAGGTGGTGGTGTTCCCATGCAACTGCTGCCCTTGTCCTTTTAGGTGGTAGAGGTCGCGGGTTTGGAAGGTGCTGTCAAAGGAGCCTTGTTGCGTTGATTCAGTCCTCTCAGACCTCAGGATGCTGAGCACAGAGGATTCAAATTAGCTCAATTACTTTTAAAACAGGAGAGTCTTCTCCCGTTCATATTTGCATCCTCCTATGCTGCATTTCCTTAGCCTGTAAGCAAATGAACAATGTTCAGATGCTGAACGTATGAAAAAGAGATAACGTGATATCCAATTATCCATTTTAAATCCTAGCTTGTGTCTGAATAAATGGTCATCTATTATGCAGATAGATTGTGTTCTAAAGTTGTTTTATGGGCCCACTTTTCCAGATGATTATAGAACTATAGTTCCATATTAAGTGGCAATAACAAAATGTGTTCTAGGCATGGATGTTAAACTAGAAGAGAACTCTTCCCTTTGGACTAAGCATGATGTTTGTTGTTTCTTAAAGACTGAGAAGAAATTATGTTGAATGCATTAATTTGTCATCTACTTAGGATAGTGAAATACCAGCTAGCCTTTCTTTGGGAAATGTCTGAATGCTATTAACTATTTTTCCTCATTTCCTCCCAAGTTTTTTGGCTATTCAACACAGCATTAATGAACCTAGAATTTCTGGCCCTTGGAGTGGTATAATCCCAGCATAGTTGTGCCAGAAAGTTGCAATTTAGAGTGGAATCCTGATCTGCTGGGTTTTCGTCCCATTTAAAATCTTGGCTATTGCTTTGACTGATGACTTGGTCCCAGTATTCTAATGCCTATGAGCATTTAATTTCTAATTAGAACGTACTACAGATGTTGCTACAAGAAGTTTATATGTGATCAAACATTTCAATCCTATTATCCCTCTACAAAAGTAACATAACTTCTCTTTCTCTTGCAAGGTCAAGGTTAAAGAAGCATTGTGGTTAATTTCATCCATAATTCAAGTCTCCTTGATGTCAATGTTGCTCTGCTGAAAATGACATTTCAGATTTACTGACGGTTTGAAATGTGATGTCTTCCATGTGGACGTATAATAAATAATTCATCCTCTTTTCGCTTGAAGACTTTTTTATTTGTGTGAAATGAATATCTTTCCATTACATTTTTTTTCTAAAGCATGATTTGGACAACTGCAGAACAGTGATCATGAAATAAAACAGATAATGCTGGAAATACTCAGGAGGTCAGGCAGCATGTGTGGAGAGAGAAACAGAGTTAACATTTCAGATCAATGACGTTTAGCCAGAATAGGCCATTGACCTGAAACATTGGCCCCGATATTAGCTCAGAGGCTGGGATGGAATTGGAGGTGGTGCAGTGGGCGCAGCTTGGTAGAATTGTTTTGCAGATGTGAAACCAGGTAGAACTGGTTTCCCTCAGATCCTGCTGGGCGATCAGAGGCCACAGCCAAGGAGTAATGAGGAGGGTTGGAGGAATTGGAAAGACCAGAGTGGAGGGAGGTGGGAGATCTTAGCTCAGGGGGTTGTATTTACCAGCTGGATTCAATAGTCATTGTCTCCCTTTAGCTGCCGTTTCTCCCTTGGCCAACCAGTGTTAAATTTAAAAAGGAGATTAGACCTAGGGCACACAGCCTCATTGTAATATTTAAATGAGGGACTTGCCCCCAGGGAACAGGTTGGTTGCCTGACCCAATTCCTGCCCCCGTGGTGGGTTCGTAGCGGGTTGGGGTCAGACTGAGATTTTTAATATTTTGACATCTCACCTGACCCAATCCCTCATGTTTATGGGGGTTAAAATTCCTCTTGTTAACTAAGTTTCTCTTTTCACAGATGCTGCCTGACCTGCTGAGTAATTCCAGCATTTTCTGTTTATATTTCAGATTTTCAGCATTCACAGTATTTTGCTTTTGTTTTCCTGACTATGAAACATAGAAGACAACTGACATGACTTTTTAAAAAATCATGAAATGTACAGAATTGTGGATAGTGATCGACTATCAAAATTTAAATTTGGTGTTGACATATCATGGAAATCTCCTGATCTGGCACCATTTCATGCCTAGTTTTTGATCTGCCAGTTGCTGCCTGATTCGCCTGACTTGCTGTTGCTATATCTGAATACTGCTGAATACTCCTCCTGTTTTACTTGTGGGTTAAATCTGCAGTGGAAGATTAAAAAGTTTAGCAAGTGTGACAGATTTTAAGATTTTCCCTCTATAAAACTATCTGAGTTCACAAATCCACAGGGTTAAAAAATGGACCATGAATTGCATAGGGTTCCGCTGGTCTCCTCTTATAACTTAGGTGAGAAGTTGGCAGAACACTTGCAGAAACAGTGTGGCTCATTTTACCCATTTACACCATTTCTCTGAAGGTTCTCGCAATCTCTCTTCGGAGGATGAATGGGAAAATTACAGGCAAAGAAATTTATGAAGTATCAGAAATCAAAGCTATAGATAAGGTTGCCATGATTTGGAGACAAGTGCTGAGGAGAGCCAACAGTGGGGATAGTGGATGGATTAAGGTTGGTAAAATTATTAAGGGCCTACAAAGCTACTCCAGAGATTATAATAGCAGATACCAGACTCTGACCTTCAATGAGCAAAGAAACAAAGGAGAGAACTATCAAGGATGTCACTGTCTAGCAATTTTAGTAGATTCAAAGCTAAATATGTCAAATTTTGAACTATTAACAAAGCCAATGGAATATTGAATTACATAGCAGATGCAATAGAAGTCATGATCAGATCGTACAGTTCTCTAGTGTCAGAGATCTTAGCTATGAGGAAAGACTGGAAAACAGAGACTTTTCAGCCTGTAAAGGAGGTGTCTGAGAGGTGTCTGAGAGGTGATCTTATATGCACATCTAGGATAGTTAATAGGATAGAAAAGTTAAATCTGGAATACTAATTTATATTGTGACAGTATGACATGGGTTAAATGAGTGAAAGGTAACTTTAGGACCTGGATCAGAAAATTCTTCTCCATACAGAGTGTTCAATACATGGAATAGACTTCCAGATACAGTGGAAGCTAAAATCCTGGATGTACTTAAAAAACAACTGAAT
The DNA here is from genome assembly GCF_036365525.1 of Heterodontus francisci. NCBI lineage: Eukaryota > Metazoa > Chordata > Chondrichthyes > Heterodontiformes > Heterodontidae > Heterodontus > Heterodontus francisci. The sequence goes on along the minus strand of NC_090373.1, from coordinate 60,730,043 downwards.
GCTGCAACAGGACTTTTAAGATCTTTCTGCATGGTTGGATTTAGATGGGCTGAATGGTCTTCCTCATCAATTACCTTGTGGTCCTGTGATAAAAGATTACAGAAAAGATCCGTCAACATTTTGATCAAAACTGGGATTTAATTATAGTTGCAGATCAAGGATGTTAGAATGGTATCACTGTAGCTATTTAGCACAGATGGTAGGAATTTTTATTCTCTATCAAGGTAGTTGGCTGCAGTTAGATGGTATTTGGATCACTCCTATGAATTCCAAACAAATGTTTACAAGAGTACAATAATATGAAGAGTATAAAGAGGTATAGTGTGGCTTTCGTGCAGAGAGATCGACCGTCGACATGCTGTTCTCCCTTCGTCAGATACAGGAGAAATGCCGCGAACAACAGATGCCCCTCTACATTGCTTTCATTGATCTCACCAAAGCCTTTGAACTCGTCAGCAGACGTGGTCTCTTCAGACTACTAGAAAAGATTGGATGCCCACCAAAGCTACTAAGTATCATCACCATGACAATATGAAAGGCACAATTCAACATGGTGGCTCCTCATCAGACCCCTTTCCTATCCTGAGTGGCGTGAAACAGGGCTGTGTTCTCGCACCCACACTTTTTGGGATTTTCTTCTCCCTGCTGCTTTCACATGCGTTCAAGTCCTCAGAAGAAGGAATTTTCCTCCACACAAGATCAGGGGGCAGGTTGTTCAACCTTGCCCGTCTAAGAGCGAAGTCCAAAGTACGGAAGTCCTCATCAGGAAACTCCTCTTTGCTGACGATGCTGCTTTAACATCTCACACTGAAAAGTTCCTGCAGAGTCTCATCGACAGGTTTGCGGCTGCCTGCAATGAATTTGGCCTAACCATCAGCCTCAAGAAAACGAACATCATGGGGCAGGACATCAGAAATGCTCCATCCAGTGGCGACCACACTCTGGAAATGGTTCAAAAGTTCACCTACCTAGGCTCAACTATCACCAGTAACCTGTCTCTAGATGCAGAAATCAACAAGCGCATGGGAAAGGCTTCCACTGCTATGTCCAGACTGGTCAAGAGAGTGTGGGAAAATGGCGCACTGACACAGAACACAAAAGTCGGAGTGTATCAAGCCTGTGTCCTCAGTACCTTGCTCTATGCGAGGCCTGGACAACGTATGTCAGCCAAGAGCGACGTCTCAATTCATTCCATCTTCGCTGCCTCCGGAGAATACTTGGCATCAGGTGGCAGGATCGTATCTCCAACACAGAAGTCCTCGAGGCGGCCAACATCCCCAGCTTATACACACTACTGAGTCAGCGGCGCTTGAGATGGCTTGGCCATATGAGCCGCATGGAAGATGGCAGGATCCCCAAAGACACATTGTACAGCGAGCTCGCCACTGGTATCAGACCCACCAGCCGTCCATGTCTCCGCTTTAAAGACGTCTGCAAACGTGACATGAAATCCTGTGACATTGATCACAAGTCGTGGGAGTCAGTTGCCAGCGTTCGCCAGAGCTGGCGGGCAGCCATAAAGGTGGGGCTAAAGTGTGGCGAGTCGAAGAGACTTAGCAGTTGGCAGGAAAAAAGACAGAGGCGCAAGGAGAGAGCCAACTGTGTAACAGCCCCGACAAACAAATTTTTCTGCAGCACCTGTGGAAGAGTCTGTCACTCCAGAATTGGCCTTTATAGCCACTCCAGGCGCTGCTCCACACACCACTGACCACCTCCAGGCGCTTACCCATTGTCTCTCGAGACAAGGAGGCCAAAGAAGAAGAAGAGGTATCCATACATCACTCTGAACATACTTCTGTCTTAAGTTTACTGAGTACATTGTATGCAGAAAGAAAAATAGATGCTTCAGAAGATGAACCAATCGTTAATTGCCTGACTGCCGTAACAGTATGGCTTCAGGAATATTAAGGAGACTTAGAGATTGTTTTCCATATGACAAGTGATGCATTTGTCACTTAGTTATGGGTTTCCTTCCGAAATCATTTTTGCATAATTGACAAAGTGCAGTCATTACAAGTGCTGTAAATGGCTACTTTTTGAAGCAGACAATAGAAAATTGGAAAGACAAATTAAGCAACCTGCTATACTATCGAGGATGTAGCCCTTGTTTAAACTATGCAGCATTCATTTTCAGAGTACTCATAAACTTGAAGTGTGAGGGTAAGCTTTCTGATTTTCACAACTAGTGTACCAAACTGAAAAGAAGGTCAGAAAATTGGGGCAAGATCTATATTGTCCCCAGCAGAAGAATCAGCTGATATGGCGTTACTGCTACTTCACAGAAATCCTTTTTTGCTAAACATCTGTATGCAGCATCTCAGTTTTTTGAGATGTGTGGCAGTCCGTGAATACAAGGCACGACTGATTCTTTTCATTTCCCCAGTTGGCACCTTTTGGGCAAATCAATAGAAGTTTCTTCTTCCTGTACAGATGACATGTGAGCACTGGCAAGGAATTATGGAATTTGATGCTTATTTTATGGATACTGCTTACAATATACACATATTGATGTAATTAAGGTATCCCTAACTGGGAGACATGAGATATATACTCCAATTGTGGCTGATGACACTTTAGTAGAAAACCCAAAATTCCGCAAGGCACATCTTGTGTCTTCTAAACAAAGGCTGGAATTTTATGTTGGGCCAGAGGTTCTACCCAGTGTCAGAAAAAGTCGGTAGCGTGCCCAACACTGCCGGGTCTGGAAGCCATACTGTAACTTTATGCGGCCCAGCCCTTAATTGGCCTCTGGAGGCACTTCCGCCCCTCTGAAGCAGGAAGACCCACCTCCTAGAGCTGCCAGCCAATCAGTAGTCTAGCAGCTCTTCAGTCCTAGCAGTGCCATCAAGAGCAGTGGCCACTGCTGGGACTGCGTTCAACCAGGATTGGCAACATGGGCAAGGCCCCGGGATACAGGTAAGTGTGTGAGGCCGCACTGGGGATAATTGGCTGGGCCTTAGCGAGGCGATGAGGGGGATTGTTCAAGAGGGGGAGGAGGTGCTCCAATGGGGATGGATCAGGCCATTTATCCCAAAGGTCAACTACGGAAAGTTGGGAATCGAGTGATGTATATGCCAGAAGGGGCTAGTAAATGGAGGAAAGCCACCATTATAAGAAGGGCAGGAAAGGCCATAGGGAAATACAAACATTGGCTGAATGTGCAAGACAAGGGACAGGATATCAGACCTATATATTTGCAGCAGGAAGTGAAAAAGTGGAAGGCTAGAAAACATAGTGTAAGTTCAGACAGTGAGCCTGAAGGTGATCACAGTCCAAGGAAAAGGTCACGAACTTGTGAAAAGAATCTGGTGATAGGAGAGACAGGTCGAGTAGTAGCAGCCCAGAAAGTTTAAGGAAATCTAGTCGGGGACGTGGTTTCATAAGAGCAAGGAACAGAGAGCAGGCGAGGAGCGCCACAAGAAGTAGGAGCCCTTACGATAGAGAAGCTCTAATGGCTACTAACAAGTTAGATGGTAAGTTGGTAAAGGATGCAAAACAAAAAGAGCTTAACAGTTGGAGAGAGTTTGGTGTATACACGGAGGTGCCAGATAGAGGACTACCAGCAGTGTCCCATAGATGGATCTGTACAAAGAAAGTATTTCCCATTACGTATAAAGCTAAGGCCAGACTGTAGCTCGGGGATTTGAGGAACGACTAGATGACCAAGAAGTTAGAGTAGACTCCCCAACAGTGGGAAAAGCAAGTTTAAGGATTTTCCTAGCCCTTTTAGCGACACACGCATGGAAATGTAAGTCCATTGATATCAAAGCAACATTTTTGCAAGGGGAGAGATTTCAAACAGAAGTATTTTTAAAGCCACCAAAGGAAGCTGGAGGGGAAATTATGGAAGCTAAACAAGTGTGTTTATGGGCTAAGCGATACGTCCAGGGTGTGGTATATTTCAGTTAGGTCCGTCCTACTAAAAGCTGGTTGTATTCAGCTAAAAGCAGATCCGGTAATGTTTTATTGGTACTGTGAAGAAAAACTAGCAGGCATTTTCTTGATGCACATTGACCATTTTCTGTGGGGAGGATCTGTGGCATTTGAGAAATTTGTGGTAAAGTTCTACAGGAATTTAAAATTGGAAGTCGGAGCTTTTAAATATATAGCGTTGGCTATTAGGCAGGTGAAGTTGGGGGTAACCCTAAATCAACCGCCTTACCTAGAGAATATTAATAGGATCCCAATAAATCGGGCCAGATCCTCACAAAAGGAAGACTCTGCAACCAAGGAAGAAGCAGACCAGTGAAGGAGCTTAATCGGGCAATTAAACTGGTTGTGCGCACAAACTAGGCCAGATGCTTGCTATAATGTATTAGAGTTGAGCACCATGCTGAAACATGCTACTGTTGAGGAAGTATTGAAAGCAAATAAGACATTGAAGAAATTGTGTTTGGACAAATGTACACTCAAGTTTCCAGCATTGGGTGACCCAGAAGAAATGAAATTAGTCATTTTTAGTGACGTCTCACACGCTAATCGTCCCAATGGTTATTCGAACGCAGCAGGGTTCATTATATTTTTGGCGGGAAGAAATAATAAATGTTGTCCACTAATCTTGCGAGTATAAAAGAAATGTTGGCAACAAAAGAAATTTCCAAAATAAAATGGGTCGCGCAAGTCATCTGTTGTCGGATTGTTTTACGAAGAGAGGTGCTTGTTCAAAGAAATTATTGGATGTCCTCAAAGAGGGCCATCTTGTGTTATGATGTGTTAGGAAAACGTGGAAATATTTTAATGTTAAGATCGTTTTGTAATGTTTTAAACAAGTTTTTCTTAGTTTATAAAAAGGGGGAAATATACAGTATGTTAATGGCTGGTGCTGTTGCAGGTTAATGGTATAATAATGTGTGATAGAGAAAAATGTATCATTATTTTGTCTCTCTCTTTTCATTTTATATATATGTATTTAATTTAAAGAAAAGAGGGGAATCTGTTAGTGTCTAATAAGATCTATTAATGGATGTTAAAAACCTAGTAGTTGAAGGTAATAGGGTGAACAGATTTGGGTGTTGGTTAGTTAATTGTACACAGATCTATATATAAAGAAGACCCAGCCAACACTGGCAGGGTGTTGTTAGGAGTGGAGTAGTAAACTCTGTGGCAAGAAATAAACAGTCTCCACCAAAGCATCCTAGTCTCAGTGTCTTCTTCACAGCAGGCTTGGAAGTTTTTCTAATGATGTAAACTCCTAAGTCTGCTCTAATGGAAGGAATATTTGTGTAGGCTTTAGGATAATCTGCCAACATAATGAGTGCAATGAATTTTTTTTTTAAAACAAATCACTGCTATGATAGAGTTTGGTTGCTAAATTATGCCTTTTAAGAAAATGGAAACGTACACTTGACCACTGGGACCAGCTGAATCATCAACAGGAGCTGGAGCTTTGCAAACAGCCATGCTGTACCTACACATACAGCAGCATATTACAAGGGTGACATAACAGGTATGCCAGCTGATCTGGACATTGACTTTCAAGTTTCTGCTCTCTAAAAGGCAAAATTTGGTAAACATGTTTTCTGATAGCAGATTTTTTTTTAAAATTGAGCATCAGTATGCTGGCTTTCAGCTGTCTCAAGAACCATTTCATTAGCAATCAGCACAGACAAGCATTTCAGAGGTTTCCATCAACAAGTTCAGAAGTTTGTTACTTATGGCATAGTGAGGAAATTTTCCTTATCATTTCTGAGCACAAGGTAATTTTCCTTGAGCATATTCAATATACAAGTATTTTACAGGATCATATGTGGATTTTGGAAATTTGGCAGTCTACATTATTATGGTATTTTATGAATCACTATAACCTTTCCAGATAGCAAGTGGAATCCTTTCATATTGATGTACGTCACAGAGCTATTGGAGGATCTGTGCAACCAAATATCCTTTACTTCACAAGATGAAAGCCTGAATTGGATGAGACCATTCAGCCCGCATTAGCTGATCCATCCAGCAAAATAACACCCACCTGCACTTAAGTGATTCCAAATTGTTTGCTTTCCACCTAGAATTCTATTCAAAATTTTGATCAGAATTAATGGACAGAAAACCAGGCACTGTGAACCCATGATTGCTCCTTACTAGGATTGCTGTTACCGATCACAAACCCCCGATTAAGGAATCAGCCCCAAAGAGTTAGAGAAGGGCATGGTAGGATAACTCTTGATCGTAACTACACAATAAGTATGCAGGGAGGAGGAATAGCACAATTAGAGCTAAGGAGGAACAAAATAGGACAGTTTAGAGGAGCACTGACATATGGAATCATAAAATGATAAAGCAGAGGAGACCATTTGGCCCATTGTGCCTGTGCCAGCTCCTTGAAAGAAAAATTCAATTAGTTCCACTCCCCTGCTCGTTCTCCATAGCCAGGCAAACTTTTCCCCTTCAAGTACTTAGCCAATTCCATTTAGAAGGTTATTACTGGATCAGCTTCCACTATCCTTTTCAGTCAGTATATTCTGGATCATAACAATTTGCTGCGTAAATTTTTTAACCTCATGTTATCTCTGTTTTTATGCCAATTACCTTAAATCCATTTTCTCACATTACTGATCTTTCTGCCACTGGAAACAATTTCTTCTTATATACTCTGTCAAAACCTTTCATGATTTCAAACACCTCCATTAAATCTTCTGTTAACCTTCTCTGTTCTAAAGAGAAAAACCCCAGCTTCTCTTGCCTCTTTACATAAGTTAAGTCTTTCTTCCTGATACCATGCATCCTCAGTATCCTCTCTAAGGCCTTGGCATCCTTCCTGAAGTGTGGAGCCCAGAATTGGATGAAATACTTGAGCTGCGGTCTAATCCGTATTTTAAAGGGTAAGCATAGCTTCCTTGCTTTTGTATGTTATACCTCTATATATAAAACCAAGGATCCAGTCTGCCTCCAAATATTTATGTACACGCACACCAGTTCTCTTTGTCCCTGCATTCCCTCTAAAATTGTACCATTTAGTTTATGCTACCTCTCTTCATTCTTCCTACAAAAATGCATCACACAGTATTGATAACATAGAAAAAAGCAAGAAAAATTGCAATGGAGAAAGGTAGAGAGGCTGGAGGCGAAAGGTCAACTTTCAGGCAAAGTGTTTTTCCTTGTATGCAGTCCAAAAGTATGAAAGTGATGCTAGGAGAGTCCTCCCAGATTTAAGAAACAGATTTCTAGTGAATTCAAAGTTGCTGAGGGAAATGTTTTCTACAAAAAAGAAAACAAGTTTCTTGGAGGCAGCTTTATAAATGGAGGCAATGTGAGAGTTCCTTTGAGATCAGAAAAGATCGAAAAAGTAATTTTAGAAGCTCACGCTACTAATGTGAGCTTGCACATAATTTGCTTATAGAATTTATTGAAATAAGGGGCAAGATTTTAACTCCTTCAAAACACACCCACTTACACAGAGTTAAAATTCGGCCTGGTTTCAATTAGGTTAAATGTTAAATTCCTTGCAGGAAGTCTTAGATTAAATTCCCTTTATATGTTATGAAAATGTTTTTTTTTAATTTCCAAAATATAATTTATTCATAGAAATCTATAAAAAATACATTCCCAAACAGTTTCAAACAGCACCAAAAAATACAAACATTGCAAGGGAGATTAGTTTCCTTCAATACAATCATGAGTTGCCTCACAACCCTTCCATGTCATTTGTCATGCCAGATGCATTTTTACATTTTACAGCAAACAAAAAATTTCCCAATTCAGTTCGAGGGGTTTCCCATGGATCCAGCCCCTCAGTTCAGCTTGGTGGGGGGACCTTACACTGAGGTCTTTCCCCATTAAGCCTTTGCTGCGGCTGCCCCAAGCTTTAATGCGTCCCTCAGCACGTAGTCCTGGACCTTGGAATGTGCCAGTCTGCAACATTCGGTCGTGGACAACTCTTTGCACTGGAAGACCAGCAAGTTTCGGGCAGACCAAAGGGCGTCTTTCACCGAGTTGATAGTCCTCCAGCAGCAGTTGATGTTTGTCTCGGTGTGTGTCCCTGGGAACAGCCCGTAGAGCACAAACTCCTGTGTTACAGAGCTGCTTGGGATGAACCTCCACAAAAATCACTGCATCTCTTTCCACACCTGCTTTGCAAAGACACATTCCAGGAGGAGGTGGGCAACCATCTCTTCCCCACCACAGCCACCGCGGGGGCATTGTGCGGAGGGGGCGAGACTTCGGGCGTGCAGGAAGGATCTGACAGGGAGGGCTCTTCTCACCACCAGCCAAGCTACATCTCGGTGCTTGTTTGAAAGTTCTGGTGATGAGGCATTCTGCCAAATGACTTTGGCGGTCTGCTCGGGGAACCATCCGACAGGATCCACCGTCTCCTTTTCCTGTAGGGCCTTGAGGACATTCCGTGCAGTCCACTGCCTGATGGATCGGTGGTCAAAGGTGTTTTCCCGCAGAAACTGCTCCACGAAGGATAGGTGATACGGCACGGTCCAACTGCATGGAGCGTTCCGCGGCAATGTGACCAGGCCCATCCTTCGCAACACCGGGGACAGATATAGTACATAGTGACACTTGGAGTTTGCATACTGGGGATCTACACACAGCTTGATGCAGCCGCACACGAAGGTGGTCATCAGGATGAGGGCCACGTTGGGTACATTTTTCCTGCCCTTATCCAGAGGTTTGAACATCGGGTCCCTCTGGACCCGGTCCATTTTGGATCCCCAGATGAAGCGGGAAATGGCTCGGGTGACTGCCACGGCGCAGGAGTGGGGTATGGGCCAGACCTGCGCCACGTACAGCAACAATGTGAGCACCTCGCACCTGATGACCAGGTTCTTCCCCACAATGGAGAGAGATCGCTGCCCCCACATGCCCAACTTTTGTCGTACCTTGGCTACTCGCTCCTCCCAGGTTTTGGTGCACCCCCAGGCCCTTCCGAACCATATCCACAGCACCTTCAGGTAATCTGACCTGACGGTGAAGGGGACAAAGGATCGATCAGCCCAGTTCCCAAAGAACATGGCCTCACTCTTGCCGTGGTTAACTTTGGCTCCCGAGGCCAGTTCGAACTGGTCGCAGATGCTCATCAGTCTGTGCACGGACAGCGGATCCGAGCAGAAGACGGCGACGTCATCCATGTACAGGGAGGTTTTAACCTGAGTGCCTCCGCTGCCTTGGATTGTCACCCCTCTTATGCTCGCATCCTTCCTAATAGACTCAGCAAAGGGTTCAATACAGCAAACAAACAAGACCGGGGACAGAGGACAGCCCTGTCTGACTCCAGATTTGATCGGGAAACTTTCCGATTCCCACCCGTTGATTGAGACTGCGCTACTGATGTTTGTGTAGAGCAGTTTGATCCAATTGCAGATTCCTTCCCCAAACCCCATTTTGGAAAGCACGGCCATGATGTAGGTGTGCGATATCCTGTCAAAAGCCTTCTCCTGGCCCAGGCTGATGAGGCAGGTGTCCACCCTCCTGTTCCGTACATAGGCGATCGTATCCCTGAGTAGCGCGAGACTATCAGAGATCTTCCTGCCGGGTACAGTACAGGTCTGATCGGGGTGGATCACCAACTCCAGAGCAGACTTGACTCGACTGGCTATGACTTTGGACAGAATCTTGTAGTCAACATTAAGCAGTGAGATGGGCTGCCAATTTCTGATTTCTGCCCTCTCCCCCTTCCGCTTGTAAATGAGGGTGATGATGCCTTTCCTCATGGATTCTGACATGCTGCCGCCCAGGAGCATACTCTCGTATACTTCCAGCAGGTCCGGGCCGACCCAGTCCCACAGGGCCGAGTACAACTCGACCGGTAAGCCGTCGCTTCCAGGAGTTTTACTCGTCTCGAAGGACTCGACGGCCTTTGTCAACTCGTCCAGAGTTAGCGGCTTATCCAGTCTCTCCCTCCTGCTGTCATCTAAGACCTCTGTGATAGATGACAGGAAGGACTGGGAGGCTCTGCTGTCTGTGGACTTCGCGTCATACAGCCCAGCAAAAAAGGATTTGCTAATCCTTAGTATGTCGGACTGCAAAGACGTCACTGAGCCATCTTCTTCCTTCAGGCTGCTGATAACAGAGCTCTCTCTGTGTACCTTTTGGAAGAAGTAACGCGAGCACGTCTCATCCTGCTCGATGGAGCGGACTCTGGACCGGAAGATGATCTTGGAGGCCTCCTTGGCAAAGAGCGAGGCCTGCTGGCTCTTCACCTCTTGGAGGTCCTCCTTGACCTCGACCCCCATTGACTGCAACCGGAGCAGATTTTGCATAATTTTCTGGAGTCGGGACATTTCCCTCTGTCTCTCTCTCGCCTTCTGAACACCTTTGTGGATGAAGAACCTCTTGATGTTCTCCTTAATCGCTTCCCACCAGTGAACTGGAGACTCAAAGAGGGGTTTCACGGTCCTCCAACCTTTGTAATCCCTTTTGAGTTCCTCAACATTCTCTGGGGTCAGCAGTATAGCATTGAGCTTCCACGTCCCTCTGCCAACCCGCTGGTCGTCCTGTAAGTGACAGTCGGCCAGTAAGAGGCAGTGGTCGGAGAAGAACACCGGCTTGACGTTGGTGGATCCGACCGTGATGGCACGGGACACAAACAGGAAGTCAATCCTGGAACGGGCAGACCCGTCCGATCTTGACCATGTGTATCTGCGCTGCGCTCCATCTGCAGGTTTGCTGAAGACGTCGTGCAGTTTGGCATCTTTACTGTTTCTATTAGGAATCTGGACGTAGCGTCCAGTTTGCTGTCGTCACTGCCGGATCGTCCAGCTGCATCGATGATGCAGTTGATGTCACCGCCTAGGATGACCGGCCTGGACGTCGCCAGCAGCAGTGGGAGCTGCTGGAAGACGGTCAGCCGCTCGCTGCGTTGTACCAGGGCGTACACGTTGATCAACCGGAGCGGAGCGTTGTTGTACATTACGTCTGCTACGAGGAGGCGACCGCCCACCACCTCCTTAACTTCGGAGATGGTGAAGTTACCTCCCCGCAGCAGAATACCCAGGCCGGAAGAACGGCAATCATTACCCCCCGACCAGATCGATGGCCCGTGGGACCACCATCGCGACCACTGCCTGTAGGTGCTGAGGTGTGGTATTCCACACTCCTGCAGAAATAGTAGGTCGGCTTTGACCTTGGCGAGGTAATCCAAGGTTGAAACACATCGCGTAGTAGATTTAATGCTACGCACATTAATGGAAGCAATCTTTACACCCATTTTTTTAAAGTTAGTTGTTGCTTCCCATACCATTTGTCCTTGCTAGTCCCAGTCCTTCGGGATGTTCCGGCATACCCATCATGTGAGCAAGCTGTTTCACAATAGTTGGGCTCAGAAACCCCTCCTGGTTTTTCATGCAGGGGCTTTTCCGCTGGGGTGACATCCGGGGGGTCTTGTAGGCAGCAAAGATTGGGTTATCCTCTCACACAAAAACAAGAAATGCTGGATTCACTCAGCAGGTGTGGCAGCATCTGTGGAAAGAGAAGCAGAGTTAACGTTTCGGGTCAGTGACCCTTCTTCAGAACTGACAAATATTAGAAAAGTCACAGATTATAAACAAGTGAGGTGGGGGTTGGGCAAGAGATAACAAAGGAGAAGGTGCAGATTGGACCAGGCCACATAGCTGACCAAAAGGTCACGGAGCAAAGGCAAACAATATGTTAATGGTGTGTTGAAAGACAAAGCATTAGTACAGATTAGGTGTGAATATACTGAATATTGAACAGCAGCAAGTGCAAACCTGAAGAAAAACAACCTGAAAAAAACCTGGGTTATCCTCTGCTGCTTCCATCTGTTCCTCCTCGAAAACATCACTGCACCCGGCCTCCCGGAGCTGAGGTGCACCAGACGCGTCTTTGCTCTCAGTGTCCCGGAGCTGAGAGGCGTTGGCTACGTCGTTACGTGTGGCGCTTTGGGGTTGGGGCACGCCGGGCCCATCACAGTGCCTGGGAGCTGGGATGCTTTATCTTCCATCTCCTTGGAGTTCTGCCGCCTCTTTTGAAGGGGCTGTCGTTCCAGCATTCCCCTGTCCAGTGAAGAGGAGCTGTTGCAGTCTGATTCAGAAGGTAGCCTCCTCTTGACACTGGTTTGGGTGGTGGCCTGTTCCGCTTTTGGATGTTTTTTCTTTGTGGTTTTCCTCTGGACCACTTGCCACTGACCTGATTGTCGATCTGCTGCCTCCTCCTCCATTGATTCTGTCTGTGGAGGAGGGGTTTCCGAGCGCAGGATAGGTGCTGGGTCGCTGGTTTCAGCTGCCTCCCCTTCCTTCTCCTTCTCAGGTTGAAGTTCCTCACTGCGGAGAAGGTTGCTGGTCTCCTTTCGAACACCGGATGCCTTCGTCGAACCTTCTCCCAGCCTTTCCTTGGACCTTGCCGCCTGAGCATAACCGAGGCAGCGTTTGGGGCAGGTTTTGTAGAGATGGCCTGCCACACCGCACAAGTTGCAACACTTAGTCTGCTTACAGTCCTTGGTCTGATGGCCTTCCTCCTTGCAGTTCTTGCAAACAACCGTGCTGCAGTTGGCCACCACGTGACCAGACTTGCCACAGGTGCGGCAAACTCTGAGCTGCCCAGCGTAGACCAAGAAGCCTCGACTTCCCCCGATAGCGAAGCTGGAGGGAGGGTGGATGATGGCTCCACTGGGATCGACCTTCAAGGTGACCTTGATCTGCCGCTTGCTGGTCCAAATCCCAAAGGGGTCCTTGACATCAGTGCTGCTGCCGGCCACCTTGACGTACCTGGCGGGAAAGGTGAGTACATCCACCTCCGGAACATGGGGGTTGTAGAGGTGAATCGTCGCCATCCGGTCCCGTTGTGATGGAAGCGTGAAGTGCGGCTCCGCTGTGAGGATCGACAGTGGCGCCCGGTCCCCTTTCTCCTTGAACGCCTTCAGGAACTTGATGCATCCCGCCACGTTCCGGAACGTCACGTCGAAGTATCCACTGATGGGGAAATCCTGCAGGCAGAAGACGTCCGTTGCTTGAAATCCGCAGCAATCGAAGAGAATTTTCTTGATGAAGAAGGTGCGATCAACCGGTGCATCTCCTTCCTTGTCCTTCACGACCACCCGAACGGTGTTGCGCACTCCCTGGCCCGAAGCTCGAAGATTAGTTTTAGCTATTTTACTCAAAGATTCCCCAGGATCAAAAGGCAATGATCATGGTCTCTTCTCAACCAAGTAAGCACTGATAAGAACAGATACTACACTTGATCTTAACCAAAAGGCTTATGAAAATGTTTTTTTTTCCAAAATATAATTTATTCATAGAAATCTATAAAAATTACATTGCCAAACAGTTTCCAAACAGCACCAAAAAATACAAACACTGCAAGGGAGATCAGTTTCCTTCAATACTGTCATGAGTTTCTTCCCAACCCTTCCGTTTCACAATTGTCATGTCAATTACAGTTTTACATTTACAGCAATTGAGAATATTAACGATACAGTTCGAGGGGTTTCCCATGGATCCAGCCCCTCAGTCCAGCTTGGTGGGGGAACCTTACACTGTGGTCTTTCCCCATTGAGCCTTTGCTGCGGCTGCCCCAAGCTTTAGTGCGTCCCTCAGCACGTAGTCCTGGACCTTGGAATGTGCCAGTCTGCAACATTCGGTGGTGGACAACTCTTTGCGCTGGAAGACCAGCAAGTTTCGGGCAGACCAAAGGGCGTCTTTCACTGAATTGATAGTCCTCCAGCAGCAGTTGATGTTTGTCTCGGTGTGCGTCCCTGGGAACAGCCCGTAGAGCACAAACTCCTGTGTTACAGAGCTGCTTGGGATGAACCTCCACAAAAATCACTGCATCTCTTTCCACACCTGCTTTGCAAAGGCACATTCCAGGAGGAGGTGGGCAACCATCTCTTCCCCACCACAGCCAACGCGGGGGCACTGTGCGGAGGGGGCGAGACTTCGGGTGTGCATGAAGGATCTGACGGGGAGGGCCCTTCTCACCACCAGCCAAGCTACGTCTTGGTGCTTGTTTGAAAGTTCTGGTGATGAGGCATTCCGCCAAATGACTTTGACGGTCTGCTCGGGGAACCATCCGACAGGATCCACCGTTTCCTTTTCCCGTAGGTCCTTGAGGACATTCCGTGCAGACCACTGCCTGATGGACCGGTGGTCAAAGGTGTTTTTCCGCAGAAACTGCTCCACGAAGGATAGGTGGTACGGCGCCGCCCAACTGCATGGTGCGTTCCGTGGCAATGTGACCAGGCCCATCCTTCGCAACACCGGGGACAGATAGAACCTCAGCACGTAGTGACACTTGGAGTTTGCGTACTGGGGATCTACACATAGCTTGATGCAGCCGCACACGAAGGTGGTCAACAGGATGAGAGCCACGTTGGGTACATTTTTCCCGCCCATGTCCAGAGATTTGAACATCGTGTCCCTCCGGACCCGGTCCATTTTAGATCCCCAGACGAAGCGGAAAATGGCTCGGGTGACTGCCACGGCGCAGGAGTGGGGTATGGGCCAGACCTGCGCCACGTAGAGCAACAACGTGAGCGCCTCGCACCTGATGACCAGGTTCTTACGCACAATGGAGAGAGATCGCTGCCCCCACATGCCCAACATTTGTCGTACCTTGGCTACTCGCTCCTCCCATGTTTTGGTGCACGCCCCGGCCCTTCCGAACCATATCCCCAGCACCTTCAGGTAATCTGACCTGACGGTGAAGGGGACAAAGGATCGGTCAGCCCAGTTCCCAAAGAACATGGCCTCGCTCTTGCCGTGGTTAACTTTGGCTCCCGAGGCCAGTTCGAACTGGTCGCAGATGCTCATCAGTCTGCGCACGGACAGCGGATCCGAGCAGAAGACGGCGACGTCATCCATGTACAGGGAGGTTTTGACCTGAGTGCCTCCGCTGCCTGGGATTGTCACCCCTCTTATGCTCGCATCCTTCCTAATAGACTCAGCAAAGGGTTCAATACAGCAAACAAACAAGACCGGGGACAGAGGACAGCCCTGTCTGACTCCAGATTTGATCGGGAAACTTTCCGATTCCCACCCGTTGATTGACACTGCGCTACTGATGTTTGTGTAGAGCAGTTTGATCCAATTGCAGATTCCCTCCCCAAACCCCATTTTGGAAAGCACGTCCATCATGTAGGTGTGCGATATCCTGTCAAAAGCCTTCTCCTGGTCCAGGCTGATGAGGCAGGTGTCCACCCTCCTGTCCCGTACGTAGGCGATCGTATCCCTGAGTAGCGCGAGACTTTCAGAGATCTTCCTGCCGGGTACAGTACAGGTCTGATCGGGGTGAATCACCAACTCCAGAGCAGACTTGACTCGACTGGCTATGACTTTGGACAGAATCTTGTAATCAACATTAAGCAGTGAGATGGGCCGCCAATTTCTGATTTCTGCCCTCTCCCCCTTCTGCTTGTAAATGAGGGTGATGATGCCTTTTCTCATGGATTCTGACATGCTGCCGGCCAGGAGCATACTCTCGTATACTTCCAGCAGGTCTGGGCCGACCCAGTCCCACAGGGCCGAGTACAACTCGACCGGTAAGCCGTCGCTCCCGGGAGTTTTACTCGTCTCGAAAGACTCGACGGCCTTTGTCAGCTCGTCCAGAGTTAGCGGCTTGTCCAGTCCCTCCCTCCTGCTGTCATCTAAGACCTCTGTGATAGATGACAGGAAGGGCTGGGAGGCTCTGCTGTCTGTGGGCTTCGCGTCATACAGCCCAGCATAAAAGGATTTGCTGATCCTGAGTATGTCGGGCTGCGAAGACGTTACCGAGCCATCTTCTTCCTTCAGGCTGCTGATAACAGAGCTCTCTCTGTGTACCTTTTGGAAGAAGTAACGCGAGCACGTCTCATCCTGCTCGATGGAGCGGACTCTGGACCGGAAGATGATCTTGGAGGCCTCCTTGGCAAAGAGCGAGGCCTGCTGGCTCTTCACCTCTTGGAGGTCCTCCTTGACCTCGACCCCCATTGAATGCAACCGGAGTAGATTTTGCATAATTTTCTGGAGTCGGGACCGTTCCCTCTGTCTCTCTCTCGCCTTCTGAACACCTTTGTGGATGAAGAACCTCTTGATGTTCTCCTTAATCGCTTCCCACCAGTGAACTGGAGACTCAAAGAGGGGTTTCACGTTCCTCCAACCTTTGTAATCCCTTTTGAGTTCCTCAACGTTCTCTGGGGTCAGCAGTGTCGCATTGAGCTTCCACGTCCCTCTGCCAACCCGCTGGTCGTCCTGTAAGTGACAGTCGGCCAGTAAGAGGCAGTGGTCGGAGAAGAACACCGGCTTGACGTCGGTGGATCCGACCGTGACAGCACGGGACACAAACAGGAAGTCAATCCTGGAACGGGCAGACCCGTCCGATCTTGACCATGTGTATCTGCGCTGTGCTCCGTCTGCAGGTTTGCTGAAGACGTCGTGCAGTTTGGCATCCTTAACTGTTTCTACTAGGAATCTGGACGTAGCATCCAGTTTGCTGTCGTCACTGCCGGATCGTCCAGCCGCATCGATGATGCAGTTGAAGTCACCGCTTGAAAATATTGTGAACTGCAAAGTAAAAACCAGTGAAATAATTGGAAGAATTATACCCTTATTCTTGGTGCACTACCAAATACTACCCTCTTTATTATGAAATGATGCAACGATCAACAGATGGATAGCTGGTGGATGATCACGGGAATAAGCTATTATTTTAGAGTGCTGCTGATTTTATGAATTCAATTCTATTCAATTTCAATTTATTGACCAGAAATTCATTTCGGGTACATTGCTCATTCATTAACATATTATATATGAATTATAAAAAAATTACCCTATCACAAAAACTAACTTGATTAAAATTTATATGTTAAAAACTAATTCCAGAATATTAAAGTAATCAGTCAATGAGTCCCATCATGTGTGCATATCCTCAACCATTCATCAAGCTCCTGTTAAACGTACTTATACAGAAAGGCACAAACGAGCTCAAGAACTGATGTACTCTACATCTAAGAGATTGTAGCCATTTCCTTGAACACATCCAACAGTAATACTGAGCCAAGAGGTGATTCTCACTGTTCATAACACTCTTTACACACTCATTGGGAGTGAGCTTTTGTAAAATTGGTCCTTAGCTCTGTAAGATTTCTAAGCTTCTATCAGCCTATCCATCTGTTTAGTGCAAAACATGTAAACAAAGATAATTTTTCATGTGTTGACAAGGTACATACACTTGGAATCAACCATTGTAATCCTTCTTTCACAAAATAATTAGCCCATAATTATTTGTCGAACTAATAGCGAGGCTAAGCACTCATTGTTATTTATGTGCAAATACTACAGTAACGTCAGGCGATGGAAGATGCGCAGTTAAGAGCATAAATCCAATAGTTGCTTTCTGAGATGCACCGCTCTGCTGTTTGCTTTGTGGAAACAGCATCTCATCATTTGGCTCACCATTGAAATGCATTGAACTGCATGAAGTTCCTACACTTATGTGGTAGATACAAATTAAATTGGCACAAAGTTAAGCCTCCCCATTTCAGTATAATTCAGTCTTTCTTTCCCTAATTTCAAAGAACAAAGAGCAATACAGCACAGGAACAGGCCATTCGGCACTCCAAGCCTGCGCCGATCTTGATGCCTGCCTAAACTAACACCTTCTGCACTTCCGGGGCCCATATCCCTCCCTATTCATATATTTGTCAAGATGTCTCTTAAACATCGCTATCATATCTGCTTCCACCACCTCCCCTGGCAGCAAGTTCCAGGCACTCACCACCCTCTGTGTAAAAAACTTGCCTCGCACATCCCCTCTAAACTTTGCCCCTCGCACCTTAAACCTATGTCCCCTAGTAACTGACTCTTCCACCCTGGGAAAAAGCTTCTGACTATCCACTCTGTCCATGCCGCTCATAACTTTGTAAACCTCTATCATGTCGCCCCTCCACCTCCATCATTTCTCTATCTGTACCTGATTTGACATTGAATTCACTTATTCTAACTTACCCTTTTTTCTCAGTCCTTGCACTGCTAATTTCACAATCCAATCTAATTGGTTAAGGAAATATACAGTTGCTTGCCCTGTTCACTGAAGTTCCAGATACCCTGTTTCCCTCGCTGCAACATTATCAGCTCGTACTTTCAACAACTTGCCATGCAAAAATTTAATAAAGTACAACAGCAAGTCTATTTAACTAACAGCAGGCATCATTAGATGCCCTGATACAGCAAATTATGACCAAGTTAGAAATTAAAAATATATATGTTTATTCATTCATGGGATGTGGACATTGCTGGCAAGGCTACATTTAATGCCCATCCCTAATTGCCCTTGAGAAGGTGGTGGTAAGCTGCCTTCTTGAACAACTGCAGTCCATGTGGTGAGATTAAGGTACTTCCACAGTATTGTCAGGTAGTAAGTTCCAGGATTTTGATCCAGCAATGATGCAGGAACAGCAATATATTTCCAAGTCAGGATGGTGTGTGACTTGGAGGAGAACATGGATGTGTTGGTGTTCTCTCATACTTGCTGCCTGGTGGTGAAGATCGCAGGTTTGGGAGATGTTGTTGAAGAAGCCTTGGTGAGTTGTGCCAGTGCATCTCGTAGATAGTATACAATGCAGCCAGGGTGTGCTAGTGGGGGAGGGAGTAAATATCAAAGGTGGTGGATGGGGTGCTGATGAAGCAGACTGCTTTGTCCAGGATGGTATCAATCTCTTGAGTGTTGTTGGAGCTGCACTCATCCAAGGCACATAGAAAGTATTCCATCACATTCCTGACTTGTGACTTGTCGGTGGTTCAAAGGCTTTGGGAGTCAGGAGGTGAGTCACTTGCTGCAGAATATCCAACCTCTGACCTGTTCGTGTAGCTACAGTATTTATGTGGCTGGTCCAGTTAAGTTCCAGGGGTACCAGAGAACTGCTAACCTTGTACTGCTGTTTAAAAAAGGAGAAAGGGATAGACCGAGTAAGCTCAGTGGTGGGTAAGTAGTTGGAAAAAATTCTGAGGGACAGTAAAAATTATCATTTACAAAAACACAAATTAATTAAGGACAGTCAGCATGGGATTTTTAGAGCAAGTAACAAGGAGAGTTACTCCTTGTAGGAGCACATTTGACATAGTCTACAGAGATTTTAGCAAGGCTTTTTGACAAGGTCTCACATGGCAAACTGTTCAGAAAAGTAAAAGCCCATGGGATCCAAGGGCATGTTGGATCCAAAATCGGCTCAGTGACAGGAAGCAAAGGTTAATGGTTGATGCGTATTTATATGCCTGTAAGGTTGTTTCCAGTGGGGTTCTGCAGGTCTCAGTACTAGGTCCCTTGCTTTTTGTGGTAAATATATTGATGATTTAAAAGTGTAGAGGGCATGGTTAAGAAGTTTGCAGATGATTCAAAAATTGGTTGTGTAATTGATAGTGAGAAAGAAAATTGTAGACTGCAGTAAGATACCAATGGACTGGCACGTGAGCAAAAATCTGGCAAATGGAATTTGATCCGGAAAGAGTGAGATAATGCATTTATGAAATGCAATCAAGGTAAGGGAATACACAATAAATGGTTGGATACTGAAAAGTGTAGAGGAATCCTGGAGTGCATGTCCACAGATTCCTGAAAGTAGCAGGTCAGGTAAATAAGGTGGTTAAAAAGGCATAGAGATTCTTTCCTTCATTAGCCAATATATAGAATATAAAAGCAGGGAGGTTATGCTAGAACTGTATAAAACACTAGTTAGATCACAGCTAGAGTATTGCGTACTCTTACGACCAGGTGAGCAATGTATCTAGGGGTCTTTTTCTGTCTTTACCTGGTTTTATTGTAACAGGGTTTAATTTTAAACACACTGTGTTTAAAGCTCCCTTTATTGTGATTCCTTGTTCACAGTTTTCCAATTATAAGACAAAGAAGCCAATTCACACAGGCCTTCTGTGGTTTAAAGAAGAAAGATGAAATTTTATTAAAACTTAAACTTAAGCTCTAATATGGTTAACGCCTACGGATATACGACGCCCCCACGCTAGCACGCACATGCGGTACACACATGCAAATAGGGTCAGAAAAGAGCAGAAGAAAAGATAAGTAGAACAGTTTGAGGCAATATCTTATTACTGTTTCTCGAGCTCGCTGTAATCCTTGATTAAAGATATAGGGCGGCACAGTGGTTAGCACCGCAGCCTCACAGCTCCAGCGACCCAGTTTCAATTCTGGGTATTGTCTGTGTGGAGTTTGCAAGTTCTCCCTGTGTCTGCGTGGGTTTTCGCCGGGTGCTCTGGTTTCCTCCCACAGCCAAAGACTTGATAGGTAAATTGGCCATTATAAATTGCCCCTAGTAGAGGTAGGTGGTAGGGGAACATAGGGACAGGTGGGGATGTGGTATGAATATGGTATTAGTGTAGGATTAGTATAAATGGGTGGTTGATGGTCGGCACAGACTCGGTGGGCCGAAGAGCCTGTTTCAGTGCTGTATCTCTAAATAAAATAAAATAAATAAATATGGTCTTGCGTTTCGTTGGGGCCCAGTATTCTTTGTAAACCTTGTTCACATAGGAGATTTTTATCTCTCTGAGTTTACGTGTGTTCAATGATTTCAGTTCCCTGAAGATGAGCAGGCAGGAGAGAAAATGTCTTCTCAAACCAGGAGCCAGGAGCTTTCTGATCTCAAGTACCGTTTTCTCCAATTTAGAACTCTCAGTTCAAACCTTTGCAACAGCCAGTTAGTCATGTGACTGAAACTGGTCCGACCTCTTCCGTGTATTGGGGAAGCAACTACTGGGTCCCCATTGTTTCAACACCATCTGTTACTATACAAATGTCCCTCCAGTCAGGAACTTGCAAGTTTAAAATTTTAATGTTCATGTGGTGAAATCCTGTGTGCCTCAATCTTGGCTGGTTGGGGGGGTGGTGGGTTTGCCTGACAGTACACTTCTGGTCACAGCAGTACAGGGCAGATTTACAAGGGTACGTAGGAGATTTACAAGGATCTTGCCCAGAATGGAGAATTTTAGCCATGAGAAAAGTTTGGATAGGTTGGTGTTGTTTTCTTTGGAACAGAGGATTTAATTGAGCTGTATAAAATTGAGGAACCAAGATAGAGTGGATACGAAAGACCTATTTCCCTTAGCAGATAGGTCAAATGCCAGGGGCCATAGATTTAAAGTGATTGATAGAAGGATTAGAGGGGAGTTGAGGAAAATCTTTTTTACTCAGTGGACAGTGGAATTCACTGCCTGAAAGGATGGTAAAGGGACAAACCCTCATCACATTTTTAAAAAATGCTTGGATTTGCACTTGAAGTGCCATAACCTATAAGGCTATGGACCAAGAGCTGGAAAGTGAGACTCCCTTATCGCATTTATAAAATGCTTGGATAGGCACTTGAAGCGCATAACCCGTATAGCTATGGATCAAGAGCTGGAAAGTGAGATTAAGTTGGATAACTCCTTTTCAGCTGGCACAGACATGATGAGTTGAATGCTCCCTCCTGTGCCATATATGTTCTATGATTCTATGTAATGATCACCCTCAGGAACTTGATTTGGAGGGTCGGGGGAGGAATTTTTTAATTTTATTTATTTTTATTTATGAATGTCAAGGGGAAGTGGTTAGACTCTCTCTTGTTGGAAATGGTTATTTCCTTGCACTTATGTGGTGTGACTATTACTTGTTACTTATCAGCCCAAGCTGGACGTTGTCCAGGTTTTGCTGTACGGGGGCACAGACTGCTTCATTATCTGAGGAATTGCGAATGGAACTAAACAGTGTGCAATCATCAGCAAATATCCCCATTTCTGATCTTTGGATGGCAGGAAGGCCATTAATGAAGCAGCAGAAGATAGTTGGGACTAGGACATTGCCCTGAGGAACGCCTGCAGCAATGTCCTGGGCTGAGATGATTGATCTCCAACAAGTACAACCACCTTCTTCTGAGCTAGGTATGACCCCAACCAATGGAGAGTTTTCCCCCTGATTCCCATTGACTTCAATTTTGCTAGGGATCCTTGCTACCACACTCAGTCAAATGCTGTCTTGATGTCAAGGGTAGTCACTTTCACCTCACCTCAAGAATTCAACTCGTTGTCCACTTTTGGACCAAGGCTGCATTTAGGTCTGGAGCCAAGTGATCCTGCTAGAATCAAAACTGATTCAGTGAGCAGGGTATTGGTGAGTATATGCTACTTGATAGTACTGTCAATGACACCTTCCATCACTTTGCTGACGGTTGAGAGTAAGCTGATCAAGCAGTAATTGGTCAGATTGGATTTGTCCTGCTTTTTGTGGACAGGACATACCTGGGCAATTTTCCACTTTGTCGGGTAGATACCAGTGTTGTAGCTGTACTGGAACAGCTTGGCTAGAGGCACAGCTAGTTCTGGAGCACAGGTCTAGCACTACACGTAGGATGTTGTTGAGGCCCATAGCCTTTGTTGCATGCAATGCACTCAGCCATTTCTTTATATCACATGGAGTGAATCAAATTGGATGAAGACTGGCATCTGTGATAATGGGGAACTCAGGAAGAGGCCGAGTTGGATCACTGGGCAGAATTTTAACTGCCATTGGGATTTTGGTTTCGGGTATGGGTGGGGGATTAAATCAGAAACCTGGCGCCTCCGGGTTTTACTGGACCATGTGTCAGGTGAGTGGGAAACCCTCATAGAGTTGTCAGGTCAGTGATTTTAAATATGCAAACGAGCAATTCTTCTTCTTCTTAGGCAGTCCCTCGGGAACAAGGATGACTTTCCTCCACTCCAGGGTTGTCAGTCCTTAGGTGACTGAATAGTCCAATTCTGGATCCGCACACTCTGCCACTTTGCTCCATTTTGGGCAGTTTTGGGCAAGAGATTTCCACAAATCAGTGGAGAAGTCACATTTTTCAGGGAGACTTTAAGGACATCCTTGTAGCGTTTCCTCTGCCCTCCTGGTAGCCTCTTGCCATGACGAAACTCAGAGTAGAAAGCTTATTTTGGGAGTCTTGTGTCAGGCATGCAGATGATGTGGCCCGCCAAAAGTAACTGACGAGCCATGACCAGTGTCTCAATATTGGGGATGTCGGCCTGAGAGAGGACACTAATATTGGAGCGCTTGTCCTGCCACCGAATTTGCAGGATCTTGTGGAGGCACCGCTGGTCTCCAAGGCTTGTGAATTTACCTCAGGATTCTGGCTTTAACAACAAGTGCAGATGCTTCCTAAGCTGTGTGGAACTTGCCAGGGTCAGAAAGGTAAGTGTACGGCAGGGTGTCATTGATCAAGGCAACTGACAGGCTTGAAAGCCTTTAAAAATGAAACTGCATAGATGCTGGCCTAATGTGAAGGGCTTGTGCTCACAATACTTGTTCCAAGATATGCTTTTCCTGCTTCATAGGTGATTTTCAACTTTCTGGAAGTCTTTTCACCTACCTTGAACTTTACTCACCTTGATCTGCTCTTCACCCCGCACCACCCCCCCCCCTCACCCCCCCCATCAGCTGTCACTGAAGCATGGGAGCTGCTTATGCAGCTCTACCGTGGGCCTCTGATGAGGAACAACAGAAGCAGCAGCAGGAACAACACCAGCAGCAACACCAGATGTCTTCTCCTCAGCCACTTGCTGCTCTACAGGACAGTGGGGATGGGCACAGAAATCCAGCACGATGGAAACGATACCCCTTCTCCTCTTCTTCTTCAGCTGTTCACAAGGGCTGTGCCGTCATGATGGTGAGATTGTGCAGCATGCAGCAGACCACGAAGAGTCTTGACACAAGCTCTGTCGAGTATTGCAGGGCTCCTCCGGAGACATCCAGGCAGTGGAAGTATTGGTTAAGCACCCCAATCGTACGCATGATTATATTTTATGTGGGATCATGTTATATGCATCCTGCCCACATGTGCACGGATTGCACACTGGAGACATCAGCCATGAGGTTGGTGGCTAGCCCTTGTCATCCAGTAGCCACCCTCTGTCTGTCATGGTGGCTCAAATGCAGATAGTCCAACTGACTGCCGGAAGATGAAGGCATCATAATTGTTGGCATATACAGGGCATTGACCTGCATGGTTCCCTGCCTATGATCACATACCCAGCTGGATGTTGAGGGAGCAGAATCCCTTCCAGTTGCAGTACATCTCAGAATTGACATGCAGTCCCCGCAAAGCGATATGAGTGTAGTCAATGGCATCCTACACCATGGGGAAACCAACAATCCTTGCAAAGTTGCGTGCTCGCTCTGCCTCTTCCTCTCTGACAAGAGCAAATGAAATGTATTCCGTTCTTTTGGAAGACAGAGCTACAGTGACCTACCCTATGCAACAGTGGATGGTGAACTGAGAGAAGTTAGGAACATCGGAACATAAGAGCAGGAGTAGGCCATTCAGCCCATCGAACCTGCCCCCTCATTCAATATGATCATGGCTGATCATCCACTTCAATTTCTTTTTCCCCCTTATGTCATTGATATTTAGACATCTGTCAATCTCTGCTTTAAACATACTCAATGACTGAGCTTCCACAGGCCCCTGGGGTAGAGAATTCCAAAGATTCACAACCCTCTAAGTAAAGAAATTTCTCCTCATCAGTGTCCTAAGTGGCTTCCCCCTTATTTTGAAATTGTGTCCCCTGGTTCTAAACTCCCCAACCAGGGGAAACATCTTAGCTGCACCTACCCTGGCTATCCCTTTAAGTATTTTGTAGGTTTCAATGAGATCACCTCTCATTCTTCGAAACTCTAGAGAATACAGGCCCAGTTTCCCCAATCTCTCTTCATACGACAGTCCCACCATCCCGGGAACAAGTCTGGTGAATCTTCATTGCACTCCCTCTATGGCAATAATATCCTTCTTAAGGTAAGGGGACCAAAACTGCACACAGTACTCCAAGTGCAGTCTAAACAAGGTTCTATACAATTGAAGCAAGACTTCACTACTCCTGTACTCAAATCCTCTTGCGATAAAGGTTAACATACCATTAGCCTTCCTAATTGCTTGCTGCACCCACACGTTAGCTTTCAGTGACTGATTGACAAGGACACCCAGGTCCCTTTGTACATCTACACTTTCTAATCACTTACCATTTAAGAAATACCCTGCACATCTATTCCTCCTACCAAAGTGGATAACCTCACCTTCCTGCATCCACTCTGAGTGCTGCCACATATGGCTCTTGATGAGGTTGGCCACTTTCTCAATGGAGGAATTCATGTATTCAAAGCTCTGAGCCATGGTCACCCACATAAGCTGAATGGACTCCTCCATTCTCAGCCCATGACCCCGCACTGGCTCAGAGAACTCTGACATGTGGGTCCTAATGACGTTTAGGGAAGGAAATCTGCCATACTTATCTGGTCTGGTCTACATGTGACTTCACAGCAATGTGGGTGATTCTTAAATGCCCTCTGAAATGGCCCAGCAAGCCACTCAGTTGTACCAAGTTGCTAGAGAAAAGTCGAAAGGGAATAAAACCAGACGGACCACCTGGTTTCGACCTAGGCACCGGAAATAACAATGGCACACCTAGCCCTATCGACCCTGCAAAGTCCTCCTTACTAACATCTGGGAGCTTGTGCCAAAATTGGGAGAGCTGTCCCACATACTAATCAAGCAACAGCCTGACATAGTCATACTCATGGAATCATACCTTACAGACAATCCCGGACACCACCATCACCATCCCTAAGTGTGTCCTGTCCCACCAACAGGACAGACCCACCAGAGGTGGCGGCACAGTGGTATACAGTCAGGAGGGAGTTGCGCTGGCGTCCTCAACATTGACCGGACCCCATAACGTCTCATGGCATCAGGTCAAACTTGGGCAAGGAAACCTCCTGCTGATTACCGCACCCCCCACCCCCCCACAAACCCCTTCAGCTGATGAATCAGTACACCACATGGAAAAAGCATTGAAGGTGGCAAAGGCACAGAATGTACTCTGGGTGGGGGACTTCAGTGTCCATCACCAAGACTGGCTCAGTAGCACCACTACTGACTGAGCTGGCTGAGTCATAATGGACATAGCTGCTAGACTGGACCTGTGGCAGGTGGTGAGGGAACCAACAAGAGTGAAAACCTATTTTTATCTCATCCTCACCGATCTACCTGTCACAGATGCACCTGTCCATAACAGTATTGGTAGGAGTGACCATTGCACAGTCCTTGTGGAAATGAAGTTCCGTCTTCACATTAAGGATACCCTCTGTCGTGCACTACCACTGTGCTAAATGGGATAGACTTTGAACAGATCTAGCAAGTCAAAACGAGCCAACCATGAGGACCTGTGGGCCATCAGCAGCAGCAGAATTGTATTCAACCACAATCTGTAACCTCATGACCTGGCATATCCCCCACTCTACCATTATCATCAAGCTAGGGGATCAACCCTGGTTCAATGAAGAGTACAGGAGGGCATTCCAGGACAGCACCAGGCACACCAAAAATGAAGTGTCAACCTGGTGAAGCTACAACACAGGACTACATGCATGACAAACAGTGGAAGCAGCATGGGATCGACAGGAGGAGGAGGCTCCACAAGTATCCCCATCCTCAATGATGGGGTGCCCAACACATCAGTGCAATAGACAAGGCCAGGGATAGGCACCAACATGTTGCACCAAATTATTGACTCGGCCATGGACATGGGGGCGATTAATCTGTATATAAAATATATATCCAATCTAATGCCATCAAAACACAGTGCAAATTAAAACTCTCTCCCTTCCCTCTCTTTCTCTCTCTCCCTCAAAACATTGTTTTGCTACAATGTTGCAAAAAATAGTAGCAAGTCTGAGGATTGGGAGTGTTTTAGATATCAGCAAAGGGCCACCAAAAAGTTGATAAAAAGGAAAAAATGTAGAATATGAAAGTAAACTAGCCAGCAATATAAAAACAGATTGTGAGAGCTTTTATAAGTACATAAAAAGGAAGACAGCAGCTAAAGTAGATGTTGGTCTCTTAGAGGCAGAGACAGGAGAAATTATCATGGGGAATGAGGAAATGGCAGAGGCATTGAACAAATATTTTGTGTCTGTCTTCACTGTAGAAGACACAGGTTCCATATCAGAAATAGCCAGTAACCTAGGGGCTAAAAAGAGTGAGGAAATTAAGGATATTAATATCAGCCGAGAAAAAGTATTAGAGGAACTTGAGGGACTAAAATCTGACACGTCCCTGGGAGCAGATTGCCTACATCCTAGGGTTCAAAAAGTCAAATCTGCAGAGATAGTGGATGCACTGGCTATGATTTGCCAGAATTCCTTAGATTCAGGAATGGTCCTGTCAGATTGGAAGTTGGCAAATGTTACCCTGCTTTTCAAGAAAGGAGGCAGAGAGAAAACAAGTAACTACAGGCTAGTTAGCCTAACATCAGTTCTTGAGAAGATGCTGGAAACTATTATTAAAGAAGTCTTAACATTGCACTTGGAAAAGCATAGTATGATTAGAACAAGTCATCATGGTTTTACTAAAGGGAGATCCTGTTTGACAAATTTATTGGAGATTTTTGAGGATGTAACTAGTAGGATAGATAAAGGGGAACCAGTAGATGTGTTATACCTGGATTTATAAAAGGCATTCAGTAAGGTGCCACATAAAAGATTAATAGGCAAGATAAGGACTCATGGTGTTGGGGGCAATATATTAGTGTGGAAAGAAGAGTGGTTAACAGACAGGAAGCAGAGAGTGGGCATAAATGGGGCATTTTCAAGTTGGCAGGCAGTGAATGGTGGGGTGCTGCAAGGATCAGTGCTGAGGCCTCAGCTAATTAGACTCTATATTAATGACTTGAATGAAGAAACAGAGAGTAATGTATCTAAGTATGCTGATGGTACAAAGATCGTTGAAAAGGTAAGCTGCAGGGAGGATGTAGAGAGGCTGCAATGAGATATAGACAGGTCAAGTGAGTGGGCAACAAGATGGCAAATGGAGTATAATGTAGGGAAGTGTGAAGTTGTTCACTGTGGTTGTAAAAATAGACAAGCAGAATATTTTTTAAAAGGTGTGAAACTGGTAAGTGTTGATGTTCAGAGAGACTTGGGGGTACTCATACAAGGAATGTGCAAAGTTAACATGCAGGTGCATGGTTCCTATTAGGAAGGCAAATGGCATGTTGCCCTTTATTACAAGGGGATTGGAATACAGGAATAAAGAAGTCTTACAAAATTATACAGAGCTTTGGAGAGACCACACCTGGAATACTGTGTGCAGTTTTGGTCTCCATATTTAAGAAAGGATATACTTGCACTGGAGGCAGTTCAGCAAAGATTTACTAAATTGGTCCCTGGGATGAGGGGGTTGTCCATTGATGAGAGGCTGAGTAAATTGGGCCTGTATTCTCTGGAGTTTAGAAGAATGAGAGGCGATCTAATTGAGACATCCAAGATTCTGAAAGGACTTGATAGGGTAGAAGCTGAGAGATTTTTCACACTGGTCAGGGAATCTAGAACACGAGGACACAGTCTCAGGATAAGGGGCCAATCATTCAGGACTGAGATGAGGAGAAATTACTTCACTCAAAGGGTTGTGAATCTTTGGAATTCTCTACCTCAGGGGTTGTGGATGCTCCATCATTGAATACATTTAAGGCTAGGATAAATAGATTTTTGGTCTCGCACGGAATCAAGGGATATGGGGAGTGGACAGGAAAGTGGAATTGAAGCCCAAGATCAGCCATGATCGTATTGAATGGTGGAGCTGGCTCAATGGGCATATAGTCGACCTCTGCTCCTATTTCTTGTGTTCTCCTTCCCTCTCTCTCTCCCTCTCTCTCTCTCTCCCTCCCCTCTCTTTCTCCCTCCCCTCTCTCGCTCCTCTCTTTCTCTCTCAGCCCCCCTCCCTCTATCTCTCCCTTGCACTGCCCTCTCTCTCTCCCTCGCCCCCCCCCTCTATCCCTTGCTCCCTCCCTCCCTCTCTCTCTCTCTCAACCTCCCTCCCTCTCTCTCTCTCTCTCTCAACCGCCATCCCTCCCTCTCTCTATCTGTCCCCCACTCCACCCTCCCCTTTCTTCCCTCCCCTCCCTCTCTCTCTATCTCTCTCTCCTTCTCTCTCTGATAGCTGTCGCGAGCAGGAACTCTGAACTTTGTGATTGGTCTGTTTTTTTATAAAATTGCAGTTGTCAGTTTCACAGCTGACATATGTTCAGAGCAGCAACAGCGCTTCCAATTGCGACAAGTTCAGGGCTTTTCGGTGGGCTTTTTTAAAAAATCGGAACCCGCCGGATAACCCTGAACTTTTCTGAATTGGAAGCATTGTTCCTGCTCTAAACACATGTCAGCTGTGAAACTGACAGCTGTGACTTTTTAAAAAACTGACTGGTTGAAAGAAGAAGCCAATGGGAAATCTCTCGTCCCCGAAATTACCAGTCACGGACACCAACATTTTTACCACAGACACTGGTATCCGTGTAAGGACACGTTGCCAACCCCTGGACAAGGCTAAAGCATTTTCAACCATCTTCAGCCAGAAGTGCCAAGTGGATGATCTATCTCGGTCTCTTCCTAAGGTCCCCAGCATTATAGATGCCAGTCTTCAGTCAATTCGATTCACTCCATATGAGATCAAGAAACGGCTGAAGGCGCTGGATACTGCAAAGGTTATGGGCCTCGACAACATTCCAGCAATAGTACTGAAGATTTGTGCTGCAGCACTGGCCGCGCCCCTAGCCAAGCTGTTCCTGTACAGCAACATCCGACAATGCTGAAGATGATTGCAAATGCTTCAGCCTTGTCTTTTGCACTGATGCACTTACGTGATGTGACAATGTTGCTTCTGCTGTCTCAGATGTTTGAGATGCCCCCAGTGATATGACAGTACTTTGGTGCCAGTCCTCCATGACTGACCCTGTGGAGACACAAGATTATGAGAAATAGCCTGTGACAGCAGTAGCCTCTACAGTGCTGAGGCTTCCCAATGCAGCTGAGTCCTTGGCATGCTGTCAGACGGGAGGGGGTACACTCCACCCTATTCATCTAAAGATCTTTTCACCTTCTCCTCCAAGTATTCCCATTTCTCCATCGCCCACTTACTCTTGTGGGGCCACCATGGCGATTTCCATCGCTGCCTCCTCCATGGCAGTAAGGATGGCAAGCAGGGGCACTCCTCCACCTGTGTGAGGCCTCTCCAGCATATTATGTGCTCTCTTCTCCTGCAATGACAAAACAGAAAGAGATAAGGCAATGCTAGCCTCTCTGACCAATGCCAGCAGCTCATTTACATAAGCTGTATGTATCAGTGCTGCCAGGTCATCAAGGGCTCCAGGCATTGATGAGGTGCCAGTAATCACCCTGGGCATACATTTCTCCCATGTTAAGAAGCACCATGCACCCTCAGGCTGCTCAGCTGATGTATCTGCTGGAGGTTGCATACCCAGAGGCCAGTTATCAAGGTCTTGTGTTGCACTCACCTTTCCAGATCAAAGAAGGTCATTAAACCTCTTGCAACACTGAACCCAGTTCCTCCACGTGATACTTCTGCCGATCACAGTTTCAGCCACCTCCAGCCAGGCCTGCTTGGTCTGGCAGGGTGGCCTTCTCCGGCTACCTCCTGGAAACAGGACCTCTGCCTCGCCTCCTGGTGAACTGGAGCTTGCATGGTTGATCAAAACAGCTGCTACAATAATGGCTGTTGTCTTGCCTTTAAATTGGGCCCGTACTTTAATAGCCACCCCCACACCTCCCCCCCCCCCCCCCCGCCTCCATTCTGCACCCGCCACTGCTAATTGGTCACCAAACCCGCCCTCCAGCCAATTAGCAGCCGTCATCAGTGAAAATCTCAGGCTATGACTACATCCCCCCCACTAGTGTGGGGTCAGGACCTGGAAATGGTTCTAACACTGGGTTTCTGACCCCGGATACAAAATCCTGCCCATGGAATTCCTGTCCTTTAATTTTGCAGTAACTCAAATATGGATATAGAAGCAGATGTTTTGCATTACATGGCAGATGGCTGCAGATGCTATTCCTCCAAATGAATGTTCATAAGATCCTCTTATTGTTCAGTCTTTATTAAAACCTTCAGAGAGGTGTTTGATACACTTTTGAAGGCAATGCCAAGAAATGTAATTTTCTTGGTAATACCAAATAATCTGTATGTCTTTCATCCTAAGCAAGCTTTGGCACTGCCTTTTCTCACACAAATCTCTTACTTTCCTGATGAGGTTAAATCTCTTAAGGCCAGGAGACATCTAATTTTATTATAATGTTGGAATGTAACGGTAGCCTATAATTAGATTGTAATGTGTTTTGTAATCTGGAAAGACACATTTTTGCAAACTTTATTTTCATATGCAACTGACAGCAATATAAATCTGAAATGGTCATTTGGAATTTATAGTTGAAATGGGAAGAATAGTTGTTGGAGAAAATGGAGAGCAGTTGTTACATAAAAAGAAAATGTAAGAAAAGCCACAGCTGAAATAAAATTAATATCTGTTCTACAAAGTGTTTGAAGCTGTAGAGTTTATTGGTAAATTCGATGTACCACTAAGTATAAAAAAACACATTCAATAATTTTAATCTAATCTGCCCAGTGGGAAACTAACTAAATCTGTTTCCCATTTTACACATGGTTTAATTTTAAGTCAATGGAAAGTAAAATTGGGTGGCATGTACAACAGGCAGTCAAGCTGAGTTTCCACTAGGCAATTTAGGTTACTTCAATTACTCCAATGTGTTTTTTGTTAGTTATTGTATTTTAGAGGCAATGTCAAATTGCCTTACTAATATTTAGTCTGATTTTTTGTGATATACCTGCATTGGGGATTGAATTGTTAATCCTCAATTGAAATTCTGAGTCTATAATATTTGTATGACATTTCCAGATTATCATCAATCATTGTAGTTTGTATATCTTTTTATGTCAATTTATGTGCTTAAGAAATATGAAAGCAGCATTATTACAGGTGGGTCCTGATTGGCCATTTGCCTCTTATTAAGAACAACAACTTGTATTTATATAGTGCCTGTAATGTTGTAGAACATCCTAAGGAGCTACACTGGAGCAATATTAAACAAAATCTGAGACCAGCCACATAAAGAGATATTCGGACAGATGACCCAAAGCTTGGTCAAAGAGGTAGGGTTAAAGGAGCCTCTGAACGGAGAAGTGAAAGATAGAAAGGTGGAGAGATTTAGAGCTCGATTTTGTGGCCCTGCCGGGACTGGGATTGGAGGTGGGTGAGAATTAAAAATAGCCCCGCAGGCCGGCGTGCTGCTTCCCCAGCTCCATCCTGCCCCTGGGCCATTTTTCCAGAGGCAGGATGTGGGCGGGTGGGCCAGCAGGGCTACCTCCCACATGCAGAGGGTAGCTGACAAGCTTATTAAGTGCCATTTCAAGCCAATTAAAGGAGGCCGACCTGGATTTTCCAGTTGGACTGCAGGTTCCTGCAGGTGGCGATGACCAGTTTAGGTGCCTGGAGGCAGCCACCTGGAGGCATGCTCTAGCCAGGCCTAGAGAACCTCCCTGCTTGCCTGGGTTCTGCAGTTGCGTAAAGTTGTGGGAAATTAAACAATAATGTTAAATAGAAAGACTTGCATTTATTGTTATAGAATTTCCATTTTTTTGTGTTTAAAAACCTGGGAATCTATATTTCTTAAAAAACTAAAAAAAAGTATTTCATAGACATTGAAACACCTGGAGATAGCTGAACTTTATGGATGCTATTAAAGGAAAAAAAAACGTCACCAAGAGGTTCCTGGTTTTGACCAGTAAACAAATACTGGAAACCAGGTGATTTTGAGTAAACCACAGGGGGTTTTGACCAAAGAGCTACCCTTTGTTGCGACGAAAGAATTTATGACTTAGCATGAGACTTGCTTGCAAAAAGTTAGTTTCACTTTGAACTGTTAAAAGATGCTGGCTTTTGGACTAAAAGCAGGCAGTTGGAATCTGCATATAGACCTGCCAGGAGATCAGAAGAAAAAACAGATAACTGTTACCTTTCTTTAAAAGAATCCCTGCTCTGGAAAAGCAAAAGCGTGTATGAAGTTGTACTGTTGCCTCCTGCATTTTTGAAGAAACCCCGAATGATTGCAGAAACCTTGCATCTTTAAAGGGACCTTTGCATCAAATGCATGAAGACTAAAACCTCTGCTGCTGCACACTTGTTGGAAGACCTATGTGAAGCCTTCTGCAGTTGAATTTCTGTGCCTACCCAAAACAGTCTGTTCATCAACCTCGCTTGGATAGAGTCCTAGTGGCTGCAACTATTCAACTTTGGGACACCTCGCCAAACCAAAGGACTTCCTTCCAGATCTTTGCAGAATAAGTTTCTTTTTTAAATCATTCCTTATATTCTTTTGTAACAGCTGTAAACCAAAAATCTGTCTTTTCACCCAGTTAATCAGTTTTTGGATGTATGTGCATGAGGGCTAGAATAATAATACAGGGCTTTAATATTTCAATTCACATATATATTTACTTCATTATTGGTTAAGACTTGGTTTTATAATAAATGGATAATTTTGTGTTTTATTAAAGAAACCTGGTTGGTGTGCTTTATTCTGGGGACAAATAGAGTATCTAATTGGTTGTTTCGGTAAGTGGGAATGTTTATTGATATTCTGTGACCTGTGGAGAAGTGGGACTGAATTAACAGTGCACTCCTCCCGCCTCAGTCGTAACAAAAGCACCTTTCACAATCATCAGATGTCCCAAAGTGCTTTACAGTACTTTGAAGTGTAGTCACTATTGTAATGTAGGAAATGTGGCAGCTAATTTGTGCATAGAAAACACCCACTAACAGCAACGTGATAATGACCAGGTAATCTGCTTCTGTGATGTTGATTAAGGGTCAAGTACTGGCCAGGCCACCAGGGATAACTCCCCTGCTCTTCATCCAAATGGTGCCATGGGTTCTCTCAGATTCACCTGAGAAGACATACAGGGCCTCAGTTTAATGTCTCACCCAAAAGGCAGCACCTCCAATGGTGCAGAACTCCAAGTCCTGTACTGAATGTCAGCCTTGATTTTTGAGCTTAAGTCCTGGAGAGGGACTTGACAGAACCTTCTGTCTCAGAGGCAAGTGTGCTCCTAGCTGAGCCACAGCTGACACAACTCTTTCATTCTGCTGCTGTCTTTTCACAGGGAAAGTGTCAATGATCTAATGGCTGGCAAGATTGCCCCATTGCCTTAAGTAAGAAAATCATGCCCTGAGTTAAAAAAATCAGTTATAGGGAAGGTTGTAAGGTGTCAGTCATGACTCAGTGGTAGCATTCTCATGGTACTGAGGGAGAGCTGCACTGTCAGAAGTGCCATCTTTTCAATGAGATATTAAACCATGGCCCCACCTGCCCTCTCAGGTGGACCTAAAAGATCCCATGGCACTATGTTCAAGACCAGGGGAGTTCTCCCCGATGCTCATTTATCCATCAACCAACATCACTTAATCAAATTATCTAGTCATTATCACATTGCTATTTTGTAGGTCCTCGCTGTATGCAAATTGACTGCCACATTTCCTGCATTCCTTCAGTTTCTTCACTTCAAAAAATAACTCACTTTAGGATGTTCTGAGGTCGTTGAAAGGTGTTATATAAATGCAATCTTTCTTTTATTATTTCTTTAATTAATTGGCTCGAAAATGTTATAAACCACACTTCTTCAGTCTGTTCTTTTAATTTAATTTAAATCTACAAGCAAGTAACATTATGGCTGGAAATTTTCCAGCTCGCCGCAGATCTCCAAAAGCAGCAGGGCGTATGCACAGGAGTTGCCCCGCGAAGCTGCTCCAATATTTAGCGTGGCAGCTCAGTTACATGTCTGGGCCGGACCGTCCACCCCCGATGACATAAAGGGGCGGGCGCTCCATCCCCCGCAACAGCATCCGGAGCCACTGCACAGTCGCCATTTTTAAAGGCCTTCCAGCCCTCCATTTAAATTTAAATATTTAAAGTTACCTGACCTGAAAAATCAAAAGGAAAAGTTTATTAAAAGTTTCAATCCCCTCTCCCACCCCCACAATGACTATACACTTTATTAATTACCCTCTACCCCAAAAAAAGTAAACTTGTGATCCCGACCTTTCCCCCCAAGCTTTAACCTTCAATCCCTTCCCACTATCCCCTCCACCAATCGCAATGGTTTTTCCCGTTCCACCACCCACCCCCCCCCACCACTGCCCTGAAAACTTACCTGCTCCCCCCTCCCAACCAGTGTCCTGCCTCGGATCTCCAAACAGGAGCGGCCATCGCGATGAGGTAAGGATTAATTCAGTAATTTGTATTTAATGAAGGTCCTGTCGCCGAGCGGCGGGGTAGGGACCACCACAAGGCATTGCCGCCGTCGCTGGTAAAATGGGGAGGGGACTTCATGGCGTTGATTTGAAAGAATTTAAGGCTTGGAAACCAAAATTTCTTGCTTTCAAGATTCACAGTGACTAATGTAGAGTATTAAATGTCATTTAGGGATATATATATACACATATATAAAATAATGCTTTATAAAAGAATCTTGATTTTAGAAATCACAGTGAACCTGAATTTTAACCACCACCATCCATCGTATTTAGCTGTTGCTATAGTAACAACAACCTTAATTGTTTGAAGCTTTTAACAACATTGTGCTGCTTTGTTGCCTTCATAATACCTTTATATCTCTGTTCCTTTTATGTAGCATTTAAGAATTTAAATTAATACTGTCTTCTGAGAAACAGTGTAAGGCAGCTGTGACAAATGTATTGGAAAATTATCCTTGAAGACATTTCAGTTGAAAATTAATATGGCTCATTGCATTTGTACCTTTCTGGTTTATTAGTAATCGTTTTTGTTAAAAATGATTAGAAAGGCTTAGAATAATTAGAATAATGCAGAATATGTTAGCAATTAAAAAATCTAGTATCTCAACAGAAATTGGAATTGGTACATCGAATAATATCAGATACATTAGATAGGAAGTATTTCCATTTGAGGATTGCTAGTAAGATCAAAGTAAGTGACAAATAACACAGGTACAAACAGTGACTGAGGTCAAACTGGGTATTATAGCTGGTTCAACTCTGCAATTATATAAGTTGATTATTTTAAGTCAAGATGGTAATTACCCTGCCATATATAATTAACAAATATATTTTTTGAAACTACTATATTTATAGTCAGGTTAATCAAAAATTGCAACAATTAAAAATAACATTTCACTATGCATAAATTATTACTATTATTTTTTAACATAAAAATAGGACAATTATCAGTTTAGTTTCAAAAATTTAGGGTTATATTTCCCTCACTCAACAGCAACAACACCCCAAATTTATTATTGATTATCCTGCTGCCATTTGTATTGCAAGCACATTTTTAAAAACCACAATTAATAATGAATCACATGACATGGAATTTTTGTATTTACTTCCTATGTGTGAAACATCACCTGGGCAGAGTGAAGAGAAAAAATTCACACACGGATCATCGCACACCATTAACAGAACCACCTCAAATCCAGTGGGTTGTTTATGTTTAGTTTAGTTTAGAGATACAGCACTGAAACAGGCCCTTTGGCCCACCGAGTCTGTGCCGACTATCAACCACCCATTTATACTAATCCTACACTAATTCCATATTCCTACCACATCCCCACCTGTCCCTATATTTCCCTACCACCTACCTATACTAGGGGCAGTTTATAATGGCCAATTAACCTATCAACCTGCAAGTCTTTTGGCATGTGGGAGGAAACCGGAGCACCCGGAGGAAACCCACGCAGACACAGGGAGAACTTGCAAACTCCACACAGGCAGTACCCAGAATTGAACCCGGGTTGCTGGAGCTGTGAGGCTGCGGTGCTAACCACTGTGCCACTGTGTGAGAGGTGCATGATCCTCCCCGCTAGAATTACCTCTCTACATTCCGCCCAGGAAATGAAAATGAAAATCCAGGCCCAAATCTCCTAAAATATTGGGCTGCACTTTATTATGGCAATGGAGGTCCCACCAGCAGGCCGGAAAGCGGACCAGACCCCGCCTTGGCCCTCCGTCGGACCCCCAAAGCTATTTAACAGTGGGCAGTCAATTAACAGGGAGCAATGGCAACTGCAGGGTGGCCCTGCAATATGAAGATGTCCGGAGGCACCGAGAAAGATGAGTGGGGTCTGGGTCACTGGAGCCATTCAGACAGGCCCCTGGATGGGGATGGGGTGTTGGTGAAGGTGGGGGGGGATGTCTTCCTTTGTGGGGGGGGCAGGCGGTGGTGATCACTGCCAGGGTGCCCTCCACAGGCCCTGGATTGCCCCCAAAGGAGACCCCCGCCCCCGACCCCACTAGGAGACCGCGGCTTTACTTGGCGGCGTCCTCCCACAGCGGTGGGCCCCTCTGCCTTACACAAAATTAAGGTGGAAGCAGGAAGAGGCTGTTAGGTGGCCATTAATTGGCCATTTAAGGGCTTCAATTGGCCTAGGGTGGGAAGGTCATCTTCAGCCTTCCCCTTCCTGGACAAAATGGCAGGGACCCGAGCAATGTCGGGAACGGTGTCCCCTGCCATTTTGTTGGATCTCCTGCCTCTGTGCACGCCTCCAAGGGCAGAACAAAATTCTGCCCATTGACTCTTCTATAGCAAGGGGAGGCCTTTGCAAAAAAAAAAAATACTCAGGAACAACAGACAGTAGCCTCATGAGTTAACAGAAAAAATTAACTAGGCAATTTTTTGCAGCAGATTAAATTCACATGAATACTTCAGCTTCTGTAGGGTTCAATAATCCTATAGATAGTTTTACTGTTCCTTTCAGAAGAAATGAAACTGCAATGATTTGGAATGCTGAAGCTGATATTTCAGTTGATGAAAGGTTCTGATGAAAGGTCACAGACCTGAAATGTTAACTCTGTTTCTCTCTGCACAGATGCTGCCAGACCTGCTGAGTATTTCTAGCATTTTCAGTTTTTATTTCAGAATTTTAGCCTCCGCAGTATTTTGTTTTTATTTCAGTTGATCTGTTGAGTTCAAGTTTCCAGAAATGATGCTGTATCTGTACAGTGCCCCGCTGGGCTGGGCTACTACAGGAAGTACTCGTACTGACCAACTGTCCAGGTTTTGCACAGTCAAAGTTTGGACCCCATTTTTGCACAGTCCACATTTGTGGCTTGAAGCCAACAGGAATTTAAATTTCATGCACTCCTCCAAGATCACCCCATTCTGATTCATCACTAAATCCAGCTGCAAGGCACCAGACTTCTGCTTCTTGCTTCTTCAACTACTGCTAGTCATGCCTGTTTGGTTCGCAGGGCTGACCTCTTCCTCCCATCCATGGGGAACAATACTTCTCCTCGGGCACTCATTGACAGATCTGGAGCCATTCTGACCCCTGGCGGGGTCCCTTTAAATGGAGATCCTTCAATTGACAGATGCGGGTCACTGTAGCTCAGTTTGTCCACACATGCCTATTAAACTACATGGGCAGAAGTTTTGTCTAATCAACCTGCTCGCAGTGGTGGGTGCTGGCAGTGTGTTCATCAGACAGTTCTTTGAGCATGCTTTGCCCTGGCTTTTTAACTCAACCATAGCATTAGCATTCTGCTTCTGGGTTTCCCAATAAATCAGAGAGTGCCGACATGATGATGATGACCTGCACCTGTAAATTGAAGGTGTCTTTTTAAAGGGACTGCGCCAGAGTCAGAATGGCTCTGTTGCAGATCTGTCACTGAAGATAAAGAAAACAGAAGGATGGACTTACAACGTAGAAAGGCTGCCCCCCATTTCTCTGATGCTTCCTTGGAGATCATACTGCAGACTGTGAGTGCCTGAATAGAGGCATTGCTTCCCACAGATGGGAGGAAGAGAGCAGCCTTACAAACCAAACAGGCAGGGCTGGAAGTAACTGAAGAAGTGAGCAGCAGGAGTGTGGTGCCTAGTAGTTGCTACTAGAGGTTCAATGACTTCACTAGGACAGGAAAGGTGAGTGGTATCCTACATTCAAGTGCCAACACCCACACTCTGAGTTCTCCAGCATTTTCTTGCACAGCACTCCATAGACTAAAACACCTTACAGATACATTCATTCCTCTCCCTCGAAGCATCTCCTCACATCCCCATCTGAACAGCCAACACTGATTCTTACCCTCATCTTATTGTCATGTTACACTCATGCCTCACAGTTACCCTCCACATGGTGTCATTCATTTCTCTCCACACAATTCATTTCTCATGCTTTCTCTCCTTGCAGGAGAAACCAGCGCAGAACTCCAGGGAGAGGCAGAGAACTGGGGTTGGGGTAGCCCTCCAGGAATAGCCACCTGACTGCTATAGAGGAGGAGGTCATGGAGATCAGTAGGGTGGAGGAATACCTGGTCATTGGTGATGGAGAATGGGGGTCTCCCAGATACATGGTGACACAGGAGGCACAGGATCTGGTGCAGGAAGAGGAGCAAGACTCCTCAGAGCAGGTTGCACAATCCAAGGAAACACCGTCACATGACTCATGCACACACTTCACCAGCACAGATATATACACCTCGGAGAGACCTCCAAAGGAGTTAGCTAGATTGTCACATGGTAAGCTGCACACCACAACTGAGCAGGAGCAGATGTTGGAGACAGGCACAGCAGTGAAGAGTCCCTCTTGGAGGGCGCAGGACACTCAAATTCTGCTCTGCTGGATGCTGAAGCCTTAGGGATCAATCCACGAAGAGGACGATCTTGGAGAAACAACAGAAAATGTGTGAGGTTCTGTCAGCATTTGCAAAGGCACTTCATACCATTGGAGAGAGTTTGGAGGAGTCCGTTTCTAGCAATTGTGCCATGATGTCTCAGGCCTTTGCGCTGATGTCCACCTCCACGGAAAGTGTGGCCACCTGCATGGAGCATCAGATGCAGCAGGCAACCAAATACATGCTTACCCTCACCAATGACCTGCACACTTAGTCTGCCACTTTAAATAGGATGGAGAAAAGCGTCACCGTTCCGTGCCTCACAGCAGTTAAGCAAAGTGCTCTCCAGCTCTTGGCTAGCAGTAAAATATGATTGGGCCATGCAACGGAAGACGGAGAAAGGGCACATGGAAGTGGGCATTCTGCTCAAGGCATTCCTATTTCTCATCCCTTGCCCACCCCGCAACCCCACCCCCAGTCACAGCCCCACATGCTGCATCCTGTCCTGAAGGCTGAGTCTGCCCCTGCACAGGTACAAATGGGACAATCTTTGGCAGGGCCCTCTTGTGCCCCAAAACCTAGAGGATGTCCACTATGAGCATCTCAGCTGTCAGAGCAAAGAGCAGCCTGCTTCTAGCTCTACTGAAGACACAGGGATGAGTGAGCAGTGGGTTCAGCAATGATGTGCCATATGGCTTCAATCATTCAGGTTATCTGAACCATCACATCAGGCTCCTTCTCAGACTGCTCCTCCCTCTCCTGTTCCCCCTCCTCCCCCCCCCCCCCCCCCACTCCTTCAAGGATATTTAGTGGTCATCACCTTACTGCTTCTGCAGATCCAATCCTTTCTGCAGTGCGAAGTTGTGTAAGGCACAGCAGACCATTACTATTCTTGACACTCTTGATGCTACATACTGAAGGTACCCCCAGATCTGTCCATGTACCTGAATTGCAACTTCAACAATCCAATGGTTTGCTCATTGTTGCAGAGGATGGTACAGAGCCACATGAGCACAGGCGGGGTCAGTGGTAGGGCTCATCACAGGTGTCATCAGCCATATCCTTAGAGGGTAGCCCTTGTCTCCAAGGAGCCATCTGCTAACTCTATTTGGGGGAACAAAAAACCTGTAGGAGATATGACTGGCACATTATAAAGGCATCATAGCAGCTTCCAGGATATCTTGCACAGATATGCATGACAACCTTCTGGTGGTCACGTAGCAGCTGAACATTGAGTGGAATCCCTTTCGATTGACAAATACTGCTGGTTGATGTGACAGTGCCTTGATTGCCACCTATGTGCAGTCTGACTCCCTGTACCTATTGGAATGCAGCAAATCTGAGAGCCCTGTCCTTCTGACTGGCCTCATCAGTAGCAAAGCAGACATAATTGGAGGCCCTGACAAATATGGCATTGGTCACCTGGATGATAAGCTTGTGATGGCAGTTTATGAAATCCTTCAGATGTCACGAGCAGATCCTTAGAAGGAGCCGGAGGCAGTCATAGCAAGAAAGCTGATCCTCTGTCTGTATACCCTGGATTGGGAGTATCACCTCCTTCAATGTAGTGCTCTGCATCCATCCCCTATGTCCTGTGGAGTAGCATGTGGCTGAGGAGAAAGCAGCTGCTGCTGTTGCTGTTGATGTTGCTGCTCCTCCTGTTGTAAACAGGTAGAGTTGTATAAGCTGTGAAGGCTGACAGCAGGGAAATGCAGATCGAGGTGAATAAAGTCCAAGGTAGCAAAAATGACTTCCAAAATGTTGGAAATCACTCCTAAACCAGTGAAAGCACACTCTCAGGAGGTATTGTGAGCAAAATCCTTTCACCTAGGATTTAAATTCTGTATTTAAAGGCTTTCCAGCCTGTCAATTTCACAGAGCCATCATTCTCCACTGTACTCTCGCTTTGTTAACTCTAGCAAGTTTCGGACAACTTGGGAAACTCGTGCGCTGGCTGTTAAAGCTAGAATCCTGAGTTAAATGTGCTTTCAATTGCCTTTTTACATATTTAAATGCAGACCCACTATCCCCACAGGGGTTTCCCACACATCTCCAAATGCGCACCGGTTAAATGCAGAAGTGAAGGGGGTCATGTCAGGTTTCTGACTCACAATGTTTTTTGATATTTTAACCTCCCATACACACTGGTACCCACCTTCCATTGCAGATTAAAATTCTGCCCTCTGTTTCCCAGTAGAAATAAACATAAAAGAGCATCATGACTAAGAGAAGGCTGCCACAGACAGACAAAGTACAAAGGCAGCCCAGGGATAATATTAATCTGCTAAAATGGGTGAATTGGGGTCAGGTGGGAGGTTAAAACATTAAAACTCTGAAATAAGAACTTAAGCTACCTTGGAGCCGACCATTTTCAGTTCTAACAGAGATGGGACAAGGGGTGGTTGACTAACATGCTTTCAGGAGGCAGGTCAGTAGTTAAAATTCTTTAAGCAGGCTGTGTGCCTTCATTTTAACAGTGTTTCTATTTTTAACCCAGCTGGCTGGGGTTCCTGAGCCTTGAAAAACCCGACAGGTAAAAGGAGGCAGCAAGGGCTGGACCCATATCATAAGTGCCTTTACAGCAATGCTTATGGGCCAGGAGGAGCAGGAGTGTTTCCTCCAGGCTCAAAAAGCTACCTTGTAAACACGCATTCCCCCACCACAATCTGTCAGTTCCTTTCCCCCATGATTGGAACCCTTCAACCACCACCACATGCGATCTCTCCCCCGACCACCACCTCACTCCCTCCGACTACCATCTTGCTCCCCCCAACCAACATCTCACTCCACTGACCACCATCTGGTTCCCCCTGCAATCTCTCCTCCACCCCCACCACTAGAGCACATTGCTCATTGCCTGACCGCAATCCCTCTCTGTAGCTCTGCTGCAGGCTTTCCCCTAGCTGGCTATTAGGTGGGAAACCTGGAGAAAAATTTTCAAAGATGTCTGCAGTTTTGTTCAGCAAACCTGTAATTCCCGGTTTCCTCTTCATAACCACTCCCCAACTCCGCTCCAAGCACACAGCCCCATAAATATCCAGGGTCAGAATCCAGCTAGAAAAATATAGTAACTTTGGTTCCTCACTCTTGTTTCTGATATCTCAATAAAGTGGCAATTAATTTTCTGTATGAACATAAGAAATAGAAGCAGGAGTAGGTCATACAGCTCCTCAAACCTGTTTGCCATTCAACAAGATCCTGGCTGATCTTCAATCTCAACTCCACTATCGTGCCTAATTCCCATATTCCTTCATTCCTTTAGACTCCAAGAATCTGTCTATTGAATATACTCAATGACTGAACATCTATTGTCCTCTGTGATAGAGAATTCCAAAGATTCACAACCCTCCAAGTGAAGAAATTTATCATCATCTCAGCTCTAAATGGTTAACCCCTTATCCTGAGATTATGCCCTCTAGTTCTAGACTCTCTAGCCAGTGGAAACAGCCTAACAGTATCTACCCTATCAAGCCCTCTCAAATTCTTATACATTTCAATGAGATTGTCTCTCATTCATCCAAATTTCGGAGAGTATAGGCTCATTCTACTCAATACCTCCTCATAAGACAACCCTTTCATCCAAGGAATCAATCTAGTGAAACTTCGCAGCATCGCCTGTAAGGTTAAGTATATCCTTCCTTAGATACTGAGACCTCAAATGGATACAGTATTCCACGTGTGGTCTCACAAAAGCCCTATACAATTGCAGCAAAACTTCCTCACTCTTTTACTCAAATCGAATTGCAATAAAGGTCAACTTACTATTTGCCTTCCTAATTACTCACTGTACTTGCATGTTAACTTTCTGTGTCTCTGTATAAGGACGCCCAAATCCCTACAAACATCAACATTTAATAGTTTCTCACCATTTAAAACAGATTCTGTTTTTCTGTTCTTCCTACCAAAGTGCATAACCTCACAATTCCCCTATAGTACTCCATCTGCTACCTTCCTGTTCTATATCCCTTTGCAGACTCTTTGAGCATTTCCCAGCCTGGTGGAGGTGGGTTCAGGAGCGAGCGGGGTGGGAAAGTCACGGAAATTGATGTTGGGTCAAGATCCCGATGTGATTCCACCCTCTTCTGGCTTTTCCCAGGGTAGGATTGAAGGCAAGTGGGGAACTCCCTTGGATCTATTGGGAAGTAATTAAGAAGTGGTTGAAGTTATTATGAAGCCAATTATGGGCAATTTGAACCTTGAATCCTGAATATCCCAGCCAGAGAACCTGTTTCCCAACATGTCAGCAACTTGCCAGGGTTACTGAGGTTAATGCACAGGGGAAGAACTTCTTCAGTGAAACTCAAGGCTTTGATCAGTTACACTGAAGAGCTCCAGCCATGGCTATTGACAGACTGCTGTTCAAAGCCCTTCTTCTCTTAGAGAGTGCTTTCACTGCTTGACAGGTGATTCTTGGAAGGCAGTTCACCTGTCGAGCACTTCACTCACCTTCAGCTGCACCTCCCTGCTGCTAGTCTTCATCACGGCATGGCAGCAGCTTATGCTGCTCTACTTTACACCACTGCGAAGGGTCAAGAGCAGAGGCCACATTACAGTCATCCGCTCCAGCAGCAGCAGCAACACCAGCAGTAGCACCAGTTGCAGCCTCCTCAGCCACATGCCCTTTCACAGGGCAGAAG
This sequence comes from Heterodontus francisci, assembly GCF_036365525.1. Taxonomy (NCBI): domain Eukaryota; kingdom Metazoa; phylum Chordata; class Chondrichthyes; order Heterodontiformes; family Heterodontidae; genus Heterodontus; species Heterodontus francisci. The sequence continues at coordinate 60,686,008 of NC_090373.1, read as the reverse complement.
GGATGGACACTGAGATCCAACTGGAAGGAGGCAAGACCCCCAATACAGGCTCTACAGACAGAGAATCAGCTCTTTCGACATGTCTGAGCACCAGTGACACAGGAGGCTCAGGTTCTCACAGCAGGTCACTGCTGCCATCTTCAACCTCCTGGAACAAGACTTCCTTCCCAGTGGAGTAGGTGGGCACTTATTTCCAGTAGCCAACAAGGTGCCTGTCATGGGGGACCCCCTCCCCCACCACAACATCCCTGGGTCTCTGTCTCTTGCCAAAGTATGTGCTCTCTTCTCCTGCAAGGAGGGAAAGCAAAGAGGTATGAATGATTGTAATGGCTTGTGTGGAGAGGAGGGAACACCATTTATGGAGAGTGAATGTGAAGCATTGGTGCGAGAGGGCAATAGTCTGACGGTGAGTGTGACTGTGAGCTGCTCAGATGGGAATGTGAGGTGCCTGCAGAGAGGAATGAGTGGAACTGCAAGGAGTGTTGACCTGAATTGAGCTGTGCAGGTGAATGTTGGTCAAGTCAGATTGTGGGCTAGGCACCTGAACATGTTATGCCACTCATCTGTGATACCCTCCTGAAATTCTGGAGCCTCTTGGTGCACGGTGTCCAGGTTGGAGGGACCACACTCCTGATGTTGACTTCCTTGGTCATTTCTATCCATGGCTGCTTGGTTAGAGAGGTTGTCCTCTACCTCCTGTCTTAGGAAAGCTCACCCCACTGCAGCTGCTCAGATCCCACAGCAGGATCTCCAGAGACCGGGGTGGTGGGGGGGGGTGGTGGTCAGCCTTCTCGAAAATGGTCCCACAGTTCCGGCAGGGATTAGAGTGAGAAGATTATGCCCTTTGTATCCTCCTCACAGCTTACTTTCCCACTTAGCTTTGTATCATCAGCAAACCTGGGTCCCTTACACTCAGTCCTTTCATCTAAGTGATTAATATAGATTGTAAATAGCTGAGGCCCCAACACTGATCGTTGCGGCACCACGAGTAGCAGCCTGCCAACCTGAAAATGACCCAGTTATTCTTCTGTCCTTTAACAAATTCTTTATCCATGTTAACACATTTCCTCCTACCCCATGAACCTTTATCTTGTGCAACAACCTTCTGAGCTGAATTTTACCACAGGCTTCAGGACCCCAACGTGGGACCAAAAGCTGGCCCCAAGCCTGCATGCTGGCAGTGGAATGGGCAGAGCAATCTTCCCGCCGGTAGCATCCTAATTGGCAACCTCTGAGCTCGTCGTTGGGTGGGATGTAGATGCTGCCAGCCCAATCAGAGGGCCAGCAGCTCTGAAGTCTGGGCAGCCCCACCAGGCAAGGTAGGCCTTGCAGATGCAGATAGGGGATCGAAGGGCACCCCAATTTTGAAGTACCCTCAAACAGGTGTAAATAATTAAAAATCAGAGGGGCCAAGCAAGCAGGATCTTCTGGATGGCCCACTGGGGCGGCATCCCTGCCCATGGCCCCCTCTTTGGAGACTTAAGCTCCAATGGTCACCTGGGTGACCACAGGAAGGTCACCTCCATGAAGCTGGCAGCTACTCCACAGAGTTGGCAGGGGGTGGGGGGGTGGGTGTTGCCAGCAGCCAAGGACATTTGCCCCTAATCGGGCCTTTAATTATTTAAATTTACTACCTGTCTCCATTCGGCGGACAGCTGATCTGTGTCCAAACTGGCTGCTGGGAAACTTCCCCGCTAACGGGACTGCATCAGAGAGCCATCCCAATGCGGCTCCACACCATTTTTCCACCAACCCCCATCTTCCAGGAAAATCCTGCCCTTTGTGTGGCACCTTAACAAATGCCTTTAGAAGATCTCAATATGCTACATCCAGTGGTTTCCTTTCATCAGCCCAGCCTCAAAAAACTCGAATAGATTTGTCAAACACAATTTACCTTTCATAAAACCATGTTAACTCTGCCATAATCATATTATTATTTTCTAAGTTCCCTGTTACTTCCGTAATAATGGCTTCCAGCATTTTTCCGAAAACTGATGTTAGGCTAAGTGGCCTGTAGTTTGCTGTTCCCTGTGTGGCCATCTAAACCCTTTTAGAAATGAAATGTTCTTTTTTAAGGAATAATGTTGATTTATGTTATTACTGTAAACTGCAGGAGGTGGGGAGTGGAGGAGTGGGTGCAAGTTCCTTATAAATATTTTTGTCTTTTTCTTACTGTGGCCTTCCCATGTTCCTCCGCTAAAAATAATTTTTAAAAAGTTTCTACAAGTTGCAACAAACAGAACTCTTGCTTAAAATTAACGCCAGTCAATTACAGCAGTCCAGTCTCCAGGAGTGATTGACAGGGAATTTACCCAATCATCTCCATTCTGGTTGGGACTAGTAGTGCCGTGGAAAAGAAGGTTACCTGTTTCTAGACCTCTGCCACTGGTTCTCTAGAATGGGCAATGCAAAATCCAAATTAACATTCCAAGAACATTTTCTACCTAATTTCTCCTCCTTCCTCAGGGTAGGTATCTGGTATCCACTCAGCTCATGCCACATGTTGTATGTGTTCTCAGTTGAAGTGTGCAAATACAAACATATATGATTCACTTGTATCAGTCTGTGTGGGCTGGATTTTATTCCGGCGATGGTGGTCCTGGCGGTGGGCTGGAAGGTCGGAGGTAGACCCTGCCTCAGCCCTCCGTCGGACCCTTGGTGCTATTGCTATGTAATGGCGGGCAGGCAATCAACTGTCCACCATCAGGGACGCTGTCCCTTTAAGGGATGAGCTCCCACCTCCAAGGAGTGCCAGCCAATTGTCATGGTCCTGTAGTTTTATTTGTCCGGAGAATATGTCGTGTGTCTTTCAGGCTGGAAAAGGAGCCGTACTGCATTAAGAACCAGCAAGCCTCAGGAGTTAAAGAAAAAATGCATTTTGGTTGCTGTTAGATACAGACATATGGAGAGGGAAGCAACCAACTTCAAAGAATGCATCCTAGTTACCCGGCAACAGCCATTTGGAGACTACGATTCAAACGGTGCATTCTTGTTACCTTGGATACAACCACTTGGACTGAGCATTACACGATACATTCGTTTCAATTCAATTTTGAACTGGCTTTTCAAATGAAGAACACAGACAGCTAGTGTTAGCAGGTGAAAAAAGAGCTCTCAGCCATTTAAACTGAAGGAAGAGAATTTAGTGTGTTTAATTATTATCTCTCAAAATTCTAAAAATGGCAAGCCAAAACAGAGATCTCTGATAATTTAAACTGAAGGAAGGGAAGTTAGACTGTGACAATCTTTTATCCCTCAAAAACTCTAAAGTCAGATTGATTCTATTGAAAGTGTTAGCAAGTCATTAATTGTTGAAATCCATTGCTGAAGAAGGAAGCATCACTTACTGCTGGAGTTAGACTACGGACTGTTCTACTGTGGAAGAACCTTTTTACCCCATCGGACGACTGTGAGGACTTCGAGCAACATTGGACTGTAAATTTGCAAGGACTCTAATTTTTTTCTATTTTAAATGTTGTTTGTATCTTCATAGTGTTTAAGAATTTAGTTTTTCTAATTAAACAGTTAATTTGTTGATTTAGAGACACCTGGTTTGGTTAGCCTCATTCGGGAGTTAATAGATGGCACAATTTGGCTCAGTCTTTCTTTAATTTGGAAAGTTTTAAATGATATGTTAGGCAATCTGTGGAGGGACGGGATTGAATTAACAGTGCGTTTCTCCCACCATAATCAGAATCGTATATTTTGATTGGGGGCTTTGACTGGAGCGGTTGGTCCTAACACAATCGTAAGGCCGATAGCTCTGCAATACCGTCAGTGCCACAAGGAGTGGTGGCCACTACCAGTACTTCAGAAGGCCCTGCAGAGGAGAAGAGTGATGAAGACCCTGGGACATGTGAGTGGGGTGGGGGCACTGAGGCTATTCAGGTAGGCTGTGGTAACAGGGTGGTGGCGCATTGTTAGTGAGGCTGGGGGAGGTCTTCCCTGGGGGGGTGCAAGAATTGCTACCTTTCCCTCAAAGGAGGGACCACACTGACCCCAACAGGAGGCTATTTTTTTATATTTGTTGCTGGGATGTGGGCGTCGCTGGCTAGGCCAGCATTTATTGCCCATCCCTAATTGCCCTTGAGAAGGTGATGGTGAGCTGTCTTCTTGAACTGCTGCAGTCCATGTGGGGTAGGTACATCTACAGTGCTGTTAGGAAGGGAGTTCCAGGATTTTGACCCAGTGACAGTGAAGGAACAGTGATATAGTTCCCAGTCAGGATGGTGTATGGCTTGGAGGGGAGCTTGCAGGTGTTCCCATGTGTCTATGGCCCTTGTCCTTCTAGTTGGTAGAGGTCGCAGGTTTGGAAGCTGTCTAAGGAGACTTGGTGTGTTGCTGCAGTACATCTTGTAGATGGTACACACCACTGCCATTGTGCATTGGTGGCAGAGGGAGTGAATGTTTGTGGATGGGGTGCCAATCAAGTGGGCTGCTTTGTCCTGCATGGTGTCGAGCTTCTTGAGTGTTGTTGGAGCTGCACCCATCCCAGGCAAGTGAAGAGTATTCCTTCACACTCTTGACTTGTGCCTAGTAGATGGTGGACAGGCTTTTGGGAGTCAGGAGGATTCCTAGCCTCTGACTTACTCTTGTAGCCACGGTATTTATATGGCTATCCCAGTTCAGTGTCTGGTCAATGGTAACCCCCATTGGGATGTTGATAGTGGGAGATTCAGCAATCGTAATGCTATTGAATGTCAAGGGGAGATGGTTAGATTCTCTCTTGCTGGAAATGGTCATTGCCTGGCACTTGTGTGGCACGAATGTTACTTGCCACTTATCAGTCCAAGCCTGGATAATGTCCAGGTCTTGTAGGCATGGACTGCTTCAGTATCTGAGGAGTCATGAATGGTGTTGAACATTGTGCAATCATCAGCGAACATCCCCCCTTCTGACCTTATGATTGTAGGAAGATCATTGATGAAGGAGCTGAAGATGGTTGGGCCTAGGACACTACCCTGAGGAACTCCTGCAGTGATGTCCTGGAGCTGAGATAATTGTCCTCCAACAACCACAACTATCTTTCTTTGCGCGAGGTATGACTCCAACCTGCGGAGTGTTTTCCCCCTGATTCCCATTGACTCCAGTTTTGCTCGGGCTCCTTGATGCCATACTCGGTCAAATGCAGCCTTGATGTCAAGGGCAGTCACTCTCACTTCTCCTCTTGAGTTCAGCTCTTTTGTCCATGTTTGAACCAAGGCTGTAATGAGGTCAGGAGCTGAATGGCCCTGGCGGAATCCAAACTGAGCATCAGTGAGCAGGTTATTGCTAAGCAAGTGTTGCTTGATTGCACTGTCGACAACACCTTTCATCACTTTACTAATGATTGAGAGTAGACTAATGGGACGGTAATTGGCCGAGTTGGATTTGTTCTGCTTTTTGTGTACAGGACATACCTGGGCAATTTTCCACATTGCCAGGTAGATGCCAGTGTTGTAGCTGTACTGAAACAGCTTGGCTAGGGGCGCTCCAAGTTCTGGAGCACAGGTCTTCAGTGCTATTGCCAGAATGTTGTCAGGGCCCATAGTCTTTGCAGTATCCAGTGCCTTGAGTCATTTCTTGATATCACGCGGAGTGAATTGAATTGGCTGAAGACGGGCATCTGTGGTGATGGGGACCTCAGGAGGAGGCCGAACACTCAAGAAAGTTCAACAGCATCCAGGACAAAGCAGCCCGCTTGATCGTCACCCCATTCACCACCTTAAACATTCACTTCCTCCACCACCAGTGCATTGGCAGCAGTACCATCTACAAGATGCACTGCAGCAACTTGCCAAGACACCTTGAACAGTAGCTTACAAACATGTGACTTCTGTCACCGAGAAGGACAAGGGCAGCAGACACATGGGAACACCACCACCTGCAAGTTTCCCTACAAGTCCCACACCATCCTGATTTGAAACTATATCGCCGTTGCTTCATCATTGCTGCGTCAAAATCCTGGCACTCTCTTCCAAACAGCACTGTTGGTACGCCTATGTCATATGCACTGCCGCGGTTCAAGATGGCAGCTCACCACCACCTTCTCAAGGGTAATTAGGGATGAGAAATAATACTGGCCTTGTCAGCAATGCCCACATCCATGAATGAAGATTTTTAAAAAACACAAGAAAGAAAAGCACATCTGCCAACTATCTGCTGTTATTTCTGCAGGAGATGGGTGGAACTCCTTGAAAATAGTTTACTACAACAACAGCAACAAAGTGTATGAATATAGCACCTTTAATGTAGTAAAACATTCCATAGCGCTTCACAGGAGCTTTCTCAAACCAGGTTTGACACCGAGATATTAGGGCAAATGATCAAAAGATTGGTCAAAGATGTACATTTTAAGAAATGTCCTAAAAGAGGAAAGAGAGGTTGACAGATGGAGAGGTTTAGGGAGGGAGTTCCAGAACTTAAGGCATAAGCAGTGTCACAACCATGCAAGTCGAGCTTATGAACTATAACATGAACTTATGAAGTAAACCTGAAATAGACACTTCTCTTGTAAACAAAGTGGAGTAAGAGGTCGGTGACTCTTCCTTTCTGGCCAATGCACATGGAACTACAAGAACCTTGAGCTAATTTTCATGCCTGGACAAGTCTTGGAAAAGTCATTAAAATACAAATGATCTTTCAAGACACATCCCTGAGAAATCATTAAAATGCAAATGACCTTCTCTGTGGAAATGGCTGCTTCTAACTGATTGAGTTAACAGTGATATTGCAGACTTTTGACTCCAAACTCAAAATCCAAAGAATGGGTGTGAAAGGCCTTACTTTATCAAGATGAGACAAGGATGAATGACACCAGGACTCCATTGTCTAACAATGGCCTCACCATCATAAACCATTTATGAGAACAATGGAAAGAGAAACTATGGTCACTTGACAGAAACTAGGTTTCTGATAAGGAGCTTCAATAAAGGTATATTCAGGGCAAACAAAGGAGATCCATCTATGCCATCAAAGAGAAGGCACCCTGCCTAAGGTTACCAGCTTTGAACTACATGTAGGCAGCAACTGGAGTTTGGCCTTGAACTCCCTACCTGAGAAATCATACCAGGACTTCATCAGAGACCTTTGGCTGGAATATAACATAAGCTGTCTGCAGCAGCGCATCTGTCTTCCTAAACCTCCCAAGTCTTTCTTCAGTGAACAAGGGAAAAGAATACAGGCCTGCACCATTTCAAGTCTTCACCCTGGGGAAAAGCAAGTTTAAAATCATCAGACCCAACGCATGCTATCTTTATAATCTCTATCTTTTCTTGAGTGTGTGTATCTGTATGAGTGTGATAATGGGTGTTGTTGCGAATATTTCGGGTGCTGTATTATAAGCATTTATCTTTCTTTTTAATTTATGAGAAAATCTGGCATTTGTCTGTTCTTGGCCATTAAAGCATTCAGGGGTTTAAAAAGGCACTTTTTTTGAAAAAAAACACTGGATTAAAAAAAAATGGCAGCCAGCACCTCAGGCCACACACCGGCACATCACCGTGCTCTTCAGCCAGGTGGCTCATCATAATATGCAGGGTAGCTGTCCCCTGTCCCCCAAAATCATTTGGCGGGGGCAGCCTTGGCGACACCGTCAACAGCATCACCTGTTTCTGCACAGGCACTGGTGCCATTTTTAAAGGGCTGCCAGGCCTGCATTAAAAGATCAAAGTTGACCCCGTCCCCCCACAACTGCAACAAAAAATAAAGTTTGACCCACCTGGCCCCAAAAACACCACAAAAGCCCAGTTACCCCTTTTCCATCCCAAATGTACTAAGTGGAGTTGACCCCTTTCACCTCCCCCCACAACTGACCTAAGTGCAGAGTTCAACCTGGGAGCAGAGCGGAGCTGTGGCTGGTGGACCTGCGTGGAAGCTGATCCGGAGCGGCAGCAGACTCCCTGTGTCTCTCGGCGCGCACTGAGACTCGAAAAGAGGAAAAAAATACTTACAGTGACATCATGGGAATTCTGCAAGGTGATTGGTTGGGTAAGTAAAAGCTGTTAATGCATTTAAATTGCTTAAAAAAGGGGAACTTTTTTAAAAAAAAAATCCCAAGTGATAAGGTGAGTAGTACTACTTAAATTAGAGTAATTTATTAAGGACTTTAGATTGTACTGGGTAGTGTTTGGAGTAGAACAAGACCCCTAGTGTAATTAGTATTTTTAAAGGGAGTAACTAAATTAATTTATAGGTAAGTCATGGCAGGAGAGCTCGCACCCGTGGTATGCTCCTCCTGCGCTATGTGGGAAATCAGGGATGCTTCCAGTGGCCCTGACAACCGTGTGTGCAGGAAGTGTATCTATCTGCAGCGACTGACTACCTGCATTACGGAGCTAGAGCTGCGGGTGGATTCACTGTGGAGTATCTGCGGTGCTGAGGATGTCATGGATAGCACGTTTAGAGAGTGGTCACACCGCAGGTAATGGCAGCACAGGCAGAAAAGGGATGGGTGACCACCAGGAGAAGTAGTAGGTGCAGGCAGGTAGTACAGGAGTCCCCTGTGGCCATCCCCCTCTCAAACAGATATACAGCTTTGGATACTGTTGGGAGGGGATGGCCTCCCAGGGGAAAGCAGCAACAGCCAGGTCCGTGGCACCAAGGAAGGCTCTGCTGCACAGCGGAGGGGAAAAAGGAGTGGAAGAGCTATAGTGATAGGGGATTCTATCGTAAAGGGTACAGATAGGTGTTTCTGTGGCCGCAAACGTGACTCCAGGAATGTATGTTGCCTCCCTGGTGCTAGGATCAAGGATGTCACGGAACGGCTGCAGGACATTCTGAAGGGGGAGGGTGAGCAGCCAGAAGTTGTGGTACACATTGGTACCAACGACATAGGTAGAAAAAGGGGTGAGGTCCTGCAACAAGAATTTAGGGAGCTAGGTAGCAGATTAAAAAGCAGGACCTCTAAGGTTGTAATCTCTGGATTACTCCTGGTGCCACGTGCTAGTAAGTTTAGAAATAGGAGGATAGAGCAGATGAATGCGTGGCTGAGGAGATGATGCAGGAGGGAGGGCTTTAGTTTCCTGGATCACTGGGTCTGTTTCTGGCAAAGATGGGACCTGTAAAGTTGGACGGGTTGCACCTGAACTGGAATGGGACAAGCATCCTTGCTGGGAGATTTGCTAGTTCTGTTGAAGGGGGTTTAAACTAATTTGGCAGGGGGATGGGATACAGAGTGGGGGTACAGTAGGGGGTAATATAGAACAGGAAGTGAGTCTGCCTGGAAGGCAGAGCAAATATAGACCTGGTAAGGCACAAGGGAAAAATGCAGGGTTGGATTGCACCTATTTCAATGCAAGGAGTCTTACTAGTAAGGCAGATGAATTGAGGGCATTGATTGGCCCAAGAAATATTGGATGCATTGGTGGTCATCTTCCAAGATTCTACAGACTCTGGAACAGTTCCTACAGACTGGAGGGTAGCTAATGTAACCCCACTATTTAAAAAGGGAGGTAGAGAGAAAGCAGGGAATTATAGACCAGTCAGCCTGACGTCGGTAGTGGGGAAAATTCTAGAGTCCATTATCAAAGATTTTATAGCAGAGCACTTGGAGAACAGTGGTAGAATCGGGCAGAGTCAGCATGGATTTACGAAAGGGAAATCATGCTTGACAAATCTACTAGAATTCTTCGAGGATGTAACTCGTAGAGTTGATGAGGGGGAGCCAGTGGATGTGGTTTATTTGGACTTTCAGAAGGCTTCCGACATAAGAGATTAGCATGTAAAATTAAAGCGCATGGGATTCGGGGTAGTGTATTGCGATGGATAGAAAATTGGTTGGCGGACAGGAAACAAAGAGTAGAGATAAATGGGTCTTTTTCCAAATGGCAGGCAGTGACTAGTGGGGTACCGCAGGGATCGGTGCTAGGACCCCAGCTATTCACAATATACATTAATGATTTAGATGAGGGAACTAAATGTAATATCTCCAAATTTGCAGATGACACAAAACTGGGTGGGAGGGTGAGTTGTGAGGAGGATGCAGAGAGGCTTCAGGGTGATTTGGACAAGTTGAGTGAGTGAGCTAATGCATGGCAGATGCAGTATAATGTGGATAAATGTGAGGTTATCCACTTTGGTAGCAAAAACAGGAAGGCAGATTATTATCTGAACGGCTATAAACTGAGAGAGGGGAATATGTAGTGAGACCTGGGTGTTCTTGTACGCAAGTCGCTGAAGGTAAGCATGCAGGTGCAACAGGCGGTAAAAAAGGCAAATGGTATGTTGGCCTTCATAGTGAGAGGATTCGAGTACAGGAGCAGAGATGTCTTGCTGCAATTATACAGGGCCTTGGTGAGGCCACACCTGGAATATTGTGTGCAGTTTTGTTCTCCTTATCTGAGGAAGGATGTTCTTGCTATAGAGGGAGTGCAGCGAAGGTTTACCAGACTGATTCCTGGGATGGCGGGACTGACGGATGGGGAGAGATTGAGTTGGTTAGGATTATATTCACTGGAGTTTAGAAGAGTGAAGGGGGATCTCATAGAAACCTATAAAATTCTAACAGGACATGACAGGGTAGATGCAGGAAAGATGTTCCCGATGGTGGGGGAGTGCAGAACCAGGGGTCATAGTCTAAGGATATGGGGTAAACCTTTCAGGACTGAGATGAGGAGAAATATCTTCACCCAGAGAGTGGTGAGCCTGTGGAATTCGCTACCACAGAAAGCAGTTGAGGCCAAAACATTGTATGTTTCAAGAAGGAGTTAGATATAGCTCTTGGATCTAAAGGGATCAAAGGATATGGGGCGAAAGCGGGAACAGGATACTGAGTTGGATGATCAGCCATGATCATAATGAATGGCGGAGCAGGCTCGAAGAGCCGAATGGCCTACTCCTGCTCCTAATTTCTATGTTTCTAGCACATGGGATTATGATATTATTGCTATCACAGAGATATGGTTGAGGGAGGGACAGGACTGGCAGCTCAGTATTCCAGGGTATAGAATCTTCAGGCGCGACACGCGAGGGGATAAAAGAGGTGGCACTGCACTGTTGATCAAGGAGTCAATTACTGCAGTAAGGAGGGATTACATCTTAGAAGGTTCCTCAAATGAGGCCATTTGGGTAGAACTTAAAAACAAAAAGGGGGCAATCACTTGGCTGGGTGTTTACTACAGGCCTCCAAACAGTCAGCAAGAGTTAGAGGAGCAGATATGTAGGCAAATCTCTGAGGTGTAAAAATAATAGGGTAATACTAGTACGGGATTTCAACATCCCCCATATTAACTGGGATAATCTTAGTGCAAAAGGCTTAAAAGGGGCGGAATTCTTAAAATGCATACAGGAGAGCTTTTTGAGCCAGTAAGTCGAAAGTCCTACAAGAGAAGGGGCAGTATTTATTTATTTATTTATTTTATTTAGAGATACAGCACTGAAACAGGCCCTTCGGCCCACCGAGTCTGTGCCAACCATCAACCACCCATTTATACTAATCCTACATTATTCCCATATTCCTACCACATCCCCACCTGTCCTATACTAGGGGCAATTTATAATGGCCAATTTACCTATCAACCTGCAAGTCTTTGGCTGTGGGAGGAAACCGGAGCACCCGGCAAAAATCCACACAGACACAGGGAGAACTTGCAAACTCCACACAGGCAGTACCCAGAATTGAACCCGGGTCGCTGGAGCTGTGAGGCTGCGGTGCTAACCACTGCGCCACTGTGCCGCCCTGGATCTAATCCTAGCGAATGAAGCCGGGCAAGTGGTAGAAGTATCAGTGGGGGAGCATTTCGGGGACAGTGACCATAACTCTGTAAGATTTAAGGTAGTTGTGGAAAAGGACAAAGATGGACCAGAAATAAAGGTTCTGAACTCGGGGAAGGCCAATTTCAATATGATAAAACAGAATCTGGCCAAAGTGGACTGGGAGCAGTTACTTGTAGGAAAGTCTACATCACATCAGTGGGAGTCATTGAAAGAGGAAATGGTGAGAGTTCAGAGCCAACATGTACCCGTAAAGGTGAAGGGTAGGACTAACAGGCCCAGGGAACCCCGGATGTCAAGGGATTTAGAGGATTGGATCAGGAAAAAAAAGGAGGCTTATGGCAGATCCCAAGCGCTGAAAACAGCGGAGGCACCAGAGGAGTATAGAAAGTGTAGGGTGGCACGTAAAAATGTAATTAGGAGAGCGAAGAGGGGACATGAAAAAACACTGGCGGCCAAGATAAAGGAAAATCCCAAGGCATTTTATAAGTATATTAAGGGTAAGAGGATAACCAGGGAAAGAGTAGGGTCCATTAGGGACCAAAGTGGCAATCTTTGTGTGGAGTCGGAGGACATAGGTGAGGTTTTAAATGATTACTTTTCATCAGTGTTCACTATGGAAAAGGACGATGTCGGTGTAGAGATCAGGGAGGGGGATTGTGATATACTTGAACATATTAGCATTGAAAGGGAGGAAATATTAGCTGTTTTAGAGGGCTTAACAATGGATAAATCCTCAGGCCCAGATGAGATGTATCCCATGTGAGGCAAGGGAGGAGATAGCAGGGGCTCTGACACAAATTTTCAAATCCTCTCTGGCCACAGGAGAGGTACCAGAGGAATGGAGCACAGCGAATGTGGTACCTTTATTCAAGAAGGGTAGCAGGGATAAACCAGGTAATTACAGGCCAGTGACTCTAACATCAGTGGTTGGGAAAATATTGGAAAAAATTCTGAGGGACAGGATTAATCTCCACTTGGAGAGGCAGGGATTAATCAAGGTTCGTCAGCATGGCTTTGTCAGGGGGAGATCATGTCTAACTAACTTGATTGAATTTTTCGAGGAGGTGAGTAGATGTGTCGATGAGGATAAAGCAGTAGATGTAGTATACATGGATTTCAGTAAGGTTTTTGATAAGGTCCTGCATGGGAGATTGGTTAAGAAGGTAAGAGCCCATGGCATCCAGGGCAATTTGGCAAATTGGATCCAAAATTGGATTAGTGGCAGGAGGCAGAGGGTAATGTCGACAGTTGCTTTTGCGATTGGAAGCCTGTGACCAGTGGTGTTACACAGGGTTCGGTGCTGGGACCCTTGCTGTTTGTAGTATATATTAATGATTTAGATATGAATATCGGAGGTACGATAAGTAAGTTCGCAGATGACACGAAAATTGGTGGTGTTGTAAATAGTGAGGAGGAAAGCCTGAGATTACAGGGAGATATAGATGGGCTGGTAAGATGGGCGGAGCAGTGGAAAATGGAATTTAATCCTGAGAAGTGTGAGATAATGCATTTTGGAAGGACTAACAAGGCAAAGGAATAAACAATGGATGGTAGGACCCGAGGAAGTATAGAAGGTCAGAAGGACCTTGGTGTACTTGTCCATTGATCACTGAAGGCAGCAGCACAGGTAGATAAGGTGGTTAGGAAGGCATAAGGGATACTTGCCTTTATTAGCCGAGGCATAGAATATAAGAGCAGGGGGGTTATGATGGAGCTGTATAAAATGCTAGTTAGGCCACAGCTGGAGTACTGTGTGCAGTTCTGGTCACCACACTATAGGAAGGATGTGATTGCACTAGAGAGGGTGCAGAGGAGATTCACCAGGATGTTGCCTGGGCTGGAGCATTTCAACTATGAAGAGAGACTGAAAAGGCTAGGGTTTTCCTTGGAGCAGAGAAGGCTGAGGGGGGACATGATTGAGGTGTACAAGATTATGAGGGGATATAGGTTAGATAGGAAGAAACATTTTCCCTTAGCAGAGGGGTCAAGAACCAGGGGTCATTGATTTAGGGTAAGGGGCAGGAAGTTTAGGGGGGAATTGAGGAAAATTGTTTTCACCCAGAGGGTGGTTGGAATCTGGAACGCACTGCCTGAAGAGGTGGTGGAGGCAGGAACCCTCACAACACTTAAAAGGTATTTAGATGAGCACTTGAAATGCCATAGCATACAAGGCTACGGGCCAAGTGCAGGAATATGGGATTAGAATAGTTGGGTGCTGGATGGCCGGCACAGACATGATGGGCCGAAGGGCCTGTTTCTGTGCTGTATAACTCTGTGACTCTAACCCTCCCTCCCCGCCACGACACTGACAATGCAGAGTTGACCCCTTTCCCCACCCCCAGCTTCACTACAAATGCAGAAATCCCCCCTACCCCACCACAGTGGCGCCAGTTTTCCCTGGATGGGAAAGTGAAGGCATGGGGGTGCAGCACGTCGCTCAAAAGATTCGGAACCGCCTGGCTCTGTATGCATTTAAATGTATTTAAATAGCTGATTTGAATATTGAAATATGGTCCCGCCGCAGAGGGTGAAGAACAAAATTCAGCCAACTGTCTTCAGTCAGTCAAGAGGTAAAAAGGGGAAACCATCCCTATCATCTCTCACCTGTTCGTAACAGCAGCTGAAAGGACAGTCGCCAATCGTGGAGCGATTAAAATCAAGGATGCTCAAGAAACAAGAACTGGAGGAGCTCAAATATCTTGGATCATGTAAGGATGTTTACAGAGATCGGGAAGAGCGAGACCATGGTGGTATTTGAAAGCAAAAATGAGAATTTTAAAATTGTGGCGCTGCTTAACTAGAAGCCAATGTAGGTCAGCGAGCAAGGGGTCATGAGTGAACAGGCAACAGAGTTTTGGATGACCTCAAGTTTACGGAGGGTAGAAAGTGGGAGGCTGGCCAGGAGTACATTGCAATAGTTAAGTCAAGTGGTAACAAGAAATGGATGTGGGTTTGAGTAGAAGATGAGCTGGGGCAAGGACAGGGTCGGGTGATGTAATGGAGCTGCAAATAGGCAGTCTTAGCGATGGTGCAGATAGGTAGTCAGAAGCTCATCTTGGGATCAAATATGACACCAAGGTTGAGAACAGTCTGGTTCAGCCTCAGACAGTTGCCAGCTAGCTCAGCTTACTCCTTTGGAGAAAAATGAGACAGAGAACAAGATAGAAACCACAATATATAAAACATGCACTCCTAACATGGGGAAACACCTGGGTAAAACATACAGACCATAATATGCAGATCGGTAGCACTACTGAAGCCAAATGCCCTCCAGGGATGCACATTTCACCACTAACCACTTCCTACACGGCCTAATGGTGCACCATCTTGAGAAGGGTGCTCCCGCGGCACACCCTACGAGCGCCAAAAACAACTGAAAATATCCTGTTGCAAAGTCACACAGCCCAACTGGCTTTACTACTTTTAAAAAAATTTCCATGAAGAAATTTATTGTTGACATTCTCGTACTTTAATATGATCTGAATGCACCTTTTTTAACTTTGAAATATTTTACAAGCCTGATGTTTTAGCGGTTACCAAAAATAACAAATGGCATTTATATATGATCTTTAATGTAGTAAAATGTTCCAGTGTGCTTCACAGGAGCTCGAGCAAACAAAATTTGACACTGAGCCACATAAGGAGATATTAGGACAGATGATCAAAAGCTTGTTTAAAGAGGTGGATTTTTAAGGAGCATCTTAAAGGAGGAAAGAGAAGTAGAGAGGCGGAGAGGTTTAGGGAGGGAATTCCGGAGCTTAGGGCCTAGGCCGCTGAAGGCACGGCTACCACCAGTGGAGCACTCTTGCTCCTCCTGGCCCATGGGCAGTTCTGGAAAGGCACTTTCCTCTTTTATGCAGCAGTCCTTGCCTCCCTTTAGCTGCCGAGTTTCCCAAGGCCTGGAAACCTCAGTTGGCCAAGATTAACCTGGAAAAGAGATCAAATATGAGGCATGCAGAATCATTAAAATATTTATATGGCCAACTTGCCTCCTGAGAGCAGATTGGTTGCCCAGCCCCATCCCACCTCCATTAAAACTGGAAGTGGGCAGGTTCGAAGTGGGTTGGGTTCTGGTTTGAGATTTTTATAAAATTTTCACATCCTACCCAACCCAAGCCCACCAGTTTTGGGGGGATTAAAATTCCCCTCAATATCCAGGACAAAATTAATTGGCATTTGGAAAAGTAAGGGATAATAAATGTAAGTCAGCCCAGATTTGTTAAAAGAAAATCATGTTTGACTAACTTGATTGAATTCTTTGATATTATGGAGAGGATTGATAAGAGTAGTGCTGTTGATGTGTGCACATGGACTTTCTATAGGCATTTGCTAAAGTACTACATGTACGACTTGTTAGCAAAATTAAAACATATGGGATTAAAGGGACAGTGGCACCATGGATCAAAATTGGCTAAAGCAGAGAGTAGTACTGAACTGTTGTTTCTCAGACTAGAGAGAAGTGTACAGTAATAGAGTCATAGAGTTATACAGCACAGAAACAGGCCCTTTGGCCCATCATGTCTGTGCTAGCCATCAAGCACCTATCTATTCTAATCCCATTTTCCAGCACTTGGCCCGTAGCCTGGTATGCTATGGCATTTCAAGTGCTCATCTAAATACTTCTTAAATGTTGTGAGGGTTCCTGCTTCTACCACCTCTTCAGGCAGTGTGTTCCAGATTCCAACCGCCCTCTGGATGAAAAAATGTTTCCTCAAATCCCCACTAAACCTCCTGCCCTTTGCTTAAATCTATGCTCCCTGGTTATTGACACTTCCGCTAAGGGAAAAAGTTTCTTCCTATCTAACCTATCAATGCCCCTCATAATTTTTTATACCTTAGTCATGTCCCCCCTCAGCCTTCTCTGCTCTAAGGAAAACAACCCTAGCCTATCCAGTCTCTCTTCATAGCTGAAATGCTCCAGTCCAGGCAACATCCTGGTGAATCTCCTCTGCACCCTCTCCAGTGCAATCACATCCTTCCTACAGTGTGGGGACAAAAACTGTACACAGTACTCCAGCTGTGGCCTAACTAATGTTCCTCGAAGTCATTATCTGGACCACTGCTCTTTTCGATATATAATAATAACCTAGTGTTGGGTACACAGGGTATAATTTTAAATTTTCAGATGACAAAAATCTCAGAAACGTAGTCAGCAATGTGGAAGATAATAGACTTCAGGAGGACATTGACAGACTGATGAAATGGGCAGACACATGGAGCTGAATTTTACCAACCCCCCGACGTCGGGGGTCGTGGTGGGGGGCCCAGAAAATTCTTGCGGGAGGGGCCTGCCACAGGCCTTGATGCCAGGAAGGCCCCGTCCAACTTTACCGGCACCGGTGAGGCCTCTGGAGCGGCCCCTTGCGCTGGGTGAAAAAACCTAATTAACATACGTAAATAAATGATAATGAAAGAATAATCACTTACCTCACCCACAGCCGTTCCACGCTGATATTCCGACCGGTTACCGGAAGTCCCGGCCTTTGGATATCCATTCAGAAGATCCGAGGCGTAACGCTGGTGGGGAGGGGGGAAGAGTGAAATTTTCTGGGCGGGAGGGAGCGGCAAAAACGAATGTGATTGGTTAAGGGGATGGTGGGAAGGGGTTGAAGGTTAAAGTAACAAAAGTTCAGGGGGGAAAGGTTGTGATCTGAAATTTCCTTTTTTGGGGGGAGAGGACAAATAATAAATGGATTATTCATTAGGGGGTGGGATAGTGGATTGGAAGTGTGAATAAAATTTTATTTTAATATTTTGTAAAACCTATCAATTTAAACATTAAAATCCAATGAAAGGGCCTGAAGCGCCTTAAAAATGGCTCCGGCGCCTGCGGGGTGGTGACAGATGCTGTTACCGGGGATGGAGCGCCTGCCCCTGATGACGTCATCGGGGGCGAGTGGTCAACCCCCTCCATGTTAATGAGCTGCCGCATGAAATATTGTGGAATCCAGAAGCTCGCCGCTAATCTCAGCGGCAGCTATAAAAATTCGACCCATGGCAAATGAAATTTAATGCAGAGAAGTGTGAAGCGATACATTTTGGTAGGAAGAATGAGGAGAGGCAATATAAACTAAATTGGACAATCTTGGAAAGTGTCAAGGAACAGAGAGGCCTGGGGATGTACGTAAACAAATTCTTTCCAGTGGCAGAAGTGACAAAAGACCAGAGGCGACAAGAAGAAACATTTTTATGCAGTAAGTTGTTATGGTCAGAATGGAAGCAGGTGCAGGACAATGGGACTAATTGGAGAGTTCTACCAAAGAGCCAGTACAGGCACAATGAACGAAACAACCTCCTTCTGTGCTGTATCATATTATGATAATATGGCACAATTTAACATAACCTTAGACTCATGAATAGAGTGCCATAGGAGATCTACTAATTTCATCTAAAAGTAATAGGCAACCTCCAACCTGGCTATGTACCTTTACATGCGCCATTGAACAGTTTCCAAAATGATCTATCTCATTTATCTTCTTATATACTGTGGGTCCTATTGCAGTGGAGTTGACAGTATAGATGGTTCTATTTCACAAATTAATAAATTATGTCATAATTTTGACAAGATGTCTGTTCATAGTTATGCAGTGATATAATAGTACTGAGAAGATTTGTGTTATAGAAACCCAACTGTTATAATCATATACGTTAGAATAATGTAAAAGGTTGAATTATTTTGTATATCCAGTTGAATTGTTTAACAAAATAAAGATTTATTTTCTAAATTGTTGAATAAGTCTAAATCCTGTACATGGCAAAGGATGTAATTATAATGAAAAACCAGAGCAATGAAGTTAATTCAATTCTAAAATAATAATTGGATAAAGTATTGATTTCTGACAATGAATAGAAAACAGTTTCTACTCAAATGATCATAGGGTGGGGGAAAAAAGAGGTTGAGCTGATACATGATGCAAGTGGACTTACACTGGCAGCTCAAAGGATGGACCATTCGACTGACCATGCTTCTGACAAGGATCACTCCCCCTAATTTTCATTAGATTACTAGTACATGAAAATCTGACCCAGAGAACTAAGCCTTTAGCATGCTTTATAGGGAAGCTAAAAATCCAGTGAGGTTGTAGCTTTTAGTACCTTCACCACATGGATTACAACTGCTCAAGAAGAACAACCAACAACTTCTCAAGGGAAACTAGGATGGGCAATCTAACTGGGCTTGCCAGTGAGATTCAAATGCTGAGTGTTATGGACAGGTGGGTGATGGCTTGGCTGGTTTCCACTGTTCAACTCCCAAATGACCACAGACAGTGGGCTGGATTTTACTAGTGTGCCACAACTCGCAGCAGTGCGCTTTGAAGTCAGCGGTCCGCCTGCGTGCAGCGGCCGCCACTGAGCCCCCGTGCTCATTAGCATCACAGCGACGTGCCGCCCCCACCCCCCCCATATTACGTGATGGGAGGCGGGACATTCGGTACCGTGATGGACGATGGCTCAGCTGTGTAGTAGGTGCTGGGGCCCTACTTAAAGCATCTCAGCACCTGCTTCCTGACAGCTGCCAAATCAATACTGACCTCACTATTGAAGAGTGGGGCTGCTGGCAATCTGGCAGCAAAGCAGAAAGTGCTGGAGAAACTTAGCAAGTCTGGCGGCATCTGTGGAGAGAAAAGCAGAGTTAACTTCCAGGTCAACTCTGCTTCTCTCTCCACAGATGCTGCCAGACCTGCTGAGTTCCTCCAGCACTTTCTGCTTTGCTGCCACATACTTACTCTGCTTTGTTCCAGTGTCCTGTGCAGTTGAGATCCTCTTCTTCCACTCAAGTGTAACATTCCTTCTTGTAGGCATGCTGCACCTCAGTGAATAATCTTAATTTTGCATATACCAGAATGTGAGACTGAATTGTATCATAAAAGGCAAATACATATCAGAAATAAAAGCATCTTCTGAGAATATCTACATACTGTGGGCTTCTAATTACCTGAATGCGAAAAGCCGCAGACTAATATGCATTTGGAATCTTTATTCATTTCGCTGCTAACGGTTATGTGAAAAGACATGTATCTTGAATTAAAAGTACTTCTTAAAGAACCAGGAAAATATGTTTATAGTCTAGCTGCATTGCAAACCAGAAATATTACTTCAATAATTATGATCAACTGCTGCAGAAGCAAAGTGTACGTGAACATGTGTCGATCTCTCATAGATGAAAAACCAGGACAACAGCACAGATTTCCTCACTAGTCCTGCATTAATTTTCAAACATGTGCAAGAAAAACCTTGCAGCCAGAAACTAGAGCAGTTACACAGTGGAATCACCTTTGCATTTAAAGGACAAGACCAAAAATCGAAGATGGTAGAGAGGCACTCTAGGGTGGCCACACGGTTAAGCAATGCCTCCCTGCTCATTCTCCTCCAGGCTGTGCGGGCAAAGCAGGAAGTCCCTTTTCCCCCACGATGGTAAGAAGAGGCCTTCCCGCCTGACCAAGGCAGCCTGGCTGGAGGTGACAGAGGAGGTAAATAGCCGTGGGGTCATCCGACGTGAAAGGATCTAATGCTGGAAGAGGATATGAAGTGATTTATGACTTTATAGGGACTAAACCAAATCAGGAGCACATCCCTAAAAATCTCCTTTAATCAAGTTCAAACCAGACAAATTCTCAGACACTTAATTGGGTCCAAAGTATCGTACTAGCTTTCCCTCAAAGAAAGAAAACCAACAGAGAATATTACCATCTTTCGGATAGCCTATTTTAATATTTATGGTTAAGTCATAAATATCCCAGATATTATAAAGGTCTGAGAAACTATTCTCAACATGTTTCTCTCCACTTAAAGAGACACAGAGAGGGTGCTCTTGTAGTTGTATACAGAATACTACATGAGACGATTTATTAACTTTAATAAATCTATAAAAGAATTTAACATGTAAAAAACTTAAGTGGATAAATATGTCACAATATCAAATATTACTGAGAGATGCAACACATATTCTTATTTCTAACATAGAATCCAAAAGTTTAACCTTGCTAATGATACAGCAAAATTATCTTAAATATCCATCAAAATTTAAAGTAAACTTTTACCTTAAATCCCCCAAGCAAGGCACGGGATGAAAAGTGCTGTTTGAGGATACAACGCCCCTAAACCTTGCTTTCAAAACCTCTCATCTTTATACTATTTCTAAGGTGTCATCTGACTTCCAGCATTTATGTGACCTTCCTGTGTTCCTTTTAAAATCCATATTTTTAATTACCGTTTCCACTTAATGTTTTACTGGAAACCCCCTGTTTTCTGAAGTTGTAAGCCTTTATCTGGTCAAAATGTTTATAATTGTGTTTACTTGACCTCTTGTTCCTGTGAGTCCATTTTCTATAATTGCCTTTTTAATGGTACTGTAAAGCAACCTTCAGAGTCGATTAGTTTGCATCAACAGCCCCATAAACTAATTAAGTTTATTGCTACCTCTTACTGAGGTCACACAGGATATTTCAATGTGTGTGTTTATCTTCCAATTCCCTGGCAACAGAAATTCTTTTCTAACAGGGACCTTGAAATTTTCTACCTTCTTAAAGGGGAATGTCAGTAAGTTCTAAAAACTGATCATTTATTCAATCTTTACTTCTAAAAGGCATAATACACTAACTATTTCCAAATTCTACTTAATTAAGCCTTCTCTTTGGCCTCCTTATCTTGAGAGACAATGGATACGCGCCTGGAGGTGGTCAGTGGTTTGTGAAGCAGCGCCTGGAGTGGCTATAAAGGCCAATTCTAGAGTGACAGGCTCTTCCACAGGTGCTGCAGAGAAATTTGTTTGTCGGGGCTGTTGCACAGTTGGCTCTCCCCTTGCGCCTCTGTCTTTTTTCCTGCCAACTACTAAGTCTCTTCAACTCGCCACATTTTAGCCCCATCTTTATGGCTGCCCGCCAGCTCTGGCGAACGCTGGCAACTGACTCCCACGACTTGTGATCAATGTCACAGGATTTCATGTCGCGTTTGCAGACGTCTTTAAAGCGGAGACATGGACGGCCGGTGGGTCTGATACCAGTGGTGAGCTCGCTGTACAATGTGTCTTTGGGGATCCTGCCATCTTCCATGCGGCTCACATGGCCAAGCCATCTCAAGCGCCGCTGACTCAGTAGTGTGTACAAGCTGGGGATGTTGGCCGCCTCGAGGACTTCTGTGTTGGAGATACGATCCTGCCACCTGATGCCAAGTATTCTCCGGAGGCAGCGAAGATGGAATGAATTGAGACGTCGCTCTTGGCTGACATACATTGTCCAGGCCTCGTTGCCAGAGAGCAAGGTACTGAGGACACAGGCCTGATACACTCCGACTTTTGTGTTCCGTGTCAGTGCGCCATTTTCCCACACTCTCTTGGCCAGTCTGGACATAGCAGTGGAAGCCTTTCCCATGCGCTTGTTGATTTCTGCATCTAGAGACAGGTTACTGGTGATAGTTGAACCTAGGTAGGTGAACTCTTGAACCACTTCCAGAGCGTGGTCGCCAATATTGATGGATGGAGCATTTCTGACATCCTGCCCCATGATGTTCGTTTTCTTGAGGCTGATGGTTAGGCCAAATTCATTGCAGGCAGCCGCAAACCTGTCGAGGAGACTCTGCAGGCACTCTTCAGTGTGAGATGTTAAAGCAGCATCGTCAGCAAAGAGGAGTTCCCTGATGAGGACTTTCCATACTTTGGACTTCGCTCTTAGACGGGCAAGGTTGAACAACCTGCCCCCTGATCTTGTGTGGAGGAAAATTCCTTCTTCAGAGGACATGAACGCATGTGAAAGCAGCAGGGAGAAGAAAATCCCAAAAAGTGTGGGTGCGAGAACACAGCCCTGTTTCACGCCACTCAGGATAGGAAAGGGCTCTGATGAGGAGCCACCATGTTGAATTGTGCCTTTCATATTGTCATGGAATGAGGTGATGATACTTAGTAGCTTTGGTGGGCATCCAATCTTTTCTAGTAGTCTGAAGAGACCACGTCTGCTGACGAGGTCAAAGGCTTTATACCTATATTCCATCACAGATAAACAATCTGCTTTGCACTGCAAAAGTAAGTGGCACTCCGTATCATGGCCACACTGAACCGGGGCGGCACTGCACAGAGTGGCACATGTGTGCCACTGCCATGTCAAAGACAGGGAGGTTGGGCAGGGATGAATGACGTGACATGAATGGATGAAAGTATGACAGAACTCACCCTTGTCTGCAGCTCACAACACGGAACCTACATGAGTGGCTCACTCAGTGGTGCAGACCGAGCCTTCCCTATCTTTGGGCCCACCACCCCTCTTGTGACATGTTTCAGGTTGTTGCCTTGCCATCCTTAATCTCTGCCTCCTTGCTCCTCCGGGCAAAGAGAACCCACAATGCTCGTGAGGCGAGTCGGACTGGTGGAGGAGTGCCAGATATGCTGACGATGACACAGGCTGAGGAGGAGGCCCTCGAACTGGCTGCAACACATGTGGACCGTGCATTCAGTGATGTTGAGCCCGGGGTCCTGAGCGACCATGCATCCATTTGATGTACACAATGATCAGTGTGAAAATCGTGCTGTTTGACACAATGCTGTCACAATCATTACATGCTCACCATAAAGACTGACAGTGTGCTCTTCTCAATGTATCTTGCAGGTCAACCCTCTGAGTCGGCAATGGAGGCACCTCTGCACCTTAGAGGAAGAGACATTCTCAGAGGACGCAGCATCCCATGACACTCCCACATCTTCCATCAGCGCAGATACAGTCACCTCGGTGGGAATCCGGTTGGGCTTACAGTCGTGTTCACAAGCTGGTGAGAGCACTGCACACGTGCCCGAGTAGCTGACCGAGGCTGAGACAGCCGAGGCCCCTGACAGTCGGAGGGTTGTGGATGGCCAGGCCCATGCTGAGCCCCAGACTGCTGATGACCCTCTGTTGTTGACAGTACAAGGCATGCTGAAGCTGCAGCTCCAGTTGTGGCAACATCTGGTCGAGATGCCACAAGCCATGTGCAGCCTTGAGCGGACAATGTGGAAGTCCATCCAGGCCATGACAGCTGCCGTGTTCCAAGCATTTGAGCATAGGGTGTCATACATGGAGGCAGCTGTGGCCCTCCTGGTGAGCTACATTCCATTAATACGCGCAGAGCTGCAATCCCTTGTCAAGGCAATCAGATCCACAAATCAGTATCAAGGTGCGAGAGGGACCAAGGGCATGGAGACTGCCCCTGACCCTGGTCCTTCCTGGAAGAGAATAAAGGTTCAAAAGAGCCTTGAGCTGGAGGAGGCGAGCCTGTGCACCACATCGGGGGTCCACTTTCAAGGTGCATCCATTGTGGCCACCAGCCCCTCTGCCTGTGAGTGAAGCCTCAGCAGCCACAAAGTCTGAGGAGAGTTGTGCAGTGACGCAGGATTCCCCCAGCCAGCTGGGGCCCTCCAGGTCTCGTGAACACAGTGGACGACGGCCAAAGTCATCCACAGCTGAAGGGCAATCTGATCAGCAGCCTTCCTACAGTCAGGCTGCTAGCACAGAAGTGGCACCACGAAGGAGCATCCACAGCGTTTCCAAAAAACACCGTGAAACAAATGGGTCTGCACGGGTGACACAACTATGTAGAAAGGTCAAAATCAAAATCTTCTTCACTAACATGTGTGTTGCTTTTACTGTGTGAATGAAGTGTGCCAGCACATATCGATCGTGTCTCCTCCCATTACATCATTGGCCTTTCAGAACTGCCAATGTATGGAATATCATCATTGCCATGTCAGTATTACTCATGTGCGTCTCCACGGATGCAATAACATGGACAATGGCTCAGTCTGCTGCTGCCAGTAATGGTGGACACAAAGATGTTGCAGATGGGGACTGCTATCTAACAGGTGAACGAGGGTGCTGTGTGACTTGCAGAGCCCACAGTAGTTCCTATGGCATGGAGAAACTTTCATCAATGAGGCGCTGCCGTGCATCCCTAGCTTGCTGCTCACCCTGCATGCTGTGCCTGGATGCTGTCTGTCTTTCCTGCTGTAAGACCTCACTGTCCGAGGATGAGTCCTGCTCACATCTGTCCTCCCCCTATTGAGTGCGTAGTTGTGCAGAGCACAGCAGACAGCAATGATGCAAGATACCCTTTCCGGCTTGTACTGCAGGGCACCACTTGATCTATCCAGGCAGCAGAAGCACATTTTCAGCATGCCGATTGCCTGCTCAATGGTGGCTCTTGTAGCTCTGTAGCTGGCGTTGTATCTCTCCTCTGCAGCAGTGGTGGAGTCTCTTGCTGCTGTCAGGAGCCATGTCTGCAAGGAGTAGCCCTTGTCTCCAAGAAGTCCCCCCTCCATCTGAACCAGTTCAGTGAACAGCAACGGCAGCTGGGACTGGCGCAGGATGAAGGTGCCATGGCAGCTGGAAAGCAGGCACAGACTTGCATGAAGCATTTCCGATCATATATGAGCTGCCTGGTGATTGAGAGGACCCCTTTAATGATGACGTCTGCAGGTGGTAGCCTGGTGGGAGGCCTGATGGCCACATGAGTGCAGTCTATGAACATTACAACCCATGGTTCTCTGGCAATGGTGCCAGAACCAATGGCCCTCTGGGCCTGGCTGTGAGAGTCTGTTCTGAAGCAGACATACTCACTGGCCCTCCAGTGCAGGGCATTGGTGACCTCCCTGATGCAGCAGTGCACTGTTGACTGTGTGACCCCACAAAGGTCTCTGGCGGGCTCCGGAAAAGCTGCAGAGGCATCAAGCGTGAGAACCACTGGCACTATGAAGACCAAAGGCATAGGATGTCCACTGACGCCCATGGACTGCAGGTCATCCTTGAGGATGGCACAGAGACGTGTCACCACCTCTCTACATGCGTAGTCGCCTCTGACACTGGTGCTCAAACATCCGATGGCATGTCATGTGGGCCTGTAGATGCACGGCAATTGTAATGGCGAGCTCCCCTTGGGGGCTGCTGCTCAAGACCGGGGGTCTGTACGTGGATCGCACCTGTTGATTTTGCCTCTGGCGCATACAGATCCGCAGGAACAGCGGATCACACAATGTAGGATGAGCCACACCTATTTCCATATGATAAATAAAGTTGAACCCTTCATATATTTGAAGGTTCCTAACAGGGCATGGACTGGTGTTGACGGGTACATCAGCTGCTTTCCTGGATCAACTATGTGGCGTGCCATGGCATTGCCCATCTTGGCCAACACTCGGAGTGGCACAGCATGACCACATCAAGATCCTACCAGCTAAATCGAATGCCCCCACCATCCAAATAACCTTAATGCTCCTACCCTTTCGGCACCCTCCCCATACGCAGGTGACTAGAGTGCCATTGCTCTAGTGCCAAATGCAGAGCATACACTGTTTAGGAGGAAGGGTACACAGTACCTCCTTTCATGCCTGCAGAGCTTTCCCTCCAGTAATCCCAGACTCCCTCTCTCCTCCCTTTAAGAGTGCACAGCTCAGATCCCTGTAACTCCCCCTAAACGCCTGCTCGGGTTTGCAAAAAAACCCCTGACCCGAGCCCGATAGAACCACATCCGACTCAAGCCCGACCTGAGTGCTTCCATTCTTTCCTGCGCCCGACCCGACCCGACCCAACCGTCAGTTAACTTACCTTCCGTTTTTCACTTTCTTGCTGATCTGCACAAGCTTAAAATAACTGTAACAAAACCAATTTTCTAGTCCAAAAATTTTATAGTGGAGCCACTTACCTATGATAGAGCATGTCCGACCCGGCCTGACAGGAGCCCGAATGCCGGACCCGGAAGTGCAACCTGACCTGACCCGAACCGGACACATGTTGTCGAGTTCCGTCGGGTTTGGGTCGGGTAACAGGCCTTTAACCCCCCCTCCCTTTCATTATGCAGAGTGAGACCACTGTGATTCCCCCTCCCTCCTCCCTTTAAGAATGCAGACTGAGAGCCCTGTGATACCCCACCTCCCATCAAATATGCAGAACGAGATCCCTGTGTATCCCCCCTTCACTCCTCCCTTTAAGAATGCAAAGTGATCCCTGTAATCCCCCCTCCCTCCTCCCTTTAAGAATGCAGAGTGAGACCCCTGTGTAACCCCCTCCCTTCCAGTATGCAGAGTGAGATCCCTGTAATTCTCCCCTCCCTTTAAGAATGAAGAGTGAGACCCCTGTGTAACCCCCTCCCTTCCAGTATGCAGAATGAGACCCCTGTAATCCCCCCTCCTCCCTTTAAGAATGCAGAGTGAGACCCCTGTATTCCCCCCCTTTAAGTATGCAGAGTGAGACCACTGTAATCCACCCCCTTTAAGAATGCAGAGTGGGACCCCTGAAAACAGAACTTACCTTCTGTCGTAAAACCATCTACCTCCATTGACCCGCCGGCTTTTCTAATCGTGAACGAGACGGCAGGTGACGGCTGCCCGTTCAAAGTAAAATCAGGAAGTGTCCATGGAGAGGCGGCGGGCTGCATAATCTGCAGAGGTAAGTACCACTTAACATATTCTAATTGGGGTGCCACCGCCATGTGATAGTGGGGACCGCACCGAGGTCCCCCCGCCGCTGGCAATTTGCAGCGGGCCCTTCTCAACATCACGAGTTGAGGCGGGCCTCTCCTCACAGAACTTTACCGGCCCCAACGCCTCAAGGGGCTGGTAAAATTCAGCCCATGGTTTGTATGTTTGTTAGTCATGTTCAAGATCAAAATAGAGTACAGATTATATTTATTGATGGTTGGAGTTATAAATGAGTAACTTCAGGAAAATTCCAATTGTGTCTAATCGGAAAGACATCTTAAAAATCAAGTGAAGGTAAGGTCAATAGTGACTGGGTATCACCATTTCATTATCAAAGTGTAATACTCTGTGACAGATTGGTGGTTCCACTAACCCACACTTCATTACTCTATATAGATTACTTCCCTGCGTTCCAACAGTCACCCCAATAAAGGGGAGGGGGGAGTCTGAGACCAGGAGTAGCCACAAACATTCATTTAAGAAATCTTTAAAATTTTCTGGTTATGATGCCGGTTCTGGTTTTTGCCAAGAGCAATATTTTGGCTACAGCCTACAATTAGACATACATAGCTAATAGCATCTGACTGACCAATGGAAGATGCATATTTTAAACTAAGTCAGGTCAGGATTTTGGCCCAAAGTGCATCCTCTTAATGTGTTCATCCTAGCAATACAAAAGTTACTGTCGTTTTCAGGCTGTGCTTAACATAGCTCTAATTTGGGTGTGCGAACTGGGTGGGAGGGGAAAGAAGGATGCTTCAATGTCACTGTGACAACCATATAAACAATTTAACAAACATGTTTAGTAAGAGTACCAATGCATATCCACAATTTCTCTGCAAGAAATTAGAGAAATTCCCCACATTGTTGCCACAATCGTCCACTTTACCTTCAGCTTAAGTTATGACAAACATGGGCCACACTACATTTATGGAATCATAGGAAGTTTACGGCACAGAAAAAGGTCACTTGGCCTATAGTGTAACTACATGCCAAAAACCTATATGCAAGACTGTTTTTGAATGATCTTTTTTTGAGAGCATATGAGGCTTGTTGAAGCTGTTGGTCAACTTTTGCTAGTTTCCAGGTGGTAGACCTACAGAGACAAAACCAACACATTCATTTCCTCAGATATCTTATGTTGATATTATGTGCAATTTATTTTATATGCATATATTTTAATTTGTGTGAGAAAGATAAAGGCATCACTAAAGTTATGATCTGTTTTAACCTGCTGAAATTTATGTAACTATGGCCTGAGCGGTGAAGGAACAACTTTTGCCGATCACCTCATGTACAAGTGGCCAGAGACTTTTCGAGGTCTTGTCAGCAGAGAATTCCAGGCTTGGGTTTTCTTTCTGGGGTCAGGACCCCGAGTCAGGGTAGCTTGATTTCCCAACCCTACACCATGTCAGAAATAGACGCGCAATGCGATTTTAGAAGAAAAGGCCACTAATTCATCTGAGGTTGAAATCACCATCCAATTGGTGGCGGTGGGAGGAGGTGGGGCTTAATTAAAGGGAAAACGGCAGCCATCATGGTGCCTGCCGCTTCATCCACAGATGGAGGAGAGAGCAGAGCAACAGGGCAGCAACACATCAGGCATCTGTGCCAGGGCTCCCCCACATTTTCCTGATGACTCCCTAGAGGTGCTTTTGGAGGTTGTAGCAGCAAGAAGAACCATTGTTTTCCCGAATGAAAGAGGCATGGCTGGAGGTGGTTAATGCTGTGAGTAGCCATGGCATTGTGAAGAGGTTGTGGATTCAGTGCTGCAAGCACTTCAATGACCTCTTAGGTCTGGCAACGTGAGTGCAACGTGACACCAACATTAGAGGCCTCAAGGTATGTAGTCACCAGCATATACATGAGCTACACAGCCTGTTGGTGCACAGTGCTCCTGAACACAGAAGAAAAGTGTGTCCAGGAGCATTAGTGAGCCCTGAGCAAAACTCACCAACATAACAATATTGTGGAGGAGGCAACACTGAAGGCTGTCAAATCTCATGTGATTGTTCAGCTGGAAATGATGAGAGAGGTTCTGTGTTGTCTTAACTCTCTCTCTGTCTTAACCTTGCAGGAAAAAAATAGCACACAATGTGAGAGAGAGGGCTCACTCAGGGGCTGGAGTGCCCCAGTTTGCCATATTAACATCCATGGAGGAGGCAGCTCTTGATTTGATGGCAATCCATCGAAGACAAGGTGAAATGATCTCAAAATAGCCAGGGGTTGGAGCACACTCCTGCCTGGTCAATGCCATGCCAAAACATCACTGTAATGTCATGTTTCAGCTCTGTAGAAGCATCTGCTGACGGAGGCGAGTTCTCATGTTCCCCTTCTTATGTCTCACACAGGGCCAGCTTTGGAGGTGGAGCCTGTAGATGCGGAAGGGACATCACCCGCGGAAGATGAAACACCAGAGCCTGCACCGTCACATCATTCAAGCACATTCTCCACCAGCGCAGATACCCTTACCTCAGTGGGTCCTCAATCCAACTTAGAACAGGTGGCACAGGCTGAAGCAGCAGGAGGTAATGGAGGCGGAGGCAGATCTAGGCAGTCCCCCTTGGATGATGGAGGACAGACACAGCTCTGCTCAGCTGGGTGCAGATGCAGAACCTCGGGAGTCATACACAAGGCAAGTATTCCTGGACCAGCAGCATGAGATCTTTGCCCACATGTCGGAGTTCTCTGAGATGGTAGGGAGTCCTGGGCACAGAATGGATGAATTCATTCATCAAATGTGCTCTTTTATATCTCAGGGTTTTGAGCATGAGCTCCTCCATTGAAAGCGTGGTCAACTTCTTGGAGAGCCATATGCAGCATTACTCAGAGTGGATGCAGGAGCAGCACACTGACATGCATAGAAAGTAAGACACATTCTGTAACATTAACCAGTCAGTGGCGCGAATGGCACAAAGATGCATGGTGTGAATGCCTGTTGTGCCCCAGCTGGTGGATCCTTCGAACGGTCATGCGCGCATGAAAGTGATGAGGCAATCACAGCGGATGAGGGGGCCACCCCTCATGGGGCACTGTCATCATCATCCACCTCCTTGGCCTCTGACTGAGGAACCATCTGCACAGGTAGGCCCCGTAACAGAGACTGCCCCTGCATTGACACTTATGTAGCAGCCTGTGCAGGTGCCCCAATGGCACCTCCATTACGAGTACAACCATCATGGGCATCTCAGCCGCATGCAGAAACAGGTGAGCAGGCTGCCTCCATCTCGTTCCCAGCCCTAGTGCGAACACACCATAGGAGCAGCTGCGAGTGTAGGCTACCACATCGGTAATTGAAGTTTGTGGTTCACTTAGGTGACAGTTTTGTTTTTATGTTAAGGATGAATGAATCAATACAATGGATACATTGGTGGTTGCACCCAAACTTCAGTATTTGTATTCTTTGATGGCAATATGGCAAAAGAGGCAACAAAATGGGAATAAGGCCAAGCTCTGTGTTGAGGGAGATTAGGGCTGTGGGAGACTTGTGTCCCATCCAAAGTTGGTAACAATGGAAGTATTCTGAGTTGTGAGATTTATGGATATGTTACCTCAGTCAGGGGAAGGTGACTTATGAAGCCAAATGTCCTACAGGGTGAGTGTAGCTGAAGGGAACCACCCCTTCAGTGCATGGGCACTGCTTAGCTTTGCAACTTCCTCCTCGTCCTCCGAGGAACTATGCCATTCCAGCACTTCTCCCTTTTCAAGATCCATACCTCTCTGGAGTGCCATTTTATGGAGAACGCAACAGACCATCACAATTGTGCGACACCCATGAGTGGGTGTACGGAAGGGCTCTACCCAACCGGTCGAGACACTGAAACCACATCTTCAGAAGTCCAATGGCCTGTTCGATGGTGACCAGATAGCATCGGTTGTATTGCCACTGTGCCTCTGTTGCAGGGTTACACAAAGAAGTCAAAAGCCATTTTTTCCAATGGATTTCCTTTATCCCCCTAGCAGCCATCCACAGATTCTCACTGTTACCATGGAAAGCTGTGTCACCTGCAATTGTCGGAGGATGAAGGCGTCATGGCAACTGCCAGGATAGCGTGCACACAACTGCATAAAGCACTTGTGGTCATGGACTAGCTGACAATTTAGGAAGTCCTTTCTATTGATGAATCTGTCTGGCTCCTCACGGTGCCTTGATGGCCACATGGGTGCAACTGATGACCCTCTGCACCTAAAGGAATACAACGATGGAGGCAAATCTCACTGCCCTCTGTACCTGCATTGCCCCATTCATTGGAAAATCTATGTACTCCCCTGCCCTCTCGAACAGGGCATCCGGGATCTGCCTTATGCAATGATGTGCCGCCATCTGAGAAATGCCACCAAGATCCGCTGCTGATCCCAAGAACACTCCAGAAGCAAAGAAGGTCAAGGCCACTTTGACTTTGATGGCTACCGGCAGAGAATGGCCATGAGACCTGCAAGGTCTGAAGTGATCCTCTACAAGGGGATACAGGTCTGAAACTGTATGCCTGAATAGGCAAAGCCTCCTACAGCACTGATGCTCTGACATATTGAGGTAGCTTATTCTTTGGCAGTGAACCCTGTGTTGAGGATAATGTGTTTGTTGCCTTTCTGCTCCTTGTTCCTGTCTACACTCCTCATGCCCAGGGGTCCGCTGCAGATGCTGCTCCTCATCGCTATGATCCCTATGTCAGAGTAGCCATTCCCATTGCCAGGTCTGGCCTTGTTCGCCCTCAGCTCAACTGTCAAGGCATTCCAGACCTCCCCATCTTTTGCTCCCATGATCCCTGCTGACTCATTAACCACCCCACCCCCACCCCCAAATTGCCCCAGCACTCACAGTCCAAATGCTTAGGGAGCTTTACTCTTGTGATGGCAACCGTGTGCCAATGCATGAAAGTCTCTCTGAGCCTTCCTCCTTTTATGCTGCCTTATGATTATCTCCTGTGGTCATGACTGGCTCCCCGCTTTATTTGCCGCCTCTTCTGGATGGATGTGTTGGAGAACCTTCATAGTTCCCATACCTCTTTTCCAAAATAGCAAATTGGCCCTCAACAAGCTGTTAACTAGCTTGTTTGCATTTTCAATTGCTCATCCACCCTTTTCGGGCAGGGGGCCGGGTCCTGCTTTCTGACGCCAGTATCAAAATTGCCCCGTATCGGTACCGCATTGGGACGCTCGCATGCTGCTTGGCGACGTAAAATTGCTGGCCCACCCACCTCTGTTCCTGTCCCCCACTGTGCAATGAAAATTCAGCCTCGAGCTTTTGGGCGTCTGATCTAATGCAGTGCCCTCTAGAGGGGATCTGTGAGCAGGCCAAGCAGCAGGGAGGCTCCTTAAAAAATAAGATTGAAGAATCCTGTCAGACATGCAGACTGCAAAGCAAGAAGCAAAGAACAAGAAATATAATGCATTACATTTAAATCATTGCACAGGGCATGAAATTAAGACTGGGACGTATACATGAGATTAAGGCAGAGGTATTAAAGAGAAAAACAGAAAAACTTTAATCTTTGCAACATTTATTTTCTTCTGAGGAAATGAGACTCTGCATTTGTAAAACTACTTTGTCAGAGTCAGAGAGGATGTTCAACAATAATAATCACTTAGAATGTCATTAAAATCTCAGTTACCCCTCATTGTACAAGCCCTAACTTCTTTCGTGAAAGAATAGTGCGGAATTAGCCTAAGTTCATGCCTTTAGTGATCTCTGTGTAGATTCCATTGGAAGACTAAAACATTACAGCCTGCAATGAAACAGAGTATCACTGACAGCAACATCCAGATTTCTATGTTTAACTACGCATATGTGGATGCCACACCTGAGGTTGCTGTCAGTTTTACGCAATAATAATGGTGAGCACTGACAGATGACAGCCTCATCATTATTAGTACATTAAAATCTGGGTCCCTGTTTTTTGTGGTTGTGAGTAGTAAAGGGATTTAAGGGTTTTGCCGAAACAATTCTGTGTTAAACTTGTTTAGTTAGTCTCGTGCACAATCTTCTGGATTAAACTTAATGGTTTCTTTAACATTTCTATACTGAAATATTAAATTAAAATTTTCTGGGACTTTAATTCCTGTACATCACTTTACATTAAATCTCACATTAGACTGGATCCATATTAAATGTCCATGAGGTTTCAAAATCAAAATCTGCTACAAGGTGTTCCACAGACATGTGGAAATAACAATCCACTGTGTAAATCATATTAATCTATGTTTATTGCAAGCTTACATGCATCATTTGTTACTGAGCATTACATGTGGACTCATTTTAGATGAGTATCCTGTAATGTTCCAAAAATACACTGGGCTTTTAATAAAGTTTCTCCAGTGTTCAACCACATGTAAAAATAGAATTACTTCAACTACTTCAATCAAAAAATGTTTATTCAGTAATTTGAATTAGAAAAAAATACAGGATCACCCAAGTTTTCTTAATGACAATATAAATATCAATTAAGTGATAGTTCTGATATTGATGCAGAAATGCAATTGCAGTCTTCAAAATTGCAAACAATTAAACGCGAGAACCTTTTAACTACCTGAATTAATAGACTACAGGTTATAATTAACTAGAGCATTCCGTAAAAGCAGAAAATAAGTACAATATTTTTCTAGGGTAGTTAGTGGTGTTTTTCCAGCTGCAGCAAACATGGGAATGGGTGAGTAGAAAACAGGGGTGGCTGCTCACTACTCCACAGTTTGTTGCAATATTTACTTATTGTAAATAATTTTACTTAGTGCACAAAATACAATCATAAAGTTCATAGAAGAAATGCAATTAGCACAGCCATCAGGCAACTATTAGCAGTTGAGGATGAACACTACAAAATAGCTTATTTTAAAGTTTAAGGTCAAGTCCTCAAAACTGCCGGAGAATTGAACGCCAATCTGAAAATTAGCTCAACAGCAATTATATTTCAGGTCTGGCAGCATCTGTGGAGAGCGAAATAGAGTTAACGTTTTAGGTAAATGACCTTTCATTAGAACTGGGAAAAGTTAGAAATGTCATCGGTTTTAAGAAGGTCAAATGGGGAAGGGTGGAAAGAAAACAAAAGGGAAAGCCTGTGATAGAGCGGGAGACAAGAGACATTAAATGACAAAAGAGTTGACAGGGCAGAGCCAAAGGGAGCAATAATGGGACAAGTAAAGAAACACGAGATGTGTCCAGAGGAGATGTCAATGGCAGAATGATGAACAACTGTCGTCCAAAAGCAAAAACAAGAGGAAATAAAAAGAAAAACAAGATTTAAGACCGAAACATGCAAAGAAAAGGAATCAAAATGGGGGTAGAAATTATGGTCTGAAATTGTTGAACTCAAGGTTGAGTCCAGAAGGCCATAAAGTGCCTCATTGGAAGATGAGCTATTTCTCAAGCTTGCATTGAGCTTCATTGGAATACTGCAGGAGGCCGAGGACAGAGATGTCAGCGTGAGAGCAAGGTGGAGAATTAAAATGGCAGATCACCAGAGCTCATGATCATGTTTACAAACTGACCAGAGGTTTTCCACAAAGCGGTCACACAATTTGCATTTGGTCTTCCCAATGTAGAGCAGACTGCATTATGAGCAGCAAATACAGTATACTAAATTGAAAGAAGTACACATAAATTGCTGTTTCACCTGGAAGGAATGTTTGGGTCCTTGGACCGCGAGGAGAGAGGATGTAAAAAGGGTAGCTGTTACATCTCCTGCGCTTGCATGGAAAGGTGCCGTGGAAAGGGTGCAAAGTGTTGGGAGTGTTAGAAGTGTGGATCAGGGTGTCGTGGAGGGAACAATCCCTTCAGAATGCTGAAAGGGGAGGGGAAGATGTGTTTAGTGTTGGCATCATGTTGGAGGTGGCGGAAATGGAAAAGGATGATCTGTTGAATATGGAGGCTGGTGGGGTGGAAGGTGAAGATAAGGGGAACTCTATTGTGGTTCTGGGAAGGAGGGGAAGGGGTGAGAGCAGAAGTGTGGGAAATGGGTTGGACACAGTTGAAGGCCTTGTCAATCATGTTGCGAGGAATCCACGATTGAGGAAAAAGGAAAACATATCGGAAGTACTGGTGTGGAAGGTTGCATTATCAGAACAGATGCAGTGGAGACGAAACTGGGAGAATGGAATGGAATCTTTACATGAAGCAAGGTGTGAGGAAGTGTAGTTGAGGTAGCTGTGGGAGTCAGTGGGCTGATAATGAATATTTGTTGATAGCCTACCAAGCACTCTGCTGCGAGCAGAATGTTGAAGATTGTTGATACACTGCAAAGCCATGGATAAGGTAGCTTCATCCTGTTTAATGCAGCAGACATCTCCTGACCGGCTGTGGTATGGCCTGCATAGACTCATTTTTGAGCCATGCTCGAATTTCCATGCAGGGGGTCACTGTTTCCATGGCAGACATTCACGCCTTTAATTGCAACACCAATGTACTGCTGTTGGAATTGGACTCCTCCATCCTCTCCACTATTATGGAGAGTGTATTTGGTACATTTGTCATTAGCTTAAAGTTGCTGCTGCACCTCTTTCATTCTTCTTCTCAATGATGGACCCCAGGGATCAGCATCTGTGTCCAGCTGAGTGCAGCATGAAGATGATTGCACCTCCCAACATGGACTTTTCACATCGCCTCCTCCTCTGCAGCTGTGAGTTGGACTATTTGCAGCAGGCCACCTTCAGTCCTCTCCCTCTTGTTTTGCACTTTCTTCCCCTTCAAAAAGAAAGAAAGACTTGCATTTATATAGCACTTTTCATAAGCACCAGACATCGCAAAGCATTTTACAGCCAATGAAGTACTTTTGAAGTGTAGTCACTATTGTAATGTAGGAAATGCAGTAGCCAATTTGCACACAGCAAATTCCCACAAACAGCAATGTGATAATAACCAGGTAATCTGTTTTTGTGATGTTAATTGAGGGATAAATATTGGTCAGGACACCAGGGATAACTCCATTGCTCCTCTTCGAAATTGTGCCATGGGATCTTTTATTTTCACCCAAGCAAATTCAATTTATCATCCCATCTGAAAGACAACACCTCTGACAGTGCAATGCTCTCTCAGTGTTGCTCTGGAGTGTCAGCCTTGATTTTTTTGTATTCAAGACCTGGAGTGAGACTTGAATGCTGAACCTTATGACTCAGAGGCAAGAGTGCTACCAATTGAGCCACAGCTGATACAAGGGGCAAAAAGAGCAGACCTCTAAGTGACTGAAGCTCACAGATTCACCAGATGGATGCAATGCATTTGGTGAGGGTGGCTATCAGACAGATGCATCACATTGCATAAGGATTGGGGTAAGTGGCTGGATACATGGGAAGGTGAGGAAGTGCATAGAAAGTGAAGGATGAGTGCTGCTAAAACTTGAGTTGGTGTGAGGAGTGATGGTAAGATAAAAACATAAGAAAAATGAGAAAATGTAGGTCATACATCAAGCCTGCTCTGCCAAATGGCCTTCTACACCGGAGTGCCCAACTGTTTCACGGGGAGGGAATGAGGGGTAACATGACAATTTTTGTCCTACACAGGGGCTGGTGAGAACATTTCAGAAAGACAAAGGCATTAAAAATGTGTCTGTTAAAACAACTAATGTGGATTTTTGCAAAGAAGCTTTAAATGAGATGAATTTATTGACTTACTTTTTTGCCACTATGTTGAACACTGACTTAGTGACATGCCTGCATTGTTCTTGCTTGCATTATTAGTCAATATCTACCTGCACATTTGATGTAGCCATGTGGAGTATTCCAGATAGATGTCTGTCAGGAGTGATCTTGATCTCTTTCTCTCCCCTCCTTGTGTCTATTTCTTTCACCCTCTCTGTCTCTCCTCCTCTCTGTCTGTCTCCCCCTCTCTCTCTGTCTCTCTCCCCCTCCCTGTCCTGCTCTCTCCCCCTCCCTCTGTGTCTCTCTCTTCCCAAGCTGTGTTTCTCTCCTCCTCTGTTTCTCCTCCTCTCTCTCTCTCCCCCTCTCTTCCCTCTCTGTCTCTTTCCCTTTGTGTCTCTCTCCCCCCTTCCTCTCTGTGTAACGCTCCACCCTCCCTCTCTATGTTTCTCTCAGTCCCCGCTCATGCTTCGTCGGTCCTCGCTGCCCGCTCCTCACTCAGTTCACCACTCCCCTGCTCATGGTTCGCCGCTCCCCTCTCCCCACTTATGATTCACTGCTCCCCACTCCCGCCCACTCCCTGAACCGTGTGAAAACAGCAAGGGCGGCCGATCCCATTGCGCTTGCGCTGCGAACTGCCAATCAGCGCCTGCCCAGGCAGCCCACTGTCAGTCACAAACAGTGACCGATCACAGACAGGCATCACCATCTCTCAGACGTAGCTCCTGCCTCGACCCCTCGTACACATCCAGGAGACCCACGGGCAGCCTGCTGTCAGTCAGAGGACTGGCGGGCTGGATGGAAACCTTCAGTGGGCTGGATTCTGGCCCCGGGCTGTGTGTTAGGCAATTCTGTTCTACACCATCTCCACTTCACCAACCAATCCCTATACTCCTTGATTCTCTTTGTGTCCAAGAATCTATCAACCTCAGTCTTGAATATATTCAACTACTGAGCATCCACGGGCCTCTGTGGTAGACAGAAATTCACAACCCTCTGAGTGATGGTTTTACTCATCTCAGTCTGACCCTTTATCCTGAGACTATGACCCCTAGTTTTTGACGCCCCAGCCAGGGCAAACAGCCTCCCATCAAGCCCTCTAAGAATTTAAGTGCTATAATGAGGTCACTGTTCATTCTTCTAAATATAGAGAATATAGGCATATTCTACTCAATCTCTCCTCATAGGACAGCCTTTTCATCCCAGGAATCAACCAAGTCAACCTTCATTGCACCCTCTCTAAGTCAAGTATCTTCTTCCTTAGTTATGGAGACCAAAAACTGTACACAATATTCCAGGTGTGCTCTCACCAAAGCCCTATATAATTGCAGCAAGATTTTCTTCCTCTTATTCCCCAACTCCCTTGCAATAAAGGCAAATATACAATTTGCCTTCCTAATTTCCTGCTGTCCCTGTATGTTAACTTACTGCAATTCATGCACAAGGACACCTAAATTTCTCTGAATACCAACATTTATTAAGTTCTCACATTTAAAAAAAAAATCTGCTTTACCATTCTTCTTACCAAAGACTATAATTTCACACTTCCCCACATTATACTCCATCTGCCACCTTCTTGACCAATCACTTAACGGGTCTCTCATCCTTTTGCAGCCTCTATATCTTTATCACAGCTGTTATGAAAGTGCTTCCATTTTTTGTTAATTATTTTTTGAGGACTCATATTTAAATTGTAGAAATTGATTCATTTTAGAAGGCTGAAGATTTAATAGATGCTGGACTTTGATTTTTGTTGAAAGTTCACTGAAAGGTCTTGTTTGGAAACAAAACTTTACTGGATATCACATGCCTTAAGATAAATAAACAGACTTGGGGGAGAGAAGTGACATGTCAAGATTTATGAGGGTCAGGAGCTGATTTGGCTTCTGAGATATTGTTTTGGTTCAGTTGGGGTGTGGACAGTGTTGAAAAGCAGTTGGTTTTGTAGCCTGCTGAAAAAAAGAAACCCCAGCTCATCTTTCCTGCACCTTTCTAAGAGACCCTGAGAAATCCAGTGTGCCAGCTCCTCTTTCTCTACCTTGTCGAAAAACCCTGTGACTCCAGAGTGTGATAACTGAAACCCCTGATGCCGCATTTCGCATGGAAATCCTACCAGACTATTTCTTGACATCTCCAGAATGAACGTCTTCTGAAAAGATCCCACTGACCCATCTCTGTATATCTGGACACCAGACCAAAAGGGACAACTGACATCCTTACATATCTTCTCTTCTTTCTTCAAGAATTAGCAAGTATGTGGCTAAAGTATTCTTTTTTGTCTTTTTTTGTAAAAGGCCTCAGCAGTGAGAATGTCTTTATTTTTTTCAGTGTTTGTGTGTGGGATATTTAAAAAGGGAACTTTCATATTTCAATCTGTGTGTTAATGCTTTGCTTCATTACTGGATAACTCTTGGTTTTAGAATAAACTGATAATTTTGTTGTTTAGTAAAGAAACCTGGTTGGCATATTTTATTCTGGGACAAAAAGAGTAGAGTATATGATTGACCATATCAGTAACTGGGTAATCCTTTAAATATATGTTGTTACCTGTGGAGAAGTGGAACTAGCAAAGTCAGTGCACGCCTCAATTCTCGGTCGTAACACAGTTTACTTTCCGACCTCATTTTATATCATCAGCAAACTTGGATACAATACTATCGGCCCCTTATCTAACTCATTAGTACTGATTGAAAATAGCTGAAGTACAAGCGCTAATCCTTGCAGTACTCCAGTAATTACACCCTGCCATCCTGAAAATGGCCCATTTATTTCTATTCACTGATTTTTGCCCTTTAATCAAACCTCAATCAATGATAATATATTATTCAGTGACGCTACTGGTAGTAGTGCTGAGCTGCCAGTCCTCTGATTGGCCAGCAGTTCTTGGGGTAGGACCTTGTCCCTTAAAGGAGTCGGCATCCCAATAGTAAGCAGTTTTTACAACAATCTTTAATGGTTTCATGGCCATTAGACTAGCTCTTTAATTCCAGATTTATTAATTGAATTCAAATTCTCCCACCACTGAATTAGAACAGGGTCCAACAAAGGGCCAAGGCAAGTTGCCCCCACTCCCACCTTCCAACCCGTCGCTGGGAGCCGCGTCGCTGAGATAAAATCTAGCCCATGATTTTCCAAGTGCTCTGTTAGCACCGCCTTAATAATAGATTCTCGCATTTCCCTTGTCGTGATGTTAGGCTAACTGGCTTTAGTTTCCCATTTTCTCTCTGCGTCCTTTCTTGAACACAGGGGTTATATTTTCTACCTTCTAATCCAAGGGGATCAGTCGATAATCTAAGGGATTCTGGAAGATCAAAAGCAATGCATCCAAATCTCAGCAGCCACTTCTTTAAAAACCATAGGATATAAGCCATCAGGTCCAGGGACTTCTTTTGTGCCATTTCCTTAGTCCCCGTTATATTTTCATGTCTCTGCCTCTAAGGAACTCATGCTTATTTTTGCTAATCTCTTCCTTTTTATATATTTATAAAAGCTCTTACTATCTGTTTTTATATTTTTGATATGATGGCAAGATGACAAGTACGTTTGGGAAGATAGAGTGAGAGAGGTGGGTGGGGGGGTGGGGGGCAGGGTTCTACACAACAGGATGTAGGTGAATTTAGCAAATGACCTGAGTAGGTCATTAAACTGCTTTCTGCACTGCATCCAAGACTGGGTCACAATGCTCCTGCTGCTCACGTCCACAGCCACCCCTAACCACACCTCCTTGGTGATAGCAGCAGGATTTTTCTACCCATTGCTGGGGAAAAGTATGTTCCTCCTTCTCCTGACTGCACCCAGCAGTAATTCAAGTGAAGCAACACTGAATCTGAAAGTTGTCTTTGCTCTTTATAAATCCATGCTAAATGCCTCCTGGCTCCTCAAATTCCATTTCTGCATTGTCCCTTTTAATAATTGACTTCAGATTGCGACACGCAGATGTGAATCACGTCCGCTGCGCAGTTTGGAGATGCAAAACCAGGAAATTAAAATTTATTGATTCAATCAAGTTGAAACGGGAGAATTTGAATTCAATTAATAAATCTGGAATTAAAATGCTAGTCTAATGATGGCCATGAAACCATTGTCGATTGTTGTAAAAACCCATCTGGTTCACTAATGTCCTTTAGGGAAGGAAATGTGCTGTCCTTACCTGGTCTGGCCTACATTGACTCCAGACCCACAGCAATGTGGTTGACTCTTACATGCCCTCTGAAATGGCCTAGCAAGCCACTCAGTTGTACCTAACCGCTACGAAGTCAATAAGAAAGAATGAAACCGGACAGACCACCCGGCATAGACCTAGGCACTGGAAACGACAACGGCAAACACAGCCCTGTCGACCCTGCAAAGTCCTCCTTACTAACATCTGGGAGCTTGTGCCAAAGTTGGGAGAGCTGTCCCACAGACTTGTCAAGAAACAGCCTGACATAGTCATACTCACGGAATCATACCTGACAGACAATGTCCCAGACACTGCAATCACCATCCCTGGGTATGTTCTGTCCCACCGGCAGGATGGACACAACAGAGGTGGTGGCACAATGGTATACAGTCGGGAGGCAGTTACCCTGGGAGTCCTCAACATCGACTCCGGACCCCATGATGTCTCATGGCATCAGGTCAAACATGGACAAGGAAACCTCCTGCTGATTACCACCTACCGCTCTCCCTCAGCTGATGAGTCATACTCCTCCATGTTGAACAGCACTTGGAGGAAGCACTGAAGGTGGCAAGGACACAGAATGTACTCTGGGTGGGAGACTTCAATGTCCATCACCAAGAGTGGCTCGGTAGCACCACTACTGACCGAGCTGGCCGAGTCCTAAAGGACATATCTGCTAGACTGGGTATGCGGCAGGTGGTGAGGGAACAAACACAAGGGAAAAACATACTTGACCTCGTCCTCACCAACCTGCGTGCCGCAGATGCATCTGCCCATGACAGTATTGGTAGGAGTGACCACCTCACAGTGCTTGTGGAGAAGAAGTCCTGCCTCCACGTTGAGGATACCCTCCATCGTGTTGTGTGGCACTACCACTGTGCTAAATGTGTTGGATTTTGGACAGATCTAGCATTGAAAAACTGGGCATCCATGAGGCGCTGTGGGCCATCAGCAGCAGCAGAACTGTACTCAACCACAATCTGTAACCTCATGGACTGGCATATCCCCACTCTACCCATTACCATCAAGCCAGGAGACCAACCCTTGTTCAATGAAGAGTGCGGGAGGGCATGCCAGGAGCTACCTCAAAATGAGGTGTCAACCTGGTGAAGCTGCAACATAGGACTATCTGCGTGCCAAACTGCGCAAGCAGCATGCGATAGACAGAGCTAAGCGATCCCATAACCAACGGATCAGATCTAAGCTCTGCAGTCCTGCCACATCCAGTCATGAATGGTGGTGGACAATTAAACAATTAACTGGAGGAGGTGGCTCCACAAATATCCCCATCCTCAATGATGGAGGATCCCAGCACATCAATGCGAAAGATAAGGCTGAAGCATTTGTAACAATCTTCAGCCAGAAGTGCCGAGTTGATGATCCATTTCGGTCTCCTCCTGCAGTCCCAAGCATCACAGGTGCCAGACTTCAGCCAATTCGATTCACCCCGCGTGATATCAAGAAACAACTGAAGGCTCTCGATACTGCAAAGGCTATGGGCCCTGACAATATTCTGGCAATTGTACTGAAGAACTGTGCTCCAGAACTTGCAGCGTCCCTAGCCAAGCTGTTCCAGTACAGCTACAACACTGGCATCTATCCTGCAATGTGGAAAATTGCCCAGGTATGTCCTGTACACAGAAAGCAGGACAAGTCCAACCCGGCCAATTAGCTTACTCTCAATCATCAGTAAAGTGATGGAAGGTGTCAGCAACAATGCCATCAAGCGACACTTGCTTAGCAATAACCTGCTCAGTGACGCTCAATTTGGGTTACACCAGGGCCACTCAGCTCCAGACCTCATTACAGCCTTGGTTCAAATATCGACAAAACAGCTGAACAAGAGGTGAGGTGCGAGTGACTACCCTTGACATCAAGGCAGCATTTGACCAAGTATAGCATCAAGGAGCCCTAGCAAAACTGAAGTCAATGGGAATCAGCGGGAAAACTTTCCGTTGGTTGGAGTCATACCTAGCACAAAGGAAGATGGTTGTGGTTTTTTGGAGGTCAATCATCTCAGCTCCAGGACATCATTGCAGGAGTTCCTCAGGGTAGTGTCCTAGGCCCAACCATCTTTAGCTGCTTCATCAATGACCTTCCTTCAGTCATAAGTTCAGAAGTGGAGATGTTCGCTGATGATTGCACAATGTTCAGCACCATTTGCAACTCCTCAGATACTGAAGCAGTCCATGTAGAAATGCAGCAAGACTTGGACAATATCCAGACTTGGGCTGATAAGTGACAAGTAACATTCGCACCACACAAGTGCCAGGCAATGACCATCTCAAACAAGAAAGAAACTAACCATCTCCCCTTGACATTCAATGGCATTACGATTGCTGAATCCCCCACTATCAACATCCTAGGGGCTACCATTGACCAGAAACTGAACTGGAGTAGCCATATAAATACCGTGGCTACAAAGCAGGTCAGAGGCTCGGAATCCTGCGGTGAGTAACTCACCTCCTGACTCCCCAAAGCCTGTCCACCATCTACAAGGCACAAGTCAGGAGTGTGATGGAATACTCTCCACTTGCCTGGATGGATGCAGCTCCAACAACACTCAAGAAGCTCGAAACCATCCAGGACAAAGCAGCCCACTTGATTGGCACCCCATCCACAAATATTCACTCCCTCCACCACCAACACACAGTGGCAGCAGTGTGTACCATCTGCAAGATGCACTGCAGCAATGCACCAAGGCTCCTTAGACAGCACCTTCCAAACCTGCGACCTCTACCAACTAGAAGGACAAGGGCAGCAAATGCATGGGAAACCACCACCTGCAAGTTCCCCTCCAAGTCACACACCATCCTGACTTGGAACTATATTGCCGTTCCTTCACTATCGCAGGGTCAAAATCCTGGAACTCCCTTCCTAACAGCACTGTGGGTGTACCTACCCCACATGGACTGCAACGGTTCAAGAAGGCAGCTCACCATCACTTTCTCAAGGGCAATTAGGGATGGGCAATAAATGCTGGCCTGGCCAGCAACGCCCACATCCCATGAATGAATTTAAAAAATCCAAGCTGCTAGGTTTACTTCCGAATTTTGCGCACGCAATCACCCCCACTTCCCTGCTTTACATTAATGCCAAATTCATGATGTAATCAGCTAAGTTACATCAAACACATTGGGGGTGAATTTGAAGCATTCTGCTTGGAAGAAAAGGAGGATTACAATCCCAGAATTGATGGGCATTGACTTACCGCCATATTTCCACCGTTGCTATGGTTGCTGCAATCTTGCCCCAGGTCTACAGCTGGATGGCCAGAGTACTTGCCCTTGTCAAGAGGTAGGCCGTTTTAATTTGCAAATTGGGGGAAGTACTGGGTGGGGCATGCACACCATATGCTGCATCCGGTATTAGCTGGTGGTCCAGCCGAAGAGGAGCCCAACGATAACTTTTCCTGTACTTTTGTGGAGCAGAAGTGCTCCTCCAGGCTCCACAAAACCAGTCTGGGAGTAGTTGTATTTTTATATTCTTTGTCATAAGTGTATTAGATATCTGTGGGG
This sequence comes from Heterodontus francisci, assembly GCF_036365525.1. NCBI lineage: Eukaryota > Metazoa > Chordata > Chondrichthyes > Heterodontiformes > Heterodontidae > Heterodontus > Heterodontus francisci. Next base: position 60,641,637 of record NC_090373.1, on the reverse strand, counting down.
TGACTGTAACCAAATATTCCAGGCAAATTTTATATACTCCTATATTATGTCCTCTTTTCTTCAATAAAGACTGTCAACGCAGTTAATAAATGACATTTAAAAGAATTTCAGTAAAATCTTGGACGATTGAAGTCTAAAAAAGCCATTCATCATTTTATTTTATGCGACCATGGAGAAAAGATGTAATGATGTTCCCAATATTATTTGACACTGCTGAGACATGAATGCTATATGTCACATACATACAGTGATGAATAAAAGTCAACTTCCTACCAATGTGACAATGATACTCCTTTAAATGCCACCTAGCTGCACACTGCCTAAAATGCTAAGATGTATGTAATTTAGCAACACACACACACACACACACAAAGTAAACCCACAGATAAACAAATGAGTAACTAGCAGTTGCATTTTCTCAATATTACTTGGATCGGTGTGACTAAGTTCAGAAACTAATTGAGCGAGTGAAGTTTAAAAGTTCAAAACAATTTATTCTATAATTCTGTAAGCTGTGGATTCAGAAAAATGAAAATATGGACTACTTTTATCATAATATATGTTTATCTCTATCCAGCATTTTCAAGGCTAAGCAGGTTCTTTGCCTTGCCTTGCAGACATTAGATCTGTCAAGTATAACACCTTTTATATTAATTTACTGTCTTCTAGTGACAGCAGCTATTAAGGCTGCCATTATAATCGTACATGTGGAGGTTAGGTTTATGTGTGTGGGTGGACAAGGAGCGGGCGAATGAAATGTTCTGTTACTCTTACCCCAACTCTAATAACAGATAATAACAGAGATAGACAAATATGCTTGTAATTGCTCGACACGAATAAATTTATCACTTGTGTATTATAATCCTGAAACTTCTAGAAAGATAATAGCCCAGATTTTTCACCATTTCACACCAGCAATTGTGGCATAAAGGCAACATTAGGGCCAAAAGTATGGTTCAAAATTGGCAACATCAATTCCCCACCCAGTTGACAACATCAAACCACTTTCTGTTGAGTGTAGAACATGTACACGATGGTCTCGTACAAAACTGGCAGCAAGCTAATTAAAAGCAAAAAATACTGCGGATGCTAGAAATCTGAAATAAAAACTGAAAGTGCTGGAAATACACAACATGTCTGGTCACAGACCTAAACTGTTATCTGTTTCTCTCTCCACAGATGCTGCCAGACCTGCTGTGTATTTCCATCACTTTCTGTTTTTCATTTCAGCAAGCTAATTATATGTTTTTGAGCAGTATAATCCCTGAACGATGAAAGTGTAAAGAGAATTTAGACCGTCTTAAAACTGCATTTCATAAATCACCTACTTAGCATCTATGCTCCAACACTCTGCTCCCCACCTGAAGTTAAAGACCAGTTCTACGAGGAACTCCATAATATCATTAGTAGCATTCTTAATACCGAACATTTGTTCCTGCTGGGGGACTCTAACGGCAGGGTTGGGGCCAACCATGACTCATGGCCCTCCTGCCTTGGGCGCTATGGCATTGGAAGGATGAATGAGAATGGACAGAGACTGCTGGAGTTGTGTACCTATCACAACCTCTGCATCACCAACTCGTTCTTTGATACTAAACTCTGTCACCAGGTTTCATGGAGACACCCAAGATCACGTCGTTGGCACCAGCTGGACCTCATCGCCACAAGGCGAGCCTTCATAAACAGTGTCCAAATCACACGCTGCTTCCACAGTGCGGACTGCAACACCGACCACTCCCTGGTGTGCAGCAAAGTTAGAGTCAAACCAAAGAAGCTGCATCACTCCAAGCAGAAGGGCCGCCCGCCCATCAACACTAACAGAATTTCTTATCCACAGCTGTTACATAAGTTTCTAAATTCACTTGAAAAAGCCCTTCAAAACACTCCTGTAGGGGATGCAGAGACGAAGTGGGCCCACATCAGAGATGCCATCTATGACTCAGCAATGACCACCTTTGGCAAACGTGAGAAACAGAATGCAGACTGGTTTCAATCTCATTTTGAAGAGCTGGAACCTGTCAGAGCCACTATGTGCACTGCACTGTTGAACTACAAGAAAGCCCCCAGCGAGTTAACATCCGTAGCACTTAAAGTAGCCAGAAGCGGTGCACAAAGAACAGCCAGGCGCTGTGCAAATGACTACTGGCAACACCTATGCAGTTGTATTCAGCTGGCCTCCGAAACCGGAAACATCAGAGGAATGTATGATGGCATTAAGAGAGCTTTTGGGCCAATCATCAAGAAGATGGCCCCCCCTCAAGTCTAAATCAGGGGAAATGATCACTGACCAACACAAGGAAATGGACCGCTTGGTGGAGCACTACCTAGAACTGATACCGCCCTCAATGCAGCCCAGTCTCTGCCAGTCATGGATGAACTGGACAAACAGCCAACAAAATCGGAACCCAGTGATGCCATTGATTCTCTAGCCAGTGGAAAAGCCCCTGGGAAGGACGGCATTACCCCTGAAATAATCAAGACTGCCAAGCCTGCTATACTCTCAGCACTCCATGAACTGCTTTGCCTGTGCTGGGATGAGGGAGCAGTACCACTGGACATGCACAATGTCAATATCATCACCCTCTAAAAGAACAAGGATGACCGCGGTGACTGCAACAACTACTGTGGAATCTCCTTGCTCAGCATAGCGGGGAAAGTCTTCGCTCGAGTCGTTTTAAACAGACTCCAGAAGCTGGCTGAGCGTGTCTATCCTGAGGCACAGTGTGGCTTTCGAGCAGAGAGATCCACTTTTGACATACTGTTCTCCCTTCGCCAGCTACAGAAGAAATGCTGCGAACAGCAGATGCCCCTCTACGTCACTTTCATAGATCTCACCAAAGCCTTTGACCTCGTCAGCAGACATTGTCTCTTCGGATTACTAGCAAAGATCGGATGTTAACCAAAACTACAAAGTATCATCACCTCACTCTATGACAATGTGAAAGGCACAATTCAGCATAGCGGTGCCTCATCAGACCCCTTTCTTATCCTGAGTGGTGTGAAACAGGGCTGTGTTCTCGCACCTACACTGTTTGGGATCTTCTTCTCACTGCTGCTCTCACATGCGTTCAAGTCTTCAGAAGAAGGAATTTTCCTCCACACAAGATCAGATGGCAGGTTGTTCAACCTTTCCCATCTTAGAGTGAAGACCAAAGTACGAAAAGTCCTCATCTGGGAACTCCTCTTTGCTGACGATGCTGCATTAACATCGCACACAGAAGAGTGTCTACAGAGACTCATCGACAGGATTGCGGCTGCCAGCAACGAATCTGGCCTAACCATCATTTTCAAGAAAACGAACATCATGGGACAGGACTTCAGAAATGCTCCATCCATCAATATCGGCGACCCCGCTCTGGAAGTAGTTCAAGAGTTCACCACCTAGGCTCAACTATCACCAGTAACCTGTCTCTTGATGCAGAAATCAACAAGCGCATGGGAAAGCCGTCTGCTGCTATGTCCAGACTGGCCAAGAGGCTGTGAGAAAATGGCGCGCTGACACTGAACACAAAAGTCTGAGTGTTTCAAGCCTGTGTCCTCAGTACCTTGCTTTATGGCAGCGAGGCCTGGACAACGTATGTCAGCCAAGAGCGATGTCTCAACGCATTCCATCTTCGCTGCCTCCGGAGAATCCTTGGCATCAAGTGGCAGGACCGTATCTCCAACGCAGAAGTCCTTGAGGCGGCCAACATCCCCAGCATATACACCCTACTGAGCCAGCAGCACTTGAGATGGCTTGGCCATGTGAGCTGCATGGAAGATGGCAGGATCCCCAAGGACGCATTGCACAGCAAGCTCGTCACTGGTATCAGACCCACTGGCCGTTCATGTCTCCACTTTAAAGACGTCTGCAAACGCGACATGAAGTCCTGTGACATTGACCACAAGTCGTGGGAGTCAGTTGCTAGCGATCGCCAGAGCTGGCGGACAGCCATAAAGGCAGGGCTAAAGAGTGGCGAGTCGAAGAGACTTAGCAGTTGGCAGGAAAAAAGACAGAAGTGCAAGGAGAGAGCCAACCGTGTAACAGCCCTGACAACCAATTTTATCTGCAGCGCCCGTGGAAGAGCCTGTCACTCTAGAATTGGCCTTTATAGCCACTCCAGGCGCTGCTCCACAAACCACTGACCACCTCTAGGCACTTACCCATTGTCTCTCGAGACAAGGAGGCCAAAGAAGAAAGAAGAAAGTAAAAAAAATATCATTTTACAAGATACGTTCCAAAGAGTTCTTTTGGATATTGGAACTTTGCTGGCAGTTTTCAGTTATTTCTTTGCAAGCTATTTCTCTGATTTCAAGTGCCAGCTTGGGATCCTGTAAGGAATCCGCTACATTTATATTTCTTGGACAAAGAGGAGTAATGGAAGAGGGATGTACCACCCACTACATTCACTTCACCATCAACTACCATCCAAGATGCATATATAAATGGGGGGAATTCTAACTCAATTTACCTGTGAAACAGTGCATTAGGAGGCAGTGCATTGTGTTGCATGCTTCAAACAGACTTCCAGCAAAACTTGGAACGCCATTGCTGGTAGCAACAATGAACAACATTGCTTTCAATTTCCACAGGTCAAGATCCTTCCAGATGCCTAGAGGAGACATAATTCATAGCTGCCAGTTTGCCAAACATAAGTCCATATTCGTCCCATGATGGCTGTAGTGCATAATCAGTCCTCTGTCCCATAAAATGACTTGTCACACACGACCTAATATGGTCCAATGCCGAATTTCATTTCCCATTTATCTCCCTCACCACGTACCCCTGTTCATTGGTGCTTTGTGAGTACCCCAGTACACTCTTGTTATTATCACTTAACAAAACAACCTAGGTGGATGTATCTAAGCTGGTGCATTTGGGTGGGACTGTGACGCAGCCTGCTGCGAAGTGCTTGAGCGATTTGGGGCTGAGGTTGTTCCTGTTGTACACAAAAAGAAAGGAAAGAAGATACCTTATAATTGTTGAATCATACACAATATGGTTCGAATTATTAGAATTTGTCACATCTTGTGCTTAGTGCTTGCATTGGTGACAGTCCTTCCTTTTGGCCTCCTTGTCTCGAGAGACAATGGGTAAGCCTAGAGGTGGTCAGTGGTTTGTGGAGCAGTGCCTGGAGTGGCTATAAAGGTCAATTCTAGAGTGACAGACTCTTCCACAGGTGCTGCAGGTAAAGTTGGTTGTCGGGGCTGTTACATGGTTTGCTCTCTCCTTACACTGCTGTCTCTTTTTCTGCCAACTGCTGAGTCTCTTTGACTTGCCTCTCTTCAGCCCCACCTTTATAGCCATCTGCCAGAAATAAAAACAAGAAATGCAGCATTTCTTGTTTTTAATTTCAGATTTCCAGCATCCGCAGTATTTTGCTTTTATTTTAGCCATCTGCCAGCTCTGGCAATCGCTGGCAACTGGCTCTCACGACTTGTGGTCAATGTCGCAAGACTTAATGTTGCGTTTGTAAACGTCTTTAAAGCGGAGACATGGACGGCCGGTGGGCCTGATACTAGTGATAAGCACGCTGTATAATATGTCCTTGGGGATCCTGCCATCTTCCATGCGGCTCCTACGGCCAAGCCATCTCAAGCACCGTTGGCTCAGTAGGGCATATATGCTGGGGATGTTGGCTGCCTCAAGGACTTCTGCGTTGGAGATACGGTGCTGCCACCTGATGCCAAGGATCCTCCGGAGACAGCGAAGGTGGAATGCGTTGAGATGTCGCTCTTGGTTGACATACGTTGTTGAGTCCTTGCTGCCGTAGAGCAAGGTATTGAGGACACAGGCTTGAAACACTCGGACTTTTGTGTTCTGTGTCAGTGTGCCATTTTCCCACACCCTCTTGGCCAGTCTGGACCAAGCAGCAAATGCCTTTCCCATGCACTTGTTGATTTCTGCATCGAGAAACTGATTGCTGGTAATGGTTGAGCCCAGGTAGGTGAACTCTTGAACCACTTCCAGAGTGTGGTCGCCGATATTGATGGATGGAGCATTTCTGACGTCTTGTGCCATGATGTTCGTTTTCTTGAAACTGTTGGATAGGCCAAATTCATTGCAGGCAGCCACAATCCTGTCGATGAGTCTCTGCAGACACTCTTCCATGTAATGCAGCATCGTCAGCAAAGAGGAGTTCCCTGATGAGGACTTTCCGTACTTTGGTCTTCGCTCTATGATGGGCAAGGTTGACCAACATTCATTCTGATCTTGTATGGAGGAAAGTTCCTTCTTCTGAACTGGGTGGATACAAAGAGTGAGAATAAAGAGGAAGGTAAAATTGTGCTAGCCCTCCACTTGGGAGAGGCCTCCAACTTTCCCCATTCACCAAACTTTATGCATTCTCCGTGCTGAATAATTGAAATATTCAAAACAAATGAAGGGTTGGCAGTTCTGCAGCCCTCCTCCCATACAAGTCTGTTCTTATGTTCTATGTGTCAGCGTGGCCATTTTGTTTATTCATTCATGGGATGTGAGCATCGCTGGCTAGGCCAGCATTTATTGCCCATCCCTAATTGCCCTTGAGAAGGTGGTGGTGAGCTGCCATCTTAAACCACTGCCGTCCATGTGAGGTAGGTACACCCACAGTGCTGTTAGGAAAGGAATCCCAGGATTTTGACCCAGCGATAGTGAAGGAACTTTGATATAGTTCCAAGTCGGGATGGTGTGTGGCTTGGAGAAGAACTTGCAGGTGGTGCTGTTCCCATGTGTCTGTGGCCCTTGCTCTTCTAGTTGGTAGAGGTCACAGGTTTGGAAGGTGCTATCTAAGGAGCCTTGGTGCATTGCTGCAGTGCATCTTGTAGATGGTACACACTGCTGCCACTGTGTGTCGGTGGTAGAGGAAGTGAATGCTTGTAAATGGGGCACCAATCAAGCAGGCTACTTTATCCTGGATGGTGTCGAGCTTCTTGAGTGTTGTTGGAGCTGCACCCATCCAGGCAGTGGACAGTATTCCATCACATTCCTGACTTGTGCCTTGTAGATGGTGGACAGGCTTTGGGGAGTCAGGAGGTGAGTTACTCACTGCAGGATTCCTAGCCTCTGACCTGCTCTTGTAGCCACGGTATTTATATGGCTACTCCAGTTAGTTTCTGGTCAATGGTAGCCCCTAGGATGTTGATAGTGGGAGATTCAGCGATCGTAATGCCATTGAATGTCAAGGGGAGATGGTTAGATTCTCTCTTGTTGGAGATGGTCATTGCCTGGCACTTGTGTGGTGCGAATGTTACTTGTCACTTATCAGCCCAAGCCTGGATATTGTCCAGGTCTTGCTGCATTTCGACACGGACTGCTTCAGTAGCTGAGGAGTCGCGAATGGAGCTGAACATTGCACAATCAGCGAACATCCCCACTTCTGTCCTTATTACTGAAGGAAGGTCATTGATGAAGCAGCTGAAGACGGTTGGGCCTAGGACACTACCCTGGAGGAACTCCTGCAGTGATGTCCTGGAGCTGAGATGGTTGTCCTCCAACAACCACAACCATCTTCCTTTGCGCTAGGTATGACTTCAACCAGCGGAGAGTTTCCCCCCCGATTACCATTGACTTCAGTTTTGCTCAGGCTCCTTGATGCCATACTCAGTCAAATGCTGCCTTGATGTCAAGGGCAGTCACTCTCACCTCACCTGGAGTTCAACTCTTTTGCCTATGTTTGAACCAAGCCTGTAATGAGGTCAGGAGCTGAGTGGCCCTGGCGGAACCCAAACTGAGCGTCACTGAGCAGGTTATTGTTCAGCAAATGCTGCTTGATAGCACTGTCGATGACACCTTCCATCACTTTACTAATGATTGAGAGTCGGCTGATGGGACGGTAATTGTCCGATTGGACGGTAATTGTCCGATTGGACTTGTCCTGCTTTTTGTGTATCGGACATACCTGGGCAATTTTCCACATTGCTGGGTAGCTGCCAGTGTTGTAGCTGTACTGGAACAGTTTGGATGCCCAGTTTTGCATTGCTAGATCTGTTCGAAATCTTTCCCATTTAGCTCGGTGGTACTGCCACACAACGCGATGGAGGGCATCCTCAATGTGAAGGCAGGACTTCGTCTCCACAAAGACTGTGCGGTGGTCACTTCTACCAATACTGTCATGGACAGATGCATCTGTGGAAGGCAGATTGGTGAGGATGAGGTCAAGTATCTTTTTCCCTCTTGTTAGTTCCATCACCACCTGTTGAATACCCAGTCTAGCAGCTATGTCCTTTGGGACTTGGCCAGCTTGGTCAGTAGTGGTGCTACCGAGCCAATCTTGGTGATGGACATTGAAGTCCCCCACCCAGAGTACATTCTGCCCCCTTGCCACTCTCAGTGCTTCCTCCAAATGCTGTTCAACATGGAGGAGTACTGACTCATCAACTGAGGGAAGGTAACCTGAGGGTGGTAAACAGCAGGAGGTTTCCTTGCCCATGTTTTACAACAATTGAAAATTCCAGATTTATTAATTGAATTCAAATTCCACCTTCTGTTGTGGTGGGATTCAAACCCATGTCCCCAGAGAAATACCCTGGGTCTCTGGGCTACTAGTCCAGTGACAATACCACTACGCCACCTCCTGCAAAGAGAAAAGCATAGGGAGACATTCACATTGGTAGAACATAAGAAATAAGAACAGGAGTAGGCCATTCAACCCTTTGAGCCTACCCCACCATTCAATATGCTCATAGCCAAACTTCTGTCTTAACTACACCTTCCTGCACTACTCCCATATCTCTTAATTCCCTTAGTATCCAAAAATTTGTCAATCTCAATCTTGAATATGTTCAATGACTGAGCGTCCACAGCCCTCTTGGATACAGAATTCTAAAAATCCCCAACTAAAGCCTGGCTACCCGACCTGAACCCAACGTGTCAAGTTCGGGTCAGGTCTCTCTTCCGGGTCCAGCATTCGGGCTTGGATCGGGTCGGGCTGGACGTTGGCAGTGCTGCCTTGCTCCGGGAAGTAATCTTCAAATGAACATTCAGGACGTCAAGGCGGGAAGCGTGTGGTCCGGGCTCCGCACTCTAGTCAAGCCTAGCTACCTGACCAAACGTGTCGGGTTCAGGTCGGGTTGGGCATTTAAAAAAATTAATGACTCGGGCCCGGGTTGGCTGTTGTCGGGTTGGTTTTAATTTTATGCCCGAGCCAGGCTTTATCCCCAACCCCTTACACGAAGAAATATCTCCGCATCTCAGTCATAAATGGCTGACACCTTATTCTGAGATCGTGACTCCTAGTTATAGATGCCCTAGCCAGGAGAATCATCCTCCCAGCATCTACCCTATCATGCCCCTTAAGAATCTTATGCGCTTCAATGAAATCATCTCTCATTTTTCTAAATTCCAGGGAATATAGTCCCAGTCTACTCAATCTCTCCTCATAGGACAATTGCCTCATCCCAGGAATCAGTCTATTGAAACCTTGTTGTACTCCCTTAAGGCTAGCATATCCTTCTTTAGGTCAGGAGACCAAAACTATACAAAGTACTCCAGATGTTGTCTCACCAAGGCCCCACAGAATTACAGTTAGAGTTTTTCAGTCACATTCTAATCCCACTGTAACAAAAGCGAACATAACATTTGCTTTCCCAATTGCTTGCTGTATCTACATGTTACCTTTCTGTGATTCATGTACAAGGTCACCCAGGTTGCTCTGCATACTAACATTTCCCAGTCTTTCATCATTCAAAAATATTCTGCTTTTCTATTTTTCCTTCCAAAGTGGATAACTTCATACTTCTCTACGTTATATTCCTCTGCCAAGTTCTTGCATACTCACTCAACCTATCTATATTCCTTCCCCTTCATCTAAGTAATTGATATAGATTGTAAATAGCTGAGGCCCAAGTGCTGATCCTTGTGGTACCCTGCTAGTTCCAGCCTGCCAACCTGTTTATTTCCTACTTTGTTTTCTGTCAATTAACTAATCCTTGATTCAGGCTAATATATTAGCGTCTTTCAGTCACGCCTTCAACCTTCTAATCTGTTTATTCCTATGCCAATTGGCTTGTGGCTCAGGTAACAATACAGACATTACTACTTTTGAGGTTCTGCTTTTTAATTTGGAGCCTAACTCCTCAAACCTCAGCAGAACATCATTCCTAGTTCTACCTATGTCGTTGGTTTATTTGTGAAGCATGACAACTGGATCCTCCCCCTCCCACTCTAAGTTCTTCTCCAGACATGAGGGGATGTCTTTAACCATGGCAACGGACAAGCAACACAGCTTTTGGAATTCCCAGCCGCAGCTGCAGAGACTAGTATCCATTCTCCTGACTATACTGTCCCCTAAGAATACCACATTCCTTTTCACTCCTCAACTTGAATGACCCCCTGCATCATGGTGCCATGGTCATTTTGCCCATCAATGCTGTAGTCCTTGTTCTCATCCACAGATAGTAAGTACCTCGTACTTGTTGGACAATGTCAAGGGCCGAGCCACCCCCATCATCACATACCTGCCTGACTCAGAGTCGCACCTTCCTGTCCCTGGTCATTGGTAACTCTAAAGTTCTACTTAACCTAAGGGGTGTGACTGCCTTCTGGAACAAAGTGACCAGTAACTCTCCCCCTCAACAACCCTGAGCCAAAGTTCCTCGAGCTGCAACTCCGACATGCTGCAATTATGGAACACCATCTGCCTTGCCATGTCTAACTTTAATCAAATAAATAAAGTTTAAAAAAAAAAGTTGAGTTGATTATTTTAGTTTTATTAATTAATTGGTTTATCTAGTTTAAGTAACTGATTTAATAAAGTAATAGCAAGTTTCAGTTTCCTAGCTTAGAGACAAAAGAAAAACACTCACCAGCTACTGTCGGCAAAAAAAAGCAGCATCTCCTTCCCCATCTGCACCAAATTCCCACTTGCACTATTCTGTGCTCCACACAAGAATAAAGTATCTAAGTAAATGTAACAAGACCCAGAGTCATAGAGAACCTCATATGATCTCCTTATCTTCCGTAAGTGGAAGAATATATGAGTTATCAGACTGCAGCTTAGGCTATTAACCATCAGAGAAATTTATGAGCCTTAGTGTTTCAACTGAGGCAGGAGGAATGCACCATCAGTTCCGATGAAGGGTCACTGACCCGAAACGTTAACTCTGCTTCTCTTTCCACAGATGCTGCCAGACCTGCTGAGTGATTCCAGCATTTCTTGTTTTTATTTATTATTATAGGAGGAATGCACTGTCTTTCTCAAGTTCAACTTCTCCACGGGTCACAACTGATATTTAAATGTTTGTCCAGTTACCGGTATGGCCAATTATATACTCTATTTTTATTTCAGAATAAAATTCACCAACCAGCTTTCTTTATTAAACAACAAAATTATTAATTTATTATAAAACAAGACATATTCAAAGATGCAAAGCATTAACACACAGACTGAAATATGAAAGTTCGCTTCTAAAATTAGTCTAACACACACACACAAGCATACCGGTTAAAAGAAAAATAAAGATGTTTTCTCTGCAGAGACCTCTTTACAAAAACAGTACTTTGGCCAAATATTTGTTAATTCTTGAAGGAAAATGAGAGGATATGGAATGATATTAGTTGTCCCTTTATTCTGGTGTCCCAAATACGCATAGACGATTGTCACCAGGATCTTTTTGGAGCAGTTCTCCTCAGGCAGCGTCAAGGATTAGTCTGGCAGGTTTTCCAGGAGAAATGCAGCATCAGAGGTTTCAGCTATCACACTGGATTCTGGAGAAAGGATGAAGTGGTGTCTTCTCTCTTAGCAGGCTGACCCCCAACCAACACAAAACAATACCCAAATCAAAACCAACTTTTGACCACCATAAATCTCAACATATCACTTCTCTAAACAACTCCCCAGTTACCAAGGCTCCTGTTTATTTAACTTAAGACATGCGACATCCAGTAAGGGTTGCTTTTAAACAGAAAGCTCAACTCCTCCCAGTGACCTTTTTTTTTTTAAAAAAAAGCAAAGTACAGCATCTATGGAATCTCTTCAGTCCCAAGTGACTCCATCTCCACAATCTTCAAACATGAGTTCTCAAAACATTTTTAAAAATGGAAGCACTTTCCTAACACCTCCATCCTAGGAGGAAGGAAACACTATTTTTAAATGTGTTCCATTGCAAAGAGTGGAAAAAAACAGAAGATGAAAAAAATATTAAAGTATATTTGCATACTCATTCACTCTTTAACTGTAACTAATACAGTTCTTTGTACCCAGATAACTCAAAGCAAGTTTAAATTCAAGACAAAGCATCAGCAATTATATTATGTTGCCCTGCAATATGGATAATCTTTAAGTGATAGGGCTTGTTATGATCCTGTAGTCTTTTTTATTTCAGGAAGAATGCAGTGTGCCTTTAAGCCTGGAAAAAGAGCCTTAATGCTTTAAGGCAGCAAGCTCTAAAGACTGAGTCAAAGGGTGCATTCTTGTTACCTTGGATACAGTCACTTGGACTGAACATCAAGAGATACATTTGTTACAATTCAATTTTGAACTGGCTTATAGTGCAGACTGTTCTAAGAGGACACAGACAGACAGCTGTGTGTTAGCACCTGAAAGGAGGGTTCTCAGACCATTTCAACTGAAGGAAGAGGAGAATTTAGTCTGTTTATTTATTATCTCTCAAAATTCTAAAAAAAAGTCACGCCAAACCAGAGATCTCTAATAACTTCCCTTCCTTCAGTTTAAATTAAGACTATGACAATCTTTTATCCCTCAAAAATTCTAAAGCCAGATTGATTCTATTGAAAGTGTTTGCAAGTCATTAATTGTTGAAATTCATCACTGGAGAAAGAAAGCATCACTTACTGCTGGAACGAGACTACAGACTGTTCTACTGTTGAAGAACCATTTTTCCCCATCAGACGGCGGTGAGGACTTCAAGCAACATTGGACTGTAAATTTGCAAGGACTCTAAATTTTTCTATTTTAAATGTTGTTTATGTCTTAGTAGTGTTTAAGAATTTAGTTTTTCTAATTAAATAGTTAATTTGATTTAGAGACACCTGGTTTGGTTAGCCTCATTCAGGGGTTAATAGATGGTACAATTTGGCTCAGTCTTTCTTTAATTTGGAAAGTTTAAAATGGCCAAACAAGCTCCGTCTGAGGAGGCTGAACTGGCACTGCAAACGGACGACCCTGCTGTCTGGTTACCTGAAACCTTCTTTCGGAATTTAGAGGAACCAAAGGAAGTGTTCAGCAGGTCTTCCTTGGTCGAGGCTCAGCAAACCGACCCAGGGTTAAAAAAGTTATCACAGACTGCCCAAACTGAAGCTGAAGCAGAGGGAGTTCCAGAGTGCTACTATTTAAAGAATGCGTTGCTGATGAGGAGTGGAGACCTCCTCACAGACCTGCAGATAAAGAGTAGACAGTGGTCCACTAGGTAGTGGTGCTGCCGAGGTACTGTGGGGAAATATTAAGAATAGTCCACGAAATTCCAATGGTTGGACATGCTGGTATCTGAAAAACCCAAGCTCGTGTCAGGCAAACCCCCCACCTGCCAAGACTGAGGCACACCTGATTTCACCACGTGAACATCAAAACTTAAAATTGCAATCTCCTGACTGGAAAGACATTTGCATAGTAACCGACAGTGTTGAAACAATGGGGACCCAGTCGTTGCTTCCCCAATACACAGAAGTGGTCAGACCTGTTTTGGTCACATGACTGACTGTTGGAGGGTTTGAATTATAACTTCAACAGAAGATTTTGAACTGAGAAAGTCATGTGCTCCCGGTTGGAACAGAACCTCCTCCCAGTCCTGCCTGCCTCCATCTCTTTCCCAAAGAACTGAATCTTGTGAAAACACATGAACCTCAAAGAGAGAAAAATCTCCTACGTGAACAAGGTTTAAGAACACTGGGCCCCGACAAACAGCAAGACAACCTACAATCAAGTGAGCTCGATGCACAATGAACAAGAAACTCTTCTGATATTGCCTCAAACATCTCTCTACTATATTTCCCTCCCCTCTTTTCTGTCCCTATTTGCATGTGTATATCATATGTGCATGCTAGTATGGGTGCATCGTATATCTGTAGGCGTCAACTGTATTAGAGTTTAAGTTTTAATAAATTTCACTTTTCTCCTTTAAACCTGAGAAAAGCTGGTGCATTGGTTTCTTTGCCTTATAATTGGAAAGCTGTGAACAAGGATTCACAAAAGGGGGCGCTCAAAACAGTGTGTTTAAAAAATAAAACCCTGTTACAATAAGACCAGGTAAAGACAGCAAAAGACCCCTAGACACCTTTCGTACCTGGTCGTAACACTCACATAAGACAGCATTTTCACTGGCCACAACACCACAAGGATGTGCTGGAGTTTTGTAAGATTGCCACATGTGCCAGGCTGTGGGGAAGCCCCAACCTGCAATAAAACCTGCACCCCTAATTCTCACACTGGCTTTTGGCGAACCATTCAGCAGAGTGCAGGTGGATTGTGTGGGGCACCTGCCGGAAAAAAAAGGGGGCTACCAGTATCATATTATGGATGAAACTACCCAGTTTCCAGAGGCCATCCCCCTAAGAACTATCTCTGCCAAGGTAGTGGTGGAGAGGCTAACCCAATTCTTCACTAGACATGGGCTGCCTGCTGAGATCCAGTCAACCAGGGCACAAATCTTATACCCAGTATTTTTCAAAAGGTCATGGGCAATCTGGGCATAACCCAGCTAAAGTCCTCATCCTACCACCCACAGTCACAAGGGGCTTTGGAGCAGTAACACCAGATCCTAAAGACAATGATCAGGGCATACTGCTATGAGTATCCTCATGACTGGGACAAAGGGCTGGGATTTCTTCTGTATGCTACCAGGGACTCACCCAATGAGTCCACTGACTTTAGTCCTTTCAAATTAGTTTATGGACACGAGGTGAGACGTCCTCTAAAACTAATCAAGGAGAGGTTTTTTTTAAAAATACAGGGGCAAACCTTCCCTGTTAGATTACATCTCCTTATTCTGAGAATGGCTCACGAGAGCCTGTGCGGTGGCTCAGGAACACCCAAAAACCTCCCAGTTATGAAAAGGCAGGTGGATAAACATGCCAAGGCCAGAACATTTCAGCCCGGAGACCATGTGTTAGTGTTACTACCAATACAGGATGAACCACTGAAAGTCCAGTTCAGTGGCCCGTACAGACAGTAAAGAATGACAGGAACATTTCATTATAAGGTCGTGAATTTAAAAAAACTACACACAAATTCATCCTCAAACACTCACTTATCAGTCTCACACTGTCATAGCTATGCTCTGGTTTAATTTTTTCATGGTCATCTGCCTGCAGTGCCAATGCAGTCTCCTCTGAAGGAATTGGTTGGATCATGACCTGATGCCACTACACATTCAGGGAAACTGCAGGGGACGGTTTCCTGCCACTGCTCTGTCTCTCTAACCTCCTGCGGTTTTTCTTTCACTACTGGGGAAGCTACCACCTTTGCCCCCACCAGATCATACTTAGAAGCAGGTCAACCCTGTTCACAGGCAAACTAGGGACAATCCCTACGGTCACCGGTCTTGAAACTAGGTTGCACTCCAGGTAAAGGCCTACTCGGGTAGGAAATTGAAACCCAACCCGGGCCCGACCCGACCACATCCAATCCGAACCCGACCTGGGCCCAAGTCCTTCGATTTTTTTCCTGCACCCAACCCGACTACCATAATAAAGTTAATTATATCAAACATACCTTATCCAAATGTTGTGATCTTCTGTTCCGGCAGCAGGCTACTCCTGCAGAATTGTGCAGAAGTTCCCTCCCTGAGCAAGGCAGCACTGTCTCCACGTCCAGCTCGACCCGACCCAAGTCCGAATGCTGGACCCGGAAGAGAGGCCCAACCCGACCCGTACCCAACATAAGTCGTCGGGTCTGGTCGGGTAGCCATACTTTAACTCCAGATGCACCCGGTGTACAGGTACAGGGATACTCTACCCTCCAATACCATTTTGGTGTTCACTGCACTCTCTGGAAGAAAGGTCAGGCCTTTTCCCAGTAAAAGGGATCTACTGGTCCCTGAGTCCCTGAGAATTATTATGGGCTTGCTTGCTCCACTCCAGGGGTATGGGGTTACTTTCCCTTCAAACACAAAACCCTGATAATCCTCAGGAATCCTATTAAATTTTCCTGAACTTGTAGCTGTAAGCTTCCTGGCTCTCACTCTTACTGCAGTTAAAGCCACAGCTTGTTCTGCTGTGCTTTCCATCAGGGTCCTGTCTTCACTGAGCAGGTGTGCCCTGATTAACCCTACCGGTTTTCCCTTTAGTTTCCAGCAGTCAGCTTTTAAATGCCCCGCTTTATTACAATGGAAGCACACAGGTCTCCGGGTCTCACTCTTGCTCACAGCACCTTCCTTTTTGGCTGGAGGAGGCCCCCTTTTTTTCCTGCTTTCCTTTCTCTCCCAGGACTGCTTGGGCAGATATCACTTTCCCATCCTTTGTCCTTTTCGGATTTGTGGGGGCGATTAGGAAAGGTGCTCCCCTGGGAAACAAACTTATAAATTAAAGCAAACTCATCGGTCAGAACAGCTGCTTGCCGTGCTCTCTGAACTCACTGCTCCTCTACATGGGTCTTTATGGAGAGTGGGTGAGAGTGTTTCAATTCCTCTAACAGAGTTATTTTCCTGAGATTCTCATAGCTGAGATGTACTTTAAGAGCCCTCAGACACTGGTCAAAAGCCAGCTGCTTACTTCTTTCAAACTCCAGATAAGTTTGATTAGCTTGCTTCTTGAGGGTTTGGGTACCAATTCATATGCCCTGAGGATTGCATTTTTGATCAGTTCATAATTTGATGAACTCTTATCCGGCAACAGGGAATAAACCTCAGGGGCTTTTCCAGTTAGCTTGCTTTGTAGTAAAAGAGACCAGGTCTCAGCTGGCCATTTTAGCTGCCTTGCCAGTTTCTCAAAAGACACAAAACTCCACATCTTCCTCATTGAATTCTGGAGCAAGTTTTAGCAATTTTGTACCCAGCCCTGAATTATGCTCCTCCATATTTGCTGGGGTTAACTGGGGTTACTCTGTTGGCCCCTAGTTAACTCAAGCCGGTTCAGCTCTCTGTCTTCACATTCCTTCCGGAATATTCTTTATTTCTCTCTCCTCTCTCTCTCGCTCCTTCTCTTGCCTATCATTTTCTTCACATTCCTTCTGGAAGGCTCTCTCTTTCTCCCTCTCCTGCATCTCTCTCACTCTCTTTCTTCTAATTCAAGTTTCCTTTGTTCCAATTGTATCTTTGCTAGCAGTACCCTGTTTGGGTCTACTTTTAACACTGCTTCTGCTTCTTCAGATTCAAGGGAAAAATGGTTGGCCACTAGCCTTAGGAGTTCAGACTTCCTAGCCTTGCCACGTACAGAGATTCCACACTGCTCAGCCATTTTTCTCAACTCCTCCATCGACTGTGCTTTTAACTTATCCCAAGTTACTTCACCCTGGCTTGGAGAGCTACTCACTTCAGTTGCAGACATGTTAATATTCAATCACACACAACCATAAGAAAACCTGTATTGAAAGCTTGCTCATTTTTTTCATTTGGGAACAATTTGGCTTCCCACTTCCAATTTCTCTCATTTGTCTGTGGGTAAAATCCCGGATGCTAGCAACCAAATTTCTGTTGTGACCAGGTGAGAAAAAGGTCTAGGGTTCCCTCTCAGCCTTCATCTGGTCTTACTGTAACAGGGTTTTATTTTTTAAACGCACTATGTTTTTAGCTGTGTTTTTGGTGAATCCTTGTTCACCGCTTTCCAATTATAAGGTAAAGAAACAGGCACAAACAGGCTTTCTTAGCTTTAAAGAAGAAAGGTGAAATTTTATTAAACTTATCTTAAACTCTAATTCGGTTGACGCCTAAGGATACATGATGCGCCCATGCTGGCATGCATATGCGATACACACATGCAAATAGAGACAGAAAAGAGAAGAAGAAAGTGGAAAGGTTTGAGGCAATCTCTGAGGAGGGTTTTTTGTTACTGTGCTTCAAGCTCACTGTAGAGTCCTTGATTGAAGGCATCTTCTTGCTTTTCATTGGGGCCCAGTATTCTTCGTAAACCTTGTTCACTGTAGGAGAATTTTCTCTCTTGGGGTTCATGTGTCTTCAATGGGTTTTGGAGTTCCATGAGAAAGAGATGGAGCCAGACAGGACAGGAGAGGAGGTCTTTTCAATCCAGGAGCAAAGATCTTTCCGACAGCTCAAACACTGGCTCTACAATTTAAAACTCCCCAAGTTGGCCAGCAGGGTATCACGTAACTGGTCTAACCACTTCTGGCTTTGTGTATTGGGTGGGTCAGGGAATGGTCTTTTGTCGACAAATGCTGTCTGTTAATATACAAAAATATCTTTCCAGCCAAGGGCTTGGCAACCCCTTGTATCAGGCCTTCCCTTCCTCCCAGCAATAATTTTAAATTTAATGTCCATGTGGCAAAATTAAAAGTCCTCATTCTTGGCAGGTGGGGGCCTGTATGACAGTTATGTCTGCAATCAAATACACCATCTTCTGTTGAAATTATCAAAATTCTATTAAATCAAAATAAAGTTACAATTTTCTGCTTAAACGTAGATTCTGATTGTAAAATATTTGCATTAAAGTGAATGAAATCCTGCTCATTTGGATTACATTTTACAGCCAATGGCCAGAATTTTACGTTGTAGCGGAGGCCTCGTCCACCAGCTGAAAAGTAGGGAGTGAGCCTGCCCTTGCCGGGCCTGGAAGCCACGCAGCGATTTTGCATGGTCCAGACCCTTATTTGGCCTTGGGTGGGACTTCCATCACTCTGAGGCATGACGTCCTGCCTGTTGGAACTGCTGGCCAATCAGTGGGCCGACAGCTCCTCAGTCCCAGCAGCGCCACGAGAAACAGTGGCCATTGCTGGAACTGCCCCCAGCCAGAAGAGGACCATGGACAGCGGCACCAAAGGGCACGTGGGGTTTCTGGCCTCACCGGTGACAGTTTGCTGGGGCCCAGCAAGAGGGGGTGGGGGTCAATTAGAAGGGCAGGGGGAATTGCTTCAGCATGGCAGCTTCCGCCACAGGAGATGGCCTTCCCTGTGGTACAGGGTGCACTATCAGGAGGGCCCACCCCCAGCTTGCAAGGAGGTGACCCATGGCAAAGTGCCTGGCCACCGTTGGTAAGATACTAGCAGCAGTGGGAGGAGGCCATTAAGTGGCAATTAATTGGCCACTGAAAGGCCTCGATTGGCCTGGGTTGGAGGGGTCATTTTCAACCACACCCACTGCTGGCAAAAAGGCAGCAGGGCGGGTAGGCAATGGGAACGACACCCCCCCACCTCCCACTCGATTCTACACCTCCCCCACCCCCAGCCTCCAGTCTGCTCCTGGGGGTCACGTAAAATTCCGGCCAATATGTCAGTTCTTCAGCAAACACCATCAAATTAAGACATAAAGTATATGATAGCATTACATTGTGAGGGAACTCATGTATGAAAATTGCTGGATTTGAGAAGAACAGAATCTGAATTAACAATCAAATTTGCAAATGATATACTATGCTTCTAACGAGTTGATGAATTATTTAAATCACAGATTGCAATTTTTCCTGGGCTTTGTTTCTCATGGCTTAGGTAAACTCAATGTAAAAATGCTTCCCTTTAATACTGCATTTCAACTCAGCATTTCTATCAGCTTCTTTATGATTCACTTTAAAGAGCAATTAATATTTCATTGTTATATCACTCCTTCAGTTTATGAGGGACGAATTACTGATCTTAGAGAGGGAAGCATGCACCAAGCTACCTGTTGCAGATGTATCTGTCCATGACAGTATTGGTAGGAGTGACCACTGCACAATCCTTGTGAAAATGAAATCCTGTCTTCAGACTCAAGATACCCTCCATCATGCTGTGCGGCACTACCGCTGTGCTAAATGAGATGGATTTAAAACTGGACATCGATAAGGTACTGTGGACCATCAGAAGCAGCAGAATTGTATTTAACAGAATTTGTAACCTCATGGCTTGCATATCCCCTGCCATTACCATCAAGCTAAGGGATCAATCCTCATTCCATAAAGAGTTCAGGAGAGCATGCCAGGACCAGCACCAGGCATACCTAAAAATGAGGTGTGGTGAAGCTACAACACAGGACTAGTGGCATGTCAAACAGTGAAAACATAAGTGCAAAAGACAGAGCTAAGTGATCCCACAACCAACAGATCAGATCAAAATACTGCAGTCCTGCCATGTCCAGTCGCAAAAGGTAGTAGACAATTAAACAAATAACCAGAGGAGGAGGCTGCACAAAGGCAAGGGCAGTTAGGGAAGGGCAACAAATGGTGGCCTTTCCAACGCTGCCCAATCCCATGAAAGAATACAAGAAAATATCCCCATCCTCAAGGATGGGGGAGCCCAGCACATCAGCGCAAAGACAAGGCTGAAGCATTTGCAACCATCTTCAGCCAGAAGTGGCGAGTGGATGATCCATCGTGGCCTTTCCTGAGGTACCCAGCGTCACAGATGCCAGTCTTCAGCCAATTCAATTCACTCCACGTGATATCAAGGAACGGCTGAAGGTGCTGGATACTGCAAGGCTGTGGGTCCTGACAACATCCCAGCTGTAAGTACCGAAGACTTGTGCTGCAAACTAACCACGCCCATAGCCAAGCTGTTCCAGTACAGCTACAACACTGGCATCTACCTGACAATGTGGAAAATTGCCCAGGTATGTCCTGAACACAAAAAGCAGGACCAATCCAATCCGGCCAATTGCTGCTCCATTAGTCCGCTCTTGATCATCAGCAAAGTGATGGAAGATGTTGTCGATAGTGCTATCAAGTGGCACTTAAACAGCAACAACCTGCTCAGTGACGCTCAGTTTGGGTTCTGCTAGAGCCACTCAGATACTGACCTCATTACAGTCTTGGTCCAAACATGGACAAAAGAGCTGAACTCAAGAGGTGAGGAGAGTGTGATTGCCCCTGATATTAAGGCAGCATTTGACAGAGTATGGCATAAAGGAACCTAGCCAAACTGAAGTCAATGGGAATCAAGAGGAAAACTCTCCACTGGTTGGAGTCACACCTAGCACAAAGGAAGATGGTTGTGGCTGTTAGAGGCTGATCATCTCAGCCCTGGGGCACGCTGCAGGAATTCCTCAGGGTAGTGTCCTAGGCCCAACCATCTTCAGCTGCTTCATCAATGACCTTCCCTCCATCATAAGGTCAGAAGTGGGGATGTTCGCTAATGATTGCACAATGTTCAGTACCATTCACAACTCCTCAGACACTGAAGCAGTCTGTGTCCATATGCAGCAAGACCTGGATAATATTCAGGCTTAGGCTGATGAGTGGCAAGAAATATTCACGCCACACAAGTGCCAGGCAATGACCATCTCCAACAAGAGAGAATCTAACAGTCTCCC
This sequence comes from Heterodontus francisci, assembly GCF_036365525.1. NCBI lineage: Eukaryota > Metazoa > Chordata > Chondrichthyes > Heterodontiformes > Heterodontidae > Heterodontus > Heterodontus francisci. The sequence continues at coordinate 60,620,334 of NC_090373.1, read as the reverse complement.
CTTCACATTCAATGACATTACCATCGCTGAATTCCCCACCATCAACATCCTGGGGGTTACCATTGACTAAAAACTGAACTGGAGCAGCCACATAAATACTATGGCTACAAGAGTAGGTCAGAGGCTGGGAATTCTGTGCGAGTAATTCACCTCCTGACTCCCCAAGGCTTGTCCACCATCTACAAGGCACAAGTCAGGACTTGGAATACTCATCACTTGCTTGGATGAGTGAGGCTCCAACACTCAGGAAGCTTGACATCATCCAGGACAAAGCAGCTGCTTGTTGGCATCCCTTCCACCACCTTCAACATTCACTCCCTCCACCACCGACGCACAGTAGCAGCAGTGTGTACCATATACAAGATGCACTGCAACAACTCACCATGACTCCTTAGACAGCATCTTCTAAACCTCTTCCTTCTAGAAGGACAAGGGCAGCATACATGTGGGAACACCTCCACCTGCAAGTTCCCCTCCAAGCCACACACCATCCTAACTTGGAACAATCTCGCCGTTCCTTCACTGTCACTGGGTCAAAATCCTGGAACTTCCTTCCTAACAGCACTGTGGGTGTACCCACACCAGATGGACTGCAGCGGTTCAAGGGCAGCTCACCACCACCTTCTCAAGGGCAATTAGCGATGGGCAACCAGTGCTGGCCTTGCCAGTGATGCCCACATCCCATGAAATGAATAAAAAAATTGATCTGTAATGCAATGAAACCTCTATTCATAACTGCACAAGATATACTGACATTGCGACTTGCAACTCAGCCATATAAAGAGAAAAGCTACATTTAGTATTAATTTTTTTTTGATAATTAAATTCTTGGAGAGGTGTTATCATTTACCTGCTACTTCTAGAACACTAGCTACTTTTAAAATTATTCGGCATTTATGATGGCAGAAAAAGCACAGAATTAAATGGTGAATTAAGATAGCTTCATTTTACATTTCTTGTATGCTCAGAAGTATTTTTTTTTAAACATTAAATTTGTATCTTACAATTTCTGTTTCTGGAAACCATTATTCCAGAAAATATTTTGCACAACAGGCATTCTCAACCGGGGTCCATGGCATCCTAGTGGTCAGCGAGAAGGTTTGAAGGGGGCTGCCATTGCCATCCCATGGCTTCTCCCAACACCATCCATCTAGCCAACGTACCAGCACAACTCTTACCGACCACTGATCAGCAGCCATCACTGTCAACATCATAGCTGTCATGTGACCTATCTGACTTCTCACCTTTCCCTCGTGAGCCAGCAATTCATTTCCAAAGTTCAACATTAAATCTAAACTGCCAACAATATTTTTAATACATTCTTCACTGTTTAGGTCGAATAATAAAATATTATTTAAGACTGTTTGATTTATTACCATTCTCTCCCAATACTCCTACCCAACCCCTCCACCAGGCTTCTGGACGGTGCAAGATGAATGTTCTGTTTGAATTATTGGCATGAGAGGGGTTAAAAGTTTTGGTAGAGAGAGGTCTCTGGGTATTAGAGATAGTCAGGACTGAAAGTATTAGAGATAGTGAGGTCACTAGGTACAGCAAATAGGGAAGTTTCTGAGTTATGGGATTAGTAAGATCTCTGCGTCTTGGAGGTAGTAAGGTCTTGCGGTGTGAATGCTGCGATAAATACAGCATTGCTTCTTCTGCAGTGCTGTAAGTGTTGGTCCCATATAGTATAACCTACTTGTGCAAAGCTGGATGTTCAGCAATGACAATGAAAACAATGTACCAAGCCATGATAAACATAGACCATGACATCTGCATGTGCTTGCCAAAGATACCCCCATCGCTTGACAGCCCTGTTGCTCAGCAGCAGCAACGTTTCATATTGTGTAAGTAAAACAAAAGCAATAAGAAATACATCTGTTTAATTGTATAACTAAATTTTGTACAGAAAATATACTTGCGTTACAGGGAATCCATGGAACTTTTATAACACAGGATGGGAGGGCCTCAGCAGCAAAAGGTTGAGATTCCCTGCTGTACAATATCTCTGGTACTAAGAGGTCAAAAATGTGTAAATGCATACCTGATATGATGCTGAGCCATGCAGACCAGAAATGTCCCAGGTTCAATCCCTGGTCTGTGTAAAATTAGTTAATCTCATCCAGGGCATCAGTAGTGACACTATATTTTACTTTAGCTGCCCAGCATATGGAGAGTAAAAAACTATCAGCATTCCTGCTTCGATCACATCTAACGTTCTCTGTTCAAAACCGTGTTTGAGAGGACAGGATGCTCCTCAGGTGAATACCCTACCAATGCTCTAGATTAACACATATAGAATGGCCAGTTGATTGTGGCTTTGGTGGGCTGCAGATCCCCTTGGAATAGCATCCCCCTGAAATTGGTACCTTCAGAAGAGAAGTAATTTAGGAAAAAGAAACATAAACTGTCTCTATAGCACAAGCAGATTGTGTCACCCTTGAATAGAAATTTTAAAAAATGTTGATTTGGCAAGCAAATAGGCTTTTTGAATCAGATGCTCAATAATTAATATAACTAAATTTCAACCTAGATACACAGAGGTATTTTGAGATTATTACTCACAGCCTTTGTCCCAAATTAGTCAAGAACTCTGATTTGTTAAAAACTCACATGAAGAATTAGTTAAACACAGCTGCCATTTCCTGATTCTGTATGAATTATAGAATTTTACAGTCCAAGTTGTTTGTGCTTAAACGGGAGGAAAGGAAGGAAAAGGACGGACGGATGGGAAGGAAGGAAAAGGACGGAAGGGAAGGAAAGACAGACCAGAAGGATGGATGGGAAGGACAGACAGACAGAATGGAAGGAAGGAAGGACGGGAAGGAAGGACAAAAGGACAGATGGGATGGACGGACGGGAAGGAAGGAAAGGATGGAAGGGAAGGAAGGACAGATGGGAAGGAAGGAAGGACGGGATGCACGGACAGGCAGGACAGGAAAGGAAGGACAGACAGACAGGAAGGAAAGGAAGGACGGACGGGAAGGAAGGACCGGGAGGAAGGTAGGACAGATGGGAAGGAAGGACAGACTAGAAGGGCAGATGGGAAGGACAGACAGACAGGAAGGAAAGGAAGGACGGACGGGAAGGAAGGACCGGGAGGAAGGTAGGACAGATGGGAAGGAAGGACAGACTAGAAGGGCAGATGGGAAGGACAGACAGACAGGAAGGAAGGACGGGAAGGAAGGAAGGACGGGATGCACAGAGAGGCGGGACAGGAAGGAAGGAAAGGAAGGACAGACGGGAAGGAAGGAAAGGAAGGACAGACGGGAAGGAAGGACCGGGAGGAAGGTAGGACAGACAGGAAGGAAGGACAGGCCAGAAGGACGGATGGAAAGGACAGACACAGGATGGAAGGACAGACAGGAAGGAAGGACAGACAGGAAAGACAGACGGGAAGGATGGAAGGACAGGAAGAAAAGGAATGACGTGAAGGACAGATGGACGGGAAGGAAAGATGGATGGACGGGAAGTAAGGACGGATGGAAAGGACGGACAGGAAGGAAGGACGGACAGACCAGATGGGAAGGAAGGACAGACCAGATGGGAAGGAAGGACAGACCAGATGGGAAGGAAGGACAGACCAGATGGGAAGGAAGGACAGACCAGATGGGAAGGAAGGACAGACAGACTGGACGGTAAGGATAGATGGGGCGGGAAGGATGGACAGGATGGTCGGGAAGGATCGGTGGACAGGATGGAATCTCCAAGAGCCGAACCCCAGTTAGAACCCAGAGCCTGTCCATATGCAATACCCTAGCACAATCTATCAATTTAATTGCTAGCACTGAACCAGGGATCTCCAAATTGAATTTCCTCAATCTTTACAGACTGTTAAAGTCCGTGATATATTCCTCCATTGAACAGCCATCTGTTTTCCAAAATCTATCAAAGTCTGACCATGCCTCATACGCATTCAATAGGTCATCTTTCTTATAAATGTCATCCAGGAATTCTAACAGAAGATCCAACCATTCATCAGTATCTAACTGATAAGCATCCAGTTCATAAAACACTTTTCTTCTAATTTTACTTTTGGTAGGAAGTGACAACGCCAAGACCATACCTTGTTTCCTCTTTGGTAGGATCGTAACCCGTGTCCACCTATCCACTTCATTCTTCCACTGGTCATATGATTCTGCCTCAGAACATCGGAGGGTAATCATACCCTGACAATTTACACTTGCTTTCTGCCATATTTTCCACAATAGCCAGTGAGATTTTAGTTTATTCACATAAAAAAAAATTCCTAGTTTCCAACCTTCAGCTTTAGACAACCATCCTCTGCTACCACGCTAAATTCCAGAAAGTTTGTTGTGGAAGAATAATGTTGGAGTATATCTTTACTCTGTCAAGTTTATTTTACAGAGTAAAAGGATCACAAACATGTAGCTCCTCAACCAGTCTCAGTAAGAGTGTCTTATAAATGCTCAAGTAAAACACCAGTTAACACCCTCCACCTGCATATAATTAAGCAATTGAAACACAATTAACGGTATAGGGGTCACATTACTCCACACATGGCACACACATCACAATTGCTACAGCTGGCATTCTCTGTAACGGCCACTTCTTGTTCAAGTTTCAGTTTTACATCATCTTTTCTTTGAATGAGACACAATTGTAATTGTAAATGAACTTTTTGGGCATTGAAGTTTTGCCCCAGGAAAGCTTCTAAGTAGAACATTTGGTGTTTTCCTTTATCTGTTTCACACTTATACTGTTCCAAGGCTCATGATATGCAAATTTCCGTTACTGCATTGTTCTCTTTTGCATATCCCACTGATTGGATAAGCTTTAACTGCCATTGCCACAACACATGGGTTTAATAGTTCTTTTATTTTTACTTTTTTATTGAGAGATACAGCACTGAAACAGGCCCTTCGGCCCACCGAGTCTGTGCCAAACAACAACCACCCGTTTATACTAATCCCATTGCAGTAATCCCATATTCCCTACCACCTACCTACACTAGGGGCAATTTACAATGGCCAATTTTACTATCAACCTGCAAGTCTTTGGCTGTGGGAGAAAACCCACGCAGTCACAGGGAGAACTTGCAAACTCTGCACAGGCAGTACCCAGAATCAAACCCAGGTCCCTGGAGCTGTGAGGCTGCGGTGCTAACCACCTCGCCACTGTGTTGCCCTCTTCTGATTCTGGCACATTGATAACTCTCATCTCTAGACTGATAGTGGGTGATAAATTATTTTTTAGCCCCTGTGAGGTGTCTGGGTTAAAGGCCTACTACCCGACCCGAACCCGACAAGATGTGTCAGGCTCGGGTCAGGTTGGGCCCCTCTTCCGGGTCCGTCTTTCGGGCTCAGGTCGGGTCAGGCCAGGTCTGGGTCGGGCCGGACATACACGGTAAGTGCTCTGCTGGTAAGTATTAAAAATAAAAAACTTACCTGATCTGGGAGTCCGGGACGTCAAGCAGGGAAACTGAGTCTGCGCAGTGAGCAAGTGACATCTCTATGACTTCATGCACACGCTGCAGCTTCCTGGCGGTTCCAAGTCGGAAGGTAAGTAAAGGGATGGTCGGGTCGGGTCGGGTCGGGTCGGGCTTGGCTCGGGGCAGAATTGGAGGGACTCAGGCCTGGTCGGGCTCGAGTCCGCTGTGGTTTGGTCAGGTTTGGGTCGGGTTCTTTTACCCCAAACTGAGCAGGCCTTTAGTCTGGGTTCTCCTCCTGCACTTTGTCCTTAGTGAGTTCTGAATCTGTTTGGTTAGGTTCAGTTAGCTCTAGATTTAGAACCTGACCCCTTGATTTTCCAGCCACAATGACCTCACTTTTAGTTTTCTGTTGGCTTTCACAAGTGTTGTTTACCTTAGGGTATTTTGCCTTTTACTTCAGGGATGGGTTTTTCCCTAATCTGCCCCATGCCCTCTGGGACACTACAGCTCACAGGTGTTTGTCCAGCTTCCGCTGCACTCCCCTGTGGCATTTCAGCTAGGTGAGGCCTTTCCCTCACTCTTGGCTTGCCTGTTTGGGAACTTTCCTTGTCCCTATTTAAATCTTTAAAAAAGATTTCGGCTAACCATATCTCTGGTGCTTTACCTTCAACCTTTGCTGCTTTTATCTGAGCTGCTTTAAATTTTTCTGGCTCTATCTTGGCCTTTTTAAATCCTTCTAGCAACATCACTTCTCTCAAATTTTCATATGAGGGATCTAGCTTGAGATCACATCCAGTGATCAAAGGCCATATGATTAATTCTTTCATAATCAATGGTAGATGTGTCTTTTCCTGGTGTGTCTGATTTTCTGTCGATATGCTTCAGGTACTAACTCATATGCATTTAGAATTGCAGTTTTAGTTTGTTCATAGTCAGAGGAACGCTCTTCTGATAACAGAGAGAAAGCTTGAAAGCCCCAGTCACGAACTCGCCTTACAAGAGGAGAGTCCAAAATTCTTTCTGCATTTTAGCCTGGTAGCTATTTTCTCAAATGAGATAAAATATGATTCAACCTTCTCCTCAATAGATTTTGGCACCAATCTGGAGTGTCTCAGTACATCAAAGTTTTGCTCTGAATTGGGGTAACTCAACCGTCTACAATTGTACTTCCTCTCTTTACAACTGCAACACTCTTTCCTCTTTTTCCTTTTGAAGCTGAAACTCTCTATCCTCCTTTTCATTTTTAAAATTTGCATTTCCTCTCTTTGCAACGGAATTCTAGCTAGAGTTACCTTTTCAGACTCCAATTCTGGGCTTTCTTCTTTGGGTTCAGGGGTAAGTTTAAAATGGTTAGCTACACTCTTCACCAGTTCAGGTTTCTTTTTTTTTGTTTTAAAGTGATTCCCAACTCTGTAGCTAAGTTTTTTAAAATCTTCAACACTTCAATTGTTTAACTTACCATGGGATATGTCTTCTCCCTTTCTACAAACTCCTTAGCGTTAAATGTGGCCATCTCTTTTGTTTCGAGCTTTGTAGAGAAAAAAAAAACAGAAGAATACAAGAAAACCTGTTTGCTTACTTTTCCACAATTTTAGAGGTCAATTGTTCTCCATTTTCAAATCTCTCGTTTGTCTGACCATTCAGCCCCCAATTAGTTACGGTCACATGGTGAGGGGTGTGGGCGGTTCCTGCTGTTCAACTCTCACCTGACCGCAGCAACTGTTTTTGTTATTAGCGTTTTAACCCCTTTGTGTTTTATTTGTCAAGTAAACAGACAATGACAGGTTTTCTTGTAGGTTTAAAACAGAAGGTGAATTGCATGCCCAGCTGTTGCTCTTCACCAGAGCAAACTAATTGTCATCCTGCCTCCGGGCTCCCGACCAATTAGGTAGAGCAGGATGATGTATCCATTCGGTCAAAGGAGGATTTCAGATTGAAGCAACCACAGCATGGATTACAAGGGCTCACTAGCACTTGCATTTTTGAGGCTGCAACAACCACAGGAATGGAAAGGGACACTAGGAAGGCTGACCCCCCCTCCCCACCCCTAGGTCTCTCACTCTTAACAGCTGATCCTGCTGCGAGATTTCAGGGGATGCAGTGAGGTGAGCTCTCCCCAGGACAGGAGGAAGAGGACAACCTCTCTAACCAAGCAGACGTGGATGGAAGTGGCCGAGGAAGTCAGCAACAGGAGTATGGTCCCTCCAACCCGGAAACAATGCACCAAAAGGATGTAGAACCTCAGGAGAGCATGATAGGTGAATGGCATAACATGTCCTGGTGCCAAGCCCCACAATCTGACTTGCTTAATATTCTCCTGCATAGCATGCCTCAGGTCAACACATCTTGCAGCTACACTCATTCTACTTCCTGCAGGCACCTCACATCCCCAAATGAACATCCAACACTCACTCATCCTCAGCCTATTGTGCTCTCGCACCCATGCCTCGGTCACCCTCCACAAATAGTGTCCTTCCCTCCTCCCCACATGAGCCATTACGAATACTCACACCTCTCTGGTGTTGCCTCCTTGCAGGAGACCACAAAACCTGATAAGAGACAGAGACCCAGGAGAGGGAGGGTGGGGTACCCTCCCAGGACAAGCACCTAGTTGACCATTGGCAATGCATGCCCATCTGCTCCACTGGGAAGGAGGTCTTGTTCCATTGTTCCAGGAAGCTGCAGATGCCTCCTGAAGCACTGGTGCTCAGACACGTCGAGAGAGCTGATTGTCTGCCTGTACAGCCTGTATTGGGGGTCTCATCTCCTTCCAGTTGGATCTCAGTGTCCATCCCCTCTGCTATGTGGAAGGGCATGCAGCTGAGAAGGCAGCTCCTGCTGCTGCCGGAGCAGTTGGCGGTGGTGTGGCCTCTGCTCATGCCCCTCAGCAGAAGTGTAAAGTGGAGCTGAATAATCTGCTCCCATGTGGTGTTGAAGGCTGGCAGCAGGGTACTGCCACTGCAAGTGCATGAAGTTCTAGACCCATGAAGTGCCTTTCAACAAGTTGGCAATCGCCTGTCAAGCAGTGAAAGCACTCTTAAAGAAGTGCTGTGACCAGCAGTCTCTCAATGGCCATGGCTGGAGCGCTTCAGTGGAACAGACTAAAGCCTTCACAGCTCATCACTTTCACTGAAGAAGCTCTTCATGCTGTGCACTCACTTTGGGTGACCCTGGCAAGTTGCTGACAGGTCGGGAAACAGGTCCGCTGGTTGGGAGAGCCAGGTTTCAGGGTTAAAACAGGACTTAATTGCATTCTTCAATACCTCAACAACTTCTTAATTACTTACCCGACAGATCCAAGGGGTACCTGGCTCGATTTCAATTTCGTCCCAAGTAAAGCCGAAGAGGGTGGGATGATGGCAGGATCCCAACCAGACGTCAATTCCCACAGCTTTCCCACCCCGCCACTCCCAAACCCGCCTCCACTAGACTGGGAACATTCTCCCCAATGTTTCTGTTTGTCCAATCAGGATGTATCTTTAAAGCACCAGAATTATTTTGTTGTGATTTGCCATTCACAGAGCACATAACGTCTTTGTAATCCGCTGATTTTGAGCAAAAGTTGCGCAACTTAAACTGAATTTGAGAATTTGTAATCCATCAGAGTAATGATAGTGTATTATAGATATTCTATTGCACTACCTCTTTGAACCTCCATATCTGCAGGAAAGACAATGCAAGTTCCAGAACCATAGCAGAACTCAATTTGCCTGGATGACTATGGCTCCAACAGTACTCAAGAAGCTCGACACCATCCAGGACAAAGCATCTTATTTGACTGATACCCCATCTACCACCTTAAACGTTCATTCCCTCCACTGCTGGTGCACTGTGGTTGCAGATTGTACCATCAACAAGATGCACTTGCAGCAACTCACTAAGGCTCCTTTCACAGCACCTTCCAAACCTGCGATCTCTACTGCCTAGAAGAGCAAGGGAAGCAGGCACATTGGGACATCACCACCGACAAGTTCCCCTCAAGTCATGCACCATCCAGACTTGGAAATATATCATTGTTCCTTCATCATCGCTGGGTCAAAATCCTGGAACTCACTATCTAACAGCACTGTCGGTACACCGACACCACATGGACTGCAGTGGTTCAAGAAGGTGGCTCACCACCACCTTCTCAAGGGCAATTAGGGTTTGATACCTTGCCTGCTATGTCCACATCCCTGAACGAATAAGAAAAATCCCTAGGCTGGAGAGGTCAGGCTTGTGGATGAAAATGCTACAGACTTTAAACACAGTCAAGACAACTGCATACGAACAAACGAATTAGGAGCAGAAGTAGACCATTCGGCCCCTCGAGCCGCTCTGCCATTCAATAAGATCATGGCTGGTCTGCTTGTGTCTCAAATTCCACACTCCCATCTACCTACAATAACCTTTGATTCCCTTGCCTAACAAGAATCTATCTACCTCCGCCTTAAAAATGTTCAATGACCCTACCTCCACCACCTTCTGAGGCAGAGTTCCAAAGTCACACAATCCTCTGAGAGAAAAAAATTCTCTTCATCTCTCTCCTAAAAAGGCGACTCCTAATTTTAAAACAGTGTCCCCAAGTTCTGGACCCACGAGAGGAATCATCCTTTCCACATCCATCTTGTCATGACCGTTCAGGATCTGATATACTTCAAATCTCCCCTCACTCTTCTAAACTCCAGTGTAAACAAGCCCAGTCTGTCCAACCTTTCCTCATAAGACAACCTGCTCATACCAGGTATCAATCTAGTAAACCTCCTCTGAACTGCCTCCAACGCATTTACATCTTTCCTTAAATAAGGAGACCAAAACTGCACACAATATTCAAGATGTGGTCTCACCAATGCCCTGTATAACTGAAGCACAAGATCCTAACTTTTATTTTCAATTCCTCTCATAATAAAGGATAGCATTCCATTAGCCTTCTTTATTACTTGCTGTACCTGCATACTAACTTTTTGAGACTCATGCAAGAGAACACCTAGATCCCTCTGCACCTCGGAATTCTGCGTTTAAGTAATACTCTGCTTTTTTATTCTTCCTGCCAAAGAAAACAACTTTTTTTTCATTCATGGGATGTGTGCGTTGCTGGCTAGGCCAGCATTTATTGCCTATCCTTAATTGCCCTTGAGAAGGTGGTGGTGAGCTGCCTTCTTGAACCACTGCAGTCCATGTGGGCTAGGTACACCCACAGTGCTGGTAGGAAGGGAGTTCCAGGATTTTGACTCAGCGACAGTGAAGGAACGGCGATATAGTTCCAAGTCAGGATGGTGTGTGGCTTGAAGGGGAACTTTCAGGTGGAGGTGTTCCCATGCATCTGCTGCCCTTGTCCTTCTAGTTGGTAGAGGTCGTGGGTTTGGAAGGTGCTGTCTAAGGAGCCTTGGTGCATTGCTGCAGTGCATCTTGTAGATGGTAGACACTGCTGCCACTGTGTGTCGGTGGTGGAGGGAGTGAATGTTTGTGGATAGGGTGCCAATCAAGCGGGCTGCTTTGTCCTGGATGGCATCCAGCGTCTTGAGTGCTGTTGGAGCTGCAGCAATCCAGGCAAATGGAGAGTATTCCACCACACTCCTGACTTGTGCCTTGTAGATGGTGGACAGGCTTTGGGGAGTCAGGAGATGAGTTACTCGCCGCAGGATTCCTAGCCTCTGACCTGCTCTTGTCGCTAGAGTATTTATATGGCTACTCCAGTTCAGTTTCTGGTCAATGGTAATCGCCAGGATGTTGGAAGTGGGGGATACAGCGATCGTAATGCCATTGAATGTCAAGGGGAGATGGTTAGATTCTCTCTTGTTGGAGATGGTCATTGTCTGGCTCATCATTTTGAGGTATGCCTGGTGCTGCTCCTGGCATGCCCTCCTGCACTCTTCATTGTTGTGTGTCAGGAGTCACATTGTGAGGACAGCAAATTTCCTTCCCTAAAGGACACTAGTGAACCAGAAGGGTTTTTACAACAATTGACAATGGTTTCATGGCCATCATTAGACTAGCTTTTCATTCCAGATTTATTAAATTGAATTCAAATTCACAGGATTCCTAGCCTCTGACTTGCTCTTGTAGCCATGGTATTTATATGGCTACTCCAGTTCAGGTTCTGGTCAATGGTAACCCCCAGGATGTTGTTAATGGGGGATTCAGGGATCGTAATGCTCTTGTTGGAGATGGTCATAGCCTGGCACTTGTGTGGCACAAATGTTACTTGCCACTTATCAGCCTAAGCCTGGATATTGTCCAGGTCTTGCTGTATTTCTACACAGACTGCTTCAGTATCTGAGGAGTTGTGAATGGTGCTGAACATTGTGCAATCATCAGCGAACATCCCCACTTCTGACCTTATGACTGAAGTAAGGTCATTGATGCAGCAGCTGAAGATGGTTGGGTCTAGGACACTACCCTGAGGAATACCTGCAGTGATGCCCTGGAGCTGAGATGATTGACCTCCAACAACAACAACCATCTTCCTTTGCGCTAGGTACGACTCCAACCAGCTCCTGCATGGATCTCCTCGTCAGTCTGCTCCTGGGTCTGGTGGCTATATGTGTGCAGTCGATGACACCCTGGGCAAATCTAATGATGGTCCTGAACTCAATGCACCTCTCAGCATTAGAGTCTGGATCCGTCCAGAAGTGCACAGTTACCTGCCCTCCTGAAAAGGGCATCGGTGATCTCCTTGATGCACCGATGGGCTGCTGATTGTGGATCTGGCGTCAGTAGCAGAGGGGCAGAGGAACTGCTGTCCGCACCAGGAGCACAGTGAGAGGAGCCCCCAGCTGCACGGGGCAGCCACTCCTCCATTGCAACGCAAACTTGTGCCTCCCTGCTGACTCCAGATCCGCCATCCCCCTCTTGCCTTGAGCTCACGGTCAAGATAACGGTATGCAAGTCAGCATGAATATCCTGCAGACACTGAGGGCTCTGCTGGATTTAGTGCTCCAGGAGAGCAGTCACTCTCTCAATGCAGGACACCACATGTGCACCAGTCAGAGACAGTGCAGCACTCAAGGCCTAGATGGACTCCTCTATCGTCCATGCTTGTGTACACATAGCCTTGGACATCTCTGCCAGATGTTGTCTGACCTCTCGCTGCAGCTGCCGCATTTCCCATGATGCTGGCAACACCAGACACATGTCATGAGCCTGGGGCTCAGCATGGGCCTGGCCTCCCAGAATCCTCCAACTGTCAGAGGCCTGGCCTGTCACAGGATCCGTCAGCTGCTCTGGCGCATCTGTGCTGTGTCCACCAGGTTATATGCCCAAATCTAACCCCAAGTACACACCCACCAATGTGAGAGTATCTGCACTGGTGGACGGTGCGGAAGTACGAGATTCCGTTTTCTCCCTCAGAGGTGGCAGTTTCTCCCACAATCTCAGAGGCTCTTCGTGGAAGTACTGCATGAGGGAACAGAGACATTGAAGGGTCAAGGGCCTCCCCTCACAACATATCAAATATCCCTACATTGGAGATCCCTGTAGGCGCCTCATAAGCAACATGGCTCCATAGCTGCTGATGCACCCTTGTGTCCCATGGCACCCTTACTCACTGTCTTGGAAAGGTGCCCCTGTCTCTCTGTCCGCAATGCACTGTCCATCCTGCAGCAATGCCAGCTCCATGGCCTCCTCCTCTATCAGGCTCAGGACATGGAGATTTGGTAGTCGTCCACTGGTATAGGCCCTCTCTCTGCGATTGTGCGCGATCATCTCCTGCAGACAGAAAGATGAACATTGTTGGTTTGCCAGCGGGGACAAGCCCGAGACATATGTTGGTGGTAGTCCAGCAGGTAACAATGGAGGCACACCGATGCCTCCTGCAAGCGTTCCCTTTCCAGGGACTTCATGAGGGTCTCCAATGACAAAGACCTCCTTTCAGCACCATTTCACCTGCCTCAGGCATCTTGTCTGTATGCCTTCACTCTTTGTCCACACCTGGTGGGGTGGGGGGCACTCCCTCTCCACCCAATGCACCTTCCTCCTCTAATAAATGCAAGGTCCAAGAGCTGAAGACTTTTGGAGGGACTCACTTTCACTGCCCAGATGACGTCATTGAGCCGCTTGCAGCACTGGATCCAGGTCTTTGGTGTGCCCCCACAGCGGCTGACCTCCTCTGCTATCTGCAGCCAGGCTTGCTTGGTCAGGTGCCCAGCTCTCCTTCTCCTGTCCCTTGGGAAGAGTCTCTCCCACCTTTCCCAGCTAGAACCAGAAACAGAACCAGGAGGAAGGCATCACTAAAGTGTGGGGCCACCCAGGGTATACCTTTTGCCATCATTCTGCAGCCTTTTCACCCTGAAAAAATGCTTATACTGGGCAATGAAACATTGAATGCAGGGCTGGCAGCCCTTTAAATATGGTACCAGCACCTGCCATGGCATCTGTGCTGATACCAGCATCTCCACCTCTGCCACCATCCATTTTATTGGATGTTCCCCGTACCTCATTCATCTTAATTGGTTGCCCGCTACTTCCTCGCATATGGCCAGGTGCTCATAGCCCCGACAAAAGCCCACCCACTTCCCAACCCGACATCAGGACCTGCAGTTTCTGAATAAAATCCGGCCCCGGAGTCAAGACAAAGTTATAGTCTTCAGATGAAACCAGATTAAAGGGCAGAGGATAACTGGACTAAGGTCACAGATGTAATTCAGTTCCTATTTTAAAGTCATATATTCTGTCCTTATTTTCTTATTCCTATTATAAATTCTTATGTCTACATTAATATTAGAAATTGCCTATGTAAACTTGTCTTGTAATTACACACTCTTGCCATTAATGGCACTGCAGCATGACAAGTTTACAAAAGATATTTCTATTATAAATGTGATATAGCAATTTACAATGAAAAAGTTGATAGGGAATGTGCACAGATGCAAGATTTTTAATGCATTACAGATAAATGTCATCATTATTTTAGACACATCTATTATATTTGGACCATATTCTCCAACTGGCACCAGCATGAGTGCATGATGTAACAAGTTGCACGCAGTGACAATATTTTCAATTGTTTGAAAGCTGTGAAAATGCACACACACTGTATGGTCAACTAAATGAAACAGAGAACGCTAATATGGCTATAGCCAATAAGACAGGCACTATGACAAGAGCAGATTAAAGAGAAATAATGTAAATACTGCACTGTGGACATATTCTACCATTAAAGCTGGACAATATAGCAAATTGCCATTCTGACATAATAAGTGCCTGGGTTTGGAGTATTATCTCCATCATTGGATTACAAAGAATTTCCAGATTATTATCAAAGTAATGTAAAGAATCAGTGATTTTTTAAAAATAGTTTACAAAATAAATAAAAATGGCCACATTTCACTCATCATAAAACTAGAAATAATCTGCACACATTTTGTACTATTTGACTAACAGCATTTTCATTATCCCAACAATTGCTCTTCTTACCGTTAACAACATAGTTGTATTGTGCTCCATACCCTATCAAAATCAAATTATCTGAATGATTATTAATTGGTTTTCCATAAAATAGATTAAACAAAAATAGATCATTTCATTATGTCTAACTGTAAGACCATTGCATGCAAATTGAGTATTTTGGGTTTGCTTTGTAATTCCAGATACTAAAGTAACATTAAAACCTTCCAAACTAGATATACATGCATTTTCTATTAATATTTTTCCAAAATGAGGCAATCTTCAGTTCTGATTCGGTATTGGACACATAGAATGTCAATAACCCATTTTTTTCTCTTTACAGATGTTGGCTGACCTGCATATTTACAACATTTTCTGATTCTATTTTTCCATTTTAATTTATAGCATGCTTGGTTTAGTGTTAAGAATAAGTATGAATTGGCAATAATTATTTACAACTATTATTTGACAATTATTTATGATCAATGATTACCACAAATCTCTCATTTTGGGTCCTATAAGGTTCATGATACATTTGCCATTTATACTTTATTAACAGATTATAATATTTGTGTAATATATTTTTAAAATCTGTAAATATAAGTCATGATGTTAAAATATCCTAACCACTACCAATAATTTTGTCATGGCGTTTTTATCTGGAGCATATCATACTCTTTGTCTTTATGTAACAATTCAAGTTTCAACCTCTCCATTCATTTAATTATAATTAAAGGTTAGCTTTAAAGTATCCAATGGAACATTTACAACTATTTTATGGTAATGAAATTTATTTTCTAAAAAGCTAAAAATGGAATTATAATCATCTGTTCCAAATGATCACTTCATAAGTACTGTTTATTGTAACTATATATAACATTTGACAGTATCTGATATTCATTCATAGGGATCCTAGTATCAAGCATGCATAGTTATAAATGTCAGCGGTGTCAATACTTGACAAGGCCTAAAACGATCAGGATTCTGTATTCTGTCATAAAACTGCACATATCCCAGTTTGTAATATTGGCAGTTATTTCATTTGCAGCTTTGAAGCCTATTTCTATGCAGTTTTTCCTCTGATAAAAGTGGAATAAAAGTGTCATTGTAAGAATTTAGCAGACTGTTACTTAGCGAGAGGTTACTATTGCTGTTAGCTTTAGTGACCACAATATCTACATGTTCATTTTTGGAATCCCCAGATTCTTCGTTCTTAGCATTCAACTCCATTAGTTCAAGTTCGTGTTTTGCAGCCGTTTCCAAAACTTTCTGTTTGTTGTAATATCTCACAAAATTATTTATTATAGGATGGATAGGCAAGGCGATGGCTATTATGCCGCAGAGAAAGCTAATAGCCGCGTTGAGTTTTCCCAAAGTTGTTTTTGGGTAAATATCCCCGTATCCAACGGTGGTCATGGTGATGATCGCCCACCAGAAGGACTGAGGGATGCTTTTGAAGAGGGTTTCGGGGTGGCTTTGTTCCATGGTGAAGCCCAAAGCCGAAAAAACGAAAATGCCAACTGCCAAGTACATGAGCAATAAACCCAATTCTTTAAAGCTTCTTTTAAGTGCATAGGTGAGTGTTTGGAGACCGCTGGAGTGGCGCGCCAGTTTAAAAATTCGTGCTATACGCATGATCCGAAGAGCTTGAATCGCCTGCTGCACATTAGTCAGTTCCATAAGGGATGCCCCGACTGTAGTCAAGATCAGGCTCACATAGAAAGGCAGAATCGTTAGCACGTCGATAATATTCATAAAAGAAAGTACAAATTTCAGTTTGTTGGGGGCCGACACCAGCCTGAGTAAAAACTCGACTGTGAACCAGCCGATGCAAGCCGTTTCGATGGAATCGAGGATTGGATGTTCTACTGGACTCCCCTCCTCATCAGTCACTTGGAGGTCAGGGATGGTGCTCACACACATCACCACAGATGAAATTAAAATAAATAGAAAAGATAAAACTGCAATCACTCTGGCCAGACAGGACGAATCGGGCTTTTCCATCAGTTTCCAGAGGAATTTTTGAGCTTTCCCCCAACAGCTATCAGCTGATTTCCCCCTGTCGGCCAAAATAAGCTGCACTTGCTTTGCGATTTCTTCGAGCTCTTCATTTTTCTCGCCTAAGAGGCATTTGCAACACTCGTCCAAAAAGTCCACTTCGATCTTCCAGAAGTCTAGTTCATTTTTGAAACAAATGGGGCAAATCCCTTTTTTCATGTGAATTTCTCCGAAATAGTAGACGTCCATTACACATTTGAAAGTGTCCGGGTCTCGGTCGAAGTAGAATTCTCCTTTGCTTGGATCGTAGTCATCGCAAAGGGAGAAGATCGCTTCGTACCCACTGCAGTTTAGCAGTTCTGCCAGTCTGCTTTCCGGGTAACGGTTCAAAACATCCCCGTACAAAATGTGCCGGACCCCGCCAATATTCACCACCATCTCCTGATCTTCGGAAGCTTCAGATTCACCAGAACCCGGGCTTCTGGGTTCCGTCTCCATGGTTTAGGTATTTTACACTAAATCAAGTTCAACAAACAGACTTCTTGCTCCTTTGATAATGTCTAAGCGCAACAACTTGCATCGATATCCTCGATATTTCGTAAGAATTTACCATTACACCGATCCTCTAGAATGTAATCGGGGGAAAACGTTTATCAATGGGGAATATAGTTGGGAAAGCGCTTTAGATCAGAACTCACCAAAGTCTGTCGCGCTGAAAGTTGGAATCGCGTATTTATGAGCTTCACACAGGAGAGCCATCGAGGTACACTAGCACGTCATCGTCTTGCGATTGATTAATGAGATAATTAATTAACGGGACACTAAGCAATCTGTCAGGTTGCTAATCTTGTGAAACCAGAACAAAACTGTAGCTCAGAAACGTGGAGTTTGAAAATGGTTGTCTTTGCTGCAGGCAGTTTGATAAACAGGCAGGTCACCCGATAATCTGCCGACCGTGTATATGCAGGGCTGCACAATGACTGAAACAAATTTTGTCGCTGCAATGCACAGCACTGGAGAATGTCAACAGTTTGGATCATAAAGGGTAACATAATCCGTCTCTTGGACGCGCATTGAAATTCTTCGCATCCACATGAGATAATATGAACCAACTGTACCAAATAGAAGCCAGCTACACTCCCTGCTGGTGAGAAAACTGCACAGCGTCTGAAAATAGTCAACGATACTGCAAGCTCCATTACTCTTTTCATATTTCACAAACACAAGGGAACTATGCGATTTACCAAGCTATCAGTAAATGTAGCTACAATCTACACAAAGCGTATGTTTATGTTTTGCTGAACTGATTCTATACAAGATTATTAATGAAGTTTGCTGTTGCTGACGATTCGAGTCACTCTCTACTCATGCTCAGTTTGAAAGTCAGCTTATGTCGGTATCGCTACCCTTATGTTCAGAAACTTGACCATATATACAATGTATCTGGGATGAAGTGTGCACTAGGTAAACAGTGAACACTTTCCCCTTTGGTATGTACACTGGAACACATTAGTGGTTACCCCTAAACCATCTTTCCAAAATCGACAGATGCAGAGGGATCTATCTGGGTGTCCTAATGCATGAATCGCAAAAGGTTAGTATGCAGGTACAGCAAGTAATTTGGAAAGCTAATAGAATGTTATCGTTTATGGCGAGGGGAATGAATACAACAGTAGGGAGATTATGCTTCAGCTATACAGGGCATTGGTGGGACCACATCTGGAGTAGTGTACAGTACTGGTCTCTTTACTTAAGGAAGGATGTAAATGTGTTGGAGGCAGTACAGAGAAGGCTTACTAGATTAAGAAGTTCCGAAGAAGGGTCACTGACCTGAAACGTTAACTCTGCTTCTCTTTCCACAGATGCTGCCAGACCTGCTGAGTGGTTCCAGCATTTCTTGTTTTTATTTCAGATTTCCAGCATCCGCAGTATTTTGCTTTTATATTACTAGACTAATACCTGGAATGGGTGGGCTGTCTTATGAGGAAAGATTGGACAGGCTAGGCTTGTATCTGCTGGAATTTAAAAGAGTAAGAAGCGACCTGATTGAAACATACAAGACCCTGAGGGGCCTTGACAGGGTGGATGTAGAAAGGATGTTCCCCCTTGTGGGAGAATCTAGAACGAGGAGTCACTGCTTAAAAAAGGGGTTGCCCATTTAAGACAGAAATTAGGAGAAACATTTTTTTCTCAGAGGGTCGTGAGTCTTGGAATTCTCTTCCTCAAAAGGTGGTGGAAGCAGAGTCTTTGAATATTTTTAAGGCAGAGGTAGATAGATTCTTGATAAGCAAGGGGGTGGAAGGTTATCGGGGGTAGGTGGAAATGTGGAGTAATCAGTTCAGCCATGAACTTATTGTATATGTCAGCCTTAAAACTGCAAAATAGCGCTGATTAACGGACAGAAATAACAGAAACAAAACTGGCCAAAAATTATAATTATTACAATTAATACAATAGAATAATTGATTTTTTTAGCCAGAGCTTTCAAACTGTTCCAAAATAATGAAGTTTGGCAGTCGTTGTGAGTTTTCTGCAGTAACTCTCATAACTTCCACCATAAATTTGTGACAAAAAGATTATGCGAGTTCCTATAGCCTTCTTCTAAGTTGCATAGTAGGAAGTTGCATAGTAGGAAGGGAACTGGAGAAACCGATTGCTGCACAATTATATGACTTTTTCCTTTGGAGTCAAACTATGTAGAAAATAAAAATAAAACAATGCCTACATTATTAACCAGAGCTTTCAATCATAATAGATTTCAAAGTGTATGCTATTAGCTTGTAAATAATAACATTGCCTGGACAGAAAGAGTGTAAAAGACCAGTTATTTGCCTCTGTGCCTTATCAGATTAGTTACAAATCAGAGAATTTGGGTTGATGTGACCACTTATCTCCAACATCAACTGGGCAAAAACCATTTGGTTCATAAAACTAACATACAATAATACATATGTTCTCAAATATAATTAGAAACAGAAAAATGTTATACTATTTTACCATAGTGTCAGGGATGCTGCAATCCTAACCTAGACAATTGAATGCATCTTTCACATCTTTAAGCAGCTGCCACAGAAGGCAATTTTAACATTTTTACAATACCAGGAAGAATGAAACCCGAACTTAAAAATAAATAAGGTAGAGATTCTTAACATCTCCAGCTGGACAAACTTGCACTGTTCAAAGCAAAAGAATCTATCTAACTTAGCCTTAATATTATTCAATGACCCTACCTCCACTGCTCACTGGGGAAGAGAATTCCAGACTGACAACCCTCAGAGAAAAAAATTCTCCTCATCTCAGTCTTAAATAGGAAACCGCTTATTATTAAACTGTGTTCCCAGGTTCTAGTCTCTCCCATAAAGGGAAACATCCTTTCAGCATCCACCCTGTCAACCCCCTCAGGATATTATATGTTTCAATATCATCACCCCTCATTCTTCTAAACTCCAATGGATACAGGCCCAACTTGTCCAACCTTTCCTCATAAGATAACCCCTTCATCCCAAGAATCAGTCGAGTGAATCTTCTCTGAACTGCTTCTAATGCAATTATATCTTTTCTTAAGTAAGGAGACCAAAACTGCACGCAGTACTCCAGATGTGGTCTCAAATAGAAATGTGGAAAATAGGAGCAGGAGTAGTCCATTCAGCCCTCCGGGCCTGCTCCGCCACTCAAAAAAGATCATGGCTGATTGTCTAATTCAGTACCCTGTTCCCACTTTCCCCCATATCCCTTGATCCCTATAGAAACAGCCTGTATAACTGTAGCAAAAAGTCCCTACTTTTATATTCCATTTCCCTTGCAACAGAGAAAGATGCACCAAAATGTGTTATTTCTTCCTGTAACTAATTCTCTCCTAATTCAATTCTTTTCAGCTTCCTGTTTATCTTCCACTATACCTCCTTTACTTTCTATGCACCTTGCATATAATTTCTCTTTCTCATCTCTTATCTCATTGTCGCCAACATTTTCTCATAATTTTCCCTCTTTTTGCAAGTCTATACTTTGGTCTCCTCTCTCTTCTATTTCTCCCCTTTTCTCTATGCCTTTTACTTATGGTCCCTTACTGATACATTGTTCTCTGACAATCAGGACAATCTTCCAATCATTGCAGCCTCAGGAAATTGCTGCAGATATTTCTCAGGGCAGCATTCTCAGGTGAACCATCTTTAACTGCTTCATCAATGACTTTCCCTCCATCATAACATCAGCTGGTTGCTGGTGATTTCGCACTGTTTCAACTGTGATATTGAGGCATTCAGACTTCAGCTGACAAATGGCAGATAACATTTGTGCCGCCTAAGTGCCAGGCAGTGACCATCACCAAAAAGAAAAAAATGCACTAATTCCCCTGAACTTAAATGGCGCCACCATTGATGAGTCCTCATCATTTAGAAATTTAACTGTGCTTAAAAGAGAAGAGGACAGGTTAGGTACTCTGCAATAAATAGCCTATTTGCTAACTGTGTTAATGCCCCTGCACCACCTACAAGAGTCAGGTTAGACGTGTAACAGAATATAAGCCACTTGACTGGATGGGTACAACCAAAAAAACACTGAAGAAGTTCAAGAACATCCAGTATAGAGAATTCTACTTGTTCAGCACCCCCGTCACTGGACTCAATATGCATCCTCTGCACCACCAGAAAACAGTGGGTGCTGTATGGATACAGGATGCACTGAAGAAACTCAGCAAGGTTATTTCAACAGCATCTCCCAACTCTGCGACCTGTACCAACAAGGCTCCTGTCTCAGCTCATTTGCTGCTGAAACCCTCATTCATGCCTTCATTACCTCTAGACTTGACTATTCCAATGCACTCCTGGCTGGTCTGCCACATTCTACCCTCCGTAAACTTGAGGTCATCCAAAATTCTGCTGCCCGTGCCTTCACTCACACCAAGTCCTGTTCACCTATTACCTTGTTTTCAAGTCCCTCCATGGCCTTGCCCCTCCCTATCTCTGCAATCCCCACCAGCCCCATGACCCTCCAGGATATCTTCTATGATATTCCTCTAATCTTGGTCTCAAGCACCCCTGATTTTAATCGATCCACCATTGGAGGCCGCACCTTCAGTTGCCTATGCCCTAAACCCTGGAATGCTCTCCCTACACCTCTCCGCCTCTCTTAACTCGCTTTCCTCCTTTAAGATGCTCCTTAAAACCTACCTCTTCTGGTCATCTGACCTAACGTCTCTGTGTGGCTCGGTGTCATATTTTATTTTATAATGCTCCTGTGAAGGGCCTTGGGACATTTTATTACGTTAAAGGCACCATATATATGTTATTTTGGTTGAAGGGAGGTTCAAGAACAAGAATACTATGGCAACACCATCATCCCCAAGATCCCTTCAAGTCACACATGATCTCAAACTGGATATATATCACCATTTCCTCATTATTCCTGGGTCAATATCCTGGAATTTGTATGGAAGCACCATCAGAATAAGGACTGCAGCAGGTCAAGAAGTAATGAAGTTCTAACCACCAACAGCTGGGACCTCTTGAGGCCCATGTGCTTAATTTTACAATGGTTTCAAACAATGTATTTGCTGAATTACTCTTGGGAAAATCAGTCCCCCATTCATCTGTTAAAACCAATATTGCAAAATGCAAATCCCTTCTAAATCTGCTTTTATTACTTTCCTCCTTTAAAAAACCTACCTTCACCTCCCTTTCCTGGCAAACTGTTGTCCTATCCTTTCCAAGGTCATTTAACAAAGCTTTGTTGTCCAACTGTGGGCTCACTTCCCTCAAACTTTCTGGTCGATTAAATTTCTGACAAGTCTACAACAAGAAGACTGGATAAAATGTCCAACAGCATTTCATGACTGCAACTACAGCTTGCTGTCCCTCCTCCTCCTTCCCATCATCTCATTCAACACCTTTGACCACTCCATTTTCATCCACTGGCCTACTGTTCCACTGCTACCAGTCCTAATGCAGCAATATATCTCGACCACTTTTCTCACATGCCCAGTCACCCCATATATCTTAGAGTTTCATATATGGGCACCTAGTAATTATCATCCATAAGCATCAGTTCAGCTTTCAGACAATTTGATGACTCAAACTGTATACCTCTGCCACTACTGTTCACTCCAGGGCCCAGGGACAATAGAGTAGCATAGTGGTTACGGTACTAAACTAGTAATCCAGAGGCCTGGATTAATGATTCAAAGACAGGAGTTCAATCCCACGACAGCAACAGGGGAAATTAAATTCAGTTAATTAAACAAATCTAGAATAAAAGGCTAGAATTAGTAATGGTGACCATGAAACTACCGAATTGTCGATTAAAAACCCATCTGATTCACTAATGTCCTTTGAGCTGTCCCGCAGACTAGTCAAGCAACAGCCTGACATCATCATACTAACAGAATTATACCTTTCAGCTAAGGTTCAAGTTGGCTACATCACTAATGACAAGACAAACTCACCAGAGGAGGTGGCACTGCAACACACAGGGAGGAAAGAGGAAGTGGCCCTGGGAATCCTCAACATTGACTCTGGACCCCATGCAATTTCATGACATCAGGTCAAATGTGGGCAAGAAACCACCTGCTGATGACCACTTACTGACCTCCCTCAGCTCATGTATAAGTACACCTCATGTTGAACACCATTTGGAAGAAGTACTGCAAGTAACAAGGGCACAGAATGTCCTCTGAGTGGAGGATTCAATGTCCATCACCACAAGTGGCTTGGCAGCACCACTACTGACCAAGTCTGAAAGGAAATAGCTGCCAGACTGGGCCCACGGCAGGTGATGAGGAAACCAAAAAAGGGAATAATCTACTTCACCTGTCCTCACCAATCTAGCGGTCATGGATGTGTCCACCCGTGAGAATATTGGTAGGATTCACCACCGTACAGTCCTTGTGGAGTCAAAATCAGGTCTTCACATTGAAATACCCTCCATTGTATTGTGTGGCACTATAATGCTAAATGGGATAGATTCAGAACAAATCTAGAATCTCAAAACTGGGCATCCTTGAGGCACTGCGGTCATCAGCAATAGAATTGTATTCCACCACAATCTGGAACCTCATGGCCCAGTATATCCCTTACTCTAACATTACCATCAAGCCAGAGGACTAAACCTGGCTCAATGAGGAATGTAGAAGAACATGCCAGGAGCAGCACCAAGCAGACCTAAAAATAAGGTGCCAATCTGTTGAAGCTACAACACAGGACTACATGCAAGCCAAACAGTGGAAGCAGCACGCTACACAGTATAGTGATCCCAGAACTAACAGATCAGATCAAAGCTCTGCAGTCTTGCCACAAAGTCTTGAATGGTGGTGGCCAACTAAACAACTAATGGGCAGAGGAGACTCCATGGCTATCCTCAATGATGGTGGAGCCCAGCAAAAGGCAAGGCTGAAGCATTTTCAACCATCTTCAGGCAGAAATGCTGAGTGGATGATCCACCTGGCCTCCACCTGAGGTCCTCACCATCACATAAGCCAGTTTTCAGCCAATTTAATTCATTTCACACGCTATCAAAAACAGTGACTGCACTGGATACAGCATGGGGCCTGACAACATCCCAGCTGTAGCGCTGAAGACTTGTGCTCCACAACTCTATGTGCCAGTAGCCAAATTGCTCCAGTACAGCTACAACACTGGCATTTACCAGACAAAGTGAAAATTGCCCACGTATGTCCCGTACACAAGAAAGGACAAATCTAGTCTGTCCAATTGCCACCTATTCAGGATACTTTCAATTATTGGCAAAGTGATAGAAGGTGTTACCAATAGTGCAGCACTTATTCACCAATAACCTGCTCTCTGATGTGCAGTTTGGGCTCTGCCAGGCCCACTCGGCTCAAGATCTCATTACAGCCTTGGCCCAGACATGAAAAAGAGATTTGAATTTCAAAGGTGAGGTGAGTGATTACTCTTGGCATCAAGGCAGCATTTGACCGAGTATAGCATCAAGGAGTCCTCATCAAATTGAAATCGGGGAAAACTCTCTACCGATGCAGTCATACCAAGCACAATGGAAGATTGGTATGGTTGTTGGATGCCAATTATATCAGTATCAAGACATCGCTACAGGAGTTCCTTGGGCAGTATCCTAGGTCCAACCATCTTCAGTTGCTTCACCAATGGCCTTCCCTCCATCATAAGATCAGAAGTCAGGATGTTCGCTGATGATTGCACAGTATTCAGTCCCATTCACAACTCCTCAGATAATAAAGCAGTTTGTGCCCACAGGCAGCAAGACCTGGACAACATTCAGGCTTGGGCTGATAAATGTCAAGTACATTCACACCACACAAGTGCCAGGCAATGAGCATCTCCAACAAAAGAGAGTCTAACCATCTCCCCTTGACATTCAAAGGCATTACCATCACTGAATCCCCCACCATCAACATCCTGGGGTTATCACTGACCAGAAGCTTAACTGTATCAGTCCCATAAATACTGTGGCTCTAAGAGTAGGTCTGAGCTGGGTATTCTGCAACAAGTGAATTAACTCCTGATTCTCCAAAGCCTTTCTACTATTTACAAGGCACAAGTCAGGATTGTAATAGAATACTCTCCACTTACCTGGATGAATGTAGCTCCAACAACACTCAAGAAGCTTGACACCATCCAGGATAAATCAGCCCGCTTGATTTGCACCCCATCCACCATCGTAAATATTGACTCCCTCCACCACCTGCACAATGTAGCTGCAAAGTGTACCATCTACAAGATGCACTGCAGCAACTCACCAAGGCTTCTTCAGCAACACCTCCCAACCTTGCATCCCCTACTGCCTCGAAGGACAAGGCCAGCAGATGCATGGAAACACCACCACCTGCAAGTTCCCCTCCAAGTCACAGACTATCCTGACATGGGAATATATTATTCCTTCAGCATTGCTGGGTCAAAAGTCTTGGAACTCCCTACCTAATGACACTATGGGAATACCTCCACTACACGCACTTCAGTGGTCCAAAAAGGTGGCTATCTTCTCAAGGACAATTAGGGATGGGCAATAAATGCTAGTCTTCCCAGCGATGCCAACATCCTGTAAATGAATAAGTGAAATTAGTGTGTTAGTTAACTGCCACTAATTCCAAAATAAGCCAATAATTCCTACAGCTGATTATTTCTCAATAGCACATTTGTTCAGATTCCTTACCCCACTCCATGGTGCTATTTGGACTGAGCCCAGTGGTATGCAATATTAACATGCAATGAGATGCAAGACGGGTCAAGGTCACCTTCATCCACCTCTGGAACAATGCTCACATACAGCCCTACTTCAAGATGACTCCTGCTGAAATCTTCATGCAAGTTTTCATCACCCCATGGATCAATTTCTCAAATGTTCTTCTCAGCAAACTTCACAAATTTTAGCCAATGCAGAAGTCTGTTGTCTTCTCCCCAGCATTATCAATTGTAGTGTCAACCTTTGAGATCTAGGTTCTCATTTTGAAATTCCTCCATGGCCTTACCTATTTCATTTGGGAATTCTTCAGTCATAAATCCTAAACTGCATTTTGTTCCTTTGGCTCCGGTTTACTGCTTGTCCCATATTTTCTTTTGATCCATGATCAGGTGCCAGTCTTTCAGTTATTATTTCCCTGCCATTTGAAATTCTCATCCAAAATCACTATGTCTTGCTGTCTCTTTTCCTGTCTCCTAATAACCTACTTCTTTGACAATAACTTTATTTTAGCCCTCCCCTTAGCCCCCAGTTCCAATATTTTCATTTCCTCCTCAGAAAAGCTTGGAGATGTTCTCTAAATGTTGATTGTTGTTACAGAAAACATTTTTCTATTATATTATATTCTAGTATATTCTATTTATTCTATTAATCAATACATACTGCAAATTTGGCAGAGCACAAGTTTGAGATGAATATATTTGCAACTACCGCCCCCCCCCCCCATCACCGACAATCATTTGTGAAATATTTAATTAGTTATTTTAATGTTTTGAAGTATATAGGTGCATACTTTTGATATCCTCGGTTATGCATTCAGAGGTTTAGTAGCCTGATTTCTTGATCTCACATTTTTTAAACATTATATCTCTTGACTGTTTAGCTATAATTAGCAAATTTCAATTAATTTACATCTTGATAACAAATCTAGTTGTCCAGATATCTGCTGCTCTTAAAACAAATCCCTAACGAACTGACTGAATCTTTGCTTTGTTAGCCCAACCACAAATATCTGAATCCTATAAAATGAGACAGCCTTTCTACTACATTTATGTTGTTTCGAGTCAGATTACGAGATGCGAGAATGCTGAGGGAAGCACGGATGAAAAATGCAGAGATGCTGGCCATAATCATCCAATCCTCTTGAGGTATGTGGTGGTGCCAGAGAACTGGAGAATTGCAAATGTTACATCCTTGTTCAAAAATGGGTGCAAGGATAAACCCAGCAATTAAAGGCCATTCAGTTTAACCACAGTGATGGGAAAGCTTTTAGAAATAACAATTTGGGACAAAATTAGCTGCCGCTTGGACAAGTGTGGATTAATTAAGGAAATCCAGCACGGATTTGATAAAGGAAAATCATGTTCAACTACATTTTGTCAGCACACAAATGGGTGACCTCAGCGCAACCAACAGTCAAACGCAGCTTCGAGTGTTACTGGAGTCTGCTGGTGCGCATATGCTATGCACATACTGATCTCAAGCCAGAATTCAGCATATATAACAAAATACTTGGCAGTAGAAAGTGCCTTTAACATTGCAAAACATTCCAAAGCACTGAACCGAGTCGGCATCTATTTTCCGCAGTCTTACTACTGCAGTTTGAATTCGATAATGGTACCCAATTATGCTTAGGTAAATTTTATCTGGAAAAGATTAATTATTGTTGAAAGTACATTGTGACAAGGAATCACAGTTGTACACTTCACAGTTCAAACATTAAGGGTGGGGACATTTTCCCAGTTATCAATTACTGCAATGCCAGTTAAATACTTCGTTTTAGAAAAATAACCCCTTTAGTCATTATGCAACTTTGGTTTTTTTACAATTATGTAAGAAGTACATTTGAATTACAATAGGTAATCGCTCCACACTTTATTCATGCTGTAATACCAATTATAATAATGGCTGTCTACTAGTAGCGGTTCCTTCATCTAATGGTTCTGGAGATGTCCAAGGGAATAATTACCCGACAAATTGGAAAGGATCTATTGAAATTGTTTATTCTGCATATACATTTTTGGTTGACTGTCATGGGGATGGGGAATGGTGTCTTTCCAGTGCAACTAAAAATTTAATGTGGGCTGACAAAATAGATGATGTCACTAAGTTATTTAACTGAAACTGCGATTATAAGACAAGAATATGGTACAGCTTCAAGCAAAAGCAGAGACTGGAAGAATTTTCCTTCCCAGAGTAGCAAACATATGAAATAGACTCTTAACAGACCTGCTCAATGTTATGACAGCCAACTCCTACAAACCTAACTGGTTAAAACATGATGAAAAATTGTAGTTGTAGACTTGGACACCACATAATTTATAGATGACTATTGTGTCATTGGGGAAAGTGACCAGTCACAATTCTCGAAAGTCACAATATTGGGGAAAGTCTTCGCTCGTGTCACTTTAAACAGGCTCCAGAAGCTGGCTGAAAGGGTCTATCCTGAGGCACAGTGTGGCTTTCGAGAAGAGAGATCCACCATTGACATGCTGTTCTCCCTTCGCCAGCTACAGGAGAAATGCTGTGAACAACAGATGCCCCTCTATGTTGCTTTCATTGATCTCACCAAAGCCTTTGACCTCGTCAGCAGAAGTGGTCTCTTCAGACTACTAGAAAAGATTGGATGCCCACCAAAGCTACTAAGTATCATCACCTCATTCCATGACAATATGAAAAGCACAATTCAGCATAGCGGCGCCTCATCAGACCCCTTTCCAATCCTGAGCGGCGTGAAACAGGGCTCTGTTCTTGCACCGACACTGTTTGGGATCTTCTTCTCCTTGCTGCTCTCATGCATTTAAGTCCTCAGAAGAAGGAATTTTCCTCCACACAAGATCAGGTGGCAGGTTGTTCAACCTTGCCCGTCTAAAAGCGAAGACCAAAGTACGGAAAGTCCTCATCAGAAAACTCCTCTTTGCTGACGATGCTGCATTAACATCTCACACTGACGAGTGTCTGCAGAATGTCATCGACAGGTTTGCGGCTGTCTGCAATGAATTTGGCCTAACCATCAACCTCAAGAAAACGAACATCATGGGACAGGATGTCAGAAATGCCCCATCTATCAATGTCGGCGACCACACTCTTGAAGTGGTTCAAGAGTTCACCTACCTAGGCTCAACTATCACCAGTAACCTGTCTCTCGATGCAGAATTAAACAAGCGCATGGAAAAGGCTTCCTCTGCTATGTCCAGACTGGCCAAGAGAGTGTGGGAAAATGGCGCACTGACACAGAACACAAAAGTCCAAGTGTATCAAGCCTGTGTCCTCAGTACCTTGCTCTACGGCAGCGAAGCCTGGACAACGTACGTCAGCCAAGAGCGACGTCTCAATTCATTCCACCTTCGCTGCCTCCGGAGAATCCTTGGCATCAGGTGGCAGGACCGTACTACCAACACAGAAGTCCTCAAGGCGGCCAACATCCCCAGCATATACACCTTACTAAGCCAGCGGCGCCTGAGATGGCTTGGCCATGTGAGCCGCATGGAAGATGGCAGGATCCCCAAGGACACATTGTACTGTGAGCTCGTCACTGGTACCAGACCCACCGGCCGTCCATGGCTCCGCTTTAAAGACGTCTGCAAACGCGACATGAAGTCCTGTGACACTGATGACAAGTCGTGGGAGTCAGTTGCCAGCGATCGCCAGAGCTGGCGGGCAACCATAAAGGCGGGGCTAAAGTGTGGCGAGTCGAAGAGACTTAGCAGTTAGCAGGAAAAAAGACAGAAGTGCAAGGGGAGAGCCAACTGTGTAACAGCCCCAACAACCAATTTTATCTGCAGCACCTGTGGAAGAGTCTGTCACTTTAGAATTGGCCTTTATAGCCACTCCAGGCGCTGCTGCACAAACCACTGACCACCTCCAGGCGCTTACCCGTTGTCTCTCGAGACAAGGAGGCCAAAGAAGAACCATTGTGTCAATCCACTTGAAATCGTGGATTACTATCTGTGAAAAGTCTGGTCACAATTATGTCAGTTATTGCCTGGAGTTTTCATACACGTACTTATGAGAATCAACAAGAAATCTCAAGTTTTCAACCTGCCATCCTTCTTCCATTAAAGTAAATGGGCACATCCATGGCAATGCACTGGAAGAACCGAATAGCAGAGCAATTTAATCTTATGGACCCGATTGCAGTCGATGTTCATTTCCATTCACAATGTGACGACTCTGCATTTAAATATAATAGAAAGGGTTTTTTTTAACACACCTGTTAAAAAGTGTAACCGTTTTGTTGCTTACAGAGAAAAAGTTTGGACTCCTGTGCTATTTCTCTTGACACAACCTTTGAAGTGCGGTTCCTCTCCAGTCTATGCAGCTTTGTTGATTATTTTTGCATCGCCTGCATTCAGCCCAGTGTCACCTCGCGGGCACCGCTCGCCCCCCTCGGTTCGCTGATGACACGTCGCGCGCGCCCTAACTCTAACCGCTTTATGCTAATGAGCCGCACTTGAATTGGCCAATCGGTCGATGCGCAGCCTCCCGGTCCAGCTGGGGCTGAGGTTTACCTGACAGCTGCAGCCTCTTGACTTGTCAAGCATGAGCGCTGATGGAGTAGGTGAGTGTCCCTCCGGGATCTCGACATAAACCTAGTCAGCTGGGGGAGGATCGCTTCCATTGTCCCTGGGCAGGTAATGGGCTCACCCTTGGGAGGCAAGGTGACAATGGCTGGGAACCACAGGCTCACCCGGCAGTGATGGGGACTCGGGACCTGCCTTTTGGCACCGGCACCTGAGCTCGAGGTTCCTCCTCTCCCACTGGTGGGTTGGAGCCAAAATACTAAGTAAAGCCCAGGCCCGGGTAGGTTTCTGCAGGGTTGGGAAGTGGACCATATGGTCAACCTGCTGTGGAAGTGGATAACCGTCTCAGCTGATCTCCAGCCAGCTGATCCTACCTGGTGAGTTACCTGCTAACGCATGAAATTAGCACGGCCTTCTAGTGGACTGAATTACTGAACGTGAAAGTCTCATAACAATTGCCAGTATTTCAGTTGTACCCTAGAGAATGATTGCTAGCCAGGACCTGAAAGATTTGGCTTGTTAGTTGCAGCTTTGGTTTCCCCTTTTGATGCAGGCTACTTATGAGGCATTGGATATGAACAGGGAGCATTGTATCAACCCCTTCACACTCGATCATCATCGTCAATCACAATCATCGGCGCTCCTATGACTGTCATCCACATCTCTTTATTCGTGATGGTAATTCTTCCATGGGAATTTCTGTACCCTGTACAAATTGAATATTGTACTTCAGTTCTAGGCCTATTTCTCCTTTTGCATTCATGTTTAGTTCCCCAGTTCTGAAACCTATTTCTCCTTTTGCATTCATGTTTAGTTCCCCAATTCTGAAATCAGTTTCTCTTTTGCTCTGAGGGAACGGCCAGCAAGATTCAGCCTTCTGTGCTTTATTAATGTTGCTAATGTTTAGCATTTAATATTTCATTTGGGAAGTGGCCTTTCAAGCTAAGACCTTTTCAACAGTATTGTGTAGATGCAATCTAGTTTATTTTCCAGTTTCTTAGTATGTCAATACCATACATCAACCCTGATTCCCCTGTCTGAATAACTCAATCTTATCTTTCCTGCCTAACACTAACTTGATTCATTTGATTACAAGCTGACCAAGCCTCACTTATACTGCTATAAATATATTTTTCTGTTATTCCAAAACATTACCCCAAGTATTTAAAGTCATTGACCTCTTGTAATACTTGATTTTACAAAGTTCTCAATTCTTTTCTTTGATGTTTAACATCATTTTTTTGATTGAAAACCAATTTGAACTGCTTCTTTTTCCACCTTGTTTCATAACTTCTGTCCAAATGATTAGAAAACCCAGCTCGATTACATCTTCGATTAAAAAAAATGTCAGGTTGAAGCTTACAATTAATTTAATACTCTCAGGTCAGACCATAGAATTATGAAAGCAACATTAATCTTCACTTAAGAGCTCCAAGAACAAGTGTACTTTTTCAACCACTTCACAAATGACCTTCCTAACACTACTACCAGGCATTTTATTTACACAGAAGACATCTATCTGACAGCATGTGACTAGGATTTCAGTCACCTAGAAGACGTTGATTAGGTACTGTATTGTAGACTCATATCTAAGAACATGTGGGATCAAGAGACAAGTAGCAGAATAGATAGCAAGCTACAGAACAGAAAACAGATAGTTACTCAGACTGGCAAAAGGTGTGAAGTGGCGTTTACAAGAATTGGTGCTAGGACCATGTTGTTCACCATTTACATAAATGATTTGGATTCCGGAATCAAAAGTACAATTTCAAAATTTGCAGGTGACACCAAATTGTGTGTGTGTGTGGTGGGGGAGGGGGGGGGGCACATGAGGCTATACAGAGAAGGACTGCAATTAAAATACAGGAAGACGGTAATAAACTTGCAGAATAGGTGTGTAATTCACAAACGAGCTTCAATATAGGTAAGTGTGAGTTGGCAAATATTGATAGGAAGAACAGTGGGGCCATATAATCCTTGGAAATTAAGTGTTTAAATGGGATAGAGGAGTAGAGAAATCTGGGGATACAGATACACAAAGCAGTAAAAGAAGAGCTGTAAAAGTAGAGACGTGGATGACTAAGTGCATTTTAAAAAAAAGCAAAGCAGAAACACCGGAGTTCATTTCCAGAGGGATAGAATTGAAAAGCAGAGAAGTTATGTCAATCTTGTATAAAGCCTTGGTTGACCACACTTGGAGTACTGTGAACAGTTCAAGTCTCCATAATTATAAAAACGACCAAGAGGCACTGGAGAAGGTGCAAACAAGATTTACTAGGATTATACCGGAACCTATCATGAAATGTTGAACAGGCTGGGGCTCTTTTCTCTAGAAAAGAGAAAACTGAGAGGTGACTTGATAGATAAAATTATGAAAGGATTTGAGAGGTTGGACACGGTGAAGATGTTTCCATTTATGGGGAGACCAGAACTAGGGACCATAAATAACCCCGTAACTGCTGCCTTCCGTGTTGTTTCGGTTGCTGTGAGGCGACTATGGAGTGCCCTCTCCATGGCGCATGCCTGGGCGGATGTATGGGGGTTGTGAGTTGCCCAAGCGTCAAAACCCCCCTCTCAGCCTTTCTGGTGGGGTCCAAAGGAGTGCAGAGTATAAATATAAAATAGTTATCAATCCAAAAGGGAATTCAGGAGAAACTTCTTTCCCCTGAACAAGGTTAAATTGTGGAACTCTTTTGTTTTTGTTCACTCAGAGGATGTGGGCATCACTGGTAAGGCCAGCATTCATTGCCCATCCCTAAATGCCCTTGGGAAGGTGCAGTAAGCCACCTTCTTGAACAGCTGCAGTCCGTGTGGTGAGTGTTCTCCCGCAGTGCTGTAGGGAATTCCAGAATTTTGACCCAGTGTCAATGAAGAAACAATAATATACTTCCAAGTCAGGATGGTAATTGACTTGGAGGGGAACTTGTAGGTGGTATTCCCATGCATTTGCTGTTCTTGTTCTTCTAGGTGGCAGAGGTCACGGGTTTGTGAGGTGCTGTCGACGGAGCCTCAGCTAGGTGCTGCAGTGCGTCTTGTAGCTGGTGCACTGGTAGTGGAGGGAGTGAATGTTTAAGGTGATGGAGGGGATGCTGATTTAGCAGGCTGCTTGTCCTTGATGGTGTTGAGCTTCTTGAGTGTTGTTGAAGCTGCACTCATTCAGACAAATGAAGAGTATTCCAGCCAACTTGTGACCTGTAGGTGGTGGATAGGTTCTGGGGAGTCGGGAGGTGAGTCACTCACCACAGAATACCCACCTACGACCTGCTCTTGTAGCCACATTACTTCAGCTGGATTTTGCAAGTAGGCTCGAGGTCCCGATGTCGGGACTGGAAGAGAGTGGTGCTGTCATTTGCAAGATGTGCGACTGGGAGAAACAATCTTGAGGCGGCTGGTCAAATAACTGCCGGCAGGCCAGATGCCTGGCCAGTCAGGGAGCGGAGGCAAGCAGTGAAGTGGGTGACGCCGCTGGAGGTGCTGGCGCCATATTTATGGAGTTGCCAGCACTCTTGAATATCACTGCTGCATTGAAAAAACCTGCAACATTGAAGAACCCTGCCACTATTAACCACTCTGAAGGCCTGAGGAAGGAGGCATCTGAAGGCATTCAGAAGGAAGATCCTGGGTGGCCCCAAGGTTCATCACCGACTCTCCTCCAGGCTACTCAGGGAAGGCAGGAGGTCCTTTTCCCCAGGGATGGTAGGAGGAGACCAGCCCGCCTGACCAAGCAAGCATGGACAGAGATTGCAGATGAGGTCAGGAGCCTGGGGTTATCAGTAGAACCTGGCTGCAGTGCCGCAAGAGGGTGAATGACCTTATTCATTCAGCCAAGGACAGTACTCCACACTTTGCTTCACTTAGGGGCTTACATATGGGAATGTGTGTGGATGAGGTCGGTGGAGATAGAATTGCCACCCAGTCAATGACAAAGGGTGAGGCAGCAACATATCCTGTCAAAAGCATGGCTGCATCTTGGTCAACGGGCACTCGTCCGCCAGTGTTGACTGTAGCAAAGGTGTTCCAGTGGGTCGCAGTATTCGTGTGCCCTCATCATGGACAGCTTGGTGCCACCAGCTTAGGCATTATGCTTGTCTGAGTCTGGCAACTAACATTGTTCATCTTTGTGCCTGCAGGAAAAGAGAGCTTTTAACATGAAGGAAAGGGCCCAGTCTGGCAGTGGGGTCCCCTTAGAATCATAGATTTATACAGCACAGAAACAGGCCCTTCAGCCCAACGCGTCTGTGCCGACCATCAAGCATTCATCCAATCTAATCCCATTTTCCAGCACTTGGTCTGTAGTCTTGTATGCTATGGCGTTTCAAGTGCCCATCTAAATACTTATTAAATGTTGTGAGGGTTCCTGCCTCTACCACCCCTTCAGGCAGTGTGTTCCAGATTCCAACCACCCTCTGGGTGGAAAATGTTTCCTCAACTCCACTCTAAACCTCATGCCCCTTACCTTAAATCTATGCCCCCTAGTTATTGACCCCTCCACTAAGGGAAAAAAGTTTCTTCCTATCTATCCTATCAATGCCCCTCATAATTTTGTATACCTCAATAAGGTCTCCCCTCAGCCTTCTCCGCTCCAAGGAAAACAACCCTAGCCTATAGCTCCTCATAGCTGAAATGCAACATCCTGGTGAACCTCCTCTGCACCCTCTCCAGTGCAATCACATCCTTCATTTAATGTGGTGACCAGAACTGTACAGAGTACTCCAACTGTGGCCTAACCAGCATTTTATACAGCTCTAACATAACCTCCCTGCTCTTATATTTTATGCTTTGGCTAATAAAGGCAAGTATCCCATATGCATTCCTAACCACCTTATCTACCTGTGCTGCTGCCTTCAGTGATCTATGGATAAGTACACCAAGGATCCTCTGACCCTTTGTTCGCCCTAGGGTCCTACCACCTATTGTATATTCCCTTGCCTTGTTAGTCTTCCCAAAGTGTATCACCTCACACTTCTCAGAATTAAATTCCATCTGCCTCTGCTCCGCCCATCTCACCAGCCCAACTATATCGTCTTGTAATCTAAGGCTTTCCTCCTCACTATCCACGACACCACCAATTTTCGTGTCATCTGCAAACTTACTGATCATACCTCCTATATTCACGTCTAAATCATTAATGTACACTACAAACAGTAAGGGTCCCAGCACCGATCATAGCTGTCCTGGCAGCAATGGAAGAGGAGGCATTGGAATTGGCAGGCAGCATAGCAGCCACTCCATCGCAGATGGTGAGACAGGTGTGAGGTCACAAGAGAGTGAGTAGCCTCATGGATGGGCATAAGGGAGCCTTTGGCAAGCACAAGGCATGGTACTCCTGTGTCCTCTACTGAATACATGGAGCTCCACATTAGTAATAGTTGGAAGGGTGTGGTGGGAAGCATAAAACCCTTTAATCTATCTTTTCTCTTACGCAGGTCAGCAACAAGAACAGAGTGCTGCCTTGACTGGTGTACAGCTGCCCACCTCTGAGGAGGAGGAGGGGACCTAAGAGAGTGCACTGTCCCATCATTCCCCCGCACCCTCCACCAACCCAGGTACTCTCATGTCGGTAGGTGTCCGTTCACGTTTAGATTCAGGTCACAACCTGGCAAGCACACCACAGACCCGTCTGAGCATCCAAGGCCACTGACACAAGGAGGAGTGTGGGAGGCCAGGGTGATGCTGAGCCTCAGGCTGATGACATGCTACTAGAGTCATCCGTAAGGTGGCAGATGCTGAAGATACAGCATGAGGTGCGTGAACATCTGGCAGAACTTTCAGAGGTTATGCCCAACCTGGACAGTGAAAGACTCCATCCAGGCCATGAGTGCTACCATTTCCCTCTTGTCTGCGCATGTGGCCTCCTCCATGGAGAGCCAGATCCAGCACACCAAGCAGTGGATGCCAGAGATGCAGGCAGACCTGCACACGATCATCAAGTCCATGAACCTTGTGCATCAATGGCTGGGCGAGGGTAGAACAAGGTGCTTGGCTTTGCCGCCAGGTCCTTGGACTACTCAGGTCAGCAGGGTGCCTTCCGCATCTGGGGGCAACAGTGCAGCAGAAAAGCGAAGTTTTATTGGAATGGAAGGATCACGTAGCAAGGGTCCTCTGAAACGTGTCTGTAGTAGTGTGTCACAAGCCTCCCTTGCGAGTGTATCATTGCGCCTTTCCTGTGGTCCCTGAGGTCCTTCACAATGCATTGCCTGGTCAGCAGCTTCCTCTGAATCCTCATCGTCTGAGGAGGCATCGTGTTCCAGTATATCCTCACTGTTCAATGGCTCCCCCTTCTGTGGCACAAGGTAGAGCACAGCAGACTACCATAATATGCGAGAGCCTTTCTGGGGCAAATTGAAGGGTGCCGCAGGATCGATCTAGACACCTGATTCACATCTTCAAAATGACCTATGGATTGCTCAATGACCACTTGGGTTGCCCTGTGACAGGTGTGTCTCTGTGCTGCATCCATGCTTGGATTCTTCACAGGCATAAGTAACCATCTATTTAGTGGGTAGCCCTTGTCTCCCAGAATCCATCCTTGAAAGCGCACGGGGGGGAGTGAAAAGCTCAGGCATGTGGGAGTGCCTTAGAATGTAGGCGTTGTGGCTGCTTTCAGGGTACCATGCACACACCTGCAGGATCCATTTGCGTGGTCGCAGAACAGTTGCACATTGAGCGAGTGGAAGCCTTTCCTGTATGAAGACTGCTGGCTGGCTTGTGGGAGGCTTAAAGGTCACATGCATGCAGATGATGATACCCTGGGGAAATCCAGCAATGGCCCTGAAACCGATGACACTCTCAGCTTGACGCTTGATGCTTAAATGGATGTATTGGCTGGCCCTCTTGAAGAGGTATTGGTCACCACCTTGATGCACTGATGCGCCACAAACTGGGAGATCCTATACGTATCTCCAGTGGGTCCCTGGAAAGAATCGGAGGCATAGAAGTTCATTGCCACGGTGACCAGCACCACTGCATTGGATGGCCACCACCATCATTGGGGCTCAGCATGTCCACCATAGTGGCGCCAGATCTGTGACAGCCTCGCTGGAGAGGTGCAGTCTGTTGCGACACTGCCACTCGGACATTTGAAAACAGCTCAGCCTTTGACGGTAGACCCTTACTGTAGGGTATCCTCTTCTGTGCACAGGAGACTGCTCACTTCCCCTCCTCACCCTTCTCCTGTATCCAGGTGTCAGGTTGGTGATCCAGTTGGCCCTGAGGTTGCTGATGTCCCGCTGCCTGTGGCTACAGCTCTCTCCTTCTCTGCTGCTCTTCTTCACTAGAGGCCCCACCTCCTGAGTGCATGATGCCCATGGCAGGTGGGCACTCTCAGTATCCAGGACCTCTTAGCCAGACACCTCTGCCACTCACACCACCCCACCCCCTCATCCTCCCTGTTTAATCCACACAAATTTCAGTTCCCAGACGGCACTCTGGTGACACGCCCTCGCAGTGTTGGCAACTTAGCCCCCAGTCCTGACAGCAATATCTGATACCTGCACTGCTTCACCCTCCCCGCCAAGGCACGCTGGCTCACCCAATAGCAGCCAGCACTGACTTCCCGCTTGCTTGCCACCTCCATATACCTGGCAAGGCTCTGAAGCCCCATTTTTCCCATGCAGTTTTTGCATGAGATGTTCGCTGATGATTGCAGTGTTCAATACCATTTGCAGCTCCTCAGGCACTGAAGCAGTCAGTGCCCGCATGCAGCGAGGCCTGGACAACATTCAGGCTTGGGCTGATAAGTGGCAAGTAACTTTCACACAACACAAGTGAGAATCTAACCATCTCCCCTTGATATTCAATGGCATTACCATTGCTGAATGCCTCACCATCAACATCCTTGACCCAAAACTTAACTCGATCAGCCATATAAATTCTGTGGCTACAAGAGGAGGTCAGAGGCTGGGAATTCTGGGGTGAGTAACTTAACTCCTGATTCCTCAAAGCCTATCCACCATCAACAAGGGACAAGTCAGGAGTATGGTGGAATACTCTCCACTTGCCTGGATAAGTGCAGCTCCAGCAACACTCAAGAAGTTCGACACCATCAGGACAAAGGAGCCCACTTGATGACATGCACCCATGCACCACCTTACACCATCACCTCCTCTGCCGCCGGCGCACAGTGGCAGCAGTGTTTACCATATACAAGATGCACTGCAGCAACTTGCCAAGCCTCCTTTGACAGTACCTTTCAAATCCGTGACCTCTCCTACCTGGAATGACCAGGGCAGCACCTGCAAGCTCTCCTTTCAAAGTCATGCACCATACTTGGAACTATAACGCTGTTCCTTCGCTGTCGTTGGGTCAAAAACCTGGCACTCAGTCCCTAACAGCACTGTGAGTTACCTACTCTAGATGGACTGCAGCGGTTCCAGCAGACAGCTCACCAGCACATTCTCAAGAGCAATTAGTGATGGGCAACAAATGCTGGCCTTGCCAGTGATGCTTACATCACATGAACGAAAGAAAAACACTACCAAGGTTGTGAAGGGTCTGGCTCAGCTTCAGACAGTTGCCACATAGAGGGATGGAAACACTGCTCAGGTAAGTAGTTTGTAGGACCAAAGAGAGTGGATTCGGTATTCCCATGTGTCGTTGGAGGAAATTTCTGCTACTCCAATACTGGATGTCAGAGAGGTGTGACAAATCAGAAACAGTGTTGTGAGGTAGAACTGAGTGTGGTCAGCATACATGTGGAATCTGATGATGTCGCCTCGTGGCAGCATGCAGATGAGAAACAGAAAGGGACCAAGGATAGATCCTTGCTGATCTTCAGAGGTAACTGTGCAGGTGTGGGAAAAGAATCCATTGCAGGTGATTCTCCAGTTTTGATTTGGTAGATAAAAATGGAACCAGGAAAGGGCAGTTCCACCCAGCTGGACGATGAGAAGTATTGGAGGAGGATGGTGTGGTCAACTGTGTCGAATGCTGTACATGATCGAGAAGGAGGAGTAAGGATAGTTTACCATGGTCACTGTCACAAGAATGTCACTTGTAACTTTAATAAGGACCACCTCAGTACTGTGGCAGGCATGGAAACCTGATTGGAGGGATTCAAATATGGAATTGCAGGAAAGATGGACTTTGTAGATGGGGCACTTGTTTGCAAGGACATAGTGGCCAAGAGTTTTTTTTTGAGGAGAGGGGTGTTGATGGAAGATTTAAAGGAGAGTGGGACAGTATCTGAGAAGAAGGAACCATTAACAACATCAGCTAACATGGCAGCCAGGAAGGGAAGTTGGTTCGTCAACAGTTTGGTAAGAATAGGGTCGAAGGAGCAGGCAATAGGTCTCTTGGACAAGGTGAGCATGGAGACAGCATGACAGGAGATGAAGTAGAATCTAGAGAAAGATGTGATATCAGGGATAGGCTGCGGGGAGTATTTGGTGAAATTTGATCTGAACAGATTGCCTCAATCTTTGTGATAATTACGTCCATGAGCTCCTCGCATCTATTATTGGAGATGAAGATGGAGGAGGCACAGGTTGGTGGTTTATAAAAATGGTTTGTGATGGCAAAGAGAAGCTAGTTATCATCTTTCCGTTCAACAATGATCTTTGACTAGTGAGCAGTTTTAGCAAAGGATCGCATGATAGTGCCTTGCTGAAAAAGACGAGATCCAACTTTATCAGAGAACTAGCAGGTATGACCTGGCAACCCAAAGTGCACATACCAAGAACATTTAGTTTTTTCTGTAGCAGCATATTGCACACTGGCGTAGCTCAACACATCTTCAACAGATCTAGTAGACACCCAGCTGAACAAAACCACACATGTAATAATAGGTACCATAAGGTAACTAATCTGACCTGGCTGCTGGTCCTGTTCAAAATAGCTGCTTCTGGCATCAGGGGCTTGATTTTTAGGCCCTGGCAGGGCCAGGATTGGAGGTGGATGGGCATTCAAAATAGCACTGGCCTGTATGCTAGTTCCCCAACTCCATCCTGCCCCAGGCCATTTCTGCGGAGGCGGGGGATGGGGGAGTGGGGTGCATGTCAGGGCTAACAGCCCCATGTGGCGGGTAGCCAATTAAGGTTATTAAGGCCAGTTAAAGGAGGCTGATTGGGATTTTCTGGAGGCTGGAGAGGCCAGTTTAACTGCTTGGAGGCAGCCTCCTGACAGCAGACAGGGGTGGGTGGGTGGGCAGGTGAGTGGGGCGGGGGGGGGTGGGTGTGGTGGTGCAGGCATGGGCCAGTACTCCAGGTAGGCGTAGAGATCCTCCAAGCCGCAGGCTGCCCTGTAGAGGAGTTATACCCCGCCCCTCCGACACTCCCACAATGGTGGCCTGCCTGCAAAAGACATTTTATTATTTTAAATTTTAAAACGTTGGAGAGAGGGCACCTCCATTTTGAAGCATCCTCTCCCTTCCTTACTTGCCATCAAGCCTGCTGCTCCGTTCAAGCTGGAAGGCCTCTGATTGGTCCTCCAGCTTCGAGACTGCACCCACCACTTTTAATTGGATGGAGAGTCCACCCTCTGGCCATTAATTGGTTGCTCCAGGGAAAATCACAATGAATGACTGTTTCTCACACAGTGTAGGCTTCTGACCCACATTTCAGCCTGACAGCGAGGTTCAGAAGCCTTTAGGGAAAACCCTGCCCCAGGTGACAGGTCACTTCGCAGAGTCTGCTCCTTAAGATGCATTACAGGCTGCACGATGTATTTAATCCACCAAGCCACCATCCTGGGTCAAGGTGCCATATTTGGATAATTCCTTTAGATTGCACCTCCAAAAGGTGTAAGAGGTGGCAACAACAAGCCTCAGACTTAACCAAATCGTATTTGGGGACAGATCCAATAGTCTGGCTCCTGGTTTTGACCATCCATGCAATTTTTAGGCAAAGCTTAATTGCTTCAGATGTGCTGCAAATGACACGGGACTGGATTTTATGGCCCCAACCTCTCCTGGGTGCGATTGGAGATGGGGGGCCTGTAGAATCATGACGGGGGAGGGCAGAAGACCCATCGCCGCCCCGTCACCAAACAATACTGCCAGGGGCCGGGATAGGCTGACTATTAACGGCCACTTATGGGCTTCTTCCCGCTACTGGGGGGGCGTGGGGGTTTGCCTCTGCCACGCGGGGAGGACGCTTTATAAAACGAGGTGCCCTCCCTCTGTGCTTGGGGGCGGGGGGTGCCCCTCCTCCGTGGGCAATCTGAAGCCAATGGAGGGCCCCGGCCAGTAGAAAATGCACCTCGCAGAACTCTGTTCCCCCCTGGTCTTTACGACCACCTTCCCCAACACCCTCACTGAGGCCTTCCGGACTGGCCCCGCTGACCCCACCTCACTCACGTTGGGTCTGGGCTCCAGTGCTGGGTCCAAGGCCTCTGCAATATCACAGTGGCCACTGCTCCCGGTGGCACTGCTGAGCTGCCGGCTCTGGGAGACGGGATCCCCATCTTTAAAGGGATGGAATCCTGGCGCAGAACAGTTAGACAAAAAAAATGCTGGATCACTCCAGGAGAGGGGCGTGAAAAGGCCGAGGCAGAGTTCCCTCCGCCTTTTTGGCCTGGCGCTGGGAGCCCACCTCCTACTACACAAAATTCAACCCATTAAATGGGGCATTTGTAACTGTTCCCCTTTATCACCTGGACAGTTTTAAGTTGTAGGCCACATACCCATGGGCAAGGGCTACCTGGTCCCAAATGGATCTGTACAGTGTCCTTCACTCATCTATTGAATGGTTAGAATATTTAGATTGTAAACTTGACTTGACAGTCTATGTAAATACAGCTGCAATGAGAAAGAGTTTCACCCTTATTCATCATTGGTCATATACCATGTACACAATTCCTAACTGAAAGGCTATTGTCTTCGGCCCCGACACAAAGTCCAGACCCTCGCCACAACTCCATTCAATTCCCTGGTTGCTCTCAGGCTAAATCCGTTTGACTCTAAGCAAAGTTTCCAACCTCATATTCTCTCTGTCACAAAGACCGCCTACTCAGTCAACCTATGTTAGCTTCCTTGCCTCTGAGTCAGAAGGCTGTGGTTTCAAGTCCCACTCCAGAGGCTTGACACAAAAATCTGGGCTGACAGTCTTACTACAGTACTGAGGGAGTGCTGCACTGTCAGCAGTGCATCTTTCAGACGAGACCTTAAACCGAGACCCCGTCTGCGCTATCTGGTGGACGTAAAAGAATCCGTGGCACTATTTTGAAGAAGAGCAGAGGAGTTATCCCTGTTGTCCTGGCCAATATTTATCCCTCAATCAGCATCACAAAAAAAACGGATTAACTGGTCATTGTCACATTGCTGTGAGAGCGTGCTGTGCGCAAATGAGCTGCCACGATTCCTACATTACAACAGTGACTGCACTTCAAAATTACTTCATTCGCTGTAAAGCACTTTGTAATATCCTGAGGTAGTGAAAAGTACTATATAAAATGCATGTTTTCCTTTCTTCTTTATTTACACTGCTGTTACATCAACCACCCTATCCCACCTTCACACTCACTGGTACCTTTGTCACCTTGAGACTCTTACTTCAGTGACCTCATAGCTGGCCTTTCATTCTCAATGATTCATAAAGTTCAGTTCGTCCAAAGGCTGCTGCAAATATTCTAAACCACACCAAGTCACACTAACCCAATGCACCCATGTTCACTGGCTTTTAGGACGGTATTTTATGCATCCCGCAGCATCTCCAATGGCAGAACCAGAAGTTGGCGATGCTTCCGCTTCAGCCCTTTTTGCTGGTTCCCACACGATCGCATATTTAAATTTAAGTGCCAGCGGCAGGCACGGGAAATACGTGCGATCATGCGGTAGAGACAGACTTTCATTGGTGGACCCTGCAGTAAATCTGCAAAGCACTGTTAATGCCACAGCTATAAATCTTTCCACAGTGCAAGTCTGGAGGTTCAGCAGACTGCTGGGTCTTTCATTTTACCTAAGACATCTTTTTTCATCTTGCTTAAATCAAATATTTTTCAGTCCTTCATCTCTTAAAATCTCTCCCACCCCAGCACCAACTCCCCTTTATATTTGACTCCTCTCACCATCACCACCCACACCAGCACCATCATGGCAGCCAGCATGCAGCGTCCTGCCCCACAGTTCAGTGATGTCTCCCTGCAGGCTCTTCTCCAAGCCGTCAGGGAAAGGTAGGAGGTCCTCTTCCCAAGGGATGGACTAAAAAGAC
This sequence comes from Heterodontus francisci, assembly GCF_036365525.1. NCBI lineage: Eukaryota > Metazoa > Chordata > Chondrichthyes > Heterodontiformes > Heterodontidae > Heterodontus > Heterodontus francisci. Next base: position 60,576,748 of record NC_090373.1, on the reverse strand, counting down.
CCTCCTACCTGACCAAGGCGGCCTGGACGAAGGTAGTGGAGGAGGTCTCAAACCGTGAGGTCACAGGTAGAACCTGGGTACAGTGTCAGAAATGGGTCAATGACTTGCTCAGATCTGCGAGGGTAAATGATGTTGCCAAAGCTGTACAAGCGTTTTGCACCTTGGGTCTGGAGAGTGTGTTTATGGCATTGGGCAGTCATGGCATTCGTTCGAATATGTGATCAGCCTTGGTGCCAAATACCACATGATTGTACAGAATGTGAGTGTGTGGCATATATTTGTGCTTGGATGCAACATGCGAATGACAGTCTAGAATGAGTGATGTCGATGCATGTGGGCAATGCTTCTGAGGCATCGTTTGATGTTTCATTAAATCAGCACCTTCTGCAGGATAATCCCTTAATCTGCATCAGTGGACCAAAATAGGTGGAGGCGTGTCTGATTTAAGAATAATGACACCAGCAGAGGAGGAGGCAACAGAGTTGGCTGGAGAGCAAGGAGGTAGAGCAATTGCTGATGGCAAGGCAGGATCATCAAGACATAAGGATGAAGTGTTAAATTTACTGTTGCAGCTATATGTGAACATAGGAGGAATGTGTGTTAAAGTGTTGACCTCATGATGTAATGATGCTTAATATGTCTCTGTTTGTTTTGCCACTGTAAGTGCTGCACTCTACCAGCTGAACGCCATGAAGAACAAGCCATTGCCTATGGGGAAGATGCTTCCATTGCCCCAGAGGGTGCACCATCACCTGTCTCTTCTTTCACCTCCACCAGCGCAGATACATCCACATGGTCCACAGAGGGTTTCACATTAGAATCAGGGTCACAATCTGGTAGGCACGACACAGACACATCCCAGCAGCTGAGGGAGCATGTTACAGCTAGGTCCCCTGACAATCAGAGGACTTCTGGGAACCAGGCCCTGCTCAGTCTCACGCTGATAATGATCCTCTATTTGAGGCTACAAGAAGTCTGCTGGAAGTGCAGATAAATCATGAGGAAAATATATCTTAGATGCCTGAGGTCCTGCGTGGCTTTGCACGTGCCATGGAGGAGTCCATGCAAGCGATAATGTCTGCCATGTCTGTCTGCCATGTCCCAGGGATATGAGCATATGGCTTCCTCAATGTAGATTTTAGCAAGCTCTATGGCCAGTCTGGTGGAGCACACAACCCATATGTGTTCTGACCTGCACTCCATCGCTGTGACCTTGGGCTCAATGCAGCAGTGGCTAAGCGAGAGGGGGACGAGAAACCTGAACGTCTGTCCGGGTACCCCGTCCCCTCAGGGAGACAGGCAGGTGCCATCGTGCAGCCCAATGGAAGAGTGCATGCCAGCTGCTCCAGAGCCTTCCTCTCAGGACAGCCCCGGGGTAAGTGACATTTCCTCTTCCCTCCCGCCAGCCCCTCCAACATTGACCCCCTTACCTTCAGCAAGCGAGCCCATGGGGAATGTTCAAGCTGGAGACCCCCAGTAGGATGGAGCCTTCAAGGTCCCATACCTCCAGAGGATGCCAGCCACGGTCATCCAGGACAGCGGGGTAGTACAATAAGCAGACCACCCCCACCTCAGCTGCTAATGTTGGGGTAGGACCTAGACGTAGTGGCAGAAAAAGGAAAATAAAAGAATTATGAGCATGAAGGTGCCACGGATGGTTATGATAGTGTAAAAACAAAGAATAATAGTGTAAAATACATTCATTTGATTTACTTTTTCATACATTCTCATTGATCATTTAAACTTAGCGATCTGAAGAAGATAATGATTATTGTTGCCTTGTGGCTGGCACACATTTATGTTTTCAAAGGATTTTAGAGAATTACCATTGGGTTGTTATAGTTGACGTTTGTGGCTTCAGTCTTGGTTTAGTGATACAGCACTGAAACAGGCCCTTTGGCCCACCAAGTCTGTGCCGACCATTAACCACCCATTTATACTAATCCTACACTAATCCCATATTCCTACCACATCCTCACCTGTCCCTATATTCCCCTACCACCTACCTATACTAGGGGCAATTTATAATGGCTAATTTACCTATCAACCTGCAACTCTTTGGCATGTGGGAGGAAACCGGAGCACCCAGAGGAAACCCACGCAGACACAGGGAGAACTTGCAAACTCCACACAGGCAGTACCCAGAATTGAACCCGGGTCGCTGGAACTGTGAGGCTGTGGTGCTAACCACTGCGCCACTGTGCTGCTTGTTTCATGAAGACTTTTAGTAGTATTCCTTAGTGACATGCCTTTCAATGCAAGTTCTGTAAACCTTCTCTTACAAGCCCTGTATAGTAGCTGCTGCAGCTTCATTGTAACCCGGATCGGTCTTAATGTGCCGGTCTGATCAAAGTGCTGTAATGGTGCAGCTTCTTATGTTCCAAGGGAAATGCCTGGATGCAAGATACTATTACCGTGGAGGCGCAGGTAGTTTACAGCAAAGTTCATAACAGAATGGATGTTAAGCTCATCTCCAGTGTAGGTGAAATTGTTGATGCTACTCAACATGTGCTTCTACGTTATAGCAATGAAGCAGATCGCGGGGGTATCTGAACATTCTGCGAGGTTGAATTTTCATGTTTTTGAGCTTTAATTAGGTAGGTACATCACTCTTTGCGGAAACGTCCAAAGATGAGGTTCTCTCCGATGTCCCTTGCACATCTCTCCATGACCCTAACATCCGTAAAGTTCTCCATCACATTATTGTTCTCCTCCTCAGGCTCTTCATATTCATTTTCATCTGAGGAGGACTGCTGCTCCTCCTGTTACTATAAATGCAAAATATGTCTGCATTGCATGGCCAGGTTTTGCAAGGCACAGCAGACAGCATAGTGCGTAGTGAATAGCCCCTCCAGACCAGTCAAGGCAGTGGAGGTGCATTTTCAGAAAGCCTATGCTATATTCGATAATGGTTCTGGTGGATGGGTGAGCAGCATTGTATCACACTTCAGCTGTGCTTTGGGGATGATGCACTGATGTCATTAACCATGTCCAAAGAGAGTACCCCAGGATCCAGCCGTCGACCTGGGCTGGTGCTTTAAAAAGCCCTGGTAGCTGTGAGTCACTCAAATTGTATGAGTCGTGACAACTCACTGGGAAGCGAGCATAGAGCTGCATTATTTTTGCATGCGGTCACAAACCAGTTGAATGGTCAAAGAGTGAAAGCCTTTGCGAGTCACAAATACAGCAGACTGCTGCCGGGGAGCTGTCATGGCCACATGAGTGCAGGCCTTGCACTCTAGGGAATTGAGCAATGGCGCCGAAGGCCGCTGACCTTGCTACCTGGCTGTCCTCATCTACTGGGAAACAGATGAAATCATTGGCATGACAGAATAGGGCATTGGTAACCTCTTTGATGCACCTATGAGTAGCAGCCTGTGAGATGCCATAAATGTCAGCTGCTGAGCCCTGGAAAGCACCGCTAGCAACATAATTGAGTGCAGCAGTAATCTTGAGGGCAACTGGCATAGTAATGTCACCAGAACCACACGGTTGCAAGTCATGCTGAATGATCGCACAAATTTTGGTGACCAACTCGTGACATCCTCAGGCATCTCTGGCACTGACTGTCGGACATCTAATGGTAGATTGTCCTTGTCCTGAGGATGCGCTGATGCACCAGCGCCAGTCTTCTGTAATGCCTTCTCCAGATGGCCTCATTCTGAGCAGCCTCTCCCTCTTGTGCAGTTTGCTGCTGGCTTAGAGGCATCAACTGCTGAACTGCAAGAGCCCTCCTCAGTTGCATCCTCTGCTCTTCTTCCTGTGGTAGGAGAAAAATTGGGTGTTTGAGACCCATGTCTTTGCAGCTTTGCAACTGTTAAAATGAGATCAGCGTTAAAATTCACCTGTGTTTTGCCATAGAGCTCTGCCATTGAAATAATGAGCAGATAGCTTGCAGGTGACTCACATTACACACAGCCTGAAATCCACCCACCCATCATTCGTCTCCTCCCAATCAATTTGAAATCCTTGAATGGCCATGTGGTTTCCAGGATCATTTGAAAAAATAGTGCGTGTGATAATTGAGGCAAGTTTCCCCACCTTCCAACCTCCTCCTGCCACCTTCCAACCTGCACCCATCATTACCTTAAGCCTTCCCTCTGTGACCCTTGAAACTCCCCCATTACCTTGGACCACATAACTATAAACTTACACATGCCATCCCTCCCCCCGTTCCTACACCTGTGGCTATCGAAATGCCTACTCTAAACCTTGAGCCTCCAAAAATCGAGCTAGAAATCATGGCCAAGTCCTGTTCCCCTCCCTATGACGATATTGAATACCCAACCCTTAGTTTTGACCGTTCCCCCTCAATGAATCCAACTGCCTCCTGTGACTGTGACCGTACCCTCCACCAGCCAATACCCTGAGTTTACCCCACAGCACTCATGTGGACAACACTCACCCCACTCTTTAGGCCCGTCATGCACTTACCTTCCAGGAGAGGAGCGGACCTGCGGGAAGAGCACAGAGTGGGCAGCCGATAAATACAGCCTGAGGATCACGGCCTATAGCAGTTGCCTTCTGGGAGAGCAGCGGAGAGGAAACCAGGCGCACCGGAGTTTGAAAACCGTGAACATCACAGGAAAGCGGCAAGGTGGTTAGTTGGTGAGTAACTGCTGTTAGGGAGTATCAGTAAATAGCAGGGTGAGTACATTACTGTTAGGGTGCGTGTGTTGTCATGCTGGACCCCCAGCTGCCAAGAATGAGGCATATTAATTTTGCCACATGGACATTAACTTTCAAATTGTTGCTGGGAAGAGAGAAGGCTTGTTACAAGAGCTGGCAGATAATTGGCTGGAAAAGGCATTTGCATATTAACAGACAGTGCTTGGGTGGACAAAGGACCATTCCCTGACACACTCAACCCACAATGGACCTTGATCACCAGGTATTGTGTGTAAGAGGAGTATTCCGGAGACTGCTAAGGTGATACAATCCAGGACTGGTTAGACCAGCTGGTCACATGACTAACTGGCTGCTCCAGGGTCTTTTGAACTAGCCACAGAGAGTTTGAGGAGAAAGACTGTTTGCTCCTGGACTGAAAAGATCTCTCCTGTCTGCTCCCATCTCTTTCTCACAAGCCTCTGAATCCACTGAAGACACATGAACCCCAAGAAAGAAAAGTCTCCTGCAGCGAACAAGGTTTAAGAAGAATACTGGACCCAACGAAAAGCAAGATCTACCTACAATCAAGGACTCTACAGTGAGCTCAAAGAACCATAACAAAAACTCCTCAGATATTGCCTCAAAATTTTCCACTTTATTTTTTTCTTCTGCTCTTTTCTGTCTCTATTTGAGTATGTGCATCGCGTGTGCATGCTTGCGTGGACGAGTCATGTATTTTGTTATTCATAAATGGGATGTGGGCGTCACTGGCTAGGCCAGCATTTATTGCCCAGTCCTAATTGCCCTTGAGAAGGTGGTGGTGAGATGCCGTCTTGAACCGCTGCAGTCCATGGGAGGTAGGTACACCCACAGTGCTGTTAGGAAGGAAGTTCCAGGATTTTGACCCAGCAACAGTGAAGGAATGGCAATATAGTTCCAAGTCAGGATGGTGTGTGACTTGGAGGCGATATTGCAGGTGGTGGTGCTCCCAGGCATTTGCTGCCCTTGTTCTTCTAGTTGGTAGAGGTCGTGGGTTTGGAAGGTGCTGTCTAAGGAGCCTTGGTGTGTTGCTGCAGTGCATCTTATAGATGGTACACACTGCTTCCACTGTGTGTCGGTGGTGGAGGGAGTGAATGTTTGTAGATGGGGTGCCAATCAAGTGGGCTGCTTTGTCCTGGATGGTGTCGAGCTACCGTAGGTGTCAACCGAATTAGAGTTCAAGTTTAATAAATTTCAACTTTTGTTCTTTAAACCTAAGAAAAGCTGTTTGTGCTGGTTTCTTTGTGTTATAATTGGAAAGTGGTGAACAAGGCTTCACCAAGGGGGAGTTAAAAACACGGTGTGTTTAAAATTAAACCCTGTCACAATAAGACCAGGTGAAGGCTGATTGGACCCTTAGACACCTTTCTCACCTGGTCGTAACAGAAATTTTGGTGCTAGCTTCTGGGATTGACCCACAGACAAATGAGAGAAATTGGAAGTGAGAAGCCAAATTGTTCCCAAACAAAAAAGAGCAAGATTTCAGTACAGGTTTTCTTGTGGTTCTGTGTGCTAACATGTCTGTGACTGAAGCTAGTAGCTCCCCAAGCCAGGATGAAGTAACTTAGGATAAGTTAAAAGCACTATCTATGGAGGAGTTGAGGAAAATGGCTGAGCAGGGTGGGATCACTGTATGTGGCAAGGCGAGGAAGTCTGAACTCTTAAGGTTAGTGGCCAACCATTTTTCCCTTGAATCTGAAGAAGCAGAAACAGGGTTAGACGTAGATCCCGACAGAGTATTGCTAGCAAAGTTACAATTGTAACCCCGGAAACTTGAATTAGAGGAGAGGGAGAAAGAAACAGCCTTCCAGAAGGAACGTGAAGAAAATGAAAAGCAGGAGAGGAAGAGAGAAAGAATATTCCAGAAGGAATATGAAGAAAGAGAGCTGAAGCAGCTTGTGTTAACTAGGGGGTGACAGAGTAACCCCAGTGAAAGCATGGTCAATATGGAGGAACGTAATTCAGGGCTGGGTACAGAATTGTTCAAACTAGCTCAACTAATTACAAAATTCAATGAGGAAGATGTGCAAGAATTTTTTGTGTCGTTTGAGAAACTGGCAAGGCAGCTAAAATGGCCAGCTGAGACCTGGCTTCTTTTACTACAAAGCAACCTAACTGGAAAAGCCGATGAGATTTATTCCCTGTTGCCAGATGAGAGTTTATCAAATTATGTACTGACAAAAAACGCAATCCTCGCGGCATATGAATTAGTACCCGAAGCCTATCGCCAAAAGTTTTGAACCCTCAAGCTAATCAAACTTATCTGGAGTTTGAAAGAAAAGCTGGCTTTTGACCAGTGGGTGAGGGCTCTTAAAGTACAGCTCAGCTATGAGAATCTCAGAGAAATAATTCTGTTAGAGGAATTTAAACACTCTCTCCCACTCTCCATAAAGACCCATGTAGAGGAGCAGTGGGTCCAGAGAGCCCGGCAAGCAGCCGTTCTGGGCCTGTGAGTTTGCTTTAATTTATAAGTCTGTTTCCCAGGGGAGAACCTTTCCTGATCACCCATACAAATCCGAAAAGGACAAAGGGTGGGAAGGTGATAGGATCCCGAGCAGTTCTGGGAGAGAAAGGAAAGCAGGAGACACAGGGGGCCCTCCTCTAGCCTAAAAGGAAAGTGCTAGGAGCAGGAATGAGAACCGGAGACCTGTGTGCTTCCATTGTAATAAAGCAGGACATTTAAAAGCAGACTGCTGGAAACTGAAGGGAAAACCTATAGGGTTAATCAGGGCATATCCACTCAGTGAAGAAGAGACCTTGATGGAAAGCACAGTAGAACAAGCTGTGGCTTTGACTGCAGCAAGAGTGCAACCCAGGAAGCTTATGGCTGCAAGTGCAGGAAACTTTAATAGAATTCCTGAAGGTTATCAGGGTTTTGTGTCTGAAGGGAAAGTAACTCCATATCCCTCGAGTGGGGCAAGGAAGCCCATAGTAATTCTCAGGGATGCAAGGGCAAGTAGATCCCTTTTACTGGGAAAAGGCCTGACCTTTCCCCCAGAGAGTGCAGTGAACACCAGAATGGTGGTATTGGAGGGCAGTGTATGCCTGTACCTGTACACCAGATGCACTTGGAGTGCAACCTAATTTCGGGACTGGTGACTGTAGGGATTGTCCCTAGTTTGCCTGTGGACGGGGTCGACCTGCTCCTAGGTAATGATCTGGCTGGGGTGAAGGTGGTAGCCCCCCCAGTAGTGAAAGAAAGACCACAGGAGGTCAAAGAGACATGGCAGTGGCAGGAGACGGACCCCTGCAGTTTCCCTGAATGTGCAGTGGATCAGGCCATGATCAAACCAGCTCCCCCAGAGGAGACTAAATAGGCACTGCAGGCAGATAACCAGGTCTGTCTGAGACTTTCTTTGGAAATTTAAGAGACCCAGGGAATAAATTAAATGGATTTTCCGTAACTGAGGCTCAGTGAGCCGACCCAGTATTGCGAGAGTTAGCACAGGCTGCCCAGTCTGAAAGTGAAGCAGAGGGAGTCCCTGATTGCTACTATTTAAAGAATGAGGTACTGATGAGGAAATGGAGTTCTGCTCACAGACCTGAGAGCAAGGAGTGGACAGTAGTTCACCAGTTAGTGGTGCCACAGAGGTGAAATATTAAGAAAGGCCCACGAGACTACAGTGGCTGTACACGAGGTATACGAAGACCAAAACCCACATTAGACAACGGTTTGACTGGCCAAAACTCCATAAAGATGTGGTGGAGTACTGCAGGAGTTGCCACATGTGCCAGATTGAGGGAAAACCCCAACCTACTGTGAAACCTGCACCCCTAAGTCCTGTGCTGGTGTTAGGAGGATCCTCCAGCAGAGGGCTGTTGAACTGTAAGGGACCCCCACCGAAAACAAAAGTGGACAGGCAAGCACAAGGCTGGCAAAAGGTTATACAGGGAAGGGGAAAAAGTGACCTAGAGGGCAGGTTAAAGGGAATCTGGGAGGAATCCCGGATGAAAACCCCTACTGTCCGGGGTTTGCAACCCCGAAAAATGTGAAACGTTCGACCCCACATTCTCCTATGTAATTGCAGACACTACAAGCACCCCACCAGAGTTGCTAACAGCATTTACAGGAACATGCAGAGACAAAGAAAGACCTCTAGGCGGCAGAGAAACAATGAGGGTGATACCTCACCTAGTCAAAGTGCTTGAGGGGAGTGCAGTAGAGTTTGCACAAATATCTGCAGGCAGGACTGTCCCAGAGGACAAAGGGGAGATTAGCAAAGAATCCTCCCCCGCAGTCAGAAAAAAAGGAACCACCCATCCCCCTAAAGTCAAAAGCCTTTGCATGACTCAGCAAAGCACTGAAGGAGAGTTCAGGGTAGACCTTCCCACTACTGACTCTCCTGAATAAAAATTCCAACACAGGGCTAATTAAACCTAACCATCTCAAAGACCCAAGGCAGCCATGGAAATGGGCAAACTGAAGAAAAACTTCCCCAAAAAAACACATGTTTATTGAGATGTCAAAAAAGGGGCAATTAAAGCAGCACTGGCACTAAAAAAAAGACAGGCTGTAATAAGTTTTAGGATTTATGAATGAATGAGAGAAATGCATGTTCTTTTTCTGTATCTTATATTTTATCTCAACCCTTTTAATGAAATGTGCCTTCTCTCAAATTGCATTACATTCTGCTGGGTGTGGAGGTGACATGCTAGCTAGACCCCCAGCTGCCAAGAATGAGGCATATTAATTTTGCCACATCGACATTAACTTTCAAATTGTTGTTTGGAAGAAGAGAAGGCCTGTTATGCATATTAACAGACAGTGCTTGGGAGGACAAAGGACCATTCCCTGACACATTCAACCCACAATGGACCTTGACCACCAGGTATTGTGTGTAATAAGAGCATTCCAGAGACTATTAAGGTGATACAATCCAGGACTGATTAGACCAGCTGGACACATGACTAACTGGCTGCTCCAGGGTCTTTTGAACTAGTCACAGAGAGTTTGAGGAGAAAGACTGTTTGCTCCTGGACTGAAAAGATCTCTCCTGTCTGCTCCCATCTCTTTCTCACAAGACTCTGAATCCACTGAAGACACATGAACCCCAAGAGAGAAAAGTCTCCCATAGCGAACAAGGTTTAAGAAGAATATTGGGGCCCAACGAAAAGCAAGATCTACCTACAATCAATGACTCTATGGTGAGCTTGAAGAACCGTAACCAAAACTCTTCAGATATTGCCTCAAACTTTTCCACTATTTTTTTCTTCTGCTCTTTTCTGTTTCTATTTGCATGTGTGTATCGGGTATGCATGCATGCGTGGGCGTGTCTTGTATCTGTAGGTGTTAACCAAGTTAGAGTTTATGTTTAATAAATTTCAACTTTTCTTCTTTAAACCTAAGGAAACCTGATTGTGCTGGTTTCTTTGCCTTATAATTGGAAAGTGGTGAACAAGGATTCACCAAGGGGGAGCTAAAAACGCATTGTGTTTAAAATTAAACCCTGTTACAGTAAGACCAGGTGAAGGCTGAGAGGGTCCCCCAAGGACCACCAGGCAGTCAAAAAGAATCAGGCAGGTAGTGCAGGAGACTCCTGAGTGCATCTCACTCTCCAACAGGTATTCAATTCTGAATACTGAGGAAAGTGATGCTTCACCTGGGGAGTGCAGCTAGATCCAAGTCCATGGCACCACAGGTGGCTCAGCTGCACACTGTGGGGTACAGGGAAGACTGGGAGAGCCATAATGATAGGTGATTCAATAGTCAGGGGAACAGACAGGTGTTTCTGTGGCCGCAGAGATGAATTCAGGATGTTGTGTTGCCTCCCTGGTGCCAGGGTCAAGGATGTCATGAGCGGCTGCAGAGCGCCCTGAAGGGGGAGGGTGAACAGCCAGCAGTCGTGGTCTACAACGGAACCAATGACATAGGTAGAAAGAGGGATGGGGTCCTGCAGTCAGAATTTAGGGAGCTAGGTAAGAAATTTAGCAAGCAGGACCTCAAAAGTAGTAATCTCCAGATTACTCGCAGTGCCACAAGCAAGTGAGTATAGAAAAAGAAGGATAAGATAGATGAATGCGTGGCTAGAAAGATGGTGCAGGAGGGAGAGCTTTAGACTCCTGGGACATTGGGACCGCTCTGGGGGAGATTGGACCTGTACAGGCTGGATGGGTTGCACCTGAACAGAGCCGGGACTGAGTTCCTTGCGGGACATTTTGCTAATGCTGTTGGGGAGGGTTTAAGCTAGTTTGGCAGGGGAATGGGGACCGGAGGGTAGACTCAATTGGGACAAAATCAGAAATGAAAGTGGAAGGCAGAAAATTAATGGATGCATCTGGAAGATAGAGGAAACAAAGGTTAGAAAATTTAAAAAAAAAAGAGTTTGGCAGTGCTCAAGGGTATCTATTTCAATGCAAGAAGTATAGCAAAGAAAGCAGCTCAGCTGAGGGCACAGATAGACACGTGGCAGTGTGATATCATAGCTATTACAGAAACATGGCTTAAGGAGGGACAGGAATGGCAGCTCAACATTCCTGGTTACAGGGTTTCTAGTCGCAGAAAGAAGGGGGAGTAGTAATTTTGGTCAAGAAAACTATTATAGCTGTGAGGAAGGATGATATCTTGGAAGGTTCATCAAATGAGGCCATATGGATTGAGCTAAGGAACAAAAAAGGGGCAATCACACTGTTGGGAGTGTACTATAGAACCCCAAACAGTCAGAGGGAGATAGAAGAGCAGGTATGTAGGCAAATCTCTGAGAAGTGCAAGAACAAAAGGGCAGTAATAGTAGGGGATTTTAACTACCCCAATATTAACTGGGATAGTTTTAGTGTGAAAGGAATTGAGGGAGCAGAATTCTTGAGGTGCATTCAGGAGAAGATTTTTGGCCAATACGTAGCAAGTCCAACAAAAGAGGGTGCAGTTTTAGACTTAGTTTTAGGAAATAAAGCTGGGCAGGTGGAAGGAGTGGCAGTGGGAGAGCATTTTGGTGGTAATGATCATAATTCAGTCTGTTTTAACATAATTATGGAAAAGAACAGAGATAGAACAGAAGTTAGAGTTCTCAATTGGGGCAAGGCCAATTTTACTAAACTGAGGAGTGATTTAGCGAAAGTGGACTGGAAACAGCTACTTGAAGGTAAATCAGTGTCCGAGCAGTGGGAGACATTCAAAGGGGAGATTCAAGGAGTTCAGAGTAAACATGTTCCCACAAAGAAAAAGGGTGAGACGGCCAAATCTAGAGCCCCATGGATGTCAGGGAGCTTAAAGGGTAAGATAAGACAAAAAAGGAAGCTTATGTCTAGCACCAAGAACTATAGAAAGCTGAGAGGAGTATAGAAAGTGGAGGGGTGAAATCAAAAAGGAAATTAGGAAAGCAAAGAGAGGGCATGAAAGAATATTGGCAAGCAAAATCAAGGTGAACCCAAAGATGTTTTATCAATACATTAAGAGTAAGAGGATAACTAAGGAGAGAGTCTTTTTCTTTTTTTCTTTTTCTTTTGGGCCTCCTTATCTCGAGAGACAATGGATACGCGCCTGGAGGTGGTCAGTGGTTTGTGAAGCAGCGCCTGGAGTGGCTATAAAGGCCAATTCTGGAGTGACAGGCTCTTCCACAGGTGCTGCAGAGAAATTTGTTTGTTGGGGCTGTTGCACAGTTGGCTCTCCCCTTGTGCCTCTGTCTTTTTTCCTGCCAACTACTAAGTCTCTTCGACTCGCCACAATTTAGCCCTGTCTTTATGGCTGCCCGCCAGCTCTGGCGAATGCTAGCAACTGACTCCCACGACTTGTGATCAATGTCACAGGATTTCATGTCGCGTTTTCAGACGTCTTTATAACGGAGACATGGACGGCCGGTGGGTCTGATACCAGTGGCGAGCTCGCTGTACAATGTGTCTTTGGGGATCCTGCCATCTTCCATGCGGCTCACATGGCCAAGCCATCTCAAGCGCCGCTGACTCAGTAGTGTGTATAAGCTGGGGGTGTTGGCCGCTTCAAGGACTTCTGTGTTGGAGATATAGTCCTGCCACCTGATGCCAAGTATTCTCCGAAGGCAGCGAAGATGGAATGAATTGAGACGTCGCTCTTGGCTGGCATACGTTGTCCAGGCCTCGCTGCCGTAGAGCAAGGTACTGAGGACACAGGCCTGATACACTCGGACTTTTGTGTTCCGTGTCAGTGCGCCATTTTCCCACACTCTCTTGGCCAGTCTGGACATAGCAGTGGAAGCCTTACCCATGCGCTTGTTGATTTCTGCATCTAGAGACAGGTTACTGGTGATAGTTGAGCCTAGGTAGGTGAACTCTTGAACCACTTCCAGAGCGTGGTCGCCAATATTGATGGATGGAGCATTTCTGACATCCTGCCCCATGATGTTCGTTTTCTTGAGGCTGATGGTTAGGCCAAATTCATTGCAGGCAGACGCAAACCTGTCGATGAGACTCTGCAGGCATTCTTCAGTGTGAGATGTTAAAGCAGCATCGTCAGCAAAGAGGAGTTCTCTGATGAGGACTTTCCGTACTTTGGACTTCGCTCTTAGACGGGCAAGGTTGAACAACCTGCCCCTGATCTTGTGTGGAGGAAAATTCCTTCTTCAGAGGATTTGAACGCATGTGAAAGCAGCAGGGAGAAGAAAATCCCAAAAAGTGTGGGTGCGAGAACACAGCCCTGTTTCACACCACTCAGGATAGGAAAGGGCTCTGATGAGGAGCCACCATGTTGAATTGTGCCTTTCATATTGTCATGGAATGAGGTGATGATACTTAGTAGCTTTGGTGGACATCCGATCTTTTCTAGTAGTCTGAAGAGACCACGTCTGCTGACGAGGTCAAAGGCTTTGGTGAGATCAATGAAAGCAATGTAGAGGGGCATCTGTTGTTCACGGCATTTCTCCTGTATCTGACGAAGGGAGAACAGCATGTCAATAGTCGATCTCTCTGCACGAAAGCCACACTGTGCCTCAGGGTAGACGCGCTCGGCCAGCTTCTGGAGCCTGTTCAGAGCGACTCGAGCAAAGACTTTCCCCACTATGCTGAGCAGGGAGATTCCACGGTAGTTGTTGCAGTCACCGCGGTCACCTTTGTTTTTATAGAGGGTGATGATGTTGGCATCGCGCATGTCCTGGGGTAATTTATATTAAAGGCATATAAATACATGTTTTTTATTTTTTCAGTGATTAAATCATATGGTCAATGTCTGTGTAAATAGCAGGCTTATAGGATGATCTAGAAGTGCTGGGCTTTAATCATCATATAGACTGGACATACCAAATTTATGGTAATGGTGTGAAGAATAAGTTCATGGAATGCATTTGAGATAGTTTTCTAGATTAAAATGTCAAGGATCCAACTGGGGAGCAGGCTATTTTCAATCTAGTATTGTACAATGAGACAGTGTTGATTAATAACCTTGTAATAAAGAAGCCTCTGGGGAAGAGTGATGATAATGTGATAGAATTTTATATTGAGTTTGAGAATGATTTGGTTACATTTGAAACCAGGGTCTTAAATCTGAACTAAGTAAACTATATAGTTATGAGGCATGAGGAACTTAAAGAAATAATACTGGAAAAATTATGGCTGACATCTGCTGGACCTGATGATCATTAGCTTATGGTGTTAAAAGAGGTAGCTACAGAGATAGCGGATGAATTAGTTTTGATCTGCCAGCATTTTCTAGATTCTAGAATAGTCCCCATGGATTGGAAGGTAGAAAATGTAGTCCCACTATTCAAGAAAGGAGGGAGAGAGAAAACGGGGAACTATAAGCCAGTTTAGCCTGACATTAGTAAAAGGGAAAATGCTAGAATCTATTAGGGAGATGATATCAGGGTGCTTAGAAAATCAGAATATGATTAGGCAGTCAACGCAGATTTATGAAAGGAAAAGCGTGTTTGACAAATCTTTGAGTTTTGTTGAGGTTGTAACTAGCAGGGTAGATAAGGGGGAACCAGTGGATGTATTGTATTTGGATTTTCAAAAAACATTCAATAAGGTGCCACACATGAGGCCATGTGAAATTGAGCATAATAGATGATGGTTGGCTAATGGACAGAAGGCAGAAAGTACGAATAAACTGCTCATTTTTGGGATCACAGGGTGTAAATGGTGTTAGGCTGCGAGGAACCATGCTTGTGCCTCAGCTATTTACAATCTATAGCAATGAGTTAGAAGATGGGGACCAAATGCTATGCATCCAAGTTTGCTGGCAATGTAAAGATAGGTGGGAAAGTAAGCTCTGAGGCTGCAAGAGAAATAAACAGGTTGAGTAAATGGGCAGGAAGGTGGCAGATAGAATATAATGTGAAGTGTGCAGTTATCCACTTTGGTAAGAAAAATAGAAAAGCAGAATATTTTTTAAATGGTAAGAGACTGGAAAATGTTAGTATTCAGAGGGACCTGGATGTCCTCGTACATGAATCACAAAAAGTTGACTTGCAGAAACAGCAAGCAATTAGAAAAGCAAATGGTATATTAGCCTTCATTACAAAGGGATTTGAGTATAAGAGTAAAGGAAGTCTTACTGCAATTATATAAGAACTTGGTGAGAGCACACCTGGAATATTGTGTATAGTTTTGGTCTCTTTACCCAAGAAAGGATATACTTGCTTTAGAGGGTGTGCAGACCATGACTCATGGCCCTCCTGCTTTGGGC
Organism: Heterodontus francisci; assembly: GCF_036365525.1. Taxonomy (NCBI): domain Eukaryota; kingdom Metazoa; phylum Chordata; class Chondrichthyes; order Heterodontiformes; family Heterodontidae; genus Heterodontus; species Heterodontus francisci. The sequence goes on along the minus strand of NC_090373.1, from coordinate 60,561,510 downwards.
GCTATGGCATCGGAAGGATGAATGAGAATGGACAGAGACTGCTGGAGTTGTGTACCTATCATAACCTCTGCATCACCAACTCGTTCTTTCATACTAAACCTTGTCACCAGGTTTCATGAAGGCACCCAAGATCACATTGTTGGCACCAGCTGGACCTCATCGTCACAAGGTGAGCCTCTTTAAACAGCGTCAAATCACACGCAGCTTCCACAGTGCAGACTGCGACACCGACCACTCCCTGGTGTGCAGCAAAGTTAGAGTCAAACCAAAGAAGCTGCATCACTCCAAGCAGAAGGGCCGCCCACGCATCAACACTAACAAAATTACTTATCCACAGCTGTTACATAAATTTCTAAATTCACTTGAAAAAGCCCTTCAAAACACTCCTACAAGGGATGCAGAGACCAAGTGGGCCCACATCAGAAGTGCCATCTATGACTCAGCAATGACCACCTATGGCAAACGTGAGAAACAGAATACAGACTGGTTTCAATCTCACTTTGAAGAGCTGGTACCTGTTATAGCCGCTAAGCGTATTGCACTGTTGAACTACAAGAAAGCCCCCAGCGAGTTAACATCTGTAGCACTTAAAGTAGCCAGATGTGCTGCACAAAGAACAGCCAGGCGCTGCACAAATGATTACTGGAAACATCTATGCAGTCGTATTCAGCTGGCCTCTGACACCAGAAACATCAGAGGAATGTATGATGGCATTAAGAGAGCTTTTGGGCCAACCATCAGGAAGATCGGCCCCCCCCCCCTCAAGTCTAAATCAGGGGACGCGATCACTGATCAACACAAGCAGATGGACCGCTGGGTGGAGCACCACCTAGAACTGTACTCCCGGGAAAATGTTGTCACTGAGACTGCCCTCAATGCAGCCCAGTTTCTGCCAGTCATGGATGAACTGGACGAACAGCCAACAAAATTGGAACTCAATGATGCCATTGATTCTCTAGCCAGTGGAAAAGCCCCTGGGAAGGACGGCATTACCCCTGAAATAATCAAGAGTGCCAAGCCTGCTATACTCTCAGCACTCCATGAACTGCTTTGCCTGTACTGGGATGAGGGAATAGTACCCTAGAACATGCGTGATGCCAATATCGTCACCCTCTAAGAACAAGGGTGACTGCAACAACTACCGGGGAATCTCCCTGCTCAGCATAGTGGGGAAAGTTTTTGCTCGAATCGTTTTAAACAGACTCCAGAAGCTGGCTGAGCGTGTCTACCGTGAGGCACAGTGTAGCTTTCGAGCAGAGAGATCCACCATTGACATGCTGTTCTCCCTTCGCCAACTACAGGAGAAATGCCGTGAACAATAGATGCCCCTCTACGTTGCTTTCATAGATCTCATCAAAGCCTTTGACCTCGTCAGCAGACATTGTCTCTTCGGACTACTAGCAAAGATCGGATGTCCACCAAAGCTACTAAGTATCATCACCTCATTCCATGACCATATGAAAGGCACAATTAAGCATAGCGGTGCCTCATCAGACCCCTTTCCTATCCTGAGTGGTGTGAAACAGGATTGTGTTCTCGCACCTACACTGTTTGGGATCTTCTCACTGCTGCTCTCACATGCGTTCAAGTCGTCAGAAGGAATTTTCCTCCACACAAGATCAGATGGCAGGTTGTTCAACCTTGCCCATCTAAGTGCGAAGACCAAAGTACGGAAAAATAGGAAACTCCTCTTTGCTGACAATGCTGCATTAACATTCCACACAGAAGACTGTCTGCAGAGACTCATTGACAGGATTGCAGCTGCCTGCAATGAATTTGGCCTAACCATCAGCCTCAAGAAAACGAACGTCATGAGACAGGACGTCAGAAATGCTCCATCCATCATTATCGGTGACCACGCTCTGGAAGTGGTTAAAGAGTTCACCACCTAGGCTCAACTATCACCAGTAACCTATTTCTCGATGCAGAAATCAACAAGCGCGTGGGAAAGGCGTCCGCTGCTATGTCCAGACTGGCCAAGAGAGTGTGGGAAAATGGCGCACTGCCACAGAACACATACGTCCAAGTGTATCAAGCCTGTGTCTTCAGTACCTTGCTCTACAGCAACGAGCCTGGACAACGTATGTCAGCCAAGAGCGATGTCTCAATTCATTCCATCTTCGCTGCCTCCGGAGAATCCTTGGCATCCGGTGGCAGGACCGTATCTCCAACACAGAAGTCCTCGAGGCGGCCAACAGCCCCAGCATTTACACCCTACTGAGCCAGCAGCGCTTGAGATGGCTTGGCCATGTGAGCAGCATGGAAGATGGCAGGATCCCCGAGGACACATTGTACAGCAAGCTCATCACTGGCATCAGACTCACCGGCCGTCCATGTCTCCACTTTAAAGATGTCTGCAAACGCAACATGACGTCCTGTGACATTGATCACAAGTCGTGGGAGTCAGTTGCCAGTGATTGCCAGAGCTGGTGGACAGCCATAAAGGCGGGGCTAAAGAGTGGCGAGTCGAAGACACTTAGCTTTTAGCAGGAAAAAAGACAAGCGCAAGGAGAGAGCCAACTGTGTAACAGCTCCGACAACCAATTTTATCTGCAGCACCTGTGGAAGAGTCTGTCACTCTAGAATTGGCCTTTATAGCCACTCCAGGCACTGCTCCACACACCACTGACCATTTCCAGGCGCTTGCCCATTGTCTCTCGAGACAAGGAGGCCAAAGAAAAACAAGAGGGTGTGCAACAAAGGTTCACTCGACTGATTCTTGGGATGAGGCAATTGTCCTTTTGAGGAGTAGATTAGGCCTATATTCTGGAGTTAAGAAGAATGAGAGGTGATCTCATTGAAAGTTTTAAAATTCTTAAGGGACTTGACAGGATAACTGCTGAGAGAAGGTTTCCCCTGGCTGGGGAGTCTGAAACTAGAGGTCACAGTCTCAGAATAAGGTGCCAGCCATTTTGGACAATGATGAGGAGAAATCTCTTCAAAGGTTTGTGAACTTTTGGAATTCTGTACCCAGAGAGCTGTGAATGCTCAGTCATTGAGTATATTCAAGACAGAGATTTAGATTTTTGAGATACTAAGGGCATCGAGGCATAGGGGGATAGTGCAGGAAGGTGTAGTTGAGATAGAATGTCAGCCAGGATTTTACTGAATGTTGGAACAGGTTCAAATGGCCTGCTCCTGCTGCCATTTTTTATGTTCTTATGTCTCTATTCATGACACTGTCACAGCCTTATTGCAATCTGCTGTCACCATACTCTGGCTTTCCTTTCTTACTCGCACAGTTGTTACTCAGGCAATGGTTATCCACAAGGACATGTTCCAGATAATCTGATTGTTTCCCATGATTGGCACATTTAAGTCTCAGTCCAACTTCAAATTTGACACTGATAGTGTTCTGGTAGTTTCTTTCATGGTAACAGCAACATTTTTTTTATTCTTTCACAGGGTGTAGGCATCACTGGCAAGGCTAGCATTTATTGTCCATCCCTAATTGTCCTTGAGAAGATGGTGGTAAGCAGCCTTCTTGAACCGCTGCAGTCCTTGTGGTCTAGGTACATCCACAGTGCTGTTAGGGAGTTCCATGATTTTGACCCAGCAACAGTGAAGGAACGGCGAGATAGTTGTAAGTCAGGATGGTGTGTGGCTTGGAGGGGAACTTGCAGGTGGTGGTGTTCACCTGCATCTACTGCCCTTGTCCTGCTAAGTGGTAGAGATAGTGTGTTTGGAAGGTGCTGTCGAAGGAGCCTTGGTGAGTTGCTGCAGAGCATCTTGTAGATGGTATACACTGCTGGCAATGTGTATCAATGGTGGAGGGAGTGAATGTTGAAGGTGGTGGATCAGGTGCCAATCAAGCGGTCTGCCTTGTCCTGGATGGTGTTGGGCTCCTTGGGTGTTGGGCTCCTTGAGTCTTAGAGCTGCACCCATCCAGGCAAGTGGAGAGTATTCCATCACACTCCTGACGTGCCTTGTTGCTGGTGGACAGGCTTTGTGGAGTCAGGAGGTGAGTTGCCCACTGCAGAATTCCCAGCTTCTGACCTGCTCTTGTAGCCACAGTATTTATATGGCTGGTCCAGTTCAGTTTCTGGTCAATGGTAATCCCTCGGATGTTGAAAATGGGGGATTCAGTGATGGTAATGCCATTGAATGTCAAGGTGAGATGGTTGGATTCTCTCGTTTGAGATGGTACTTGTCTGCACGAATGTAACTTGCCATTTGTCAGCCCAAACCTGAATGTTATCCAAGTTTTGCTGCATATGGACACGGACTGCTTCACTATCTGAGGAGTTATGAATGGTGCTGAACATTGTTCAATCATCAGTGAACATCCCCACTTCTGACCTTTATGATGGAGGGAAGGTCATTGATGAAGCAGCTAAAGATGGTTGGGCCCAGATCACCACCCTGGGAAACTGCTGCAGTAAAGTCCTAGGACTGAGATGATTGACCTCCAACAAGCACAACCATCTTCCTTTGTGCTAGGTATGATTCCAACCAGTTTTCCCCGATTCCCATTGACTCCACCTTTGCTAGGGCTCCTTGATGCCACACGGTCATATTCTGCCTTGATTTCAAGGGCAGTCACTCTCCCCTCACCTCTGGAGTTCAGGTCTTTGGACCAAGGCTGTAATAAGGTCAGGAGCTGAGTGGCCCTGGTTATTGCTGAGTAGGTACTGCTTGATAGTCCTGTCAATGATGCCTTCCATCACTTTGCTGATGATTGAGAGTAGACTGATGGGGCAGTAGTTGGACAGGTTGGACTTGTCCTACTTTTTGTATACAGGACATACCTGGGCAGTTTTCCATATTGCCAGGTAGATGCTAGTGTTGTAGTGGCACCAGAACAGCTTGGCTAGGAGTGTAGCCATATTGGAGCACAAGTCTTCAGTACTATTGCCAGAATGTTGTCAGGGCCTGTAGCCTTTGCAATATCCAGTGCCTTCATCCGTTTCTTGATATCACGTGGAGTGAATCGGATTGGCTGAAGACTGGCATCTGTTATGCTGGGGACCACAGGAGGAGGCCAAGCTGGATCATCCATTCGGCACTTCTGGCTGAAGATGGTTAAAATAGTTAGCTACCTTGTGGGACACGCATCCTGATCACTTGGGGAATCTTGAATGACCGAAGTGCTTGATTATGATCTCTGTATAATGTGATATCATGCCTTCTAATGCCACAAATGGAATCAAGGACTAACATTCACTTCAATACTTCAATAATCAGTGACTTCAATAAAAACTTCCTGTAGACAGTCTTTGCATACTAGGGTACAGTAGTATAATGGTTATGTTACTGGAGAAAGTGAGTTTAATTCCAACTGGCAGTTTGGAAAAAGTTGATAAACTGATCTCAGTAAAAGTGGCTATGAAGTTGCTAGTCTAAGGATATGGGGTAAACCTTTCAGGACTGAGATGAGGAGAAATTTCTTCACCCAGAGAGTGGTGAGCCTGTGGAATTCACTACCACAGAAAGCAGTTGAGGCCAAAACATTGTATGTTATCAAAAAGGCGTTAGATATAGCTCTTTGGTCTAAAGGGATCAAAGGGTATGGGGCGAAAGCAGGAACAGGATACTGAGTTGGATGATCAGCCATGATCATAATGAATGGCGGAGCAGGCTCGAAGGGCCAAATTGCCTACTCCTGCTCCTATTTTCTATGTTATAAAGCCCAACTGGTTGAATAAAGTCATTTGGGGAAGGAAACCTGTTGTCTTTACTTGATCTGACCTACATGTGACCCCAGTCCTACACCAGTTGTTGACTCTCTCTTAATTGCCCTCTGAAATGACCATGCAAGCCATGCAGATGCATCAAATCACTACAAAGAATACTATACAAGCTGCAGCAGTTCAAGAAGGTCCATGAATACCTTCTGAGGGAAACTAGGGATGGGTAATAAATGTTGGCCTTGCCAGTTATCCTCCCAAGAATGAATTTTTAAAAAACCTTTGTGATTAGAATGTGCTTGTCTCATATACAGGGAAAAGCCAGGGGGAACTGTCTTTGGAGGATCTACGTCGGCTGGAAGGCAAATGCAGCTATGCCAACTGCTATAAGGATGCCTGTAGCTACCATATAGTATTTGCTAACACCCAGTGCCAATAATGGTCATCTGTGGCCTGAAATACTCGTCCACCTCCTAGCTGCAACAACAACTTGTATTTTTTTAGCACCTTTAACATAGTAAAACATCCCGAGGTGCTTCACAGGAGTGTGATCAAAGAAAATTTGACACGGAGTCACAAGAGGCAATATTAGGCCAGGTGATCAAAGCTTGGCCAAAGATTTTAAGGAGCATCTTAAAGGAGCAGAGAGGTACAGAGGCAGAGAAGTTTAAGGACAGAATTCGGGAGCCTAGGGCCTTGGCAGCTGAAGGCACCAATTGTTGAAGCAATTAAAATTGGGGTGCTCAAGGGGCCAGAATGGGAGGAGTACAGAGATCTCAGAGGGTTGTAGGGCTGAAGGAGGTTACAGATAGGAAGGGATGACGCTATGGAGGGCTTTGAAAGCAAGGATAAGAATTCTAAAATAGAGGCATTGCAAGACTGGAAGCCCATCTCGGTCAGCAAGCACAGGGCTGATGAGTGAATGGGACTAGGTACAAGTTAGGTTACACGCACCAGAGTTTTGGATAAGCTAAAGGTGCTAGGTAGAAGCCCAGCCAGGAGGGCATCGGAATAGTTGAGTCTAAAGATAACAAATGCATGGATGATGGTTTCAGCAGCAGTTGAGAATGCTGAGGCTGAATCAGTTGATATTAAAGAGGTGGAAGTAGGTGATCTTGGTAACAGAGAGGATATGAGATCAGAAGCTCAGATCAGGGTCAAATAAGATGGTGAGTTTGCAAATTATCTAGTTCAGCCTCGATAGTGGCAGGGGAGAGGGATGGAATTGGTGGCTCGGGAACAGAATTTGTGGTGAGGACTGAAGACAATGGGCTGTCCCCAAAGGACTTGGAAAATTCTGGCCAATGGCTCAACCTACTGGGAATTTGGCTGTAATATTCCGTAATTTAATGGTTAGATGTTCCTCTATTAGCAAAATTTACACTAGAATGGATATTGGGCAGTTTTAAGATAGACTGAAACAGAAGTGGGATATTTTCCTAAATTAACTCATTGCTGCAACTTCAGATTCAAATGGGGACAGGGAGCACCCTAGTGGTGGAACTGGAAAATTCAACGTACATGAAAATGTTAATGTTTGGAAATAATTTAAGGGGATTTTTATAAGGGGGCAAGATTTTGGACAGCCTCAAAAGGCATTTAAACCCATTGTAGAAGCCTTTGCCAACATTTCAGGCATTGAGGACTAAGAAATGGCATGCAAAAATGCAGAGTAAGTAAACCAAAGTGCAGGCATGAGGCTACAGGCAAGCAACGAAGCAACAGGGCACCCAAGCATCTATATGGAGGCCTACTGAAACGGAATTGGTGCTGCATGAGATGTTTGTTAGGTTGATGTTCATCTATGCCATACCATGGCACTATGCCCATCGGTCAGCAGTGTAGTAAGTGTGGCTACAAGCAGATGGAGTTACATTTCAGGAACTGTGGGCCATTGTGACTGGATGTCCTAGCCCTATGTTGCATGGTGTTACAGGTGCCCTTGCACCTGATGGCACAGCATCTGTCCCTCTGCTGACTGTAGTCTGAGAGGGCAGTTTCTCAATAATTGCTGGGTAGATTTGCCAGGGCCTGCTGAAATGGCTAGAGGCACCAGGACATACTGGCTGCTGGTTACCCTGGCATATCTTCTTTCATGTATCACCATTGAATGTGTGACATATTATGATTGGGTTGCTTCTGAGGAACACTCAGCATTGATATTAGTTAGACATTCACATATCTTAGTGATGACCTTGAATCTGCTGTCCCAGCTTCCCTTTGGTAGTGGAGCCTCGATCCGTGCTGTCTGCCAAAGTGAGGTATGTTTACCTATTTCTGTAAATTTGGGAGCGGCAGGTGGGCACAGAACATCACGCATACTGATCTGCAAAGTATCCTCTCCCCTGCCCCCCACCCCATAGATCCTCCTTATTTTATCCACTGGGGCTAGCAATGGTGTACAGCACAAAAAGATGGCAACATTTGGCACAAACGGTAATGAGAATTTAAGTGCCAGTGGAAAATAACAAATGGAAAATGGATTGAAAATTGCTAAAATGCATTTACCTTCAATATTACTGTGTTCTTTTCATGGCCTTCCATATATCTACTGCAATCTAGTAACTCTGGACATCTGTTTCACACGGATGTTCTTTATATTGGATGCCCTCCATGTACAAAAAACCTGAAATGGTGTGTAGGACTGGCACACCCCAAATTACTATCAAAATGAAGTTCCAGCCTGTTTGAGGTGGTGCTTCCAATGCCAGCAGTCCCATTCACTAGAAAATAGTTAAGATGCAAAGTAGGCAGAATTTTAATGGGATGGCACTTCTACTGTTATTTTGCCCAATCTGCTTGAATAATATTTGAGAATCAAGCAAATAACATTAGAAAATGCAAGCTTAAGTGTTTCTGTTGCAGGGTGGCAACCAATTTAATCGAAGAAGAAAATTATGTTACTGTTTCACCTTTTGCTGATGAAGCTGCTTGAGCCACTTCATTTAATGTCTGTAGTTGCCACCTGTTATTTCAAAAGTAGATTATCTGAATCAAAAATATTAGCCTAGATTTTTCACTTGGGTGGAAACCTGAGGAGAATAATGGTGAGGCACCATTTAAGCCTGCCTGAATAAGTGTGCTTCCCCACGACAGTTTGTGGAGTTGATTTAATTGTAATAAAGCAAATGAGCTCCCAAAATGTCATCACCTCTGATTGGATCCTTCCAATTTTGGGAATAGAGCTTGCATGATACTGCATGACTTAATAGTCTTCAGCATCTTGAAGATGAAAATACAGGAGAAACTCTTGAAGAAAAACAATATAAAAATTTAGTTTGCAACAATGCCTCTCAGTACTGCAGAACAAGAATAAAGAAAGATTTGCATTTATATAAAGCCTTTCATAACCACCAGATGTCTCAAAACACTTTACAGCCAATGAAGTACTTTTGAAGTGCAGTCACTGTTGTAATATAGGAAACATGGTAGCCAATTTATGCACAACAAGCACCCACAAACAGCAATGTGATAATGACCAGAGTTTTTTTTGTGAAGTTGATTAGGAGATAAATATTAGTCAGGACACTGGGGATAATTCCCGCGCTCTTCTGCAAAATAGTGCCATGGGATCTTTTACATCCACCTGAGTGCAGATGTGGCCTCAGTTTAATGTCTCATCTGAAAGATGGCACCTCTGGTGCAGCATCCCCTCAGTACTGCACTAGAGTATCAGCCTAGATTATTGTGCTCAAGTCCTGAAGTGGGACTTGAACCATAACCTTGTGACTCAGAGGCAAGAATGCCACTGTAGTGGATTATAATCCTAGCCCCTTTTTTGTGGCTCTCTTGGATCAGGCATACTTCTCAGATGATCTCTCACTTAAGGTTGAGAAAGACAGATCCTAAAGGCACCTGAATGGGACTAAACGACTGATCTAACTCTCCCTAAAGGAAAGGAACCAACTGAGAATATTACCCTCCTCCAGATAGCCTTTTTTATAAGTTTCAACCACGTTATAATAACCCAGATATTATTAGGGTCTGGAATCTCTCCTCAGTAATGTACCTCCCCACCAAAAAGTATACGGAAACTAGTTCACGAGTTAGCGATAAAGAAGACTATGTGCGACAATATAATTTCTAAATTACATTAAAGTTTATTAAAGAATCGGACATGCAATTCACAGTTGGTGAGACAGTCAATCGCAAGGTGAATAATTCTAGGAAAAGAAAGTACAATCTTGTTTCTAGTAGAGAATCTAATTTTTAAATCCAAATATTGTTACAGTAAAATATTTAAGTAGGCTATCCATCGATAATGAAAGTAACAATTACCTAAAATCTCCGAGTAGAAGACTATAGGGTTTAGCGAGAAAACTCTGCCCCACTTAAGGAGACAACTAGTGTCATCTCACCCCAAAAGTTGTACCTTTACCATGAGAGACGTTGAAGTGTTCCTAACGAATTTAAAAATCCAATCTGTGTTTGCAATAATTACACTGTTTTCAAAATGCATAACTAATTTCTTGCATATGGGGGTGTTACTTGGACTGCAAGTAAATTTGTTTCCCTTTATGTCCCAAATAAGGCTGTATAACTCTTAATTTCTAATTAAGATTCACCCTCTTTGATTCCTAAGCAAGGTTGTACAGCTATTTAATTTCTAGGTAAAGTATGTCCCTCTTCGATTTCTAAGAAAGGCTAGCTGCAGATGTCATGAAGGTCAATGGTCTCAATGATTTCATTAGTCATCTAACTGTTGTCATGCTCGGAAGTAACTATGATGAAATAAACACTGAACTGGAGGAAATATGACAATTTAAAAAATCAACTGTTAAACTGAACCACAAGAAAATGAGCACATTTGTACAACAAGCAAAATGGAGTAGAGGCCAGGTAACCCCTCCCCTACTGTCAATAAACAAGGCTGTCTGTAAAGCCAAAACTCATTAACTGCATCTGAATTAACTCTGGGGAGAACCCATGGAAATTGAAAGGAGCCCATTACATTTTTGATGACTCCTATCTACAGGAATGAACTAACAAAGGTTCTATAAGACAGACTGACTCCACAGCCCAAATGAAGATGAATAGGTGTGAAGTAGCATCATTGTAACAGAATGGCCCCTGTCCAGATGCCAACAGATAGCAATGATTTCCATATCCTGGACTATTGTGTGGTCACACCAGGGGAGAGGGCTCTGTCACCTGACAGAGACTCAAATGTGATGGATTTTTACCTTAAAAGGTGGCTCTCTGGAGAGAGAGAGAGAGCGGAGATCAAGAAAAGACCACAGAAAGCAAGTTCCAGCCAGAGGCTGTAAGATCCATCCAGCTAAGGAAGATGCCCTGCTGCTGATACTATACTTGAACTTGCTGTAGCAGAGAACTTAAAAGCTGACCACCGCCTCCGGACTGATGTTTTAACCACCAGAAATCAACAATGCCTTAGCAGGTTCATGACTGCAAACATACAGGCCTGTATATTTGAAAATACTTTTCTCCCAAGGAGATTCAACAGGTTTCTGTGAACCACAAACGCTTACATCACTTGGAATTTTAATTGCATCTTACCCTTTCCCATCTATCTATCTATCTTTACGTGTGAATGGGTGAAGGTTGTGAACAATTTGGGTTTTGCTGTTTAAATAAAAATTTAACCTTTTTTTTAAACCTACAAGAAAACATGTCATTTGTCTGTTTATTTGACCCTAAAAAACACTCTGGGACTAATGCACCATTTTTAACAAAACACTATCTGCGGTCAGTTGGAAGATGAAAAGTGGAAGCCACCTACACTACTTACCACCTGTCCATTATACTGTGTTTCAAGATTATAAATCAGTTTTTGGGTTTAGTTAGCTTTGTCAGAATTTAGTTGACCTGAGGTTTAGGGTTGGCCTCATAAAGCCATCTTTTCAATTATTACACTGTGGTAGCTTTCATGACAGTTTTGCAAAACTATGTTATCAATGTTTTACTGTGTGAGGTTTGTGACATTAAGAATGGATCCCTTTTTATCAAAAGCTACCTCTATAGTTCCAAGATGAAGCAAGCCCTTCAACGTTGAGGCATGTCCACCCAGTACCATGGAGATGAAGGCCAGAATTTTACGCCACCCCAGCGAGCTGGATGGTGGCGTAAGGGTGGCATAAAATTGAGCGGGAGGCCTTCCCGACCCACATCCGCCTCCGGCCAACTTTACGGAGGTCGGGTGGGGTGGGGGTGGGGTGCGAGAAATGGTCTGCCTGCCTCAGGCCAATCAAGGCCCTTAAGTGGCCACTTAATGGCCACTTAAGGGCCTTCGCCCGCCTCCATGGGTATTTTACCCATGGCAAGCAGACGTGCTGGGGACATGAAAGGCTGCCCAGTGAGATCTGCTGGCCTTTCTGCGCCTCGGGGGGGGGGGGGGGGTGCCCGTGCCCTGACACTCAAGCACCCACGCCACCCCCTCCCCCCAAACGAACACCCTTGCCTCACCGGGACAGGACCGATTACCCTGGTGAGGCATCCTGGCTCCATGGCATCCTCCTTGGTTGGCTGAGCTGCAGTCCCAGCAGTGGCCACCGCTCCCGGTGGCGCTGCTGGGACTAAGAGCTGCCGGCCCGATGACTGGCTGACAGCTCAATGAGGCGGGACTTCCTCCCTCAAGCGGGTGTAAGTCCCACCTCGAGCCAATTAAAGCCAGAAACCTGTAAAATGGGGGACGGATCTCCGGGCTAGGTGGAAGCGGGTTCGCCATCGACTGTTACGTCGGTGGCAAACTCCCGTCCGCCTAAGGTAAAATCCTGGCAAATTTTTTTTTAACCTTTTAGGGAAATAAACCCTTTTGTCATTTTTAATCCCTCATTTATATGAAAATAACACTTTTAACCTTCTCATCCCTCATTATGGCTGAATTCCTTCACACCACTAACTGAACCACAGCTGACGGAAGGTAAAATAGTTGGTAACAATAAAAAAACTCCTAAAATTGAGTCACAAATAAGTGGCTGGATATTTCTCTAGGGTGCTTTTGCCACCAGAGGTGGGTGAAGATGGGTCTAATGCCTGCTGCCCTGACCCCAACCCACTTTCCTTCATTGATAGGTCATTCAAAGTGTAGGGTAGGCTCCTGGTAGGAACCCTATTCTTTATGGGGAGCCCACCACTGCAAGAAAGGAAAGAAGAGCAGCTACTATTAAAGAAAATCATAAAAATATAGAAAATGTATGTCACAGAATGCCATTTGGATCATTGTGTATGTGCGGGCCAAAAAAAGAGCTGTCCAAACTAATCCCCGTTTCCAGCTCTTGGTCCTTATCCCTTTAGGCTACGGCACCTGAAGTGCATATCCAAGTATTTTTTAAACAAAGTGATTCCTGACAACACAGCCGGCCACTGACGTCAACAGGCTGCGCCAAGGTGCGTACATGCGCAGACAGGCTCCTGCTCTCTGCGCGTGCGCTGCGTTCCAACTTGCCAGAAGAGGTTAGCGCATGCACCGATTAGGTCATTGCGTGACGTGTGCATCTTCGAACAACGCGCCCGGTTGGCCTCTGCGCATGCGCTTTACGCATTCTGCAATTCACCCATGCATCAAGCTCCACTCTTTCCTCCCCCCCGCCCCCGCTGCTCTCTCCGGCCACTCCTCTCCCCCACCCACCCCCCCCGCGCCTCGTTGCTGTCGCCGGGCTCTGATCTCCCCCCACCCCACCTTTCACTGCTCTCTCCGGCCGCTCCACTCAGCGCCCTCGCTGCTCTCTCCAGCCTGGCCTGCTCCGCTGCCCCCACCCCCCCACCCCGGGCCCATGCTGCATTTGCGCATGTGCCACTGTAGCGTCACCTAGTGGTAGCATTGTCAGCAAACGCAGCCTTTTTTAAATGCAAAGTGGATTTTTGCCACTGTCACCTTCAGGGACTTGTGGACATGCACCCAAGATCCTTCTGTTCCTCTACACTTCTGTGTATCATAGAATCATAGGATCATTCTCCAGCAGAGAAGGCGGCCATTTGGCCCATCAAGTCCATGTCAGCTCTCTGTAGAGCAATCCAGTCAGTCTCATTTCCCTGCTCTATCCCCATAGCCCTGCAAGTTTATAGAGTTTATCCTACCATTTATTGTGTATTCCCTTCCTTATTTGTCCTCCCCAAATGCATTATCTCACACTTCTCTAGATTGAATTCCATTTGCCACTTTTATACCCACCTGACCAGTCCATTGATATCTTCCTGCAGTCTACAGCTTTCTTTCTCACTATCAACCACACAACCAGTTTTTGTATCATCTACAAACTTCTTAATCATGCCCTTTACATTTAAGTCTAAATCATTGATATATACTTTGAAAAGTAAGGGACATAAGACTGAGCCCTGTGCAACCCCATTTGAAACTAGCTTCCAGTCACAAAACACCCATCAGCCATTATCCTTTACTTCCTGCCACTGAGCCAATTTTGGATCCAACTTGCCCTTGGATCCAATGGGCTCTTACTTTTCTGACCAGTCTGCCATGTCAAAATCTATTAAACTACATCGACCTGCTTCCCTCATCAACCCTCCTTGTTATCTTCTCTGAAATTCAATCAAGTTAGTCAAACATGGCCTTTCCTTAACAAATCCATGCTGATTGTTCTGATTAATCCAGGCCTTTCTAAATAATGAGTTATGCTGTTTAGCAGGTTTTTGTCCAATAATTTGCCCAGCATAGAGGTTAGGCTGGCTGGCTTATAATTACCCATCTATCCCTTCCTCCCTTTTTAAGCAATGGTACAACAGTAGCAGTCTTTCAATCCTGCAGCACCATGCCTATGGCCAGAGAGGATTAGAAAATGATGGTCAGAGCCTTTGCTATTTCCTTCCTTGCTTCTCTTAGCAGCCTGGGATACATTTCATCTAGGCCTGGTGATTTATCCACTTCCAAAGATGCTAAACCTCTTAATATTTCTACTCTCACTATGTGCAGCCTATCCAATACATCACGCCCCACCTCCTCCTTAATTACGTTGTCTGCATCATCCCCCTGTTTTTTTGAAGACAGATGTTGCTACCCGCATGACCTGTGCAGTGTTCACCATTGATGAATGCCGTGTAAGCTGCGCAAGTAGCGACCCACTGTGTTGTCTGCACCCAGGGAATCCGTGTAGTCTTTGTAGCACCTCTATGCGAATGCATTTTTCTCCTTTACTCTTTTCTGTATGGTGAGGTAGCCGGGGCCAGATGACCAGTGGGGAGCCCAAAGCTCTGCTTCAAGGATGATTGCAAGCATAACATAAAGGCCCTAAATGTCCACTATCGCACCTGGGAGTCATTAGCTGGTGAAAGAGGGAAATGGCAACTCATCCTCTGGACTGGTGCGCACTACCATGATGACCAGTTTCAACAGCAGCTGACACCAACATCAAAAACAACTCACAGCATCACTTGGCAGCTTCACGTGCAGCACTTGTGGCAGAACCTGCCTCTCAAGGATTGGTCTTCACAGCCATCAGCAAAGGAGCACCAAGAGAAGGCACCCCACCTAAATGAATTGTTTGCAGTGTGTCCATTATCATTCATAGATGGAAGGTGCCAACTATTCTTGGTCTGTCTTTGTCCATTTCCACAACGCTGATAAATCAAACTGAATTATGATCACTATCATCAAAATGCTGTCCGACTGATACTCATTCCACCTGCCCAGCTTCATTTCCTAAAATTAAGTCCAGAACTGTCCCTTCTCTTGGGTTTGCTACATAATGTAAAAAGTTCTCCTGAATGTATTTTAAAGATTCCCTGCCCTCTATAACTTTTTATAGTGATTTTATCCTGTTTAATATTAAGGTAGTTGAAATCCCCTACTATTACTGCCCTATTGTTTCTGCATCTTGTTGGGGTATTTGTTTGGAGGGGTGGGGGGGTCCTCCAGCATATTTACTAGTTGCTTATTAGGATAAGTGCTTAATTAGCAAATGTATCTGTTAGAATACCACTACTATGTAATCTCAACATCTATATACACATTTATATATTACCTTTGTATTAACCAAAGAAACAGTTATGCCTTGCAGGTGCAGATAACATTAAGAAAGTAGGGGTAGTGGGATAAGTGGGACAGTTTTTTAAAAAGAGGTGATGGGTAATATGGCTACTTAAATTAAAAGAATTGCAAAAATAAAAGAACACAACAGCAAGCAGAGGCAGCTTCGTTCCCATGGGAACGTAGACTAAATGCCTTAATTGAAACATGATAAGGAGTAAGGGAGGACTGGTGTCCCAGTTCAAGACAGACAAGAGGGGCACCTCTCGTCAGAACCATTGGGTCATCAAGGACAATGTAAAAGATGTGCCTTTTGTATTGCCGCAGCTACACTGATAACAACTTCAGCAGTTGGAAAACAACTGATTTCAGAGATTGAGACTGAAACCTGAGCAAAGCCGGAGCTTGTGTATGTGATATTCCTGTAATTGGACAATAAGGTGATAGCTGTAAATCAGTGATTGGTTTAGTGAAATGTAGTGGGTTTATATGTTATGGAAACCCACATGCCAAATGGGAAATATTAATTTCATCAATTGGAACTTTGCCTGAGACTTTTACTGGAAATTGTTACAAATAACTTTTTAAAAAGAAAATCTAGCAGCCAAGATGACCACGGCAATTTGCACCTGAAGCAGCAACAGAGTAGACTGGAGACAAACATGATTGACTCAACCTAACCAGAACAGTGGGGTGCTCTCTGATTCAACTACCCGAGTTCACCTTATCAATGCAGTCGTCAACTTTAAAAGAACCAACACCACCCCGCCCCGCCACAAGTATGTCTGGACAGTCTGAGGGGAGAGCCTTGAATCTGAAAAAATTCCAGAAGAACCTCATTAAAACATAAAGAGATGGTAATGTCATGTGACTGCTTGTGCAACTCTAGGAGATTGAGAGTTGTGACTCAGACAGCAGACAGTAACTGGAAGCCATCAACGGAAAATCACTCTCGCTCTCACACGCCAGTAAAGATCCTGAGAAGCCTCGGCTGAAACCACTAAAGCCTCAAGGCTACAGACCAGCACAGCCAGCAACTAAGGGACAAGGATAGAATCCCCTCTTCTGCCTTCCATAGCCTGAGAAGCAAACCTACAACTGTGCACGTGGCCCAGCGAGGTCTTCAGGACTACAATTTCAACTGGGATTGAGATTCAGTATTTAAATTCCATTTATTTCAGACTCTACTCCAACCACCCAACACTGTTTCCTTCCGTAATCTATTTGTTTGTGTGTGTGTCTCTCGTGTGAATGTGAACGTGGATCTATAAGCATACTTTCGTAATTTTAACCTGTTTAGAGTATTAAGGATAATAAACCTATATCATTCTTGTTTAAACTCAAGAAAACCTATCTGGTTCTTTTGCAATTATATTAGAGGAACAGGAGCAAGGACTCACTGAGGTGTTAATTCAATTACTGTGTTAAAAAAGGATAAACCCTGTTGCGGTCAAACCAGAGAAGAGGCGAAAGGGGAGCCTGAGACCCTTTCCTCACCTGGTCGTAACATCTATTATAGAAAGGGGTATAAAAAACAAGCCCGAACAGACAGAAGGCATAGAGACATTTGGAGGATGAGCCAGGGGATCAGGCCAGGGAGCACAGGCACTTATATGAACATATATGAATTAGGAGCAGAAGTAGGCCATTTGACCCTTCTAGCCTTCATCGCCATTCAGTAGATCATGGCTGATCTGCTTGTGTCCTGAATTCCACCTTGCCTAACAAGAATCTATCTACCTCCGCCTTAAAAATATTCAATGACCCTGCCTCTACCACCTTCTGAGGCAGAGAGTTCCAAAGTCGCACAACCCTCAGAGAAAAAAATTCTCCTCATCTCTGTCCTCAAAGGGCGATCCCTAATTTTAAAACAATGCCCCCTAGTTCTGGACTCGCCCACAAGAGAAATCATCCTTTCCACATCCACCTTGTCAAGACCGTTCAGGATCTTATGAACTTCAATCAAGTCTCCCCTCACTCTTCTAAACTCCAGTGAAAACAAGCCCGGTTTGTCCAACCTTTCATTATAAGACAACCTTCTCATTCCAGGTATCAATCTAGTAAACCTCCTCTGAACCGCCTCCAACGCATTTACATCTTTCCTTAAATAAGGAGACCAAAACTGCACACAGTATTCGAGATGTGGTCTCACCAATGCCCTGTATAACTGAAGCATAACATCCTTCCTTTTATTTTCAATTCCTCTCGTAATGAAGGATAGCATTCCATTAGCCTTCTTTATTACTTGCTGTACCTGCATACTAACTTTTTGTGACTCATACACTAAAACACCTAGATCCCTCTGTATCTCGGAATCCTCGGTCATTCTCCGTTTAAGTAATACTCTGCTTTTTTATTCTTCCTGTCAAAGTGAACTTCACACTTTCCCACATTATACTCCATCTGCCAGATTTTTGCCCACTCGCTCAACCTATCTATATCTGTCTGCACCTCCTAATGTCCTCTTATTATTGCAACTTTTACCCAAGGTATAACCAGGGTAATATTGTCAATTATACATTGTAAACTACGAAAGGCACAATTCAACATGGTGGCTCCTCATCAGACCCCTTTCCTATCCTGAGTGGCGTGAAACAGGGCTGTGTTCTCGCACCCATACTTTTTGGGATTTTCTTCTCCCTGCTGCTTTCACATGCGTTCAAGTCCTCGGAAGAAGGAATTTTCCTCCACACAAGATCAGGGGGCAGGCTGTTCAACCTTGCACGTCTAAGAGCGAAGTCCAAAGTACGGAAAGTCCTCATCAGGGAACTCCTCTTTGCTGACGATGCTGCTTTAACATCTCACACGGAAGAGTGCCTGCAGAGTCTCATCGACAGGTTTGCGGCTGCCTGCAATGAATTTGGCCTAACCATCAGCCTCAAGAAAATGAACATCATGGGGCAGGACGTCAGAAATGCTCCATCCATCAATATTGGCGACCACGCTCTGGAAGTGGTTCAAGAGTTCACCTACCTAGGCTCAACTATCACCAGTAACCTGTCTCTAGATGCAGAAATCAACAAGCGCATGGGAAAGGCTTCCACTGCTACGTCCAGACTGGCCAAGAGAGTGTGGGAAAATGGCGCACTGACACGGAACACAAACGTCCGAGTGTATCAAGCCTGTGTCCTCAGTACCTTGCTCTATGGCAACGAGGCCTGGACAACGTGTGTCAGCCAAGAGCGACGTCTCAATTCATTCCATCTTCGCTGCCTCCGGAGAATACTTGGCATCAGGTGGCAGGACCGTATCTCCAACACAGAAGTCCTCGAGGCGGCCAACATCCCCAGCTTATACACACTACTGAGTCAGCGGCGCTTGAGATGGCTTGGCCATGTGAGCCGCATGGAAGATGGCAGGATCCCCAAAGACACATTGTACAGCAAGCTCGCCACTAGTATCAGACCCACCGGCCGTCCATGTCTCCGCTATAAAGACGTCTGCAAACGCGACATGAAGTCCTATGACGTTGATCACAAGTCGTGGGAGTCAGTTGCCAGCGTTCGCCAGAGCTGGCGGGCAGCCATAAAGGGGGGGCTAAAGTGTGGCGAGTCGAAGAGACTTAGCAGCTGGCAGGAAAAAAGACAGAGGCGCAAGGGGAGAGCCAACTGTGTAACTGCCCCGACAAACAAATTTTTCTGCAGCACCTGTGGAAGAGCCTGTCACTCTAGAATTGGCCTTTATAGCCACTCCAGGCGCTGCTGCACACACCACTGACCACCTCCAGGCGCTTACCCATTGTCTCTCGAGATAAGGAGGCCAAAGAGAACATTGTATACTACTGCTCAGATTGTGCTGAATAAAGTTTATCACTGCCACCAATATGGGTCAATGTCAAATCATTGGTTATTGGGTTTTCCTTTTGATAAACCTTAACTTGTCAGCATTTGCCTACATATTTGTTCTCCTATCTTCTTATCGTAAACTCCCAGTGGTGTACTAGAAATGCCCTGAAGATGTTTGGAAGATTTTTTTATTAAAGTCTCTGAATGAGCTGAAGTCAAAATACTTCAGTTATGGAGGCAGAGGAGCAGGAGAGATGTCTACAACAAGGCCCTCTCCCTCAAACAAGACCATTATTGAGTTTCCTGCCACACCTGCTGTCATTACTGCTACCCTAGTACTGGTTTTACCTGAGGTCAGGTATAGCAGTCGATTTTCCTAGCCATGCTTTCATCTATACTCAGAGGGAGCAATTAAGAATTGAGCAACTGAGCTCCCTGACTGGGAGGACCATTAGGAAAGAAAATTTCCTGTGCCTGTTTTACAGCCATGCATCCAATGGAAGGTCACCCTGCTCCATTTTCTCTTCACTGCCAATATATTGCTGGATTTCAGAAAGTATAGCAAATAAATATCCAGGCCAAGAATTCTGTAAAGCTTCAGGATTCCTGTGTTTAGCTTTTTCAAATTTACTCTTTCCTCTTTATCAAGACTGAGCAATGCTAGACACCTGCATTATTCTGATAATTGGTTCCATGTATAAGTAGGCAGTAATGATGGAAATCGGAATGTATGATATCACCATGTCATTATCACCTTATTTAAAGAAACATTAGATTGGGTGCTTCTGCCCTATATGACAGATGACAATAGAAAAATTGGGCAGGTGTTAAACTGGGTGGGGATCTAGCAAATATTGGGAAGTAAGAATGATTTAAAGAAAAAGCTATCATGTGGGTCATAGCCACTTCCCGTGGATAGCCATTTCTCCTTCCAGTCAGCCAGGATATCTTCTGCTATATCTGTACTCTCACCATTTGCAGTGCAGCAAATGATCCTCCTGTGCACCCTCCAGAATGAATTGATCACAGCCTTCATGTGCACCCATGTCCGAAGACTCTTATTCAATCAAATGATGAACTGTGAATACATCAAAAATGCATAGTTCAATCATATGTGAAGAACTATAAAACAAAAATATCTAGCATTTTGCATGATATTATTTTATATACAATTGATCATTATATGTAAGTGGAATTACAAAACAAATTTGAGTGCCTTGGCTTAAATACAAAATATACAGATGGCTGCATTAAACAGGATAACTAAATAACATTTATTAGCTGTTGATTTGAACTGTAGTTTTCAGCTATATGGTGACTACAAAGATAAAAGTACAGATTGTCTGTGAATATTGAAATATTTATTAAATGTTTTCTCATTTCAGGTATTGTAGCCTACACTTGCATTCTGACTGTAAATGCATTCTACTCATCAAGTAATGTGATTAAATTAACTTCAATAAATTTCAATTCTCAAGTTATTCAGAGTGACAAACTTTGGCTAGTAGAATTCTATGTTTGTTGGTAAGTAAATTGTTTCTTGGTTGGACTTGTACTTTGCTGTCAGTGTTGTTGTGACTGTTAAAATTCATTGTTGTAGTAGCCGCTAATGTCTTTACATTGTAGGTGTGAACATTGTGAGCAGTTTGTTCCAGAGTGGAATAAGGTAGCTACTGTTTTGAAGGTAGGGTGACTATATCACTTAAGTATATAATTAGTTATTTTCCTTCCTTATTACCTTTAATTTATGATGAAAGCTGTCTTTTTTTGAAAATGTTTTTCATTATGAATAGGGTATTGTTAAAGTTGGTGCAATAGATGTGACCAAATATACATCAATAGGACATCAATATGAAATTGAAGAATTTCCCACTATCAAGTTCTTTGGGCCCAATAAGAACAAGCCGGAAAAATATTATGGTATACAATTATTCTCTCTTTACAATGGTTGACATTTTGATATAAAAACAGTAAATGCTGGAAATATTCAACAAGTCTGATCTGAAATGTTAAGTCTGTTTCTCTCTCCACAGATGCTGCCAGACCTGCTGAGTATTTTCAGCATTATCTGTTTTTATTTCAGGTTTCCAGCATCTGCAGTATTTTGCTTTTGACACTTTTGTTTGCTATGAACACGAATTTTGGCAGACTTTAATAAAAGTAGTTTAGTTTAAAAATGCCTAATATATAATTTGATTCATCAGGTGGAAGGTCAAGTGCAGCCATTACCAACGGAGTCCTTAATTCTATACGGTTCATAGTAAGGGAGAGACTGATTAAAAAAGGCAGTCCACATGGATCTGGAGGACAGGTGAAAAATATGATTTTGAAAATTTATGTATTGTCTACAGAAAACTTTATCTTCACCCAAAATAATTTGAAGAGAAAAAATTATTTTTAAAAATCTTCTATGATGATGCTAAAAGTGCTCTTGAACACTACAGTGTGAAATATATTTTTTGTGAAGAAAATTTGAGTGTGAGAAGTTGAGTAGGAAGAATACGGATGCCACATACTCTTGGAAAGTAAGAGTCCTAATCGGAAAGAGGAGCAAAGGAATCTAGGGGTACAAATACACAGATAACTAAAAGTAGTTACAAAGGTTAATAAAACAATAGAAAAACAAAGCACATAGGTTCATTTCTAGAGGGATAGAATTTACAAGCATAGAAGTTACGTTAAATGTTCATAGAACCTTGGCTAGGACACACTTAGAATGCTGTGCACAGTTCTGGTCTCTATATTATAAAAATAATAGAGAGGCACTGGAGAAGGTGCAAAAAAGATTTACAAAGATGACACCAGAACTTAAACCTAATGGAAAGGTTGAATAGGCTGGGACTCCTTTCTCTGGAAAAGAGAAGCCTGAAGCGGGACCTGATAGAGGTTTTCCTCTCCAAAGCCCTTGAACATGTTATCTTCTCCCAAATTTGTGTCAATCTTTCTTGGAAATTCCTTCAGTCAGGTTTCTGCCCCTGCCACAGTACCAAAATGGCTCTTATCAAAGTTACAAATGGCATCCTATATTACTGTGACATAGGTAAACTATCCCCCCCTCATCCTTCTTGACCTATCTGCAGGCTTTGAAAAGTTTGATCACACCATCCTCTTCCTACTCCTCTCCACAGTCGTCCAGCTGGGTGGGACTGCACTTGCCAGATTCTATTCTCATCTATCTAATCATAGCCAGAGAATCACCTGCAATGGCTTCTCTTCCTACTCCTGCACCGTTACCTCCAGATCTATCCTTGGACCCCTTGTATTTCTCATCTACATGCTGCCCCTCAGTGATATCATCTGAAAATTCATTAATTTCCACATGTATGCTGACGTCACCCAGCTCTATCTTATCACCACCTCTCTCGACTTCTCTACTGTCTCTAAATTGTCAGATTGCTTGTCTGGCATCCAGTACTGGATGAGCAGAAATTTCCTCCAATTAAATATTGGGAAGAACGAAGCCACTTCCTTCAGTCCCCACCACAAACTCTGCTCCCTAGCCAATGATTCCACCCCTCTCCCTGGCAACTGTCTGAGGCTGAACCAGAATGTTGGAAATCTTGGTGTCATATTTGACCGCAAGGTGAGCTTCCAACCAGATATCCACACCATCACATAGACTACCTATTTCCACCTTGTAACCTTGCCCGACTCCATCCCTGCCTCAGCTTATTTGCTGCTGAAACCCTCATTCATACCTTTGTCACCTCTAGGTTTGACTATTCTAGTGCACTCCTGGCCAGCCTCCCACGTTCTACTCTTTGCAAACTTGAGGTCAGCCAAATCTCTGTTGCCCGTGTCTTAACTCGCACCAAATGCCATTTACCTATCACCCCTGTGCTCGCTGACCTACACCGGCTCTTGGTTAAGCAATGTCTCGATTTTAAAATTCTCATCCTTGTTTTCAAATCCATCCATGGCCTCACCCATCCCTATCGCTGTAATCTCCTCCAACCCCACAACCCTCCCAGATATATGTATGCCTCTAATTCTGGCCTCTTGTGCATTCTCAATTTTAATCGCTCCACCATTGGTGACTGTCTTCAGCTGCCTAGGCCCTAAGCTCTAAAATTCTCTCCCTAAACCTCTCTACCTCATTTTCCTCTTTAAGACACTGCTTAAAACTGACCTCTTTGACCAAGCTTTTGGTCAATTGCCCTAATATCTCCTTATGTGGCTTGGTGTCATATTTTGTTTTGTAGTGTCTCTGTGAAGCACTTAGGGACATTTTATTCAATTAAAGCCGCTATATAAATACAAGTTGTTGTTATTACAAAAAGGTTTCATGTGGTAGACGTGGGGAAGATGTTTCCATTTGTGGGGGAGACCAAAACTAGGGGTCATAAATACAAAATAGTCACTAATGAATCCAATAGGGAATTTAGGAGAAACTTCTTTATAGAGTGGTTAGAATGTGGAATTTTTCTACCACAATGAGTAGTTGAGACAAATAACATAGATGCATTTAAGGGGAAGCCAAATAGGCACATGAAGGAGAAAGGAATAGAAAGTTATGCTGATAGGGTTAAATGAAGATGGGTGGGAGGAGGCTCAGTGGAGCATAAACATTGGCATGGACCAGTTGGGTGGGATGGCCTGTTTCTGTGCTGTATGTTCTAATTAATTCTATATATTAGATAGCCTGGCTGCAACACATAGGGAAAAAAAATCAGCCAGGGAGGATCACAGACAGCACTGCACCTCGGCAAATTAATATGCCCATGCCAAAAAACAGGAATACCTGGCCCTTTATTTGTTGTTGCTAGAATTGTTTTGCTGATTAAATCTGAAGTTTTTGAATTTATAAGTATTGTTTTATCTGAGCCAAAAGCACATATTTCCTTGTAGCTTTTTATTTATTCATACATGGGATGTGGGTGCGCTGGCTAAGGCAGCATTTATTGCCATTCCTATTTGCCCTTGAGAAGGTGGTGGTGAGCCACCTTCTTGAACTGTTGCAGTCTATGTGGGGTAGGTATACCCACAGTGCTGTTAGGAAGGGAGTTCAGGAGATTGCCCCTGATATTTTAACCGAATTCAGGAAAAATAAAAATAAAAAATCAGAAGGCCTGCTTATTGTTAGCGCTTCTCAATATATCGGCAACATTTTTCTATTCTTTGATACAGTGTGGACGAATAAGCAATAAATATGCATTTGAACTGAATGATCACAACTTTGATAACCAAGTGGCGAGAGGTGATGAAATATGGATCGTGGAGTTTTATGCACCTTGGTGTGAACACTGTTTAAGGTGGGTAATAAAATAGCTTGTAGTTTTTACAGAATTTCCAAAATTACTTTAAAATGGACATACATAGAAGCTAGAAAAATTACATTATTTCTTCAGCTACATAATGACATACAGATTTGCACTGCTGCTTTCCATTTTGTGTAAGTGATTAGCTAATTCTTGAGTTGTTGGACCATAGAATCGTTATTAAGTAATTGTCAAGTAATTAGTCAAAGATAAATTAAGTACTCTGTAAGCTTGATATTCTGAAGTATTGCACAGTTGCCTTTTTGAAGGAATAGGCTTGTGAACTTTTGCGATTTATATTACTTGAGTTGAATCCATGAAAGGATTGTACATTATACATGATCTGTGGTAGGATAGGTTAAATAGCCTTTTCTTATTCCATGCTTTCTTTTGTAAAGGATACAAATAATAAGGAAAGTCTGAATGGTTCTTTGGGATAGATTTTAACTTTAACTGCCAGCTGGAAAGCTGGTGTAGCAGATCGAATAACCATTATACACACTGCCCAATTATCTTTCTGCTTGGCAACAGAAAAGAAAATCTATGCATGTCCAGTTTTTCACTCAGCAGTTTAGGTTAAAATTTACCCCTTTCTATCATTAGAATTTAATTTTATTTAACTTTTCATGAAAAAGCATTGTGCCATAATGTTGTTGTAAATGGTTTATAGTGTTAAGGAAACTATGTTTTATCTATTTTGTGGTATTACTGATGAAATGAAAGTTACCAATCTGAATAATTGGGTTTTTAATAAATGTTGTCCTATTTGCATTGAGCTTTGTAATTTTAAATGCATTTCAAAAAGTAAGAATCAACCAACATTTTAAAAAGAGACATTGATCTTTACAGCATAGAAGATCATTTGGCCCATTGTGACTGCACTGATTCTCTGAAGAACCATCAATTTATCCCTGTTCACAAGAACACAAAAAGTAGGAACAGAAGCAGAAGCAGACCATATGACCCATCGAGCCTGCTCCGCCATTCAAAACAATCATGGCTGATCTTAGGATTTAACTCCACTTTCCCGTCACATCCCTTGATTCCCTGAGAGACCAAAAATCTGTGTATCCCAGCCCTTAAATGTATTCAATGATGGAACATTCATAACCCTATGGGTAGAGAATTCCAAAGATTCACAACCCATCTTGATCCTAAAAGATTGGCATCATATCCTGAGACTGTGCCCCTGTGTTTTAGATTCCCCGACCAGCGTAAATAATCTCCGTGTCTACCCTATCTAGCCTCTTTAGAATCTTGTATGTCTCAATGAGATCACCTCTCATTCTTCTAAACTCCAGAGAATGCAGGCTCAATTTACCCAGCTTCTCATCATACAACAACCCCCTCTTCCAAGGGACCAATCTAGTGAACCTTCACTGTGCCGCCTCCAATACAAGTATATCCTTTCTTAAATGTGGAAACCAAAACTGCACACAGTACTCCAGATGTGGTCTCACCAAAACCCTATACAATTGTAGCAATACTTCTTTATTCCTGTACTCCAGTCCCCTTGCAATAAAGGCCAACATACGTTCCTAATTGCTTGCTGTATCTGCGTGTTAACTTTCTACATTCCTTACACAAGCACATCCAAGTCTTTTTGAATATCAACACTTACAAGTTTCACACATTTAAAAAAATATTCTGCTTTTCTATTCTTATGACTAAGGTGCATAACTTCACACTTCCCTACTTTATATTCCATCTGCCATCTTGTTGCCCACTTACTTAACCTGTCTATATCTCTTTGCAGCTTCTCTACATTCTCCCCACAGCTTATCTTTCCACCTACCTTTGTATCATCAGCAAACTTAGATACATCACTCTGTCTCTTCATCTAAGTCATTAATATAGATTGTAAATACCTGAGGCCCCAGCACTGATCCTTGCGCACTCCACTATTCACTGCCTGCCAACTTGAAAATGCCCCATTTGTTCCCACTCGGTACTTCCTGTCTGTTAACCAATCATCTATCCAGGTTAATATATTACCCCCATCTCCATGAGCCCTTATCATGCCTATTAACCTTTTTGTGTGGCACTTTATCGAATGCCTTTTGGAAATCCAGGTGTACTACATCTACTGGTTCCCTTTTATCTACCCAACTAATTACATCCTCAAAAACTCTGATAAATTTGTCAAACAGCATTTCCTTTTAATAAACCATGTTGACTTGTTCTAATCATACTGTGCTTTTCTAAGTGTATTGTTAAGACTTCCTTAATATTAGATTCCAGCATTTTCCCAATGACTGATGTAAGGCTAACTTGCCTGTAGTTCCCTGTCTGCTCCCTCCCTTCTTTCTTGAAACAGTGATTATTGACAAAGCAGCCGGCAGCTGATGTCATCCGACTGCGCCAATCTGCGCACATGCACAAATTGGTCCCTACCCTCTGCGCATGCGCTGTGTTCTGCATTGCCAGGACTGGTTGGCGCATGCGCAGATGATGTCATCGCGTAACGTGGGCAGAGGGTGGAAGGAGGGGGGAGAGAGCGGCCGAAGACCTTGATGGTGGAGGATACGTGCTCCTCCTTCCCTGGCCCGCCTGCTCGCTCCCTTCCCCTCCCCATTCGCTTGCTCCCTCCCCTCCAAGGCCCGATCACTCCCACCCCTCCCCGGTCCGTTCGCTCCCTCCTCTCCCCTCCCCTCCCCGGCCTGCTCACTCGTTCCTCTCCCGCCATTGTGTGCTGCCATGTGTTTAGGTTGCCATCGTGTGATTATTTGAGCAGCGCCATCTTCAATCCTGGCAGCTGCCTGACATCGGAGACTGTGACATTTTGCGCATTTACGCATGTGCCACTGCAGCGCCACCTAGTGGTTGCATTGTCAGCAAACGCAGCCTTCTTGAAAATGGGTGTAACATTTACCAACTTCCAAGCTGATAGGACCATTCCCAAATCTAAGGAATTTTGGAAAATCATAGCCAGTGCATCCACTATCTCTGCAGCTATCTCTTCTAGAACCCTAGGGTGTAGGCCATCAGGTCCTGGAGATTTGTCAGATTTTAGTCCCTTAAGTTCCTCTAATACTTTTTCACTGCTGATATGAATGTCCTTAATTTCCTCATTCTTTCTAGCACCTAGGATACTGTCTATTTCTGGTATAGAACTTGTGTCTTCTACTGTGAAGACAGACACAAAATATTTGTTCAATGCCTCTGCCAGTTCCTCATTCCCCATGATCTTTTCTCCTGCCTCTGCTTCTAAGGTACTCTCTCTTCCTTTTGATATACCTATAAAAGCTCTTACAATCTGTTTTTATATTACAGGCTAGTTTATTCTCATTCTATTTTTTCCTTTTTTATCAACTTTTTGGTGGTCCTTTGCTGGTTTCTAAAACACTCCCAATCCTCAGACTTGCTGCTCTTTTTTGCAACATTGTAAGCCTTTTCTTTTAATCTAATACTATCCTTAACTTTGAGTGAGCCACAGATGGATCTTTCCTGTTGAGATTTTGCTTTTCAAAGGAATGTATTTCTGTTGAACATTTTGAATTGTTTCTTTAACTGAACACTGTTCATTTACTGCCATACTTTGTAGTCTAGTTACCCAATTTACCTTAGCCGGTTCTCCCCTCATGCCTACATAATTTGCTTTGTTTAAGTTTAAGACTCTTGTTTGTGATTGGAGCACTTCACTTTCAAACTTAACATGGAATTCAATAGTATTATGATCACTGTTTACCAGTGGGTCTTTTACTATGACATTGCTAATTAACCCTGCTTCTTTACACAATGCTAGATCTAAGATAACTTTATCCCAGTTGGCTCCACAACGTATTGCTCCAAGAAACAGTCCCGAAAACATTCTACAAACTCATCTTCTAGACCACTCTTGCCAATTTCATTTACCCAGTCTATATGAAGATTAAATTCCCCCACAGTTATTACATTGCCTTTGTTACAAGCTCTAATAATTTCTTGCTGAATGCTCTGTCCAATGGTGTAACGACTGTTAGGGAGCCTATAAATTACTCCCACCAGTGTTTCCTGATTCTTGCTATTCCTTATTTCCACCCAAACTGATTCTACTTCATGATTTTCTGAGGCCAGATCCTTTCTCACTAATGCCCTTATATCATCCTATACCATCAGTGCTACCCCTCCTCCTTTGCTATTCTGTCTGTCTTTCCAAAATATTGTGTACCCTGGAATATTTATTTCCCAACCTTGATCAGAATATAACCATGTCTCTGTAATGCCGATTAGATCGAAATCATGTACCTCTATTTGTGCCCTAGTTCATCTATCTTATTCCAGATGCTTCGCGCATTCAGATAAAGAAACCTTAATTTCATTTTTTTGCTTCTATACTCTTCAATGACCATATTTGCTGATGTACAATTTTTGTTAAACTCTGACCCTTCCTGTTCCATTCTGTTTGTCTTCACCCACAACAATATACTGTTCCGATGCTGTGACCTTTCTCTTTAGATTTCTAAATCTCACCTCTCCCAAACCTTCCCCCCCAACTCTGTTAGCTCTAGTCTTATCTGCTGGCTGACTCTAGAGTTTATATGCACTGTCCCTTGCTGTCACACCCTGATTATCGTTCTCCTTATTGCTATCTTGCTGTCTTGCCTTCTCTCTAAATTATCACATCTTCCCACACTGGATCCTTCACCCCCACTATTTAATTTAAAGCCCTCTCTACTGCCCTAGTTATATGACTCGCCAGAGCACTGGTCCCAGCATGGTTCAAGGGTAGACCGTCCCAATGGTACAGCTCCCACTTTCCCCAGTACTGGTGCCAGTTCCCCATGAATCGAAATCCACTTCTTCCACACCAATCTTTGAGCCACGCATTTAACTGTTTAATCTTATTTACACTATACCAATTTGCTTGTGGCTCAGGTAATAACCCAGAAATGATTACCTTTTGAGGTTCTGCTTTTTAATTTAGCCCCGAGCTGCTCATACACCCTATGCAGAACCTCTTTCCTAGTCCTATCTGTGTCATTGGTACCCATGTAGACCATGACAATTGCATCATCCCCCTCCCAGTGCAATTTCCTTTCCAGCCCTGGGCAGATGTCCCAAACCTTGGCACCGGGCAGACAACACAGCCTTCTGAACTCTTGCTCTTGGCTGCAGAGAACGGTATCTATCCTCCTAACTATACTGCCTCTACTCCCACTACATTCCTATTTACTCCCCCCGCTTGAATGACTTCCTGTACCACGGCGCCATGGTCAATTTGCTCATCCACCCTGAAGCCCTCGCTCTCATCCATACAAGTTGAAAGAATCTCAAACCTGTTGGACAATTGCAAGGGCTGAGGCTCCTCCACTTCTGCCTTCTTGATCCCCTTACCTGCCTGACTCACAGTCACATCCTCCTGACCCTGACCAAATCAGAAGACCCTATCCTATGGGGTGTGACTGCCTTCTGGAACAAAGTGTCCAGGTAACATTCCCCCTCCCTGATGCATTTCAGTGTTTGTAGTTCAGTCTCCAGCTCACTGACTCTGAGCCGAAGCTCCTCGAGCTGTAGAAACTTGCTGCAGGTGTGGTTACTGTGGATCACACTGGTGTCCACCAGCTCCCAGATACTGCAGCTGCAACACATCACCTATCCTGTCATCCTGATTGTGTTTTAATTAACTAATTCTTAATATACAACTAATTCTTTCCCTATACCCTTTAAAACTTCAACCACTGAATTCTGTCCCTAGATTCCTTTACCTCTCTTCTTTAATCACACTTCTTAAAACTCAATTCTGACCAAGGTTTTGGACTCTCCGTCCTACTATCCTCTTCGACTTGACATCCATCTTAACCTTACACCTCTGAGAAACCCTTGTAGTGTTTTTCTACTGTTACGACCGACCACTCAAATCAAAGCCCCCAATCAAAATATATGATTCTGATTGTGGTGGGGGAAATGTACTGTTTATTCAATCCTGTCCCTCCGCAGATCACCTAATATATCATTTTAAACTTTCAAAATTAAAGAAAGACCCAGCCAAATTGTACCATCTATTAACCCCCGAATGAGGCTAACCAAACCAGCTATCATTAGATCAACAAATTTACTGTTTAATTAGAAAAACCCAATTCTTAAACACTACTAAGATATAAACAACATTTAAAATAGAAACATTAGTGTCCTTGCATATTTATGCTCCTGCCGAAGTGAAATCTTCCAATGTGGAATAGTCGAAGGTTGCTTGAAGTCCTCACAGCCATTCGATGGTGCAAAAAAAGGTTCTTCAATATTAGAACAGTCTGTAGTCTAATTCAGCAGTTGAAGTGATGCTTTTCTTCTCCAGCGATGAATTTCAACAATTACAGTTCAGTAGTTAAAGGAATTGGTTATTTTCTTTTTAAGAAATTAATCTGGCTTGACTTCAGAATTCTGAGAGTATAATAAATATGGTCTAAATAAACCAGGAGAGAGCTCTCATTTCCTTCAGTACAAGCTGGTCCAGCTGTCTGTCTGTTTCCACTATAAGCCAGTTCAAGATTAAATTGTAACATTGTATCTCTCAATCTTTGGTTCTGAGTGGCTGTGTCCTGGGAAAAAAGAATGTATTATTTGAATCACAATCTCTGAGTGGCTGTATCCCAAGCAACAAGAATGCATTCTTTGACTCGGTCTCTGGAGCTTGTTGCCTTAAAGCAGTACTGTTCCTTTTCCAGCCTTAAAGGCACACCGCATTCTTCCTGGAAAAAAAACTACAGGATCATAACACTACATAAAGGTGCTATGTATATAGAAGTTGTTGTTATTGTTAATATTTAAATTGGCCACCAATGAGAATTGGACATTTTGTATGTGAAATCATTGATGGTGAAAGTAATTGGAGACACCCATGGCGGATAATTCAGATTAAATAGTTTACTTTTAAAATGTTTTAATCCCAATTGCAGGATAAACAGGTTCTTGCCCACCTGTGAATAAAATTTGAGACATTTGAAATGATTTTTTAAAGAAAACTTTGGTGTACTTAGAGCTATGTTGTAACCTATTTTAGGGATGAATGCACTGGTTACTTTATGTAATAATGTGGTTAATAGAGCTATCCTAAAGTTGATATTTCTAGCAATATTGTAAATTTGTTTATGGGTTTCCAAGAAACGCCAATCAGATATCACTATACATAGTTCCCCATTAAGTTAACTTTAGCCCTGTTATATAAATTCATGCAACAAATTGGAAAAGAACCATGAACCCTATCCTAATTTAAACTAGGAACATTAAGGTCAATTAGAAAATAACTTGGAAGCAGCAGCTGCTTATTCTCTGGCAATTTTGTGTTGGTAAACTCAGCACCAACCAAAAAAGTCATCCCAACAGTTCTTATGTATTTGGGCAGATCATATGTATAAAAGGAACACTATAACAAAGGGTAATTCACTTTTGAAATAAAATATTAAAGATGCACTTTCAAAATTACAATACATTTAATAGAAAAGAATAAAAACATAATAAAATGTTTATAATATAATCTTAAAGCTCTTGTTTTTTTCAGCTTATGAAAGTTATTTTTATAACAGCATTCTATTCATGCATTATTTTGGTTACTGCATTGGTGTAATTCACTATTTCAGAGCACTGATTAATCTTTTCTTTTTGCAGTCAAGAGCCGGAGTGGGCTAATGCAGTTGTTGAACTAACAAGACGGACTAAGGGAAAGGTTCATCTTGCAGCTGTGGATACTACGATAAATGAGATGTTAGCCAGTCGATATGGGGTGAGCATATGTATAGAACTGTAATGTTTATAGCTCAGGAAGAAACTCTTCCACACGTTGGGTCTGTGTTGGCTGTTGCTAAAGCAATCCAAAACTAACTCCATTGCTTTGCTTTCTCTGCATAACTGCATCTTTTCTGTTTCAAGAAGAAGCAATTCTTTTCCTCAGTCGCTTCCTGTAGCAAAGCATTCCATACTTAGCAGTTTCTATATAAATAAGCTTCTCTTAACATCTCACATCATTTGCTAAGTGATAATTTTTATTGATGACTATTTATTAATTCACCAACCAGAGAATATTTTCCTATTATAATATATAATATAAAATAATAACAAGAAATGCTGGAAATATTCAGCAGGTCTGGCAGCATCTGTGGAGAGAGAAGCAGAGTTAACGTTTCAGGTCAGTGACCCTTCTTCAGAAATAGCAAATATTAGAAATGTAAAAGATTATAAGCAAGTAAAGTGGGGGTGGGGCAAGAGATAACAAAGGAGAAGGTGTAAATAGGACAAAGTCACAGAATAGCTGACCTGAAGGTCGTGGAGCAAAGGCAAACAATATGTTAGTGGTGTGTTGAAAGACAAAGCATTACTTCTGAGGTGGTCCTTGAGGTCCTCCTGGCCCACTGCAAAACCACAGCACCTCTCCTCCTGCCCAGCTCCACTATTAATGCCTCCAGCATGGTATCTGTCACCCTGGAACCCTCTCTCTGCCCTGGTGTTCAATTTTCCATCATTTAAAATCCACCAATATTATTCATTGCAACTTCCCTTTAAGAGGGACAGCTTGCCTTTAAGAAGAGCCCACTGGCTGCACCACATGGTATCTCCACAACACTGCTTGGCTCTCTGCTGAGTGCAGAAGCAGCCAGTAATGTGAAGAAGGAGGAAGCAGCACAGGACTCACTTGGCCACATTCTACAATCATACAAGTGAGCTGGATGCACCATATTTGCAATCTGCCGACCTCAATCAGAACCACAAATCACAACCTCCGCATCCAAAACAAGGGCACAGGAATTTCTAGCTACAGTAATACATTGTTTTTAATTCATTAACTCGATGAACAATAAGATATCAAAGCTTTTGTCTTTGGATTTCCTACATTTTCAAAATGTTGTTCCTCCTCAATTGAAATGATTTTGTTTTGGTGACAAAGGAAATATTAGTATAATTCTGTAATTCATTTTAAGCTAACATAAGATAGTGTTGCTTCCTAGATTCAACAAGTTCCAGTGATTAAAATATTTCAAACAAACAATGAAACAGTTGACTATAATGGTGAGAAATCTGCAGCCAGCATTATTGCTACAGGACTTGATTTGTATGCTAAGATGCCACCATATAAGCCATTTGAGGTAAGAAACCGGGCTTGGAAAGAACCATGATATCTCCACCAAAAATCAATCTCTAATTATTTATGTGAATGACGGAATATAGTGGTAAATGTTCCAGGTACATATTAGGAGTAGACAAGGTAGCCACTGGCGCCACATAATTGGAAAATTTATACTGTACAGCCGAAGTCACTTACAATGGACTCTCATGTAGATTCTGTCCATTATAACTATTGTCCAATTTACCCATCAGAGACTTTTGACTAGTTTTTCTGTCAGAAAGATCATCAGTAGCTTCAACAGACATCCTTTCTTAAGTTTTTAAAAAATATTTCTAGATATGTTGTTACCTTTTTTCTACAGATATGGGTATCTTTATATTTGCATTGCAAGGTCAACTGTAGCAGCATTTCAATGGCTTTATAAATTCTGTATATTTAATGTATCAACAAATTTCTCAAAGTAAAATATGATTGTATCGAGAATTTGCTATGGTCATACATATTTATTTCCATTTGTTTTGTTATGAATGCTGTGCACATTCAGATACAGAGCCTTTAATTTGTTTTTTTTTACCATTCTTGCAAACTCTGGCCTTATCTGCTAATGCACTCCTCTTCAGTTTATATGCTTGGTTCCTTCCTGCCACACTCTGATTATCATTACCCATATCGCTAACTTGTTCTATTGCCTTGTGATTTCTCTTTAATTTACCACATCTCCCCTCCCGTGAGCCCTCCCCCACCCCCCCCCCCCCCCAACCACTATGTAACTTAAAGCTTTCTCTACTGCCCTAGTTATATGACTCGCCAAAACACTGGTCCCAGCATGATTCGGATGAAGACCGTCCCAAAGATACAGTTCCCACTTTCTCCAGTACAGGTGCCAGTTTCCCATGAATCGAAACCTATTTCTCCCACACCAATCTTTGAGCCATGCATCCAACTCTCTAATCTTATTTACCTTACGCCAAATCACTCGTAGCTCAGGTAGTAATCCAGAGACTATTACTTTTGTGGTTCTGCCTCCCACTGCAAATTCCCCTGCAGATGTTCCAAACCTTGGCACCAGAAAGCCAACCTAGCCTTCTGGACTCACGCTCTCAGTTGCAGAGAACTGTGTCAAGCCCTCTGACTATACTGTCCCCTACTACCACTACCTTTCTATTTACTTTCCTCCACTTGAATGGCTCCCTGCACCATGGTGCCACGGTCAGTTTACTCATCCACCCTGTAGCCCCCACTCTCGTCCACTCAAGCTGCAACAACCTCAAACCTGTTGGACAATTGCAAGGGCTGAGGCTCCTCCACTTTTACTTTCTCGATCTCCACACCTGTCTCACTCACAGTCCTCCTGTCCCTGACCACGGACCAAATCAGAAGGCCCTACCCTAAGGGGTGTTACTGCCTTCTGGAACAAAGCGTCCAGGTACCTTTCCCCCTCCCTGATGCATCACAGTGTCCGAAGCTTGGCATCCAGCTCATTAACGCTGAGCCGAAGTTCCTCAAGCCACAGACACTTACTGCAGATGCGGTTGCCATGGATCACACTGGGGTCCACCAGCTGCCACATACTACAGCTACAACACATTACCTGCCCTGCCATCCATATTGTGTTTTAACTAATTCATTAATTATTCTCTTAATTAAATTTTATTTAATGCCTTTAATCCTGCTTATTCCAATTAATGTTATACTTACCCAGATTAAAATTCCCTGGTTTAAATAAGAGAAAAAGAGAAAATATTCACCAACCAATCACTTACCTTCTTTCCTGTTATCTCACATTTCTATTTTCTTTAGAATGCTTTGAACCCACAGACTTACCACACTAGCTCTTCAAACTCTCACCGCTGTCTGTAGGTTACCCTCTATTTCTGGTACGCAACTTGTGTCTTCTACTGGAGGCGGAAAAAAGGTAGAAAAAGGAGTACCTCTTTCCCTCTCTCCACCAAATTCCCACATGAACCAAATTCCCCACTTCGCATTCAGTCTACGTCGCACTCAGGCGTAGTCTTATCTCCGTGCATCCCCTTACCTCTTAACTTTAAAGTGTTAGAATTATTTCTTTCTAAAATCCTATTTAAATGTCCTTTTAAAGAGATTATTGTTGAATTTCTGAGATCTGAAATTGGTAAAGGGATGATGAAGCTGTTAAATACATCTCTTTCAGGCAGTTATTTAGACTTTTATCCTTTTTATTATTACAGATGAGACATAAGCATAAACTAACATTTTTTTTCTATTTTCTTTTAATTTGTTTAGCAGATGGTCAGTGAAGAAGTCTTAAAGACAGCCTGTGATCATCAGCTGCTATGTATTATTGCTGTGCTCCCTCACATTTCTGACACAGGTATATTATCCAGTGAGATAATATGAAATTTTGTTATATATTTCCAAATCATTTGTATTTTACTTTTTAATGAAATTTTCCTATTGCCAGGGATTAGTGGCAGAAGTGATTATCTGACCTTACTGGTGAAAATGGCAGACAAGTACAAAAAGAAAAAATGGGGGTGAGTAATTTCCACCAGGAATATTTTTAATAAAGGAGTGTGAACAATATTAATACAAATTTTCATGCAAATTGATGGGATTCATTACCCAGATGATCCTGTCCATCTTTTGGTAAATAACTCTTTGGCTGGAATTTTATGAGTCCCGACAGTGGAACCGGAAGTTGGCGTAATTTTCACTTCCACCATTTTTCCCGTTTCCCATGAGATTTCATATGTAAATTAAACATGCAGCAATGGACATGTGAGATTCGACAGTGGAAACGGCCTTTCATTGGAACCCGCCGTCACTGGGCCAAGTATCAAGATCGCCACGGCGATAAAGCATTCTGTGCTTGCAACCTGAAAGATCAGAAGCCTTCCTGTCATGTAAGTCTCTGCATAGGAGCCTGAAATGAAGCTTAACATCAACTCAAAACGCTTTTGCCTCGCTTAATTTTTGTAATCCAGTACCAACTTCACATCACTTACTTTATTTCTGCAGCAATACAAAAGAAAATTTCAGCCAGCAAGCAGCGTCCTGTTCCACAGTTCAGTGATGCCTCCCTACAGGCTCTCCTCCTGGCCATCAGGGAAAGGCAGGAGGTGCTCTTCCCTGCAGATGGAATGCGAAGACCCTCCCGCCTGACTAAGGTGGCCTGGATGGAGGTAGCAGAGGAGGTTTCGGACCGTGATGTCACTTGTAAAACCTGGATGCAATGTCGCAAGTGCATCAATGACTTGCTCAGATCGGCAAGGGTAAATGGTCTTGGCATAATTACTCCATTGTTTTTCTCCTTGGCTCCCTCTCTTTAAGCCAGAGGGCAAGCAAGGCATGTATTGGATTGCATGAGCAGTCTTGGTGCCATACACTAAACGATTTTGCACAAAGTTGACGATTGGCATTGTTGTGCTTGGATGTGTCGTGCAAAAGCAAGTCCTGAATCAGTGATGTTAATGCATGTTTACAGTGGTTGTGATACATCTTTAAAAAAATCTCATTCAATCTATACATATGAACATACGAATTAGAAGTAGGAATAGGCATGTCTCCTGCAGGACAAACGCACCCACAACCAGCGTGGGCGCGCCAAGACAGTTGGAGGTGTCACTGACAGAGTCCTGACAATGGCTGGAGGAGGTTGCACAAATTGGGAGAGAGAGAGAGAGGCAGGGCAATATCAGATGGTGAGGCAGGATCCTCAAGGCGTAAGGATAAAGTGTCATCTTCAGTCTTGCAGCCATGTGTGCATACCCAATGAAAGGGTGCAATCTCATGTGCAGCTGATGCTTAATGTGCCTCTGCTTGTGTTTCCACTGAAGAGGCCCGCATGCGAGTGCCTGAAAGCTGCAAGGCCCAAGACTACTCCTCTGGGGAGGAAGAGGAAGACAATTCCCTGGAGGGTACACCATCACCTGCCTCTTCTTCTACCTCCGCCAGCACAGATACATCCACACGGTCTGCGGTGGGGATGGGTTAAGATTAGAATCTGGGTCACAATTTGGTGTGCATGACACAGACATGTCCCAGTAGCTGAGGGAGCATGTGCCATTGACTCCTCCCCTGACAATCAGAGGACTGCTGAGGATCAGGCTCCTGCTCAGCCCCATGCTCATGATGATCCTTTCTTTGTAGCTATGAGAAGTCTGCTGGATGTGCAGCAAAGCCATGTGGAAAATATCTAAGATGTCTGAGGTCATGCATGGCTTTGTGTGTGCTGTGGAGGAGTCGTTGCAAGCCATGACGTCCGACATGTCCCAGGCATTTGAGCTTTTGGCTTCCTCAGTTGAGAGTCTGGCGAGGTCCGTGGGTCTGGTTGAGCACTTGAGCCATATGTGATCTGACCTGCACTCCACCGCTGTTGCCATGGGCTCCATGCAGCAGAGTCTAAGCGAGAGGGGTTGAGGAACCTGGACCACCCTACGGGTGCCCCTTCCCCTCGGAGACAGGCAGGTGCCATAATGCACCCAGATGTAGGAGGAGCACATGCCAGCTGCCCCGTGGCCTTCCTCTCAGGACACACCAGGGTAAGTGACATCTCGTCCTCTCCCCCGACATTGATCCCTTATCTTCAGCAGGTGAGCACAGGGGGGGATACTTAAGCACCAGTGCTACAGACCGCCAGTAGGATGGATCCACAGAGGACATCCGCCACAGTCATCCACAGCAATGGGGCAACGCACTGAGCAGACTGCCTCCACCTCAACTGCTAATGTCAGAGTAGCACCTAGATGTAGTGGGAGAAAAAGTAAAAAGAGGCAGTTTTGATCTTGAAGGTGGCATGGGTGCTGTAAATATTGTGCAATTCTTCAGTAAGTTTAAATACATCTTTATTTACTTTAATGTTGGATGCACTCTCGTAAATCATTTGCTGGTTTATGATGAAAACGAAAATGTTCGTTGGTGGCCTATGGCAGGAACGCATTGATGATTGCAAAGCATCTCAGAAAATGTCCAGTGTCCATTTATCACTGCTATTTGAGCCTTCAGTCTTCAATGATGGCTGTTTGTCAATTGATGATTCACTTTTTTCACTACTGACATGCCTTACATTTGTGGTTCTGCAGTCACAACTTAACTTTGCTTATAGTAGTGTGTATTCGGATCCATCGTAACCCATAGAATATTTCATCTGCCAGTCACATCAAAGTGCAGCAAAGCTTCTTTAAGATTGCAGCAATGAATAAGACCTCATACATACGTGAATATATATAGGAAATGTTTCTGTTTCTCCTCCCAATGTTCCTTGATAATGTGGCTTATTGTTGGCTGAAATGTGCAAATATGACGTTCTCCTTGATGTCCCTTACATGTCTCTCCATGGCACTCATATCTATAATGGCATCGTTGGCATTCTTGTCCCCTTCATCACCCTCTTCATAGTCATCTTCGTCTGAGCAGGCCTGCTGTTCCTCCTGTTCCTCTATCTGTAGAATGTTGTCTCATCTAATTGCAAAATTGTGCAAGGCACAACAGACAATGATTATTCGTGACACCTTCTGTGGCGTGTGCTGAAGAGTCCCTCCAGACCAGTCAAGGCAACGGAATTGCATTTTCAGCATGCAAATGGTGTGTTTGATGGTTCTGGTGGATGCATGAGCAGCATTGTACCTCTCTTTCGCAGTGCTTTGGGGCTGCCGCACTGGTGCCATCAACCATGTGCAAAGGGGATAACCCTTGTCATCCAGGATCCAGCCTACTTCGACTGGTTCCTCAAAAACTGCTGGCAGCTGTGAGTTCCTCAAAATGAGTCATGACAGCTCCCTGGGAAATGTGCGCGAACAAGCATGATTCTTCATCTGTGGTGGCAAACCAGTTTAACGTTTAAAGAGTGGAAGCCTTTGTGATTCACAAATACAGCAGGCTGGTCCTAGGGAACTCTAAAGGCCACATGAGTACCGTCGATCACCCCTTGCACTCCAGGGAACCCAGCATTGGCACCAAAGGCCGCAGACCTTGCTGCCTGGCTGTTCTCGTCTACAGGTAAATAGATGAAATCATTGGCTCATCGAAAAAGGGCATTGGCCACCTCTTTGATACACCTATGGGTTGCAGACTGTGATATGCCACATATGTCACCCCCTCCCGCTCGCCTTCAGGGATGGGTTCTCAGGAACAAGGGCTACCCAGTGAAGACATGGCGACTGATGCCTGTGAGGAACAGTTGCAACGCAGCAAAGGAGAAATACAACACTTGACAAGGGTTCACCCGAGAAACCATATGGCAGGCCATTGGGCTGCTGAAAATGAGATTCCAGTACCTCGATCGATCTGGTGGAGCCCTGCAGTATTCCCCAGTGAGGGTCTTGTGTATTGTGGTGGTCTGCTGCGCTCTGCACAATTTAGCACAGCAGAAGGGGGAGGCCTTGCATGAAGAGGACATGATTGAACGCCAGTCCTCAACCAACGAGGAGGATGTGGAGGAGGTTCATAAGCAGGCAGCACCGAAACTTGAACCCCTTCCACCAGAGGCCAGGCACATTCAGCGATGGGCCAGGAAGGCAAGAGACAATCTCATACTTACCCACTTCCAGCCACTATGATGACCTGTCAGAATGAACTCAATAAAGACTCCCCTCAATGTATTCAGTCTGTCGTCTCCTTTCTATTTGGGTTCCATGCCACGTGCCCAGCTTAACCACGCAATCTAGCACATCTGAAACGGTTACCAAAGAAGGGATATGCCTACATTGGCAGCCCAATAAGTCAGCATCTCACAATTAAGGCATGAAAGAATAAGCATTTTCTACAATGAATGTGAACTTCAATAATGCTGAAACTTTATAACGCAAAACAAATGGCAAATGTCAGACATCTGTGAAACCCCAAGTCCAGGTGGTTTTCTGCTTCCACAACCTGTGATAGCAGCTGGGCTGGAGGCAGGCTGCTGATCAGGCCGCCGCTTGGCCTTGATGGCTTTGGCAGCTGTCCTCTGGTTGCCTGAGTTCTAGAGAGCCCCGGCTGCCTGAGGGTTTCCTGCCGAGGTGCAGGACTCTCCTCAGGCATTGTGGCTGACTCACTGGCAGAGGGGCTGTTGAGTTGCTGTACACAGTCAGAGCGTCCTGAGGGGAGCCTCTAGCTGTGGAAGTCAGCGTCTTCTCCTCCCTTTCAAGGCTCACTTGAACCTCCCTGCTGACCAGAGAAGGATAAGGACCTGGAGACGACTCCAGGTGTCTCGTCCTTCTCTCACCTTGCCACTGCTGCGTTGAGCTCATGGCCAAGGTGATGGTGTGCAGTTCTGCACACATTTGTGGGATCTGGCTCTCCATGAGGGTCACCAGCCTTTCGGATGAGGAAGCCATGCGCTCACATACCTGAGATATGACAGCACTTCTAGCATGGATGGACTCTTCCATTGTCCGCTTGTGGCTGTATATGGCCTCTGGCAGCTCCGCCAGATGTTGCCGTACATTTCTCTGCAACTCCAGCATGTCCTGTGCTGTCAATACCAGAGGCTCGTCATTAGCTTGGGGTCAGCATGGACATCAGCTGGCTGCTTGGGCACATGTGCGGTGCGCTCACCAGCTCGTGACCCTGACTCGAAAGCCGAGTGTAAACCCACCGAGGAGGACGTATCTGTGCTGATGGAAGGTGCAGAAGAGTCATGTGACACTGCATCCTCTGACTGCTCCTCCTCAGAGGTTGGCAATTGTCTTCCTCCAGTTGGAGCCTCCTGTGGCTGGCTACCTGCATGAAATAACACAAACATGTGTGGGTCAGGCAGTGCAGATCTTGTCATGCCAGCCATGCGTGATGTGGATCTTTAGATGTGTGTTGGTTGTCGAATAAAGAGAATCTTCACTCTCTTATGCATAGACTCCAGTCTTACCAACTGCTACTGAGCAGCCGCACGGGGTCCCCGCTAACTCCAGTGCCTCCTCGTCAGCCATCGTGAGAGGCAGTATATCTGGAATTCTTCCACCAGTCCTTGAGGTGTTCCTGGTATGGGCCCACTTGTCCTACAAGTGGAAAGAGGGAGACAGTAAGACTTGGCTGGAAGAGCGAGAGAGCAGTTCTGCTAGTGGCTGCCGCTCGTCCGCTGCTGGGGTTTCCTATGCGGCTGCTCCCCACGTCTGGTCCCAGGGGAGGTAATGGGAGTGAGCTGTGAAAGAAGGCGGCCTGTGACCAAGATGCAGCCATGCATCTGGCAGGATGTGGTGATGTCTAACCCCTTTACCAGCGCCTTTGTGGTGCCTCCCTCCCTATGACCCGCTGCCTCCCATGTAGCCAAGTGCAATCCCCAAAGATGAGAGAGGTGTGGAGCATTCACCTTGGCAGAATGAAGGAGGTAATTGACTCTCTACCTGCACTGCACCCATGTTCGGGGGTGGGGGTTTGATCCCACGGCTGCTTACCTCCTCTGCAATCTCCATCCAGAATTGCTTGGTTAGGTGGGAGGACCTCTTATTTCCATCCCTTTGAAAGGGAGCCTCCCACCTTTCCCTTGCAACCTGGAAGAGAATCTCCAGGGAGGCATCGCTAAACTGTGGGGTGACCCGGTGTCTTGCCTCTTCCATTGTGTGGCGTCCTTCTCCAGGGGTGCGGGGGGTTGTCCAGGAGTCACTACACTACCGGGTTCAGCAGCGATCAGCAAAGAGCAAATGACTCAAAGGCAGCAATGCAAGCAGGTTGGCAGGGCTTTAAATATGGCACCAGCACCTGCTCCAGAGTCATCCGACACAATAATCAGCACCTCAGAGCCTGCCCCCATTATGTAAGTGGACGGGCCCCACGCCTCCATTATGATAACTGACTACCCGCCGCGTGATTGTGGTGGGCTGGCCACACATGTAACGAGCAGCAACAGCATCCACTTCTGAGTAAGCCGCCGGAAACCATAACGGGTTAACTAAATTCAGCCTGCTGTTTTTTGGATGAGACACTAAACAGAGGACACATCCAGTTTATCAGGTCGACATAAGAGAACCTATGACACTACTTGAAGAAGAGCACCAGAGTTCTCCCAGCATCCTGGACATTATCGATCCCTTAAGCAACATTATTAAATCTGATTGGCTCGTCATTTATCTCATTGTTGTTTGTGGGATTTTGCTGTGTACAAACTGGGTTACATTTTGACATCTAGTTACTTTTGTACTTTTTGACTTGGCCCAAGAGGTAGGTTATAAGGAGCGACTTAAAAGAGGAGCAAGAGGCAAAGAGGTTTAGGAGGGAATTCGTAAAGTGCTTTGGTGAAAAGTGCATATGTAAATAAAAATGTTTTCTTTTATTTACAGTAAGCTACACTTTGTGACATTATTATAGAATGGGTACTGCACAGAAGTCCATTCAGCCTGTCGCATCTGTGCCAGCTCTCTGCAAGAGCAACTCACGTAGTCCCACGCCCCTGCCTTTTCTCCGTAGCCCTGCAAATATCTTTCTCTTCAAATAATTATTTTGAACTGCCACTTCTGTAAGCAACATGCTAGGTGTCGTGGCAAAATAGAATATGGTGTCTGCACATGTACATCAAAGTACTAAACAAAATACACATATACACATTGCTACACATTTTAGCCCATATTTGTTTTGTGAGATATTCTCTAAAGAGACAATTTGATGGTTCAAAATGGTACTTTAGTCCTTTTAAGATTACCGTATCTTAAAACACCGCACCAAACAGCACGACCAAAAAAGGAAAGAAGGTACCAGCCCTTCGTTTTGCAAGCTGGAATGTCAGAACTATGTGTCCTGGCCTGTCGGAAGACCTTACACAAATCAACGATTCTCGGAAGACCGCCATCATTAACAACGAACTCAGTAGACTCAATGTAGACATTGCAGCACTTCAGGACATATGCCTCCCTGCGGGCGGATCTCTAAGAGAGCAAAACTACACCTTCTTCTGGCAGGGTAGGGATCCTGAAGAACCAAGACAGCATGGAGTGGGCTTCGCCATCAGAAACTCTTTGCTCAGCATGATAGAGCCACCCTCAAATGGCTCGGAACGCATACTGTCCATCCGACTGTTCACCGCCTCTGGTCTAGTACACCTACTCAGCATCTATGCTCCAACACTCTGCTCCCCACCTGAAGCTAAAGACCAGTTCTACGAGGAACTCCATAATATCATTAGTAGCATCCCCAACACCCAACACCTGTTCCTGCTGGGGGACTTTAATGCCAGGATTGGGGCAAACCATGACTCATGGCCCTCCTGCCTTGGGTGCTATGGCACTGGTAAGATGAATGAGAATGGCCAGAGACTGCTAGAGTTATAGAACAT
Source organism: Heterodontus francisci (assembly GCF_036365525.1). NCBI lineage: Eukaryota > Metazoa > Chordata > Chondrichthyes > Heterodontiformes > Heterodontidae > Heterodontus > Heterodontus francisci. Next base: position 60,517,644 of record NC_090373.1, on the reverse strand, counting down.
AGAACAGTACAGCACAGTACAGGCCTTTCGGCCCATGATGTTGTGCCGAACCTTTAACCTACTCCAAGATCAAACTAACTACCTACCCTTCATTCTACTATCATCCATGTACCTATCCAAGAGTCGCTTAAATGCCCCTAATGTATCTGCTTCTACTACCACCACTGGCAGTGCATTCCACGCACCCACCACTCTCTGTGTAAAGAACCTACCTCTGACATCTCCCCGAAATCTTCCTCCAACCACCTTAAAATTATGCCCCCTGGTGATAGCCCTTTCCACCCTGGGGAAAAAGTCTCTGGCTATCCACTCTATCTATGCCTCTCATCATCTTGTACCCCTCTATCAAGTCACCTCTCATCCTTCTTCGCTCCAATGAGAAAAGCTCTAGCTCCCTCAATCTTTCTTCATAGGACATGCCCTCCAGTCCAGGCAGCATCCTGGTAAATCTCCTCTGCACCCTCTCTAAAGCTTCCACATCCTTCCTATAATGAGGTGACCAGAACTGAACACAATATTCTAAGCGTGGTCTAACCAGGGCTTTATAGAGCTGCAGCATAACCTCGCAGCTCTTCAACTCAATCCCCCTGTTAATGAAAGCCAACACACCATATGCCTTCTTAACAACCCTATCAACTTGGGTGGCAACTTTGAGCGATTTATGGACATGGACCCCAAGATCCCTCTGTTCCTCCATACTACCAAGAATCCTGTCTTTAAGCCTGTATTCCGCATTCAAATTCGACCTTTCAAAATGAATCACTTCACACTTTTCCAGGTTGAAGTCCATCTGCCACTTCTCAGCCCAGCTCTGCATCCTGTCAATGTCCCGTTGCAACCTACAACAGCCTTCCACACTATTCACAACTCCAGCAACCTTCGTGTCATCGGCAAACTTGCTAACCCAGCCTTCCACTTCCTCATCCAAGTCATTTATAAAAATCACAAAGAGCAGAGGTCCCAGAACAGATCCTTGTGGACACCACTGGCCACCGAGCTCCATGCTGAATACTTTCCATCTACTACAACCCTCTGTCTTCTATGGGCCAGCCAATTCTGTATCCAGACAGCCAACTTTCCCTGTATCCCATGCCTCCTTAATTTCTGAATGAGCCTACCATGGAGAACCTTATCAAACGCCTTGCTAAAATCCATATACACCACATCCACTGCTCTTCCTTCATCAATGTGTTTTGTCACATCTTCAAAGAATTCAATAAGGCTTGTGAGGCATGACCTGCCCCTTACAAAGCCATGCTGACTGTCTGTAATCAAACCATGCTTTTCCAAATAATCATAAATCCTGTCTCTCAGAATCCTCTCCAATAATTTGCTCACTAACGACGTAAGACTGACTGGTCTATAATTCCCAGGGTTATCCCTATTCCCTTTCTTGAACAAGGGAACAACATTTGCCACCCTCCAATCACCAGGTACTGCTCCAGTGGACAGTGAAGACGCAAAGATCATCGCCAAAGGCGCAGCAATCTCTTCCCTCGCTTCCCGTAATATCCTTGGGTATATCCCGTCTGGCCCCGGGGACTTATCTGTCCTCATATCATTCAAAATTTCCAGCACATCCTCCCTCTTAACCTCAACCTGTTCGAGCATATCAGCCTGTTCCACGCTGTCCTCACAAACGACCAGGTCCCTCTCACTAGTGAATACTGAAGCAAAGTATTCATTTAGGACCTCCCATACCTCCTCCGACTCCAGGCTCAAGTTCCCTCCACTATCCCTGATCGGCCCTACCCTCACTCTGGCCATCCTCTTGTTCCTCACATAAGTGTAGAACGCCTTGGGATTTTCCTTAATCCTACCCGCCAAGACTTTTTCATGTCCCCTTCTAGCTCTCCTAAGTCCATTCTTCAGTTCCTTCCTGGCTACCTTGTAACCCTCTGGAGCCCTGTCTGATCCTTGCTTCCTCAACCTTAAGTAAGCTTCCTTCTTCCTCTTGACTAGCTGTTCCACATCTCTTGGGGCGGCACAGTGGCGCAGTGGTTAGCACCGCAGCCTCACAGCTCCAGGGACCTGGGTTCGATTCCGGGTACTGCCTGTGTGGAGTTTGCAAGTTCTCCCTGTGTCTGCGTGGGTTTTCTCCGGGTGCTCCGGTTTCCTCCCACAAGCCAAAAGACTTGCAGGTTGATAGGTAAATTGGCCATTATAAAATTGTCACTAGTCTAGGTAGGTGGTAGGGAAATATAGGGACAGGTGGGGATGTTTGGTAGTAATATGGGATTAGTGTAGGATTAGTATAAATGGGTGGTTGATGTTCGGCACAGACTCGGTGGGCCGAAGGGCCTGTTTCAGTGCTGTATCTCTAATCTAATCTAATCTAATCTCTTGTCATCCAAGATTCCTTCACCGTACCATCCCTTCCCTGCCTCATCGGGACAAACCTATCCAGCAGTCGCAGCAAGTGCTCCCGAAACAACCTCCACGTTTCTGTCGTGCATTTCCCTGAGAACATCTGTTCCCAATTTATGCTCCCCAGTTCCTGCCTAATAGCATTGTAATTCCCCCTCCACCAATTAAATATATTTCCATCCCGTCTGCTCCTGTCCCTCTCCATGACTATAGTAAAGGTCAGGGAGTTGTGATCACTATCACCGAAATGCTCTCCCACCGATAGATCTGCCACCTGGCCTGGTTCGTTGCCAAGCACCAAGTCCAACATAGTCTCCCCTCTAGTCGGCCTATCCTCGACGACCTCCCTTTCTGCAGCTGTGATACTATCCCTGATTAACAATGCCACTCCCCCACCTCTTTTACCTCCCTCCCTATTCCTTTTGAAACATCTAAACCCCGGAACATCCAACATCCATTCCTGCCCCTGTGATATCCACGTCTCCGTAATGGCCACAACATCGTAGCTCCAAGTACTGATCCATGCTCTAAGTTCATCACCCTTATTCCTGACACTTCTTGCGTTAAAATAGACGCACTTCAACCCATCATACTGGCTGCAACTTTTCCCTGTCAACTGTCTAACCTTCCTCACAGACTCTCTGCACTCTGTATCTGCCTGTTCAACAGCTACCCCATCCACTGATCCGTAGCTCCAGTTCCCATCCCCCTGCCAAACTAGTTTAAACCCTCCCGAAGAGCTCTAGCAAACCTCCCACCCAGGATATTGGTGCCCCTCCAGTTCAGATGTAACCCGTCCTTCTTGTACAGGTCCCACCTTCCCCAGAAGGTATCCCAATGATCTACATATCTGAATCCCTCCCTCCTGCACCAGTTCTGTAGCCACGTGTTCAGCTGCACTCGCTCCCTGTTTCTAGCCTCACTAGCACGTGGCACCAGTAACAATCCTGAGAATACTACTCTGCTCATCCTGCCTTTCAGCTTCCAACCTAACTCCCTATATTCGCTTTTCAGGTCCTCATCCCTTTTCCTAGCTATGTCATTGGTACCAATATGTACCACAACCTCTGGCTGCTCCCCCTCCCCCTTAGGAATCCTGTCGACTCGATCCGAGACATCCCTGACCCTGGCACCCGGGAGGCAACAGACCATCTGGGAGTCTCATTCGCGACCACAGAATCTCCTGTCTGTTCCTCCAACCACTGAATCTCCTATCACTATCGCTCTCCTATTCTCCCCCCTTCCCTTCTGAGCCACTGGGCCAGGCTCAGTGCTAGAGACCTGGCCACTGTGGCTTTCCCCTGGTAGGTCGTCCCCCTCAACCGTATCCAAAACGATACCTGTCATAACCTCTGCATCACCAACTCATTCTTTCACACTAAACCCTGTCACCAGGTTTCTTGGAGACACCCAAGATCACGCCGTTGGCACCAGCTGGACCTCATCGTCACAAGGTGAGCCTCTCTAAACAGCGTTCAAATCACACGCAACTTCCACAGTGCGGACTGCGACACCGACCACTCCCTGGTGTGCAGCAAGGTTAGCCTCAAACCAAAGAAGCTGCATCACTCGAAGCAGAAGGGCCGCCCGCGCATCAACACTAGCAGAATTTCTCATCCACAGCTGTTACGTAAGTTTCTAAATTCACTCGAAAAAGCCCTTCAAAACACTCCCACAGGGGATGCAGAGACCAAGTGGGCCCACATCAGAGACGCCATCTATGACTCAGCAATGACCACCTATGGCAAATGTGTGAAGCGGAATGCAGACTGGTTTCAATCTCACATTGAAGAGCTGGGACCTGTCATAGCCACTAAGCGCATTGCACTGCTGAACTACAAGAAAGCCCCCAGCGAGTTAACATCCGTAGCACTTAAAGCAGCCAGAAGTACTGCACAAACAACAGCCAGGCGCTGCGCAAATGACTACTGGCAACACCTATGCAGTCATATTCAGCTGGCCTCTGACACCGGAAATATCAGAGGAATGTATGATGGCATTAAGAGGACTTTTGGGCCAACCATCAGGAAGATTGCGCCCCTCAAATCTAAATCAGGGGACACAATCACTGACCAACGCAAGCAAATGGACCGCTCGGTGGAACACTACCTAGAACTGTACTCCAGGGAAAATGTTGTCACTGAGACCACCCTCAATGCAGCCCAGTCTTTGCCAGTCACGGATGAGCTGGACGTACAGCCTAAAAAATTGGAACTCAGTGATGCCTTGATTCTCTAGCCAGCGGAAAAGCCCCTGGGAAGGAAGGCATTACCCCGAAATCATCAAGAGTGCCAAGCCTGCTCTACTTTCAGCACTGTACGAACTGCTTTGCCTGTGCTGGGACGAGGGAGCAGTACCACAGGACATGCGCGATGCCAATATCATCACCCTGTATAAGAACAAGGGTGACCGCGGTGACTGCAACAACTACCGTGGAATCTCCCTGCTCAGCATATTGGGGAAAGTCTTCGCTCGAGTCGCTTTAAACAGGCTCCAGAAGCTGGCTGAGCATGTCTACCCTAAGGCACAGTGTGGCTTTCGAGCAGAGAGATCCACCATTGACATGCTCTTCTCCCTTCGACAGCTACAGGAGAAATGCCGTGAACAACAGATGCCCCTCTACGTTGCTTTCATTGATCTTACCAAAGCTTTGACCTTGTCAGCAGACATGGTCTCTTCAGACTACTAGAAAAGATTGGATGCCCACCAAAGCTACTAAGTATCATCACCTCATTCCATGACAATATGAAAGGCACAATTCAGCATCGCGGCACCTCATCAGACCCCTTTCCTATCCTGAGTGGCGTGAAACAGGGCTGTGTTCTCGTACCTACACTGTTTGGGATCTTCTTCTCCCTGCTGCTGCTCTCATGCGTTCAAGTCTTCAGAAAAAGGAATTTTCCTCCACACAAGATCAGGTGGCAGGCTGTTCAACCTTGCCCGTCTAAGAGCGAAGACCAAAGTATGGAAAGTCCTCATCAGGGAACTCCTCTTTGCTGACGATGCTGCATTAACATCTCACACTGAAGAGTGTCTCATCGACAGGTTTGCGACTGCCTGCACCAAATCTGACCTAACCATCAGCCTCAGGAAAATGAACATCATGGGACAGGACGTCACAAATGCCCCATCCATAAATATCGGCAACCACACTCTGGAAGTGGTTCATGAGTTCACCTACCTAGGCTCAACTATCACCAGTCACCTGTCTCTCGATGCAGAAATCAACAAGCGCATGGGAAAGGCTTCCACTGCTATGTCCAGACTGGCCAAGAGAGTCTGTGAAAATGGCACACTGACACAGAACACAAAAGTCCAAGTGTATCAAGCCTGTGTCCTCAGTACCTTGCTCTACGGCAGCGAGGCCTGGACAACGTACGTCAGCCAAGAGCGACATCTCAATTCATTCTATCTTCACTGCCTCCCGAGAATACTTGGCATCAGGTGGCAGGACCGTATCTCCAACACAGAAGTCCTCGAGGCAGCCAACATCCCCAGCATATACACCCTACTAAGCCACCGGCGCCTGAGATGGTTTGGCCATGTGAGCCGCATGGAAGATGGCAGGATCCCCAAAGACACATTGTACAGCGAGCTTGTCATTGGTATCAGACCCACCGGCCGTCCTTGTCTCTGCTTTAAAGACGTCTGCAAACGCGACATGAAGTCCTGTGACATTGATGACAAGTCATGGGAGTCAGTTGCCAGCGATCGCCAGAGCTGGCGGGCAACCATAAAGGCGGGGCTAAAGCGTGGCGAGTCGAAGAGACTTAGCAGGTGGCAGGAAAAAGTCAGAAGCGCAAGGAGAGAGCCAACTGTGTAATAGCCCTGTCAACCAATTTTATCTGCAGCACCTGTGGAAGAGTCTGTCACTCTAGAATTGGCCTTTATAGCCATTCCAGGCGCTGCTTCACAAACCACTGACCACCTCCAGGCACTTACCCATTGTCTCTCAAGACAAAGAGGCCAAATAAGAAAAAGATATCAAATTTTTATTAAGCATAAGCAATTATGAAACCTATTTTTAAAATGTTTCTTGAATACGTTTTATTTGGACATTACCTGTAGAAAGCATTTGTCATGATTCCCGATTGGTGTGGTTGATCAAGGCATTACTCCGTATAGCACTTAGTCATGCATACTGGTAGGTACCTAGTTGGATCCCTGTGCTGAGTTAACTAATTTCAGCAGTTGGGCTGCTACAATTGCCCTTGGGCTTCTGAGCTAAGGAGTGAGAAAAGTAATCCAGCATTCCCCTGCTGATTGCCATCTACAACAACAACAACAGCAACAACTTGCATTTATATAATGCCTTTAGTATAGTAAAACAATCCAAGATGCATTATCAAACAAAATTTGACACTGAAGCGCATAAGGAGGTAATAGGTCAGATGTCAAAAAAGTAGATCTTAAGAAGATTCTTAAAGGAGGAGAGAGAGGTAGAGTAACAGAGAGGTTTAGGGAGGGAATCCCAGAGCTTGGAGCCTAGGCAGCTAAAGGCACAGCCAGCAATGGTGGAGTGATTAAAATCTAGTGCCACGTATTGGAAAATGTGCATGTGAACATTTCATAAAATGAGATTAGGCTTCACTGTGATGCTCTCCTTGGTTAAATAACCCTTTGACACTCACTGTCAAGGCTCATGTGAAGAATGGGCATTGTGCGAGGTACCAGAGATGGTCATTCTTTTGTACTTAAACAAAGATCAGCATTTTCAGGTGAGGATATAAAAAAAAAAGCTTGTCATTAACTTCATGATCTGTCAGCTATTTGAAAGTAATTAAAATATTTGCTTATCTAACTGTGTTTCTACTCCAATTAGATCAAGGGGAGGTGATAGTGTAGTGATCATGTCACTGGACTAGTAATTTACAGCCCAGGCTAATGCTTTGGGTTCAAATCCCACCATAGCCAATGATGAAATTTGAATTCAATTAAACATCTGGAATTAAAAAGCTAGTCTAATGGTGACCATGAAACTAATGTCATTTGTTGTAAAAACCCATCTGGTTCGCTAATGTCCTTTATGGAAGGAAATCTGCTGACCTACATGTGACTCCAGACCTACAACAATGTGGTTGACTCTTAAATGGCCTAGCAAGCCATTCAGTTCAAGGGCAATTAGGGATGGGCAATAAATGCTGGCCTAGTCAGTGACACTGACATCCCACAAATGCATTTTAAAAAAACGTTTTCAGAAATTTTAATCTGACTCTGGTGTTTTTTTAACAAATCAGTTGTGGTAATACATACCAAAAGAGAAAGATGCACAGAAAAAGATCAGTTGGTCCATCAAGTCTATCCCATCCAGTCCCATCACAAGTAAGCTTTTTGATCCTCAATGCTCCCCATTCACCAGCAGCCGTTTAATCTCCTAAAGAATCCGAAACAAAACAGATTAAAAGACACCTAGGTTAATGCAAGGGAAGAAGAACTCTGAAATGCCACTTCCATCTCCCAAAAGTCAGTCATTTACAACACAGAAGGAAGCCATTCAGCCCATCGAGTCAATGCTGGCTCTCCACAGAGCAATCCAGTCAGCCCCCGCTCGATCTCCGTAGCTCTGCAAGTTCATTTCCTTCAAGTGGCCATCCAATTTCCTTTTGAAATCATTGATTGCCTCCCCTTCCACCACCCTCGTGGGCAGCAAGTCATTACCACTCGCTGCATTAAAAAGTTCTTCCTCACATTCCCCCTGCATCTCTTGCCTAAAACCTTCAATTTGTGTCCCTAATCCTTGTACTATTAGTTAATGGAAACAGTTTTTCCTTGACTAATTTATCTAATCCCTGTCATAATCTTGTACACCTCTATTAAATCTCCCCTCAATCTCCTTTGCTGTAAGGAGAACAACCCCAGCTTTTCCAGCCTCACCTTCTAACTAAAATCCCCCATCCCTGGAACCATTCTGGTAAACCTTCATTGCACCTTCTTAAGGACCCTCTCATCCATCCGAAAGTGTTGTAGGCTGTTTCTGATCATGTTAGGGTCATTCAGCCTTGCTGGTCATGACCGAACCCACTTATTTACGGTTGAAGGTCTGGGCTTACCCTTATGAATCACAGTGAAGGATCATGAATAATGCAATCGACACAGGTTTCAGATTTCGAATAATAAAAGTATGTTTAATATGTACAACGAATCTCAATATGGAGAAACCGATGCTAACGTTCCTATATGACTAACAACAAATAGATTACTTCCCCTTGGACTTCTTAAACTAAGCCCCTCCATGTTCCCTTACTCATGGGTGGTTAACTCTCAACACTACGCTAACCCCCTTTCGAAGGTTTGGTTGGGTTATGCAGAGGTAACTCTCCACACGGCTGTGAGTTGAGTATGCTGCTGCTGACTGCGGATGAAATGCTCACCCTGCTGACTTTGGCCGCCGGGTCGTGTCTTTTACCATCAACGTCCTTGGGGGCATGCAACTTCCTTTGGTCCTGGTTGTAGAGAGAGCAGCGTGCTCTGATCTCCTGTCCTGTAGAGCTGTGTGGCTGGTGTCCGTATGACATCAACTGTTCGACCCTCCTCTCCTTCCTCAGGCAGCTTCAGTTCTACTGTTTCAGCGGTCTTGCCTTTTTCCACCAAAACCGAATGTTCCCTTGTTTTCTGACTGATCTTGACAGACGGTGGAAAATGCTTCGATTGGTCCCTGGGGAGAAAGCTTTGTTTGAATGTGTAATATTTTCCCGCCTCTCATCTAGATGGTTTCGGCGGGAGGTGGGGTGGGGGGGGAGGAAACAATGTGAACTGCTGGTCTTACGTCATCTAGTTAAGTACTATACAAGGTGTGAACTGTTTCTGATGAGTTCTGTTGTCCAGACCGATTGCCTTGATTATATCAACCGGTGGATTTCATTGACTCCTTTGCCAGCTTAGAGCCAGTGATGACGTGGGTGGCTGGCTGACAGCAGAAGGCAATGTCTCTGTTAGGTGGGGTGGGTTTTGGTTTAGCATTTGAAAAGCTTGTCCTTTCTGGTCTGAGACCAACAGCCTGTCCTTTAGTAACTGTGTTTTAAACAGGGTCCTTTTTGCAGCCATTTTTCTAAAACTGGGGTTTTACCCTGGCGAATAAAGTCTTGGATTAAAAATGATAATTCTTCAGTGTGGTGACCAGCAAGGGATTCAGTACACCATTTGGGGCCTAACCAGAGCTTTATAAAGTTTCAGCATTATTTCCCTGCTTTTGTACTCAGTGCTTCTACTTATGAAGCCCAAGATCCCATATGCTTTGCTAACCACTCTCTCAATATGTCCTGCCATTTCAAAGATGCACATGTACCTCCAGGTCCCTCTGTTCCTGCACACTTATTTGAACTGTGCCATTAAGTATATATTGCCTCTCCCTATCCCTTCTGTCAAAATGTGTCACCTCACACTTGACTGTATTAAATTCCACCTGCTACTTGCCTGCCCATTCTGCTAGCCTATGTATGTCCCATTGCAGGCAGTTCATAACATCCTCACTGTTTGCCACGCCTTCAATTTGGTGTCATCAGCAAATTTTGAAATTCTACTCTGCATTCAAAGATCCAACTCATTTATATATAGCAAAAAAAGCAGTGGTCTCAGCACTGACCCTTGGGGAACACAACTGTCTACCAACCTCCAGTCTGAAAAACAACCATTTACCACAACTCGCTGTATTCTGTCCTTAAGCCAATTTTTTTATTCATAAAGGCACTGACCATCCTAGTCCATGAGCCTCAACTTTGTTAACCAGCCTTTTATGTGGCACTTTATCAAAAGCTTTCTTAAAATCCATATAGACAACATCTGTCACATTCCCTTCATCTACCTTCTTTGTTACTTCATCAAAAAAGGTGATCAAAAATCAAGTTTCAGGAGATAAGTGATGGCAAAGTACATCCCCCAACATCCCACTATGTTTTTGTGCAAAGATATTGGCCTCCTCCTGGAATTCGTCCATCTCTTTTTTTAAAGTTTGCAGTGAATCCGTAGTCATCCAGTGCGACCATCAAGATAATTTTTTTTAATTAATCTTTCACGGGATGTGGGCATCGCTGGCTATGCAAGAATCTTTTGCCCTTGAGAAAGTGGTGATGAGCCGAGTTCTTGAACTGCTGCAGTCCACGTGGTGTAAGTACACCAACAGTGCTGTTAGGAAGGGAGTTCTAGGATTTTGACCCAGTGACAGTGAAGGAATGGCGATATAGTTCCAAGTCAGGATGGTATGTGACTTGGTCTTCCATGCATCTGCTGCCCTTATCCTTCTAGGTAATAGAGGTGACAGTTTGAAAGGTGCTGTCCAAGGAACCTTGGTGAGTTTAGCTTGTGAGGAATAAGGGTCCTAACATAAACAAACTCCTGTGAAGACCGCAAGGCCACATTGAATAACTATCATTAATTACAATCCTCTGTCTATCAAACCCCAAATCTGGCCTTCAATCCCACAGGACACTATGTTGTATAGTAATCTATTACATGGCACCTTATTCACAGCTCTTTCCAAAATTCAAATGTACAATTTTTATCCGTCAACCTAGTATTTTAACCAGGTTGGTAAGACATGGCCTTGTTTTCCAACAACAATATTGTGAGTATTTAATAACTCTATCACTGCCAAGGTCACTTACTGAGTATCACATGACCTGTTGTAACAACTTTCCTCTAACAGGCATCAAGCTAATGGGCCTATAATTTCCCAATTCTGACCTGTTACCTTTTTTGAATATCAGTACAACACGAGCCTCCTTCCAGATTGTAGGAACAATCCTGGGCTCCAAAATTAAATATAAAAGCAAGGGGCTCACTTAGTACAACTCCCAATACTTTCAACATCCTCAAGTGAATGCCATCTGGACCAGCAGCTTGTTCTGATTTGAGATCAGTCTTTTAGCTTCTAAAGCCTACTCAACCTTCAATTAAATTTGGAGCTATGTTCACATAGATATTTATTATGTGCGAATGATAATACTGTAACTGGGAAAAAAGGTTTTCATGTGTGACATAATGTGACAAAACTCTTTTGTTCTCATTTTAGCTGGTTGTGGACAGAATCTGGGTCTCAGCCAAAGCTAGAAAATGCTTTGGGTATTGGAGGCATTATGTACCCTACCATAATAGCCATTGATGCAAGAAGAAAAAAGAAAGTACTCATGAAGCGTTCATTCAGTGAATTTGGAATAGCTGAATTTTTTAGGTAAAGATCGAAACTTTTCATTAAGTTTTTATATTGTTTTAATCACAATTATGTCCAGTTTTGTGTGCCCTACCTGAGGAAAGATTTCAAGTTCTTGGAGAAGGTGCAGAAGACATTTAGCAAGATCATACCAAGAAGCAAATTTATAGTCATGTGAAGAGAAAAGTAAAACTAGGACTTCAGTCATTATAATAGAAAATGTTAAGAGGAATTCTGACAGAGGTGCTCAAAATTATACTGGGTTTTTATAAAGTAAATCAGGGCAAGGTATTTTGACTGGCCAGTGAGTTCAGTGTATAAATTGAAGGGATAATTATCAAAACAAAGTGAGAAATTAGAAGTATTTTTATCTGCTGTTACGACTGAGGCAGGAGGAGTGTATTGTTTATTCTAGTCCCACTTCACCATAGGTCTCAACATATATTTAAATTTTCCCACTTATGGATACAGTCAATCATATACTCTATTTTCCCCAGAATAAAACACACCAACCAGGTTTCTTTAATAAACCACAAACTTATTAGTTTATTATAAAACAAGTCTTAACCAGTAATGAAGTCAAGCATAAACACACAGATTGAAATATAAAAGCTCCATTTTTACCTTAGTCCCTCACACACACACACATATATATACACACGTACACCGGTTAACCAGAAAAATAAAAGGGATTTTTGTTTAGCGCTCTGTTACAAAAAAAAGACAAAAAAAAAACACTTAGACTGAATATTTGCTCATTCTTGAAGAAAAAAAAAGAGAAGATATGGAAAAATGTCCTTTGTTTTGGTTTGATGTCCCAAGTGTGTATAGATGGCTGTCACAAGGATCTTCCTAGAACAGTTCTTTCTAGACAATGTTGAAGATCAGTTTGGGTAGGCTTTCCAATAAGTGCAGCTACAGAGACTTCAGATAGGCCTTACAGCGGAAGTGTGCCAACAGGGGTTACAGTTCCCACACATTCAATACACAGGGTTTCTTCAAATACGGCAGGAAAGAGGGGACTGACATACTGGACATACAGGGTATCTTTCAAAGGGAAAGAAAGAGATGAGTTGGGTTTTCTTGGAAGGCAAAAACCAACTGTCTTTTGTAACAGTTCAAAGTGAAACCAAAAACATTCCAGAAGTCAAGACTCTTGACCTCTATAAATCTTGATCTGTCACTTCTTTGTAAACATCTCACCAAGTCAAAACCAACCCCTGCTGGGTAATTATCTGCAGACAGGTGCCTTCCAGTAATTTTTTGTTTTCATGCTCAATCCAAAAACCTTCTCGTGACATCCCTCAAAAAAAAACACAAAGTTCCAGCATCTCTTCAAGCTTCCAGATGAATCAATGTCCATAATTCAACAATAAGTCCTTAAAAACATATTTTACAAAAAAAAAAGGAGCAGTCTCGTAACAATACAAAGAATTGGTAAGATATGTAGGCCTATACTTTATTGGACACTGGCCAGCCTACCAAGCCCCAATATGGCAGGCAAAAAGTGTGCACACATTTCCTGCTGAAAATGTGTCACACATAATATTGATAATGGAAAATATGTAAATGTTCAGGGCCCACCTCTAAAGCAGACATTGGTTCCATTGAATATGCAGATAAGGGGCTTAACATTTGCTTGAGGGTCCAGTGCAAGGTTGGTTTGCTCTGAGGCAGTTGGTGCCAGTACCAGCTACACTAAGTAAAACCGACTTTGGGATTGCCTGCTACCAAATAGGTAAGTTTTTGAAATGTACTTATCTGAATGTGAACCCCACACTTAAAGAATGTGTGCCATCTTCTATAACCCAGTTTTCATTTACCTGAGATCTGCTTCAACTCGAGCAGAAGCCCACCCTTAGTTTAGTCTTTGCTAACTGACTGTTCCATTGAAATTAGGCCCAATATCGAGGAAGCCTTGGGCCTCACCATTTAGATGCAGAGAATGTATCCTGCAAATCCCGCAACTGGAAACACATTACTTGAGAAGAGTGATTGAGGCCAGAACAGCAGACACAGTTAAGAAACAGATAAATACCTTAATGGGAAGGTGATAGGCTTGCTATTCAGGAAGGATGAGATTAAATAGCTTGATGGGCCCTCTTCACCCAATAGCAACAATAACAACTTTCATTTATATACCACCTTTAATGTAGGAAAACATCCTAAGGTGCTTTGCAGAAACATAATCAGACAAAAACTGACTCCAAGTTTACTTTGTATTGTGCTTCATTTGTAACATCCTCAAAGAAATCATAATTTTACGACACTTTGCCCTTCTAAATCCATGTGTTTTATCTAAATACTTCTCCAGCCTACTCCATAAGCATAATTTCCATTGTTTTACCTTATGTGGATCTTGGGATAATTAATTTACAGTCCAGATTTGTTCACCTTTTCATATAGAGGTACTGCTAAGGATGCATGTCATTAGTCACTTTGCATTTTTGAGGGGTGCAACTGAGTCAAACTTTAGCCGTCAGTCTTCTTGTCAACTGGAAACTCAACCTTTGGGAATGGATTTTTAAACGCTCATTCAAAAATTTTATTGATAGGAGTCCCAACTCCAGAATGAAGTGAAGGTGGTGAAGGCATAGAAAAACAGGAAGACTAAGATTATTAAGCTAATTTTAAATTAAAAACAAAATGAGGTATTTTTACATGATTCACATGGGCACAATCAGTGAATCCAAAAGGTAGGTTCTTTTATGAAAGGTACTAACTTTCACAGGACTACTGGGATGGTCCTTTACTTGGCTGCTACTGCTCTGGCTGCTTGCAATGAGTGCCTTTAGGTCACAAAGGTCTGTGCCTCATATTCTGTCTGGGTGATGGACAGCCATTTAAGATACGCCCCTTAAAGCAACAGTGTAGCATTTAAAGCAATACGATAATTTCCCCCTTTTTCCTAAATTAAAAATGTCTCATGAAATAATTGGAGCAATTTACAATACAGTGATGAGAAAGGTATTAAATATTAACAATAAAGTTATAAAGTAATAAAGTTTAGTCTTTCTCGCATGCTGGGGGTTTGATATGCCCCGACCTGGTCTTAGTAGATTTGGTTTGTGATCGCTTTATGGTCTCATGGTCTTGACTCAGTGAGAATGTTTGGTTTGGGTGGCGTCTTTCATATTTCCTTGCCTGCCAAGTAAAAGGTTTGGGGTGATCAGAGTGAGCTGCTGTATCTGCGCTTGAGCGTAATAGATACCAGGGATAGAATCACTGTGCTATTGTATGCCCTGAGCTTGGTGGTGGTCAGTTGAGCTATCATTTGCCATTGCCGCAGATACATACTCTTTAGGTTACGGAGCGATAGAATGTTGGCACTTGTACTTACGTTGATCTTGGACCAGAACGTGTGTTTACCAGGCTTTTGCAGACAAATAATCTTGGCGGTGACAAAGACTTCTGAAGATCCTACCGTGTCTATACACTCTGTGAGGTTAACCTTATGAAACGTCTGCTCACTTTGCTTGTCAGTGTCTTGGTCATGTTCAGCTTCCAACCTTTCAGTCTGACTGGTCATCTTGTGTATTCTCCGCTTTTGGTATTTGGAATGTTTTCTCCATCTGCTGGGATGACATCCCTGTTACTCATCCGACTGTGGCTTGACTTGTTGAGCCTTGGGTTCCTTGCTTTAGTGCTTCCAGTGCCTTCTGTCGCCACGTGCTTTACAGAGATCATGGAATGCCAGACCATTTCTTCGTGAACATACAAGGCCGCATCACGTACATGGTTTATATATGCCAATAGTAGATGGATTGCACAGGGCTTGTAGGCTCTGTCTGCCCATACGGATGGCTTCGAATTTCCGACCGCTTTGCAGCAAAGCATCTAAATTGTAGCCTTTGGGCTGGTTAAGGAGGTCTTTTTGAAATGTTTCAATGGGGGTGGAAGCTATCGCCAGGTCCATGATCCTGTTATAGAAATATAGAAAATAGGAGCAGGAGTAGGCTATTCGGCCCTTCGGGCCTGCTCCGCCATTCAAAAAAGATCATGGCTGATCGTCTAATTTAGTACCCTGTTCCTGCTTTCTCCCCATATCCCTTGATCCCTTTGACATTAAGAAATATATCTATCTCCTTCTTGAATATATTTAATGACTTGGCCTTCACTGCCTTCTACGGTAGAGAATGCCACAGGTTCACCACCCTCTGAGTGAAGACATTTCTCGTCATCTCAGTTCTAAATGACACACCCCGTATCCTGAGACTGTGACCCCTGGTTCTGGACTCCCCAGCCATCAGGAACATCCTCCCTGAATCTAGCCTTTCTAATCCTGGTAGAATTTTGTAGGTTTCTATGAGATCCCCTTTCATTCTTCTAAACTCTACTGAATATAGGCCTAGTCGACCTAATCTTTCTTCATACGTCAATCCTGCCATCCCAGGAATCAGCCTAGTAAATCTTCTTTGCACTCCCTCCATGGCAAGAACATCCTTCCTCAGATAAGGAAGGCCAAAACTGCACACAATACTCCATATGTGGTCTCACCAAGGCCCTGTATAACTGCAGTAAGACATCCTTGCTCCTGTACTCAAATCCTGTTGCATGAACGCCAACATACCATTTGACTTCCTAACTGCTTGCTGCACCTGAATGCTTGCTTTCAGCAACTGATGTACAAGGACACCCAGGTCTCGTTGCAGCTCCCCCTTTCCCAATCTGTCACCATTCAGATAATAATCTGCCTTTCTGTTTTGACAAGCAAAGTGGATAACCTCACATTTATCCACATTATACTACCATACATTTTCCCACTCACCCAACTTGTCCAAATCACATTGGAGCCTCTTTGTATCCTCCTCACAGCTCACATTCACCCCCAGCTTTGTGTCGTCTCCAAACTTGGAAATGTTACATTTAGTTCCCTCATCCAAGTCATTGATATATATTGTGAATAGCTGGGGCCCAAACACTGATCCCTGCGGTACCCCACTAGTCACTGCTTGCCACCTGGAAAAAGACCTGTTTATTCCTACTCTCTGTTTCCTCTCTGTCAATCAATTCTCAATCCATGCCAGTATATTACCCCCAATCCCATGTGCTTTAATTTTGCACACTAACCTCTTATGTGGGACCTTATCAAATGCCTTCTGAAAATCCAAATACACCACATCCACTGGTTCTCCCTTATCTATTCTATTAGTTACATCCTCAAAAAACTCCCATAGATTTGTTAAGCATGATTTCCCTTTCGTAAACCCATGCTGACTTTGTCCAATCCCGTTTATGCTTTCCAGGTGTTCTGCTTTCACATCCTTTATAATAGACTCTAGCATTTTCCCCACTACTGACGTAAGGCTAACTGGTCTGTAATTCCCTGTTTTTCTCTCTCCCTTTTTTAAATAGTGAGGTTACATTTGCCACCCTCCAATCTGTAGGAACTGCTCCAGAGTCTATAAAATATTGGATGACGACCACCAATGCATCCACTATTTCCAGAGCCACTTCCTTTAGTACTCTGGGATGTAGATTATCAGGCCCTGGGGATTTGTCAGCCTTTAACCCCATTAATTTCCCTAGTACTTTTTTTTTTACTAATACTGATTTCCTTTAGTTCCTCCCTCTCATTAGACCCTTGGTTCCCTAACATTTCTGGGAGGTTATTTGTGTCCTCCTTTGTGAAGACAGAACCAAAGTAGGTGTTTAATTGTTCTGCTATTTCTTTGATCCCCATTATACTTCCCCCAGTTTCTGACTGTAAGGGACCTACATTTGTCTTCACTAATCTTTTTCTCTTCACATATTTATAGAAGCTTTTACAGTCAGTTTTTATGTTCCCCGCAAGTTTATTCTCTATTTTCCTCCGCTTAATCAACCTCTTTGTCCTCCTTTGCTGAATTCTAAACTGCTCCAATCCTTTTTCTGGCAATTGTATATGCCTCCTCTTTGGATCTAATACTATCCCTAATTTCTTTTGTAAGCTGCGGTTGAGCTACCTTTCTAGTTTTATTTTTGTGCCAGACAGGAATGAATAATTGTTGTAATTCATGCACACGTTCTTTAAATATTATCTATTGCCTATCCGCTGTCAACCCTTTTAGTAAAGTTCCCCAATCTACCATAGCCAACTCTCGCCTCATACCTTTGTAGTTTCCTTTATTTAGATTCAGGATCCTAGTTTCGGATTCAGCTCCTTCATTCTCCATCTTAATGAAGAATTCTATTGATGCGCTCCTCCCCAAGGGACCCCACACAACAAGATTTTTAATTAACCCTTTCTCATTGCACAATACCCAGTCTAGGATAGCCTGGTCTCTAGTTGGTTCCTCAATCTATTGGTCTAAAAAACCGTCACGTACACACTCCAGGAAATCCTCTTCCACAGTATTATTGCTAATTTGGTTTGACCAATCTATATGTAGATTAAAGTCACCCATTATTACAGTTGTACCCTTATTGCATGCATCTCTAATTTCCTGTTTAATGCCATCCCTTACATCTCCACTACTGTTTGGGGGCCTATAGACAACCTCCACCAATGTTTTCTGCCCCTTGGTGTTTCTTAGCTCCATCCATACAAATTCCACATGATTTTCTGAGCCAATATTCTTCCTCACTATTGCATTGATTTCCTCCTTTACCAACAATGCTACCCCACCTCCTTTCCCTTTTTGCCTGTCCTTCCTAAGTATTGAATATCCCTGGATGTTCAGTTCCCATCCTTGGTCACCCTGCAGCCATATCTCTGTAATCGCAACTATATCATAACCATTTATATCTATTTGCGCTGTTAATTCATCTACCTTATTGCGAATGCTCTGCGCATTAAGAATCAATGCATTTAGACTTGTCTTTTTAACATTGTTAGTCATCTTAGCTTTATTTTGCACTATGGCCCCATTTGTTTCTCGCTCTTGTTTTCTCTGCCTTCCACTTTTGTTCTTACCTTTCTGTCTTTCATTTCTATCCTTGTTTCCCCCTGCTCTGTCTCCCAGCTCAGATTCCCATCCCCCTGCCATTCTAGTTTAAACCCTCCCCGACAGCACTAGCAAACACCACCCCCCCCCCCGAGGAAATTGGTCCCTGGCCTGCCCAGATGCAACCCGTCCAGCTTGTACTGGTCCCACCTTCCTGAGAATACTACCTTTGAGCTCCTACTTTTTAATTTACACCCTAACTCCCTATATTCAGCTTGGAGGACCTCATCCTTTTTTTTACCTATGTCATTGGTACCGATATGTACCACGACAACTGGCTGCTCACCCTCCCCCCTCAGAATGCCCTGCAGCCACTCAGAGACATCCTTGACCTGAGCACCAGGGAGGCAACATACCATCTTGGAGTCTCGTTTGCGGCCACAGAAACACCTGTCTGTTCCCCTTACGATTGAATCCCTTGTCACTATAGCCCTGCCACTCTTCTTCCTTCCCTCCTGTGCTGCAGAGCCACCCATGGTGCCATGAACTTGGCTCTTGCTGCTTTCCCCTGAGCCATCTCCCCAACAATATCCAAATCGGTATATCTGTTAGAGAGGGGGTTGGCCACAGGGGACGCCTGCACTACCTGTCTTCCTCTACTCTGCCTGGTGGTCACCCATTCCCTTTTTGCCTTTGCAGCATTTGCCTGCGGTGTGACCACCTCGCTAAACGTGCTATCCACAATGATCTCAGCATCGCGGATGCTCCACAGTGAATCCACCCGCAGCTCCAGCTCTGTAATGCGGGTAGCCAGTAGCTGCAGATGGATACACTTCCTGCACACATGGTCATCTAGGTGAGCTTCAGAAAAATCACAGTCACACCCCTTATCTCTACATCAGCTCACAAATTGGTCTATTGTCTCCTTTGGCTGCTGCTGGAACAACATAAACTCAAGTATTCTGAAATTGAGCTTGACCTTCAACTGTCCTTCCAATGTGGACCATATTTTACTCTAGTCCTTTAAGTCATCCTCCAAAAGATCGGATGTACTCAACTTGTGCAAGCCTTCATTTCCAGTGGTAGTTTTGACTTTGATTGTTTGTCTCTCTAGCTCGGAAATGGCCAACTCAAGAAAACAGTTCCATTCTTTGTCTGAATTGTTTGAATTCAGTGAGAAGGTCTGCTGCCTTCCAATTCAGGGGCGTAAATTTAGTTGGCATTTTGTGTTGAACAGTATCAGTGGTAGGAACAAAAATTTAAACTTGGACAGTCCCTGGGGTTAAGTTCCATGGCGTTTGACCCTTTAACTGGTAGTATTGGCTGTCTCTGTAGATGTGAAAAAAGAAACTGCTTTACTGCTTTCACTGCAGCTGCGTAAACTCAAAAAAAAAACTTCCTGCCTTTTTTTAAAAAAAGGTGTCCCTGCCTGCAATACCACTGGCTGCCACAGCCTAGTGGAGCAGTAGAGAAAAAGCAGGTCGAACGTAGTGCTGGCTCTGGGCTCATACGCTCTTACCAGGCCCCACCCACAAAGGGTGATGGTGCGCTGTACTGAGGCCCCACCCATGTAGGGCGATTTCCAAATCAGATTTTTTAAAAAAGGAGTTCTCTCCCGGGCTATACGCTGAATTTAGGCTCTACTCACAAAGGACAATTTTGGCATGAGTACCAAACCGGCTATCTCCTGGACCGCACCTACTCTTAAGCCCCACCCTTGAAGAGGGGTTTGGGCATGAAAAAGACAAAGGCGGTTCTGTAATGTTGATGGGAAGAGAGGGTTAGTGATAGTATTTCTTTTAAGCTCTCCTGATTGATGGAGAGGTCAGTAAAGGAGCTGAAGTTTTCTCTTTATTCTTTTTTCTTTGTGGTTTACCAGAGACCTTCAGAAGAAGGAAAACAGCTGTGAAGGTCTTCTGGCCTTCTCAAATGCTTGGGGATTTATCTGCACAGGTGATTCTGCCTAGTCGCTTCGTGATATATCAGTCACCCCTTTGAACTCTCGATCCGATGGCCTGTCAACGAAAATGGTGCTTCAGCCCACTGCGCACGTCTGAGTCAGTTTTTATTGGATTGCTTCCAGTGCAAACTGTAATTGCAAATAAATTCAGGCTCACGTTCCCTTAAAGTAAAGCTGTAGATCTCGATCTCGACGATGTGGACCTGCAGTGTGTTGGACACCAACAATGTCAGAGTCATTTGAACGTACTTCCATACTGCCGCAAGGATTGCAGACGAACCTGGTGAGCTTGTAAACCTTCACTCCAGAACTTCTGTAGCAAGCGGTTGGGTTCCACTTTCCAGGCTTTGTAGAAACTTGAGGTACTTTGAACATCCACCAGCTGCCACCATGTTACGTGATTCACATGGACTTGATCAGTGAATCCAAAAGGTAGGTTCTTTTTTTGAAGATACTAACTTTCACAGAAATACTGAGAAAGTCCTTTACTTGTTTGTTACTGTTCTAGCTGCTTGCAGTGAATGCATGGAGGTCACAAAGGTCTGTGCAATGTAGCCTGTCTGAGTGATGGACAGCCATTTAAGATATGCCCCTTAAAGCAACACTGTAGCATTTAAAGCAATACCACACCAATTTTATTGATATGTGTCCCATGAATGAAATGAATGTGGTGAAGGCACAGAAAAACAGGAAGACTAAGATTATTTAACTAACTTTAAATTAAAGTCAAAATAAATGAGGTGTAAGTTAAAGTTTTACAAAAATAACCTTAAAAATACTGTTTAAGTTCAATTAGTTACTGTAAGACTTGAGTGAATCTTGAATATGTGATATCAGACTTGAAGGGATTTTAAATTTGTGACAAATTTCAGAAAATATGAATTGCACAAAAATTTCTTGCTTGTTTTTCGTATTAACTTATTTTCATGGCTAATTTGGTAATCTTTAACTTGGACTTCATTTCTTCATAAATTCACTGACCAGACACAAGCTACATTGGGTACAAATGCCGGATGAGAGATACTGCAACTGTGTTCCATTTGTTGTCTAGATAAAATACATTGAGTAGTTTGCTTTTGGGAGTTGAAATCCTTGTACAGATCTTGATCTCAAAACATTTGAAAATTTTTGAATTAAGAATACATACCTTAAATCTTGATTTTTTTCATTATAAAAGGAATGTTTATTCTTCACAGACCCTAAATATGCTGATATAACCCACTTTGTTTTTTTCGATAAGCATGTATAAGGATCTCTAAATGAAGCTACTAAGTTATCCACATAGGCAAGGATTAGAACTGGAGTTTCCTGAGAGCACCACAGGAGGGTCAGAGCACCAATTCTGGCCACTTTTTTTTTTATTTGTTCATTGGATGTGGGCGTCGCTGCTTAGGCCAGCATTATTGTCCATCCCTCATTGTCCTTGAGAAGGTGGTGGTGAGCTGGCTTCTTGAACCACTGCAGTCCTTTGGGTGTAGGTATACCAACAGTTCCACTAGGAAGGGAATTCCAGGATTTTGACCCAGAGACACTGAAGGAATGGTGATATAGTTCCAAGTCAGGATGGTGTTTAGCTTGGAGGGGAACTTGCAGGCGGTGGTGTTCCCATGCATCTGCTGCCCTTGTCCTTCTAGGTGGTAGAGGTTGTGGGTTTGGAAGGTGCTGTCAAAGGAGCCTTGGTGAGTTGCTGCAGTGCATCTTGTAGATGGTACACACTGATGTCCTCCGTGGATCGCCATCTTGATGTGGTGGAAAGTCTTGTGAGCTCCAACGATCCCTTGAGCAATGCCGTTGTGAGCTCTTTACTCCTGGTAGGGTCGCCCATGGCAGTAAGGTCAGGGGCAGGTGCCAGAAAAAGTGCAGTCCAAAACTCCTCAACAGCAGAACAGGCGAAGGAAGACTGTGTGTCTCACCAGCTGCGAAGGCGGAAGAAGGCTGCAGCAGCAAGGTGGCCCCGGTCATTGTGGTTCGACACATCGCTGAAATCTGACCAACATTCCGTCAAGATCGTGTAGACAATGATGGCGCCCCAAGGTACCCAAGTTAAACAAAGTCATACACAGGCTTCTACCAGGGTCCATTTGTCAAGTCCTGTGGTGATGGAGAATTGGCAACAGGGACAGGGCTATGAACCTGGGAGTTCCTATCAAGAATCTGCACACAGGCAACAGATGCATGAAGGTCGTTGGACAGCTGTGTTGGGACAGAGGTATCTTTGGGCAATAGCACCTGTGACTGAGCAGTCCTCTTCAGGATACCCTTTGCTCCCCCCAAATGGGGAGAGGCCTAGAAAAGGTGCCCTAAAAATAGGCTGTCCCATTTTCTCCTGGCTGGGGAACTTGCAGGATCACCAACTTCATGGTCAAAGAAAGAAAACTTTAAATTTTGCAACTTGAAATGTCAGAATGTCTCATGTATAATCTCAAGAGTGACCGTCCAGAAAGAAGAACAGCAATCGTATCATGTGAGCTATCAAGACTCCAAATTGACATCACCTCAGTGAGACCTGCCTTTCTGGAGAGGGAAAGCTGAAGGAACAAACAGGGGGATACACATTCTACTGGAAAGGAAAGGCTGACAGTGAGCCTCGTGTTCAAAGAGTTAGTTTTGCCATCCGGATTAGGATCTTGGATGCACTGCCAGAACTCCCCAGCTGCATAACTGAAAGGCTCATGACATTTCACCTATGGCTGAGCCTTAATCGATATGCCACCGTCAACAGCGCTTATGCCCCGACCCTTGACTCTGATGAAGATGTAAAGGAAAAGTTCTGTTCCAACCTTGATGAAGTCCATACTGCCATCCCAAAAGAAGAGAAGATTATCCTTCTGGGGGACTTTATTGCCAGGATTGTCTGTGACTCTAATGTCTGGAGAAGAACCATTGGGACAAACGGGGTGAGAAAAGCCAATGCAAATGGTGTCCTCCTGCTGACAAAGTATACTCAGCATGACCTCATTATAACAGAAAGAGAAAGCCCGAGAGAGCCAACAATATGCCAACCATCATGATATGCAAAGCTTTTTTGAAGCCACCAGGGCCATCTATAGACCAAGATCAAATGGATAAAATCCCCTTCGCTTACAGGATGGTGTCTCTCTTATGGGTGACAGTGCCATCTGTCAATGCTGGAAAGAACATTTTCAACAACTCTTCAATCATGAATCCACAGTGGCAGCTGATACTCTTCAGGCTATCCCCCAGTATCCTGTGGTAGAATCCATGTATGAACCACCATCGATGGGAGAGCTGCAACATGCAATCAAATGATGAAAAACAACAAAGCCTGCAGCCCCAATGGTATTACAGCTGAGGTCTTCAAAGCTGGTGGGCTTTTGCTCACTTCAAGACTCCATGCACTCAACCTATGGATTTGGGAGGAAAAGGAATGTCGAGAATAACACCAGGAACTCTTCATTGTATTCATTGACCAAAGCATTTGACTCAGTAAATCGCAAAGCTTTGTGGATTGTGTTCCAAAGATTTGGATGTCCAAGAAACTTCATCACAATCCTGGAATTGCTCCATGATGATATGCCTGCAACTGTCTGGAGTGGGAGATCCGAAACAGCTGCCTTCAAAATCCAGACTGGGGTCAAGCAAGGCTGTGTGATAGCCCCCATACTATTCACAATCTACCTAATACAGTCTATTCACCTCGTGGAGGATCAGCTGCTCTCTGGTGAGAGTATTAAATACTGCCTAGATGGAAAAGCCTTTAACCTCAGTCGCCTCTGTGCCAAAACTAAACTGACCACTATAAACATACATGATCTACAGTTTGCGCATGACTGCAGTGCTGTTGCCCACTCTGCACCAGATTTGCAAGCTGCTCTTGATCTCTTCAATTCTGCATACAAGAGATTTGGCCTGTCCTTGAATGTTGCCAAAACAAAACTCAAATATCAACTCACACCTGGTCATCAAAATATTCCACCTCCCATATATGTTGAAGGAGGGACTTTGGAATATGTTGAGCACTTCCCATACCTTAACAACCACCTGTCTCAAAGAGCCACCATTGACGAGGAGATCCAACACCGGACCAGCTGCATCAGCTCAGCCTTCTACATGCTACGGCAGCGGGTGTTTGACAACAAAGATCTCCGCAAGTCAACAAAAGTCCTAGTTTACAGAGCAGTTGTTGTTACCACATTCCCGTACTGCAGTGAGACCTGGACTGTGTATCAGCGACACTTAAAAATGCTGGAGAAATGCCATCAGCAATGCCTCCGCCGCATCCTCCGGATTCAATGGGAGGACCATCGAACAAACACTGGTGTCCTTCTTGAAGCCAGCTCCACAAGCATTCAGGTAAAACTCCTTCGATGGACTGGACACTGTGTCTGTATGGCTGAAAACCGTCTCGCCCACAGGTTCTGTTTTCTCATCTCTCAAATGGCCAGCTTTCCATGGAGGGCACAGAAAACACTTCAAAGACACTCAAGCTCTCTTTGAAGCATGTCAACATTGACTTGATCATTCAAAATGGCAACAACTTGTCCATCAAGCTGCATCATACTTTGAGTTCAAGCGCCTTAATGATGAGACAGAGCAGCAGCAGAGAAAGAAAAGGAAGTAAATCCTGCATTCCGGATCCGACTACCTCGTGGGAAGTCCTGCCCCATTTGCCCAAAGATCTGCAGGTCATGAAAAGGCCTGTTCAGTCACCTGAACACCCATGGCAGAAACTAGTGACCTTGAGTAGATGTCATTCTCGAATCGAGGGACGGCCAACGACAACACATTGCTGCCACTGTGCACCAGTGGTGAAGGGAGTGAATGTTGAAGGTGGTTGATGGGGTGCCAATCAAGTGGGCTGCTTTGTTCTGGATGGTGTTGAGCTTCTTGAGTGTTGTTGGAGCTGCACCCATCCAGGCAAGTGGAGAGTATTCCATCACACTCCTGACTTGTGCCTTGTAGATGGTGGACAGGCTTTGGGGAGTCAGGAGGTGGGTTATTCGCTGCGGAATTCCTAGCCTCTGACCTGCTCTTGTAGCCACAGTATTTATGTGGCTGGTCCAGTTCAGTTTCTGGTCAATGGTAACCCCCAGGATGTTGATAGTGGGAGATTCAGTGATGACGCCATTGAACATCAAGGGGAAATGGTTGGATTCTCTCTTGTTGGAGATGGTCATTGCCTGGCACTTGTGTGGCGCACATGTTACTTGCTACTTATCAGCCCAAGCCTGGATGTTGTCCAGGTCTTGCTGCACTTCCCTAAACCCAGCATGACCCCACCCCAGTTATCTGGTTTGGGAAGTGAACTGTTAACTCTTCAGGGTAAGTGCCTCCTTGCAGGATCATCGACAGCTTGAAGAAGCTTGTCCCTTTTGGCCAGGGAAACTCAGGCAGTGCTGCCATTGCAGTACCTGAACAGGTGACCACTTAAATGGGTGCAAGAGCACCATAGATCATAAAGGGCTTTATTGTTGGACCTTGTATTGGACCCAAGTCTAAAAAGCGGAATGTTTAAGACCTAATAGACAAAGAGGAGGCACCCATTAATGATTCTTTTCCATCCAAAAAAGGAATCGAGCCTTTCGCCACTGACGGAAGGATTACTACCACTCTTCTCAGAAAACTAAAGAACAGGATAAGGTTGTATACTCCAGTTTGATGTATTCCTGGAGATTTGATGATGTGACATTTGATCACGTGGCATTCAATCATGTGATGCTTAATCACATGACATTTGATCATGTAACATGAGCCCACTGTTTGCAAATGTTATTCAATTCACCTGAGTTGAGTGTCTAAATAACACCAAATCCGAATAAAATACTTGACTTTTTGCTTTGTAATGAGATGAATAACATAATTTATGAATCAGTGAAAGAATACAAAAGAATAGAAAGATTTAAGGACAAGTAATGTTTGAAGCTATTTCTGTGATGTTTCTACGATGTTGACTGCAATGAGAAATACCAAGGAAATTCCAATGATTCAACTAAAACATCAGCTAAATAAATAATTGCTAAAGATTTTGTATCATTTTATGACTTTTTTTACAATAATGTTATAAAAATAATAAATAAAATCAAAACCAAACCTATTCAATTCACTGACTCCCATAGCCCGCCGGTGAAACCCAGCTTCAGTCCTTGTAATGGCACTGCTCAGTGGAAGAGCTGCCGGTCTCTGATTGGCCGGCAGCTCTCCAAGGGCAGAACTTCTGGCGACAGGGTCCTTGATCCTGTGGAAGGCTCACTGCTGTCCATTTAAGTGCCTGAGTGGTGCTAGATTCGGTGGGCCTTCTGGAGAAGAGGCGACGTGGGGTTCTCGGCATCGCTTTTTCCAAATGCCAAGACCCCCATCACAAGCATGAAATCCCAGCCACGGTGTTTCCAGGTGATTTTCATTGACCCTAAAATCACCATCCTCATACCAGCAAGAAAGCAGTATGTTGTGAATAGTGAGGTGATCGCAGGGGCCAGTCAATGCAGATTGACTGCAAGCCGTGATAGCTGGGGCACTGTGCCATATGCAAACTATGCATATAAGGACCTTTCTCCCAAATCACCAGCAGTTGTGCTAGGGATACCCATTCTGGGAATCTCCTGCCAAAAGCAGGAAGGTTGGGAACCCTAGTAAAGGATTGTGACATTCTGCTGCTCAAGCCTTTTCCACCTTTCATTTAGATAATGGCCAATCTGTACCTCAATTCCATTTATCCATCTTTGAGCAATATCCCTTAATACCCTCACCTGTTAGAAATCTGTCAATCTCAATCTTGAAAATTTCAATTGACCCAACATCCAGAGCCCCCTTTTGTGGATGAAATTAAAGATTTCCTTGCCCTTAGACTTCCTGATTTCACTACTGAATGGCCTAGCTCTAAGATTGTGTTTCTTTCTTCTAGATTCCCCCACCAGAGGAAATAGCTTCTCTGTATCTACCCGAGCAATTCCTTTTATAATTTTAAACACCTAAAAAGATCACTACTCAATATCTAAACTCAAGGTAATACAAGCCAAGTTTATGCAACCTATCCTTATAACTTAACTCTTCATGCCATATCATTCTGCTGAATTTGCACTGCACCCCCTCCAAGGCCAATATATTATTCCTGAGGGTGTGGTGCCCAAAACTGATCATCGTACTCCAAATGGAGTCTGGCCAAGGTGATATACAACAGAAACATAAGTACCTCCCCTTTGTATCCAGCCCCTTCTTGAGATAAAGGTGAGCATTCCATTAGCCTTTTTCATTACTTTTTATACCTGCTCACTTTTAGTGATTTGTGTACCTAGACATCCAGTTCCCTTTGCTCGTCCACTGTTCCTAGTCCCTCGCCATGCAGAAAATATTACTATTTGTCTGTCTTGGATCCAAAGCGTATGGCTTCACACTTCCCCACATCGAACTTCATCTGCCACAGATTTGCCCAACTGTGTATGTTTTTGCACTGATCTCTAGATGCTTTCTCTTAACACTAGTTCTATGAGACAATGGCCCGGGATTTCTGAAACTTTTCAATGGGTTACTACAATGTAAGAGTGAAGTTGGGCCATTATTTTCCTGTGGAAATTTGTGCATAACTGATTTATGTTAGTTTTGCACCAAAACAATTGTATGCACAAATTTCCTTGATTGTTTGTCACTTTCGATATATGTGTGCTAAAATCTTCTGCCACTCACTTGCCCCCAAGAAAAAACCAACTCGCACAAGTTTCTTGTATTTAAGCTAGTAATATGCTAGCATAGATTTACACCCAAGAGTTTAGGCAAAGCAGAACCCGAAGTAATTTGATTTAAGTAAATAAATACTGGTCCTATCAGCATTACAGTTGTAAAGGTGGTTATATGGAACCTTATGATCCAGTTGCAGCTGCTATTCAAATCTGGTTTTCTAGAAATTCATTATCAAGCTTACTGAATTAGTTGCACTTATCAAGGGCTAACAAATGAAGTACATTTTTAAATTTATTTGCAAGTTTGATTATTTAAAGAAATATACAATGAGGTAAAAATTACTGTACAGGTGTATAGTTTTAATAAACTTTATTAGGACATGACTAAAACGATCATAAATTTAAGGTAGGGTCCAGCCACTTAGAATATAGAAATTAGCATGATAGATAATGGCTCATAATTTGATGTCAAATTAATTGTGCCGTTATTTATATACAAACGCTGCAGCAACTTCAGGCAAGGACATATGCATGATTAAACCCAGAAATCCAAACAATGCTGCCCAAAATGCACCACTTGCCACTAGCTTCGCGAAAATGGCATCTGTCTGCCTCACCCTTGAAATGCATTGAACGTCATGAAGTTCCTGTATTTGCATGATAGCATCCTGGAAATGAACAGTTCAACCATTTCACTATTTCTACTTACACTACAAATCCCCAATTTAAAAAGAAAGCAAAAGCCTTAATCATATGAGATTAAACCAAATCCTAATGCTACCTGTATGTGTATGGACAAATACAATATTTTAGAATACTAGATATCTTTGTGTGAAGCACATGGCTGTAATCTAATAAAAGGGTCTAGATGATATAAATTAAAAGTACCAAAACAGGAGTATTCATCTATTGTCAAATGAAGCCTGAGATTGTATTACTGATTTAAGTTGATTGAGATGGTACCATATGTATCAATTTCCTTTTGTCTGTGTATCAATCAGTTGCTGAAATAATAGCCGGAATTTTAGATTGCAGCTAAAAAGTTAGGGAAAGCCGACCTCCACTGGGCCTGGAAGCCATACAGCAATTTTCCATGGCCCAGGCTCTTAATTGCCGCTCTGTGGCAGAAAGTCACACCTCCAAGAAGGCTGGAAAATCTTCATTCCTAGCAGCACCACTGGGAGTGGTAGCCACTGCTGGGACTGCACCCAGCTAGGACCAGCAACAATAGTGGCGGCGCCGCAAAGGTAAGTGGGGATCGAGCCTCATCGGGCACATTCAGCTGGGCCCCAGCGAGGTGGGAGCTGGAGGTTTTGCAATCGAGAGGGCGGGAGGGGAGGTGTTTCAGCGGGGGTGGCATGGGGCTCAGGGTGCCCAATCAGGAAGGCCCCCTCCCCAGCCCGCCAGGAGGCTGCCAGGTATTACTGGGCGGCCTCCTCCGGTGAAGTGCCCATCTGACACTGCTAATATACCAGTAGCAGCGGGAGGAGGCCCTTAAGTGGCAAATAATTGGCCACTTTAAGGCCTCAATTGGCCTGGGGCAGGTGAGTCGTTTGCCACCTCCCCCACCACTGTTAACACAGCAGCAGGGGCAGATAGGAGACAGGAACAGGCACCACCCCCCCACTCAATTTTACAACCCTTCTCCTTCCTAGCCCGTTCCCGAGAGACGTAAAATTCCGACCAATTCGATACAACAGTTGTGTTTTCAGTGGTAATAAAGATATTGACTGTGCATGATGTAAGACTTTAACAAATAGCAGTTTGTGACATGGGTTTTCAGTATTGTAAAAAAAAGTTGACAGTAAATTATAAAAATTGTTACTGTCTATTCATTAATGGCTCAGATTTTGTGGTCAGCGGTGGAAGGGCAGTACTTATCGTTGACCTTGATAAAAGCTGCTCACAGCTGCTAGAGTGTAGATTTCCTCTATTCCAATGTCACTTTGAATTTCGTGACATCTATAAAGGACCTGTGGCATACAGCAACAGGGCAGGAAGCAGGCAGACTGAATTGCCAATTGGAATGAAGAATTCTCACCGGCAGCAAAGCAGGAAGTGAAAAGAAGGGAATCTAGTTCACATTTAAATTATCGTACAGAAAGCAAATTAAGATTGGGCCATACAAGGAAGGGAGAAGGTTAAATATCATAAAACAAACTTCAAAAAATAAAATATATATTTTTTAAATCTTCAATTTTTAAATGTTCGTTGGAAGGAATGAGACTCTACACTTATGAAATTAGTTTTTCAGAGCTAGAGAGGTTTTTCAGCAGTATTGACGACAAAGTATGCCATTAAAAACTCAATTATTCCTGATTGAGCATGGCTTAATATTTTCATTGTTTTTTTCCAGAGAGAATAGTGCGTAAGTAGTGAAGTTCATGTCAAATCAGTAATTCTTTGTTGATTCCATCTGTGGAGACGGCAATGGCATATCCTGTGGAGGAGCAGGGTATCACTGACATCAACTTCTGGATTTCTACGCTTAATTATGCATGTGCAGACATCAGAAGTTGCTCTCAGTTTACACAGTAATAATGGTGAGTGCTGACATTATTACTGCTGCACATTCCAGGCCATTATGTTTAAATTTGATCTGAAAATATTTTGCAAACATGAGTTTTTGCTACAGTAACCCATTTTCTTTAGACCAGGTCTTTTAAGTCAGAATCAGTTTGCATGGTTTTATTAAGTTCTTTGTTGAAACAATGGCTGTTTTAATATATCATAAAATTCTGTCTTAAAGTTATTGAAATGACATGGTACAATAATTAAAACTAATTCAAATTAGATGCATAAAATGTAAAGTAGCATGATGAATATTTTATTTTCATTTAACAGTAAAAATGGTATGTGATGTATTCACATATTTTGATTGTGAAGCACAGAAAAATATAATTATGAAGTAGTTCCTTTCCAATTTAGGAAAGTAACCATTGTGTTTTCATTATTGTTGATCAATAGAAAACTTTCTATGGGACATATTTCCAGGACCCCAATAAATGATGTCTTACCTAAAATCAAAACCGCGAAACGCTGGAATGGCAAAAAGGGAGAAGTAAGTTACTTCTATTTACTTAGGACTTTTGATATGAATCTGGTTAAAGATTTATTATATAAAAAATAGAATGGAGTATTATTTGTCTTTGAATCTATACATTTTTGTTTAGATTGTTAAAAACCATAAAACTTAATGATAATATTCCAAACATAACAATAGATATAATCTATTCATATGTTAGGGTTTCATTTGCAATTAAGTGCAGATACCCTTTCAAATGACAGACACCTTCAAAAATGTATACTTCATGGCAGTACCAAATAACATACAAATGAAAGACACTTGAAAATTACAAACTACGCACCACTTTCAATGTATCAAGCCCTATTTACTTGGCGTATTTTGCACCTCTAAACATGGACACCTGTCACAGCCTAGCTGATCAAAGTACTGTACTTATATCTGAGTCAGATAGCTGCCTGTGGATGCTGCATAGATGCTGCTGCGATGTGCATGAGCATTATAGCTGCCGATCAGCATCTCCTTTGTACAGATGCACGGTCTCAGAGACAGTTTGATTGCTCGGCAACAAGAGAAAGGCGCAATTACAGAAAGATGAGCCCCTCTGCGGCCGTTGTCAGTGCCTATCCTCAGGCTTTGAATCCTTCTTCACACCACTATGGCAGCTCACTTTGCTAGTAAGCCTCTAATTCACACTGTCCCCAAGACAACTGATTATTTTTTTTGCCTCTTGTCAACATCTGTCACCACAGTCTGTCTTGGACTGAACAGACATAAGTTGTTTTGATAAACACACCAAAGCATGACTGCCATCTGAGATTCCACTGCAGCACTCAGACATTGGATGACTTCTGCATGTGCTGCAATGGAAGCCGAGGTATAAGCTATCAGATGCTGGATCATGGTTGGATCTGCAAGTGTTCTCAAAGAGCTGGCCACCACTTCCATACTGAAAAGGATGGGCTCCAAAGTCTGTGCAAAGCCCAGTGCCAAACTACTCCATGCTCCTTGACAATGACATCAGTATTTCTGGCAGGCTTGTCAGTGCACCAAGCATCTCTGTGCATGCCCATTAGCCTTTTTCTGTATGCTGCCCTATTGAAGTCCTCATCTGAGTCCTCTGCAACAGAATTTATGGGCAACCTTGCCCTACAGGGAGCTGGCACTTGCATGACCCTTTTGCCCTGCACGCCACATGTGCGTAGTGATTCACTACGTGCAGGTACATGGGAATACCATCACCTACAGGTTCCCCTTTAAGTCACACACAAACCTGACTTGGAACTATATCCCCTTTCCTTCACTGTTGCTGGATCAAAATCCTGGCGCTCCCTACCTAACAGCACTACGGATGTACCTATACTACATGGACTGCAGTGGCTCAAGAAGGCAGCTCACCACCAAGTTCCCAAGGGCAATTAAGGATAGGCAATAAAAGCTAATTTTGTGATGCCCACATCCCATGACCAAATAAAATAAAGTCTTGCCTTTATTCTACCCTCAAAAGAATGTGCAGTGGCAGTATCTGAGGTGTGAGATTGAGTGACAGTATTTCGTCATCATCAGTCTCCTGCTTCTTTTGCACTTCACACTTCCACGCTACTGCCTGGCCCAGTGGCAATTTTTGGGTATCTTTTTTTGTTGTTCATGGTGTGTGGGTGTTACTGGCAAGGCCAGTATTTTTTGCCATCCTTAATTGCCCTTGACAACTGAGTGGCTTGCTAGGCCATTTCAGAGGGCGGTTAAGAGTCAACCACATTGCTGTGGGTCTGGAGTCACATGTAGGTCAGACAAGTTAAGGGCAGCAGATTTCCTTAATAAAAGCAAAATACTGCGGATGCTGGAAATCTGAAATAAAAACAGAAAGTGCTGGAAATAGTCAGCAGTTTTGGCCACAACTGTGGAGAGAGAAAAAGAGTTATTTCAGGTCTGAAAGGTCACAGACCTGAAACATTAACTCTTTCTTTCTTATAGCTGATTTCCTTCCCTAAAGGATATTAGTGAACCAGATGAGTTTTTATGACAATCAACGAAGATTTTGTGGCACCATTACTGAGACTAGTTTTTAATTCCAGATTTTTAAAATTAATTAAATTGTATTTATTAATTAATCAAAGTTAAATTCCACCAGCTGTCGTGGGATTTGAACCCATATCCCCACGGCATTAGCCTGGGCCACTAGCTCAATTACATTACCACTGGACCATATCTCCCCTGAAAGGAGAAAGGCACAAAGGTAGGGTTGCAGAGAGAAAAGTTGGAGGAAAGCAAGAGGTACATGCGTAATCAGAGGTGATTGTGCGATGAGGGGCAAATGGGATGTGAGAAGGTGAATTCGGCAGGAATATACAATCATCTAAGATTTCAGCCTCGCCACTGGCCACAGCCTCAGTCATGGCCACACCAATAATTGCTCACACCATCTCTTCAATGGGGATGAGGGCATGCAGCTTGTATCTGTCCTCTGTCGATTAGACGTTGCTGCCTGTCATTGTGCACCACCTTGTTCTGCAAGAGAGAGAGGGAAGCACGTCTGTGATGTGGTGCACTATGTTTGGATGTGCATATCATAGTTGAATGTCCGTATGCAAGCTAAGATATGTGGATGTAAGGCTTGCAGCAGTGATGTGTGCATGAATGAGATGAAGCTATGAATGCTAGGTATGAGTCTTGCTTCATAGAGAATATTGGTGAGTGAGGGTGGTTGTGATGAATGGAGCTGTGAGTGAGGCTGGTGGTTCATTTGTAAGGATATGGCATTTGAAGATGCATCCACTGACCTTGGCCACTCGTGTGAGGTCTGTAAACTTCTTCCTGCACTGCATCCAGGTCCTCGGGGCTAGACTGCTTGCATTGACAGAGATGGCTATCTGTCTAGATGGCCTCCTGGCCCCCTGTGGGTAGAAGACCTTTCTCCTCCTGTCCACTTCCTGCACCAATGCCTCCAGTGCTGCATCAGAGAACTTTGGAGAATGCTCTCTGCTCTGTTGTACCATTTTCATTCTTCTTGTTCAAGATATCACCTGCAACCAGTTCCATCACCTGTTGCAGCCAAAATGAATCTCCCTTTAAGAGGTGCAAGCTGGCTTTAAGTAGTGCAGGCTAGATTTAAGTGGTGCTCACACGAACATGGGGCCCCCTACTGAAGTAGGGTTAACATGGTTAGCATTGGGCAGCTGGCTACTTATCCTTTAAATTAGCAGGCAGCACAAAGTTTGTATGCTGCCTGCATCAGAATGAACAGCCATGGGTTAATCGCGCTGGAAATACTCAGAAGATCAGGCAGCATCTGTGGAGAGAGGAGCAGAGTTAACATTTCAGGTCTATGACCTTTCAGACCTGAAACGTTAACTCTGCTTCTCTCTCCACAGATGCTGCCTGACCTGCTGAGTATTTCTAGCACTTTCTGTTTTTATTTCAGATTTGCAGCATCTGCTGTATTTTGCTTTTATTTTAGTGGGTTAATCGTGCATCATATTTCCTGCACCCATTTTCAGACCTTATCCAATGTTACCCCCAATGTCTTCAGATGGACCGAGAAAAAAGTGGAGAGGGATATGAGTCATCATGACACTAAAGGCTGAGCAATTCCAGATGATTAGCACACTATGCAGCATCAGGGGAGACAGTGGCGTAGTGACAATGTCATTGGACTAGTAATACAGAGGCACAGGCTAATTCCCTGGGGATACAGGTTCAAATCCCACAGTGGCAGCTGGTGGAATTTAAATTCAATTAATTAATAAAAATAATTTGCAATTGAAAGCTAGTCTTGGTAATTATGCCATTGTTGTAAAAACCCATCTGGTTCACTAATGTGTTGGTGTTGCAGTAGGTAGGAGATGTTATACAGATGCATTCACTGGCCTTGACCAATCACGCGAGGACATTAGACTTTTTGTGCCTCAGCTGCCTGGTCCTCACGTCCACACTCTGGGAGTTGACGTCCTTGGCCATCTGCTCCCATTCCCTTCTGAGAATGGTCTTTGAGTGCCGGCTGGCCCGCTGCAGAATTGTGATGTCTCTCCTTCTGCCCAGCTGTACCACCAATGGGTCCAGCACCACATTGGTACTCTGGAACCCTTTGGTGATCATTTTGCAATAATTTACATTGCAGCAATCTTTTTGTGCAGCTTCCCTTGAAGGTACAGTCTGTCTTTTAAAAGAGCAGGCTGGCTGTACCGCATAATGGCAAAGAACACTGCCAGCTCCCCTGCTGTGCACAGAAGCTTCAGGCAGTTTAGAGGAGCAGACAGTAGCACTGGAGCCGCTCGGACCGACATTGCAATCATATAGATGAGGTGGGTACATGAAAATTGGGTGATGCCCATCTTGATCTGCATGGGCATGGGCAGGAATGAAACCAACAGACCACCCAGCATCAACCTAGGCACCGGAAATGACAATGGCAAACCCAGCCCTGTCGACCCTGCAAAGTCCTCCTTACTAACATCTGGGGACTTGTGCCAAAATTGGGAGAGCTGTCCCACAGACTAATCAAGCAACAGTCTGACATAATCATACTCACGGAATCATACCTTGCAGACAATGTCCCAGACACGACCATCACCGTTCCTGGGTATGTCCTGTCCGACTGGCAGGACAAACCCACCAGAGGTGGCAGCACACTGATATATAGTCAGGAGGGAGTTGTCCTGTGAGTCCTCAACATTGTCTTTGGACTCCATGAAGTCTCCTGGCATCAGGTTAAATGTGGGCAAGGAAACCTCCTGCTGATTATCATCTACTGCCTCCCCTCGGCTGATGAATCAGTGCTTCTCCATGTTGAACACCAATTGGAAGAAGCACTGAGGGTAGCAGGGGCACAAAATGTACTGGAGGTGGGGACTTCAATGTCCGTCACCAAGAGTGGCTCGGTAGCACCACTACTGAAAAGCTGGCCGAGTCCGAAAGAACATCGCTGCTAGACTTGCTCTGCAGCAGGTGGTGAGGGAACCAACAAGGGGGACAAACCTACTTGACCTCGTCCTCACTAATCTACCTGTCGCAGATGCATCTGTCCATGACAGTATTGGTAGGAGTGATCACCACACAGTCCTTGTGGAGACAAATCCCTATCTTCGCACTGAGGGTACCACCATGCTAAATGGGATAGATTTCAAACAGATCTATCAACTCCACGCTGGGCATCCATGAGGTCCTATGGGCCATCAGCAGCAGCAGAATTGTATTCAACCACAACCTGTAACCTCATGGCCCAGCATATCCCCATTACCATCAAGCCGGGGGACCAACCCTGGTTCAATGAAGAGTGCAGGAGGGCATGCCAGGAGCAACACCAGGCATACCTAAAAATGAGGTATCAGCCTGGTAAAGCTACAACACATTACTACTTTCATGCAAAACAGCAGAAGCAGCATGCAATAAGAGAGGGCTTAGTGATCCCACAACCAATGGTTCAGATCTAAGCTCTACAGTCCTGCACATCCAGTAATGAATGGTGGTGAATAATTAAACAACTAACAGGAGGAGGCTGCACAAGCATCCCCATCCTCAACGATGGGGGAGCCCAGCATATCAGTGCAAAAGACAAGGCTGAAGCATTTGCATCCATCTTCAGATAGAAGTGCTAAGTGGATAATCCATCTCGGCCTCCTCCTGAAGTCCCCAGCATCACAGATGACAGTCTTCAGCCAATCCAATTCACTCCAGGTGATATAAAGAAATGGCTGAAGGCACTGAATACTGCAAAGGCTATGGGACATGACAATATTCCGGCACTAGTTCCGAAGACCTGTGCACCAGAAGGAGCCACGCCCCTAGCCAAGCATTTCCAGTACAGCTACAACATTGGCATCTACCCGGCAATGTGGAAAATTGTCCAGATATGTCCTGTGCACAAAAGCAGGACATATCCAACCCTGCCAATTACTGCCCTATCAGTCTACTCCCGATCACCAGCAAAGTGCAACAGGGCTATCAAGTGGCACTTGCTCAGCAATAACCTGCTTACTGATGCTCATTTTGGGTTCTGCCAGGACCCTCAGCTCCTGACCTCATTACAGCCTTGGTCCATACATGGACAAAAGAGCTGAACTCCAGGGATGAGGT
This sequence comes from Heterodontus francisci, assembly GCF_036365525.1. Classification (NCBI taxonomy): domain Eukaryota; kingdom Metazoa; phylum Chordata; class Chondrichthyes; order Heterodontiformes; family Heterodontidae; genus Heterodontus; species Heterodontus francisci. The sequence goes on along the minus strand of NC_090373.1, from coordinate 60,480,575 downwards.
GAGAGTGATTGCCCTTGACATCAAGGCAGCATTTGACCAAGTATGGCATCAATGATCCCTAGCAAAACTGGAGTCATTGGGAATCGGGGGAAAACTCTCCGCTGGTTGGAGTCATACCTAGCAGAAAGGAAGATGGTTTTGGTTGTTGGAGGTCAATCATCTCAGTCCCAGGACATTACTGCAGGAGTTCCTCAGGGTAGTGTCCTAGGCCCAAACATCTTCAGCTGCTGCATCGATGACCTTCCCTCCATCATAAGGTCAGAAGTGGGGATGTTCGCTGATGATTGCAGAAGATTCAGCACCATTCACGACTCCTCAGATACTGAACCAGTATCCATATGTCGAAAGACCTGGACAATTGCCAGGCAACGACCATTTCAAACAAGAGAGAATCTAACCATTTCCCCTTGACATTCAATGGCATTACCATCGCTGAATACTCCACTATCAACATCCTGGGGGTCACCATTGACCAGAAACTGAACTGGACCAGCCACATAAATGCTGTGGCTACAAGAGCAGGTCAAAGGCTGGTAATTCTACGGCAGGTAACTCACCTCCTGACTCCCCAATCCCTGTCCACCATCTACAAGGCACAAGTCAGGAGTGTGATGGAATACTCTCCACTTGCCTGGATGGGTGCAGCTCCAACAACACTCAAGAAGCTCGACACCATCCAGGACAAAGCAGCCCGCTTCATTGGCACCCCATCCACCACTTTCAACATTCACTCCCTTCACCACCGACGCACAGTGGCAGCAGTGTGTGCCATCTCCAAGATGCACTGCAGCAACTCACCAAGACTCCTTCAACAGCACCTTCCAAACCTGCGACCTCTACCACCTAGAATGACAGGGGCAGCAGATGCAAGTTCCCCTCCAAGCCACACACCATCCTGACTTGGAACTATATCGCCGTTCCTTCACTGCTGCTGGGTCAAAATCCTGGAACTTCCTCCCTAACAGCACTGTCGGTGTACCTAGACCCCAAGGACTGCAGCAGTTCAAGAAGGCAGTTCACCACAACCTTCTCCAGGGCAATTAAGGATGGGCAACAAATACTGGCATAGCAAGTGATGCCCACATCCGCTGAACGAATTTTAAAAAAAGGTCACAAATTGTGACCCCTGATCTCAAAAATCAGGGCAACCCAACTTTTAGCCTTGAGGACCTGGATCTTTGGGGTCTTGCTCTAGCAGGACACACATAGACACTCCAGGGCCATCAGGATCTGAGACAGATAGCATTTGTTTCTGCAATTTGCATGCATGCCCCACTTTGCAGGTGGGTGCATCTTCTGTGAGCAACTAATTCTAACACAATTTAGTATATATTGCAGATTAGATACAGCTGTTGTGCGCCCCGTAGTGGGCCTCTGCCAGAGTCATTTTCCGCCCACCCCCCACCACGACCTGCGATGTCGGGGGGGCTGTAAAATCCGGCCCAGGATTTGTTATACGTAGCAAAGAGGAAATATTATACTGTGGACTTCTCAGATTTTTTTTTAACAGTCCCTGTCAATGTGTTTATTTAAATTACAACATCTGATTTTTTTTTATTTATTCGTGGGATGCGGGCGTCACTGGTGAGGCCAGCATTTATTGCCCATCCCTAACTGCCCCGAGAAGGTGGTGGTGAGCCTCCACCTTGAACTGCTGCAGTCTGTGTGAGGTAGGTTAACCCACAGTGCTGTTGCAAGGGAGTTCCAGGATTTTGACCCAGTGACAGCGAAGGAACGGCGCTATAATTACAAGTCAGGATGGTGTGTGACTTGGAGGGGAACTTGCAGGTGGTGGTGTTCCCATGCATTTTCTGCCCCTGTCCTTCTAGTTGTTAGAGGTTACGGGTTTGGAAGGTGCTGTCAAAGGAGCCTTGGTGCATTTCTGCAGTGCATCTTGTAGATTGTACACATTGCTGCCACTGTGCGTCGGTGGTGGAGGGAGATTGTGGATGGGGTGCCAATCATGCGGGCTGCTTTGTCCTGGATGGTGTCGAGCTTCTTGAGTGTTGGAGCTGCACCCATGCAGGCAAGTGGAGAGTATTCCATCACACTCCTTACTTGTGCCTTGTAGATGGTGGACAGGCTTTGGAGAGTCAGGGCATGAGTTGCTCACCACACAATTCCTAGCCTCTGACCTCCTCTTGTAGTCACAGTATTTATATGGCTGGTCCAGTTAAGTTTCTGATCAACGGTAGCCCTCAGGACATTGATTGGGTGGGGAATTCAGTGATGGTAAGGCTGTTCGATGTCATGGGAAGATAGTTAGATTCTCTCTTGTTGGAGATGGTCATTACCTGGCACTTGTGTAGCACAAATGTTACTTGCCACTTATCAGCCCAAGCCTGAATGTTGTCCAGGTCCTACTGCATATGGACATGGACGGCTTCAGTATTTGAGGAGTTATGAATGGTACTGAAGACTGTGAAAACCCCCCACTTTTAACCTTATGGTGGAGGGAAGGTCTTTGACGAAGCAGCTGAAGATGGTTGAGCCTAGAACACTACCCTGAGGAACTCCTGCAACAATGTCCTGGGGCTTAGATGTTTGGCCTCCAACAACCACAACCAACTGCCTTTGTCTTCGGTGTGACTCCAACCAGTGGAGACTTTTCCCCCTCATTCCCATTGACTTCAATTTTGCTAGGGCTCCTTTATGCCACACTTGGTCAAATGCTGCCTTGATGTCAAGGGTAGTCACTCTCACCTTACCTCTTGATTCAACTTTTTTGTCCATGTTTGCAGCAAGGCTGTAATGAGGTCTGGAGCCCTGGCGGAAGCCAAATTGAGCATTGGTGAGAAAGTCATTGCTGATTAAGTGCTGCTTGATAGCATTGTCAATGACACCTTCCATTACTCTGCTGATCGAGAGTAGACTGATGGGACAGTAATTGGCCAGATTGGATTTGTCCTGCTTTTTGTGGACAAGACATACCTGGGCAATTTTCCAAATTGTTGGGTAGATGCCAGTGTCACAGCTGTAATGGAGCCGTAACTGGAACAGCTTGGCGAGTGGTGCAGCTAATTCTGGAGCATAAGTCTATAGTCTGTATGTTGTCAGGACCCATAGCCTTTGCAGTATCCAGTGCCTTCAGCCATTTCATGATATCACATGGAAGAAACTGAATTGGCTGAAGACTGCATTGGTGATGCTAGGGACCTCAGGAGGAGGCCGAAATGGATCATCCACTCTGCACTTCTGGCTGAAGATGGTTGCAAATGCTTCAGGCTTGCCTTTTGCGCTGACCTTCTGGGCTCCCCTATCATTAAAGATGTGAATGTTTGTGGAGCCTCCTCCTCTGGTTAGTTGTTTAATTGTCCACCTCCATTCACGACTGGATGTGGCAGAACTGCAGAGCTTTGATCTGATCTGTTGGTTGTGGGATAGCCTAGCTTCCTCATTTAAGAATTCTTTAAGATAAAATTAGATCTCAAAAATTAATTTTTCTACATTTTGGACTAAAATGTTCCAAGTCTGGTGAGCCTGGAACTTGGTGTGTGACACAATTTCTGTTATAAATTCAATGAGCCTAATAGTTCCCATATTATCTGTTAGTCCCAGGACTTAAATATCATAAAGTACTTCGAGAACAGATCTTCCAATGTATATCTGGTAAGAGACTGGCAAAGTCCCCATAGAAATGGTTGATCACTTCCTGATTTACTGTAGAAGATGGGTGAAACCCCCATGGAATTTCAGGCCCATTATTTTATCATATTTTTTGTATTTGAAATCTGAAGATCTATAGTTTATGTGGAAATCAATAGGCATTGGTATCTCAATGAATATAATTGTTTAAAAAATCATCTAAAGTCTCACTTCCCAAATCTGGAACTCCATGTATTGTGCCATACGTTGTCGAGCCTCCTTTTTCTTTTTTTTCTCTATTTTCAATATATCCTGTTTAGAAAGTGATCAAATATACATATTTCTGTTTTTAAAGTTGCGTAAGAAAGATCCTATTATCCAAAGTGGTCCAAGTTTTGAAGAGCTAGAAAATGAAGAGTTGTGAGTCAACAGCTAACTCCATCTGCAAGAATTTCAACTGCTACAGGAAATTAATGTTCGAAAGTAAAGATAAACTTTTTTCATAATTTCTTTCAAACAGGTGTTTTTTATAAAAAACATACTTGTACTTAGAATATAATTTCAATCTTTGATAAAGCAATATTTATCAACTGTTCTGACAGATTTTTCTGACCCTATCAACTATATACACACCTTAGTATCATTTATCAGTTCAGATTCTTCAATTTCTATTATTTTAATGGCTGTTTGTAATGTGCCTTAAGCACACCCAAGTAGAGTAGAAATTCTAACAATATTGTGTTCTATACCGCAGTCTACACTGCTTTTGTAAGCTCATTGCTCAGGTTCAAGACTTTTACCCTGCATACACACTTTTTCTGGAGTTTTTTGCAAATCTGTGTTCAGTTACAGAATAAAAATTATTTTTGATAAAAATATTTTTTGCGTTGAGCTACTCCATGAAAAGCACCTCAATTATAAACGAAGAGCCGGAAACCAAAATTCTGCTCAAGCACATAAGTGATGGAGTGTGACTTTTGGCCTGCAAGGACTCTATGTGCCTGACCCTGTCAACGTTCGCAGGCTTCTGCAATTTGCATTATGCTGGCGGGATCTCTCTCTCTCTCTCTCTCTCGATCTCTCTCGATCTCTCTCGATCGATCTCTCTCTCTCTCTCGATCGATCTCTCTCTCTCTCTCGATCGATCTCTCTCTCTCTCGATCGATCTCTCTCTCTCTCGATCGATCTCTCTCTCTCTCGATCGATCGATCGATCTCTCTCTCTCTCTCTCGATCTCTCTCGATCTCTCTCGATCTCTCGATCTCTCGCGATCTCTCTCGATCTCTCTCGATCTCTCGATCTCTCTCTCTCTCGATCTCTCTCTCTCTCGATCTCTCTCTCTCTCGATCTCTCTCTCTCTCGATCTCTCTCTCTCTCTCTCTCTCTGTCTGTCTGTCTGTCTGTCTGTCTGCTCTACATCGTCGCCGCATCGCTCACGCAGGGTCTTCCACTTCCACAATGGTTAATCTCCAAAGTTTTCGCTGGCTCTATGCCCAAAAACCTCTATTCTTATCCTGTTGCTTATCTCTCCAAATCTGAGCTGTGTCTTTCCGGTTGGCTTAAGCTTGATCACCTCGTTCACAGCTTCTCTTAATTGGCCCAGGCCCAAAGACCCCGGTGTCACACCGTGTCCAAATAAGGCCCTTTTCCTGTGTCCAGTTCTTTGGCTTGTCCCATAAAGTAATTAGTTCAAACTGGTTTTTACCAGCACAGGCCAGTGTCCAAGCTCCAGGTTACTACAGGTCAAACAATCCCAGCAGTTTGTAACTGATTCTGTGTTTCTTGCAGCTCCTGGCCAACAAAACATTTTCCAGACCTTAAAGCTCACTAATGCATCTACTTAAACAAATGCTGAATGTTAATATTGTTCACTTATGATAGAAGTTTAAGGGTGATGCTTTGATATATTGTTCAATGAGCTCTTAGTTTATCAATTGTGGCACCAGAAGAATGGAACATATTGCAAATTATTACCTTAGAGATCAAGATCAAAACATGAAAAAGTACATGTATGTAAATTATTTATTTATATTACATTTCATTTTATCGTGGGCCGTATATTTCAATATCTAAGACTGAAAGCCTGCAAATGTAGCTAACAGTACCTCTGCACATCGGTTAGCTATAGCCTTTATTAAGGCTACCTTGCACGTGTTTACATCGAGATTCAATTTATCACTTCAAACTGGAGATCAGTTCTCCTTTTATGTCTTGCTACCCAACACAAAAGTTTTCTGTTCCCTCATGGAACCACGGATATCAGAATAGAGATAAATATTGAGGTAACCTGGAACGTCTTGATACAAACTGATCCAGACTGGCACTGCAAGTGGTTAAAGGATGATGGAATGCAGATGACTATGGATTAGTTCAGCTAGAAACAGTATAAATAGGGCGAGATCATAGCCATGCTAAAATTGGGAGGCCACCTGAGTGCAAGGAAGGCAGCAGTTTACAATGGAAGCATAAGTCACATATTTTGGGTCTAGTGATGGTGAGGAGCAACATCCTCAGTAGGAGGACAGCCCCAGGCATGGGAGGGTGACGAGGGGCAGGAAGGCAATGGAGGCCATATCCTTAACATAGACTGTACTGCCAAGCTACCTGGAAATGTCAAAGAACCAGTGCCTCAGGAGACTGACTCTCCAAGCAGATGGCCACTGAGATTTGTGCCCTTGTCACAGAAGACCTCACACCTCGCAGCACTGCTCACCATGTCGTGCCAGTAGCTGTTAAAGTCACTGTAGCCTTGAACTTCTTTGCCTCTGGCTCCTTCCAAGAATCAGCTGCAGACCTTGGTGGCGTCTCACAAATAGCTGCACATGACTGCATCTCACAGGTCACTGATGCCTTATTTGTGACAGTTGGGCAGTACATTCAATTCTAGACAAATCGGAGCTCTTAGGCAGAAAGGGCGGTGGGTTTTACCTCCATCACTGGAATCTTCCAGGTGCAGGGCATCATTGATTGCGCACATGTGGCCATCAAGGCCCAAGTGACCGGCCAGTGAGATTTATCAACAGGAAGGGCTACCACTCCCTCGAGGTTCAACTGGTTTGCAACCACAACAAGAGCTTCCTGCATTTGTGTACTTGTTTTCCTGGCAGCTGCCATGACTCCTTCAGCCTGCAGCAGTCTAGGGTGCTGCAGCTCTTCATTCCACCCACCAAACTATGTGGTTGGATCCTAGGGGACAAGGGATAGCCCTTGAAGAGATAAACTGGCCCTGCAGAGAGGAGTCGACCTTGAAGAAGGTGATGTGCTAGCTCAACACAGCTCAAATGAGAAAGAGGAGGACCAGGAGGTGGAAGTGGAGGAGGAAGATGTAGAATACAGAGTTGCCCCAGCTGCACTGGGAGATGGATGGGCCCGGGTGCGGGACTCAAGAATCTTATCAGGATGCCATCAATGTCAGGGATCATCTGATTCAGGCACATTTCAGCTTGAGTCCTTCTAACCCAGGAGCATGGCATGCTCTGGAACTCAGTTTAAGCTACCTGTGGGAACACTTCTACTGAAGACGCAGCCTCAAACAGATCAGCTCTTATTGCCAATGAAGGATGCTCATTTGTCCAGATGTTTCACTGTCCCCGTTCAAGGACCCTTACTCCCCTTCACCACTTCATCCTTCGTTTCTTGTCCCACCATTAATAAAATCTGGTATCATGTGTCAATATTGAAAAAAAGGAAGTGTGCACAGTTATAGGTGAAACAAACCCCAGTGACCCATCCAGTGCTCTGCACCGACGCGGTGGCCTCCACTCTCGGCAATTTCTACGTTGTGCTCCCTTGTGGCCTTGGATGAGGTGGAGGCAGCCTGTTCCCTTGTGTCTGCTTGTGGCTGAAATGCGCGTGGCTATTGTCCTCATTGTGGAGATGCCAGTGGGAGCACCTACAGAGGCTGCTGCATTGCTGTCGTTGCAGGAGCAGCCTCCATCATTGAGCCCTTCTGCACAGATGCTCCCTCAGTCAGAGGGGAAAAGGAGGCCGATGATGATGATGGTGCCTTTGAGAGGTGGCACCCTCATTCTCCTTGGTGACTGCCTCAGGTGACGCTTCAGATGGGTGGAGGGGACTACGAGTTGGGGTGCACTAGCATCCCCTCCATACATAAAAATAAAAGCAAAATACTGCAGATGCTGGAAATCTGAAATAAAAACAGAATGTGCTGGAAATATTCAGAACGTTCTGATGAAAGGTCATAGACCTGAAATGTTAACTTTGCTTCTCTCTCTACAGATGCTGCCTGACCTGCTGAGCATTTCCAGCACTTTCTGTTTTTATCCCCTCCATACATCTCTGGACCTTCAGCATCACTGACCAGTTAAGGCTGCATAGTGTGGCATGCATACCGTGAACATCGCTGCGCAGTTCCCGCGTGTATTCTGAGTGCTGGCACATATGGCTGTCCATGAGGTTGGCCCCTCTCTCAATGGAGGAGCTCATGCAGTCAAAGCCCTGAGCCACGGTGGCGCACATTCTCAGTCCCTGATCCCGTACTGCCTCCGGGAATTCTGATATGTGGGAAGTCATCTGTTGCTGCTGGTCTAAGTAGTCGCCTTTCTTCTGACTCCCGAGGCCTTGCATCTGTGCCCAGCTGATCAGAGCTGTGTCTGTCCTCCATCCTCAAAGGGGCACTGTGTTAAACTCCAGAAAGTTTGTTATGGAAGGATGATGCTGGAGCCAATCTTTACTCAGTTTCACATTTATTGTACCGAGTAAAAGGATTACAAAGATGTAGCTCCTCACTCAAATGTTTCAACAGTAAATGACTGCTTATAAGTGCTCAAGTAAGACCACAATTAACACTCTCCATCTGCATATAATTAGACAATTGACACACAATTAACACATTGCCTACATCTGGCTCAGCCTCTCCCACATCCTCCTGCTCATTCATCACATGGTCATCACCCAGTGCCTCCCTATCTATGTGCACGCAAGGACCCACCAAGTGGACTGTATCTGAGCCACTGGAGGGTGTACTTGTACGGTGAGATGGTGCTTGCTTTGAGGTCTCCTCTGGCAGCACTTAGCCCGGTTCAGACACAATAATCTGTCCTTCTGCCTCGACGTTTGAATCTGTGGGTGACACTTGAAGAGATCATGAGCAGCAGAAGCAGCTGTATTGTCGAGGCTTCCCAACGCAGCTGAGTTTTTGGCATGCTGTTGGACAGGTTGTAGTGCACTGCACCCCGTTTAGCTACGCATTGCAGTTTCTATTCACCTTCTCCACCAGGGATATCCATCTTGCCGTCCCCAAATTGCTCATGGTCAGCCACCCTCGCAATCTCCATTGCTTCCTCTTCCATAACGGTGATGATGTGAAGGCTGGGGAACCTGCTCCAGTCTGCACCCTTTTGTGGGCATTATGATCCCTTTTCTCCTGCAAGGACAAAAGGGAGAGAGATAAGGGACTGCAGACCTCTATGCCAATGCCAACAGCTCATTGACATAAGAAGATGCATGTATCAGTGCTGGCAGGTCCTCAGCAGCACTATGCATCTGAACCTTGCTGAGAAGTCAGTAAGTACCTTGAATGCACATTCCTGCAATGTTCAGGAGCAGCATGCACCTTCAGGCTCCTCAGCTGCAGTAACTGGTGGAAGTTGAATAACCAGAGACCTATCCTGAGGGTTTGGCATTGCACTCACCTTGCTAGAGTAAATAAGGTAATTGAACCTTTTCCTGCCCTGCACCCAGTTACTCCTGACCACAATCCATCTGCCCATGGTCTCCGCCACCTCTAACCAGGCCTGCTGGGTTTGACAGGGTGGCCTTCTCCTGCCATCCTACAGGAAAAGGATCTCCCTCCTCTCTCTCACTGCCTTAAGGAGGACCTTCAGGTCTGCATCTGCAAAGTGAGTGGCAACCCTGCCTAGGTTCCAGCCCTCTACCTTTCCTGCAGCATGAGTAATACAGCAATTGATTCAGTAAAATGGTAGCCACAGTAATGGCTGTCATTGTGTGTTGAAATCAGGCCCACACTCTTGTAGTCCTGCCTCCATTCCCGTTCACATGGCTGCTAATTGGCTGCCCAACCTGCCCTTCAGCCAAGTAACAGGCCGCCCCATGAAAATTAGGGCCTGACACTGCTTCCCCTGAGGGGTGGGATCAGGACCTGGAAACAGCCCTGATGTCCGTTTCCCAACCCCGAAAGGAAAATCAGGCCCCATGTCCTGAAGTTATTCTTGACATAGGACTGTAGTCTTGTCTAAATTATTACGAAAGTACACATCCTAACAGTCTATGTGGGAAACCATCATCCTTGCCATTGCCAATAATTTTTTTTTAAGGGGCATGTGATCCATGTTCAAAAGTCATACGGTGGATCTCATGTGGCATTGCTCAAGGATGAAAATGTAAAATAAATAAAGCGGAGAAGCTGGGCCCAAGTATCAATGTATGTCTTTGTTCAGCCCAATTTTCCTTTTTTTATCATTCATTCATGGGATGTGGGCATCACTGGCTATGCCAGTATTTATTGCCCATCCCTAATTGCCCTTGAGAAGGTGGTGGCAAGAAGGCAGCTCACCACCACCTTCTCAAGGGCAATTAGGGATGGGCAATAATTGCTGGCATAGCCAGTGACGCCCACATCCCATGAATGAACAATAAAAAAGGAAAATTGGGCTGAATAAAGACATGAGGGAAGCTGCTGAAGTCAACTGATACTGAGTGCAGAAAAAAGCATTTTAAGAATGTTACACAATTTCCCTTTCTTCCTTTCCTTCTTTTTCATATCATTTATTTCTTTACTTCTTTCTCTCTGCTTCCTTTTCTGGCTTCGCTACCTCTTTCAATTCTTGTTTTTTTCCCTTCTCACTCTATATTTAGACTGTTTTCATTCCTACTGATCTTCGATTTTTACTTCGCCGCATATAAGCAGAAGCTGGGAATAGTTTAGAAATGAAGAAGTTAGGTAAACATCATGAGTTCAGGTTGTTCCTGTGAGGAGCCACAGAAAACATTACAACCCCAACACAACTGAAGAATTGAAGCTCCAGGATCTGCGAAAAAGTGAAACACCTGAAAGAAGGTACAACTGCACAAGGAAAAGCTGGAGGTGTTGAAAGAAGCAATAGGATTTCTAATGGACATGTCTTGTGTTCCGACCAGGTGAGAAAGAGGTCTAGGGTTCCCTTTCAGCCTTTACCTAGTCTTACTGTAACAGGGTTTTATTTTTAACGCACTGTTTTTAGCTCCCCCTTGGTGAATCCTTGTTCACCACTTTCCAATTATAAGGCAAAGAAACCAGCACAAACAGGCTTTCTTAGGTTTAAAAAGAAAAGTTGAAATTGATTAAACTTAAACTCTAATTTGGTTGATGCCTACGGATACACAACGCTCTCACGGTAGGATGCATTTGCGATACACACATGCAAATAGAGACAGAAACAAGCAGACGAAAAATAAAGTGGAAAGGTTTGAGGCAATATCCGAAGAGTTGTTGTTACAGTTCTTCGAGCTCACTGTAGAGTCGTTGAATGTAGGTAGATCTTGCTTTTCGTTGGGGCCTAGTATTCTCCTTAAACCTTGTTCGCTGTCGGAGACTTTTCTCTCTTGGGGTTCATGGTCTTCAGTGGATTCAGAGGCTTGTGAGAAAGAGTTGGGAGCATATAGGAGAGATCTTCTCAGTCCAGAAGCAAACAGACACTCTGAATTCAAACTGTTTGTACAATTCAGAAAAACCCAGGTTGCCCACCAGTTTAGTCATGTGACTAACTGGTCTGACCACGTCTTGGATTGTATCACCTTAGCAGTCTCTGGAATGCTCCTCTAACACATAATACCTGGTGATCAAGGTCCATTGTGGGTTGAATGTGTCAGGGAATGGTCCTTTGTCCTTCCAATCACCATCTGTTAATATGCAAATATCTTTTCGAGCCACAGCTGATCTGTTTAACAAGTCCTTTCTTCACTCCAGCAACAGTTCAAAATCAATGTTCATGACAAAATTAATGTGCCTCATTCTTGGCAGGTGGGGGCCTACCATTGCATCTTCACACCCAGCAGAATGAAATGCGATTTGAGAAAATCAAATTTCATTAAAAAGGTCCAGAGATAGTATAAGATACAGAAAATAAAAACATGCATTTCTCTCATTCATTCACAAATCCTAAAACTTATTAAAATCACTCCTTTTTTGGCATCCCAGTAAACATGTTGTTCCTTTTTGGGGAAGTTTCTCTTCCGTTTGTCCATTTCCATGGCTGCCTAGGGTCTTTGTTTCTGCTGAGGTAATTTTTTTTCAGAAGAGTCAGTAGTGGGCGGGTCTATCCTGAACTCTCTTTCAGTGCTTTGCTGAGTCCTGCAAAGACTTTAAACTTTGGGGGATAGGTGGTTCTCTTTGGTTCTGACTGCGGAGGAGGATTCTTTGCTAATCTTCCCTTTGTCCCAAAGGACACTCCTGCCTGCAGGTATTTGTGCAGGCTCTACTGCACTCCCCGTGTCACTTTGACTGGGTAAGGCATCACCCTCATGGTTTCTCTGCCCCCTAGAGGTCTTTCTTTGTCTCTGCAGATTCCTGTAAATGCTGTTAGCAACTCAAGTGAGGTGCTTCTAGTGTCTGCATTTACGGAGGAGGATGTGGGATCTAACTTTTCAGTCGTGATTTTCATCTGGGATTCCTCCCGTACTTCTTTAACCTGCCCTCTTGGTCACTTTTTCCCTTCCCTTTCTAAGCTTTTGCTAGCCTTGTGACTCCTGTCCCCTTTCGTTCTCAATGGGGGTCCCTTACAGTTCAACAGCCCTCCTAACACCAGTACAGGACTAAGGGGTGCAGGTTTCACTGTAGGTTGGGGTTTCCCCTCAATCTGGCACATGTGGCAACGCCTGCAGTACTCCACCACTATTTTATGCAGTTTTGACCAGTCAAACTGCTGTCTTATGCAGGCTTTGGGCTTTCGTATACAGGCATGTACAGCTAGTGAAGTCTTGTGGGTCCTTCTTAATATTTCTCTCTGATACCTCTGTTGCACCACTAACTGGTGAACTGCTGTCCACTCCTGGCTCTCAGGTCTATGAGGGGAACTGCATTTCCTCATCAGTACCTCATTCTTTAAATAGTAGCAATCAGGGACTCCCTCTGCTTCACTTTCTGACTGGGCAGCCTGTGCTAACTCTCGCAATACTGGGTTGGCTCGCTGAGCCTCAGATAGGGAAAATCCATTTAATTCATTCCCTGGGTCTCCCAACTTTCCAAAGAAAGTCTCAGACAGACAGGCCTGATCATCTGCCTGCAGTACTAATTCAGTCTCCTCTGGAGGAGCTAGTTTGATCATGGCCTGATCCACCACACATTCAAAGAAACTGCAGGGGTCCATCTCCTGCCAGGCCCTGTCTCTCTGACTCCTTCAGTCTTTCTTTCACCACTGGGGGTGCTACCACCTTCATCTCCACCAGATCAATACCTAGGAGCAGGTCAACCACAGGCAAACTAGGGACAATCCCTACGGTCGCCAGTCCCGAAACTAGGTTTCACTCCAGATGCATCTGGTACAGGTGCAGGCATGCACTGCCCTCCAATACCATTCACCACCATTCTGGTGTTTATTGCACTCTCTGGGGGGAAGGTCAGGCCTTTTCCCAGTGGAAGGGATCTAGTGGCCCCTGTGTCCCTGAGAATTACTATGGGCTTGCTTGCCCCACTCGAAGTATATGGGGTTACTTTCCCTTCCAATCACCATCTATTAATATGCAAATTTCTTTTCCAGCCACAGCTGATCTGTTTAACAAGTCCTTCCTTCCCTCCAGCAGCAGTTAAAAATCAATGTTCATGGCAAAATTAATGTGCCTCATTCTTGGCAGGTGGGGGCCTAGCATGACACTTGTGAATGTTTCTCCAGAATTCTTGATTTTTTTTACTATATTTGCTATATGTTATAAATTGTACTTTTAAGAGTACCTAGTGAATTGAGTTGAGAACTAACATGGGTGCAACTCAAAAAATCCAAATGTAATTTTTTTGTGCTTGGTTTTATTCTGAGGTACTGAAGTAAATGTTTGTTTTTTGATTGGCTTAAATTTAATATTCAATAAAAAACAACCAATCTGCATCTGTTGTGGCTTATGTGCATGTTAGACATATGCCAGACGATAATATATTAATTTAATGCAGGAATTCCCAGGAAAATATTAGAGACTCTGTGTAACTGCCTCACAGCTAATTTCCTGAGGATTCCACAGATCTCCCACAAAGGTTCATGACAGGAAACCAGCTAAACCTTTGTAGAATATTAGCCTCTGTATATATTGCACTAGCTGATGATCTATTTCATAATTTAATAGAGGAGATTTTCCTGTGTCTGTGTCCAAGTGCAGTGGGTCATCTAGACACTCCTGGCTTTGGACGTCCCTGCTCTAGCCCATCATTTGCCTTGGATGGACAGTCAGGAGATGATCTATTTGAAGTAGATTACCCAACCTCTGCCCTTTTGGGATACTTTTCTATGTAAAGGAACTATCTGTAGGTAATGAGACTTCAAGTGCATATCCATATATTTTTTAAATGTGAGGATTTCTGCCTCTCCCACCCTTTCATGTAGTGAGTTCCAGACCCCCACCACCCCCTGGTGAAAAAATATCTCCTCAACTTTCCTCTAATCCTTCTGGCAATTATTTTAAATCTGCACCCCTTGGTTATTGACCTCTCTGCTATGGGAAATGGATTGTTCCTCTCAACTCCATCTCGGCCCCTTATAATTTTATAACTTCAATTAGGTCTCCCCTCAGCATCCTCTGTTCCAAAGAAAACAAACCCAGCCTATCCAATCTTTACTCATAGATAAAATTCTCCATTCCTAGTGTTAGATCCGCTTGGAGATCAACAAACCAAAAGATCCAATTTACTTAACAACCCTAAATAGAAAAAAAGGAACAGGTGGAAAAGGTTTCGCTTTTGTAACTTTTACTTTAACAATCAAAGCAAAATCAACATAAATTAAACATGAATTAACAGACAGATCACAGTCAACATATATATAATACAAATTACACATTAACTATCAGGTACAATAAAGATAGATCTCACGGATTTACTGAACAGTTCACTCAGCATATATGGCACCAATTACAGTCACAATGTTCTTCAAAAGTTTGAACTTCCTCAGGTAGATATCCAGCTTCTTTCTTCAAAGATGCATCCACCGATTCTCATCAGACAGCAGTTCCGCTTCAATTCGGACTCCACTGGTACGGTCTGCCAAAAGGTGCTGTTACGATCAGGTGAGAAGGGGTCCAGGGGTTTTCTCTCAGCCTTTGCCTGGTTTAACTGTAACAAGGTTTAATTTTTTAAAACACCATGTTTTAGCTACCCGCTCCGTGAATCTTTGTTCACCACTTTCCAATTGTAAGGCAAAGAAATCAGACAGGTTTTCTTAGATTTAAACAAGAAAGGTGGAAGTTTATTAATCTTATACTCTAATTTGGTTAACGACTACAAATATGCGACGTGACCATGCTAGCATGCAAACGCGATAAACATACACGCAGATAGAGACAGAAAAAGTAGAAAGAATAAAAGGGAAAAGTTTGAGGCAATATCTGGTAGTTATTTACAGTCTTTTAAGTTCAATATAGAATCTTTGGTTGCTGGTAAGTCTTGCTGTTCGTTGGGGCCCAGTGCATGCTTCAACTTGTTTTGATGTAGGAGTCTTTTCTCTCTTGAGGTTTACGTGTCCTCAGTGGGTCCAAGTCCTGTGAGAAAGCGAGAGAGAGCCAGCCAGGAGAGAGGCTCTCTTGTTCCCGGTTCAGTTACCATCTGCAGTCTGTCCAAACTGTCCTGTGTCTAGTTCAAAAAAAACTTGGATCAGCAGATCAGTCATGTGACCAGCCGGTTTAACCACTTGTGCGTTTGTGGATTCCAAAGCTCTCGTTGGGCGGGGGGAGGTCTCTTACCCTGACAGGATGTGGATCACCATTGCCCAGCCCAATCTCTGTTAATTGAATCAGTGAGCAATTCTTTTGTCTCTCTAAGTACTGTCACTTAATATGCAAATGTCCTCCAGCCAAGTGTCTGGTGATCTCTTTTTAAACAAGTAATTTCTTTGCTCCAGCAACAGTTTAAAATTAATGTTCACATGACAAAATTTAATGCCTCATTCTTGGCAGGTGGGGGTCTTCAAGACAGGTGCACTTCCTCCTCAGCTCGGCTCATGACAGTCTTGATGGCGTGAAATCACCAGTATTACCTTTATCCTAGCCCTTCAGTGACAACTGTATGGCCATGTCTGATTAATCAGCTACTTTAACAGGAATAGAAATGGCTCCTGGATTCAGTCTTCATCAGCTTGCCAGCACTCCACTCCTGCCTGATCTGAGGAGGACTCTGCCTCCTTTTATCTGGTTCCAACCAGTGTCAGTTTCCCCAGAAATCTGAAGTTTTTTCTTCAGCTTCTGTTTCAGTTTTAATTTCTGTTTCTGTTTGAGTTTTTAGGTTCTGTTCTGTTTCAATTCTACTTTCCCTTTCAATTAGGGTCTGTCTCAAACAAAAACAGGCTTTACACTTCCATTGTACTTCCCACCCCCCCCCCCCCCCACCCCCACCTAGAGAAAAATAATACTTCACCTTGGTAAAGTTTTCTTTACAATAGTTTTGAAATACAGCAAGTTCTGACCATCATAAACATTTAACAAATAGCTTATTACATACTGTACAGGTAACATTTTCATATTCCACAATTATACATATATTTGCAAAATCATAAATGATTAAGCAATAACAAAACCAAGTAAATGTGACAATTAGGATTAGCAGGATTCAAAATCATAGAATTATCATAACTCAGAGCCTTCCTTTTTACACTCCTTCTTTAAACTCTGGACAGAGCATCAACAATTAAGTTGATTTTCCCTGCAACATGCACAATCTTCAGTGTAAATGGCTGTAACATCAAACTCCAAAGGAACATCGTGAGGTTCTTCATTCTTAACTTTTCTAAAAACACAAGGAGGTTGTGGTCTTTATAAACTAATACTTCCCCTTGACTATTGGTTACATATACCTCAAACGGTTAAAGAACCAGTGCAAGAGTTAAAACCACTTTCTCGATGGTCAAGTAGTTAGATTGATGCCTATTATGTTTCCTAGAGAAGTAGCCAACGGGCCGTTCCTTACCAGCATCAACATCTTGGAGCAGCACTGCTCCTACCCCTCTGTCACTGTCATTGATAGCCACCTTGAATAACTTACTAAAATCTGGGGCTGCAAGAACTGGTTCCTTTATCATAATGGCCTTTAACTTCTCAAATGCCGTTTGAAATGACTTTGAACTTCACATTTTTCTTTAACAATTTGTCAATGGGATGATTACTGTGCTGAAATTAGGGGTACACTTCCTGTAGAACCCACACATACCCAGAAATCACAACATTTCTTTCTTTTGCCTTGGATACAGGTAAGTTTATTATTGCCTGAACCTTGCCCTCTCACGGTAGCACTTAACCTTGACTTACGACACTAATAAAGAGGGAGAAAATTGATTGAGAGTAAATTGGCAAGAAATATAAAAACAAACAGTAAGAGCTTCTACGGGTATATTAAAAGGAAGAGAGTAGCTAAAGTAAGTGTGGGACCCTTAGAGGATGAGACTGGGGAATTAATAACAGGGAACAGGGAAATGGCAGATAATTTAAACCAAAATTTTGCATCGGTCTTCACAGTGGAGGACACTATAAACATCCCAACAATATTAGATGAGCAAGGTGTAAATAGGAGGGAGGAACTTGTAACAATCTCTATCACGAGGGAAAAAGTGCTGGACAAACTGATGGGACTAAAGGCAGACAAGTCGCCAGGAAATGATGGCCTGCATCCAAGGGTTTGAAAAGAAGTGGCTGCAGAGATAGTGGAGGCATTGGTCATAATATACCAAAACTCACTGGATTCCGGTAGGGTACCAGCGAATTGGAAAACAGCTAATGTGATGCCCCTATTCAAGAAAGGAGGGAGACAGAAAGCAGGAAACTACAGACCAGTTAGCTTAATATCAGTCATTAGGAAAATGCTAGAGTCCGTTATTAAGGAAGAAATAGCAGGACATTTAGAAAAACATAATGCAATCAAACAGAGTCAACATGGTTTTATGAAAAGGAAATCATGTTTGACAAATGTATTCGCGTTCTTTGAGGATATAACAAGCAGAGTGGATAAAAGGGAACCAGTAGATGTAGTGTATTTGGATTTTCAGAAGGCATTTGATAAGGTGCCACATAAAAGGTTATTGCACAAAATAAGAGCTCAGGGTATTGAGGGTAATGTGTTGGCATAGATTGAGGACTGGCTACCACACAGAAGGCAGAGAGTCAGGATCAATGGGTCTTTTTCAGGTTGGAAAGCCGTAATTAGTGGGGTGCCACAAGGAGCGGTCCTAGGGCCTCAACTATTTACTATCTATATTAATGACTTAGAGGAAGGGACAGAGTGTAGTGTATCCAAATTTGCTGGCGATACAAAAATAGGTGGGAAGGCATGTTGTGATGAGGACACAAAGAATCTGCAAAGGGATATAGATAGGTTAAGTGAGTGGGCAAAAACTTGGCAGATGGTGTTCAATGTGGGAAAGTGTGAGGTAATCCACTTTGGTAGGAAGAATAAAAAGGCAGATTATTTAGATGGAGGAAGACTACAAAATACTGCAGTACAGAGGGATCTGGGTGTTCTTGTACATGAAACACAAAAGGTTAGCTTACAGCTGCAGCAAGTAATTAGGAAGGCAAATGGAATTTTGGTCTTTATTGCTAGGGGGGGTTAGAGTCTAGAAATAGGGAAGTCTTGTTACAACTGTACAGGGTGTTGGTGAGGCCACACCTGGAGTACTGTGTACAGTTTTGGTCCCCGTATTTAAAGAAGGATATACTAGCATTGGAGGCAGTTCAGAAAAGGTTCACTCGGCTGATTCCTGGGATGAAGGGGTTGTCTTATCAAGAACAGCTAAACAGGTTAGGCCTTTATTCATTGGAGTTTAGAAGAATGGGAAGTGATCTTATAGAAACATATAAGATTTTAAGGGGGTTTGACAGGATAGATGTTGAGAAGATGTTTCCACTAGTGGGGGAATCTCGAAGTAGGGAATATGGTTACAGAATAAGGGGGTACATATTTAAAACTGAGATGCGAAGAAATTTCTTCTCTCAGAGAGTGGTGAATCTCTGGAATTCTCTGCCTCAGAGAGTTGTGGAGGCTAGGTCACTAAATGTATTTAAGGAGGAGGTAGATATATTTTTGAAATCTCGGAGTCGAATGTTAGGCAGAGCAGGCCCAAAAGAGGAGTTGAGGCCTGGGACAGATCAGCCATGATCTTATTGAATGGCCTACTCCTGCTCCTATTTCTTATGTTCTGATGTACGATATGTCCTACATAAGTGACCTTGGCCTTGGCAAACTCACTCTTTGTCAGGAATATGACAAGGTTGGCTTTGGCCAGCCTGTCAAATAGAGCTCTTAAATGATTAACATGATCACGCTAAATGTTGCTGTACACCAAAAGGTCATCGATGTATACAGTACAATTATCCAATCCGGCAATCATTTCGTTGGTTAAGCTTTGAAATGTAGTGGTGCATTTTTCATACCAAATGACATGACTTTACATTGGAACAGACCATGTGGTTTCATAAAAGCAGAAATTTATTTGGCTTTGTCAATCACGGGGACTTACAATATCCCTTAAGTAAATCAATCTTGCTAACAAAGGCCAAACTCTCCATCCTATCAATACATTCTTCAAGCCTTGGGATCAGATAAGAGTGCGCCTTAGTTACCATATTAACCTTTTAATAATCAATGCTGAATCTTCAGGAACCATCTGTTTTTGATACCAAAATGTCAGGAGAACTCCAACTACTTTGACTGGGTTCAGTTATATCATTATTTAAAGGGAATTACAAATGTATGAAGACAGAGTTGGCTGAAGTGGACTGGGAAAATAAGTTAAAAGGTAATACTGTAGAGAAGCACTGGCAGACATTTAAGGAGATAATTCATAACTCTCAGCAAAGATATATTCCATTGAGAAAGACTCTATTAGAAGGATGCACCACTGTTGCCAAATAAGGAAGTTAAGGATGGTATCAAATCAAAAGAAAAGGTGTGCAATGCTGCAAAGATTAATGGTAGGTCAGAAGATTGGGAAGATTTTAGAAGCCAGCAGAGGATGCCTAAAAAAAACAGGAGACATTACAGTCTGAGAGTAAACTAGCAAGAAATATAAAAACAGACAGTAAAAGCTTCTACAAATATGTAAAATGGAAGAAAGTAGCTAAAGTAAGCAATGGTCCCTGAGAGGATGAGACTTGGGAATTAATGAGAAACAAGGAAATGGCAAAGACTTTGAACAGTTGAAGATACAAAAAAATCCCAAGAATAGTAGAAAATTAAGAGGCAAAAGGGAGGGAGGAATTTAAAACAATCACTATCACTAAAGCAAAAGTACTAGGAAAACTAATGGGACTAAAAGCTGACAAGTCCCCCAGACCTGATGGCCTGCATCCGAGTGTCTTACAAGAGGTAACTGCAGAGATAGTGGATGCATTGGTTGTAATCTTCAAAAAATCCCTAGATTCTGTAAAGGTCCCAGCGGATTGGAAAACCACAAATGTAACACCTTGCCATGTTCATGGGAAGTGCAGCGATGGAAGTACAAATAAACCAAAGAGTTATAAAACAAAGAACAATTTAAAATGACTGGTACATTTGACTTCAACAAGATGGAGGGCAAAGTCACATGACACTTGCCTTTTCCTGCACTGAAATATACATCCATGTTTGCTAGAACGGAAACACATTAACTCCATCTGCATTGAAATTAAACAGCTCATCACGCATGAATGTAAGCTATCCAGAAGTGAGCTAAAACAAAGGCATTAGCACACGTTCCCTCTTCAGCTACAAACATTACAATAAGGTGTGAACATGCCTCATGTTCTCAAAATGGACTGAGATCAGAAGTCACTGTGTAGCCCCTCAGAAAACAAAAGACTGAAGTCACATGGGCAAAAATAAAACTTTATGAATTTACCTTTTAAAGGTAACTTTTTGGGGAGAACAAAGGGAGTCATCAGTCATCAAATCATCAGAACATCTAGATCATAAGTCTGGGATCTCCAGCCAGAGAGAGAACATCAAAAGTCATCTTTAATTCCAGCACAAGGCTGAAAGAGAGGGATCAATTCCAGCTAAGACATTTGAACCCTGCTGAGACGAGTTGGTAATCAACTGCAGCAGAGAAGTAAGACAGTGCCTTTTGAACAACTCCTCCACCTGTGAAAATTAAACTAAGAGATACCAGCACCATCTTCAAACTGAAGTGTTCTCTACCAGGAGACTTCAGCAACCAAGTGAGGACAAGACGACCAGCTAACAGGCCTGCAACTTTAAAACCTACCTTCTAAGAGGGTTTTCTGAAAACAGCAAACTCTTACACCTTGAACTCTTAATGCGTCTTTCCCTTTACCTTCTATCTATCTTTTTTTGAGTGCGCATGAGAGAATGAATGCACGTGTGGGTGGTGTTGTGAACATTTCAGGCGATTATTGTTTAATAAATATTAATCTTCTGTTTTAAACTCAGAAAAAAAACTGTCACTGTCTGTTTAAATGACCAACAAAACACAGAGATTGAAGCAT
Source organism: Heterodontus francisci (assembly GCF_036365525.1). Classification (NCBI taxonomy): domain Eukaryota; kingdom Metazoa; phylum Chordata; class Chondrichthyes; order Heterodontiformes; family Heterodontidae; genus Heterodontus; species Heterodontus francisci. The sequence goes on along the minus strand of NC_090373.1, from coordinate 60,459,365 downwards.
TAATTTAAACAAAACACAACCTGTGGTCAGTTGGGAGGTGGCCAGTGGAAACCAGCCACACCATTTCCCACCTGTCCATAACAACCTCTTTCCAAGAAAGGAGGGAGACAGAAAGCCACTTAGCCTAACGTCTAAGGACATAAGAAATAGGAGCAGGAGTAGGCCCATTCAGCCCTTCGAGCCTGCTCTGCCATTCAATAAGATCATGGATGATCTTCTACTTCAACATCATTTTCCTGCACTATCCTCATAACCCTTGATGTAGAAATCTATCAATCTCAGTCTTGAACAAACTCAACAACTGAGCCTCCACAGCCCTTTGGGGCAGAGAATTCCAAAGATTCATCACACTCTGAGTGAAGAAATTCCTCCTTATCTCAGTCCTAAATGACCTGCCCTTATTCTGAGACTGTGCCTCCTGGTTCTGGACTCCCCAGACAGAGGAAACATCCTTCCCGCATCATCACTGTTGAGCCCTGTAATAATTTTGTATGTTTGCTTGAGATCACCTCTTATTCTTCTAAATTCCAGAAAAAAAAGGCCCAGTCTATTTAATCTTTCCTCATGGAACAATCCCTCCATCCCAGGAATTAGTTTGGTGAACCTTTGTTGCAATCCCTCTATGGCACGTATATCTTTCCTTAGGTGAGGAGACCAGAACTGCACACAATACTCCAGGTGCGTTCTCACCAAGGCTCTATATAATTGCAGTAAAACATCTTTACTCCTATAGTCAAATCCTCTTGCAATGAAGGCCAACATGCCATTTACCTTCTTAATTGCTTGCTGTACCTACATGTTAGCTTTCAGTGATTCATGAACAAGGACACCCAAGTCCCTTTGAAATTCAACACTTTCCAGCCTTTCAGCATTTAAGAAATAATCTGTGGGCTGAATTTTTTGTGCTGGTGGGTGACAAAAATGGTAGCCTGCCTGTGCAAGCCGCATTCAGCGGCTCATTTAAATAGCTGGGGCAGGTCGCCCCGATAATGTGGAGGGGGCGGGCTGTCCATTCCCGGCAATGGCTTTAGATGCCTGTGCACAGGTGCTGATGCCATTTTTAAAGGGCTCTCAGCCCATTCGGGAAATTTAAATATTTAAAGGTAAAGTAAATAAAAATAAATAAAGACATTTCTTCTTCCCCTCCTCCACCAACCCCCATAACAATTAAATTGATTATTTGCCCTTCCCCCACCTCCCAAAAAAACACTTATCTTGTCCATCTGGCCTTCGCCCCCCACACCCCCAAACTGCACAAACTTTAAAATCCAACCCTTCCCACCATCCCCTACACGTTAATTTAACCCCGATCCCCCTCCCCCACCACACTGTTAAACCTACCTCCTCCTCCCTCCCCGTAGTGTGGCGCCTTGTTTACCTGGACGGGGATCGCAGAGGGACATCAGGCGGTGATGTGTGTGTCATTAATTCATTCATTTCAATTTATTTAAATATTCAAATCAGGGTCCAATTGCCGAGCGACGGGCAGGCAGGGGCAGCCACGAGGCCTCGTTGCCGCCAGTAATATCGGGATAGGCCCTCCCGGCGTCGGGGTGCGTGGCGGCCCTCTCCCTGAGGCATCTTCAGGACCCCCCTGCTACGGAACCCAACGCCTGGGGGAGAATAAAATCCAGCCTTGTATTTCTGTTTTTCCTACCAAAGTGGATAACCTCACATTTCTCCACATTGTATTCCATCTGCCAAATTTTTGCCCACTCGCTTAGCCTCCCCAAATCCCCTTTGCATCCTCCTCACAACTCACATTTTCACCTAGTTTTGTCTCATCTGCAAACTTGGAAATATTATATTTGATCCCCATATCCAAATCATTGATATAGATTGTGAATAGCTGGGGCCCAAGCATTGATCCTTGTGGTACCCCACCAGCCACAGCCTGCCAATCCAAAAATGACCCATTTATTCCTACTTTCTGTTTTCTGTTCGTTAACCAGTTCTCAATCCATGCCAGTATATCCCCCCCAATCCCATGTGCTCTCATTTTGTTTGCTAACCTCTTGTGTGGGTCGTTATCAAAAGCGTTCTGAAAATCTAAATATACCACATCCACCGGTTCCCCCTTATCTATTCTGCTAGTTACATCTTCAAAAAACTCCAACAGGTTTGTTAGACATGACTTCCCTTTCATAAATCCATGTTGACTCTGCCCAAACCTACCATTATTTTCTAAGCTTCCTGTTATCACATCCTTTATAGGATTCTTAGCATTTTCCCTACAACTGATGTTAGGCTAACAGGTCTATAGTTCCTTCTTTTCTCTCTCCCTCCTTTTGTAAATAGTGGGGTTACATTTGTCACCTTCCAATCTGCAGGAACCATTCCAGAGTCTATAGAATTTTGAAAGATGACCACCAATGCATCTACTATCTCGACAGCCACCTCATTCAACACTTTGGGATGTAGATCATCAGGTCCAGGGGATTTATCTACTTTAAGCCTCATTAATTTCTCTAATACTTTTTTTTACTAATATTAGTATCTTGCAGTTCTTCATTTACACTAGTCCCTTGATTCTCCATTATTTCTGGGAGGGTTTTCGTATTTTCCTCCGTGAAGACAGGCACAAAGTATTTGCTTCTTTGCCATTTCCTTATTCCCCATTATAAATTCTTCTGACTCCACTTGTAGTGGACCCACATGTGTCTTTGCTAATCTTTTTCTTTTTGCATACCTGTAGAAGCTTTTGCAGTCCATTTTTATGTTTCACGCTATTTTCCCTTTCCTTAATCTTTTTCTTGGTCCTCCTTTGTAGAATTCTGAAATGCTCCCAAACCTCAGGATTACCATTTTTTGGCAACTTTATATGCCTCTTCCTTTGCTCTAATACAATCCTTGATTTATTTTGTTAGCCACAGTTGGAACATTTTTCTTGCTGGGTTTTTGTGCACTAAAGGAATGTATTTTTGTTGTAAACTATGTATTAGTTCTTTAAATGTTAGCCATTGCCTGTCTACCATCATACCTTTTAATGTAGTTTCCCAATCCACCATGGCCAATTTGCCCTCACACCTTCATAGTTTCCTTTGCTTAGATTCTGCCTAGTTTCTGATTGAACTACATCACTTTCAAACTTAATATAAAATTCTATCATATTATAGTCAATCTTTCCTAAAACTCCTTTACAACACTATTATTAATTAGCCTTTTTCATTGCACAATACTAGACCTAAAATAACCCGTTCCCTAGTTGGTTCCTCAATGTATTGCTCTAGAAAACCATCTTGCATACATTCCAAGTATTCCTCCTCCAAAACATTAGTACTAATAAAGTTTACCCAGTCTATATATAGATTGAAATCCCCCATGATTACTATATTACCCCTGTTATATGCACCTCTAAATTCCTGATTTATACTGTGATTTACAATACCACTGCTGTTTGGTGGGCTATAAACAACTCCAACCAATGTTTTTGCCCCTTGCTATTTCTTAGTTCCAAGCAAACTGATTCTACGTCTTGATTTTTAGAACTAAGGTCATCTCTCACTACAGTAATAATGCCCTCTTTAATTAACGGAGCTACGCCACCACCTTTTCCCAGCTTCCTGTCCTTCCTGAAGGTCCCAGCTTTGGTTACCTTATAGCCACATTTCTGTAATGGCTATCAGGTCATACATATGAATTTCTATTTGAGCTGCGTGGCAGCAGTTAGAGTACTGCATACCGTTTTGGTCTCCTTACTTAAGGAGGGATATACTTGCATTGGAATGAGGTTCAGAGAAGGTTCACTAGGCTGATTCTTGGAATGAAGAGATTGTCTTATGAGGAAAGGTTGAGCAGGTTTGGGTGCCTCAATTGAACCTGCCTCCACCACATGTTTAGGTAGTGCATTCCAGATCTTTACCACTCACTGCGTGAAAAAGGTTTTTCTCATGTCGCCATTGCTTGTTTTGCCAATTATCTTAAATCTGTGCCCTCCTGTATTCAATCCTTCCACCAATGGGAACAGTTTTTCCCTATCTACTCTGTCCAGACCCCTCTATCACCTCTATCAAATCTCCTCTTAACCTTCTCTTCTACAAGGAAAACAGTCCCAACTTCTGCAATCTATCTACATAGCTGAAGTTCCTCATCCCTGGAACCATTCTCGTGAATCTTTTCTGTACTCTCTCTAATGCATTCACATCTTTCCTGAAGTGTGGCACCCAGAGCTGGATACAATACCCAGTGTTCTATACAGGTTTAACATAACTTCTTTGCATTTGTATTCTCTACCCCTCTTAATGAGCCTAGCATGCTGTATGCTAGTGGGAGTGTGGAATTGAAGACATAAACAGATCAGCCATGCTCTTATTGAATGGTGGAGCAGGCTCGAGGGGCCAAATGGTCTCCTTCTGCACCTAATTCGTATGTTCGTATACTTTATTAACTGCTCTCTCAACCTGTCCTGCCACCTTCAATGATTTATATACATATATGCTCAGATTCCTCTGCTCCTGCACAACCTTTAGAATTGCACCCTTTATTTTATATTGTCTCTCCGTGTTTTTCTACAGAAAATGAATCATTTCATTCCTTTCTGCATGAAATTTCATCTGCCACTTGTCCACGCATTCCACCAATCTGTCAATGTCCTTTTGAAATTCTACACTATCCTCCTCACAGTTCACAATGTTTTCAAGTTTCGTGTCATCCATAAATTGTGAAATTAATCCCTGTACACCAAGGTCTAGGTCATTAATACATATCAGGAACAGCAAGGGTCCTAACCGACCCTTGGGGAACTCCACTACAAATCTTCTTCCAGTCTGAAAACATCCATTAATTACTACTCTCTGTTTCCTGTCACTCAGCCAATTTCACGTCCATGTTGTTACTGTCTCTTTTGTTCCATGAGCTATAACTTTGCTCACAAGTCTGTTGTGTGGCACTATATCAAATGCTTTTTGGAAGTCCATTAACGCCACAGCATTACCATGATCAATCTCCTCTGTTACCTCTTCAAAAGCTCCGGCAGGTTAGTTAAACATGACTTGCCCTTCACAAATCCAAACTGGCTTTCCCTAATTAACCTGCATTTGCCCAAGTGACGATTCATTTTGTCCTGAATTATTGTTTCTAGAAGCTTCCCAACCACTGAATTTAAATGAATTGGCCTTTGGTTGCTGGGCTTATCTTTACACCCTTTTTTGAACGAAAAAACCCACCAAGAACTCAATACTACAGAAAGCCGAGAGGAGTATAGAAAGTGGAGGGGTGAAATCAAAAAGGAAATTAGGAAAGCAAAGAGAGGGCATGAAAAAATATTGGCAAGCAAAATCAAGGTGAACCCAAAGATGTTTTATCAATACATTAAGAGTGAGAGGATAACTAAGGAGAGAGTAGAGCCCATAAAAGACCAAAAAGGTAACCTATGTGTAGGGGCAGAAGATGTTGGTATGGTTCTTAACGAATACTTTGCATCTGTCTTCACAAAAGAGAGGGACGATGCAGATATTGTAGTTAAGGAGGAGGAATGTGAAGTATTGGATGTGATAAACATAGGGAGAGAGGAAGTATTAATGGGATTTGCATCCTTGAAAGTTAATAAATCACCAGGGCCAGGTGAAATGTACCCTAGGCTATTAAAAGAAGCAAGAAAGGAACTAACATAAGGTCTAACCATCATTTTCCAGTCCTCACTGGATACAGGTGTGGTGCCGGAGTACTGAAGAACTGCTACGTTGTACCTCTGTTTAAAAAGGGAGCGAGGGATCGACTGAATAATTACAGGCCAGTCAGTCTAACCCCAGTAGTGGGCAAATTGTTGGAATCTATTCTGAGAGACAGGATAAACTGTCACTTAGAAGCACACAGGTTAATCAGCATGGTTTTGTTCAGGGAAGATCTTGTTTGGCCAACTTGATCGCATTTTTTGAAGAAGTAACAAGGAAGATAGATGAGGGTAGTGCAGTTGATGTGGTCTACATGGATTTTAGCAAGGCTTTTGACAAAGTACCAATGGCAGACTGGTTAAAAAGAAAATCCAAGGGATCCCGGGAAATGCAGCAAGGTTGATACAAAATTGGCTCAGTGGCAGGAAACAAAGGGTAATTGTTGACGGGTGTTTTAGCGACTGGAGGGCTGTTTCCAGTGGCGTTCCACAGGGCTCAGTACTGGGTCCCCTGCTTTTTGTGGTATATATTAATGATTTGGACATAAATGTAGGGGGTATGATCAAGAAATGTGCAGATGACACAAAAATTAGCCGTGTGGTAGATAGCGAGGAGGATAGCTGTAAGCTGCAGGAAGATATTGATGGTCTGGTCAGATGGGCAGAAAAGTGGCAAATGGAATTCAACCCAGAGAAGTGTGAGGTGATGCATTTGGGGAGGTCAAACAAGGAAAAGGAATACACGATTAATGGGAAAATACTGAGAAGTGTAGAGGAAGTGAGGGATCTTGGAGTGAATGTCCACGGATTCCTGAAGGTAGCAGGACAGGTCGATAAGGTGGTTAAGAAGGCATATGGAATCTTTTCCTTTAGTAACCAAGGTATAGAATATAAGAGCAGGGAGGTTATGCTGGAACTGTATAACTCATTGGTTAGACCACAACCTGAGTACTGTGTGCAGTTCTGATCAGCTCATTACAGAAAGGATGTAATTGCACTAGAGAGGGTACAGAGGAGATTTATAAGGATGTTGGCAGGACTGGCAAAATGCAGCTCTGAGGAAAGATTGGATAAGCTTGGGTTGTTCTCCTTGGAACAGAGAAGGCTGAGGGCAGATCTGAATGAAATGTACAAAATTTTGAGGGGCCTGGATAGAGTGGAGGTGAAGGGTCTATTCACCTTTAGAAGAGAGGCAGTGATGAGGGAACATAGTTTTAAAGTGATTTGTAGAAAAACTAGAAGGGAGATGAGGAAATACTTTTTTACCCAGAGGGTGGTGGGGGTCTGGAACACACTGCCTGAAAGGGTAGTTGAGGCAGCAACTCTCAACTCATTCAAAAGGAGTCTGGATATGCACCTCAAGTGCCATAATCTGCAGGACTATGGACCAAATGATGGAAGGTGGGATTAGAATAGGTGGATCATTTTTCAGCTGGCACAGACACGATCGGCCAAGTGGCCTCTTTCTGTGCCTTAAACTTTCTATGATTCTATTTGCAATTCTCCAATCCTCTGGCACCACCCTTGAAACTAAAGAAGACTGAAAAATTATGGCCAATGCCTCCACAACTTCCACTCTCACTTCCCTCAGTATCCTTGGATGCATCTCATCTGGTGCCTTGTCAACTTCAAGTACAGACAGCCTATCCAATAACTCCTCCTTATCAAATTTAAACCCCTCAAGTGTCTGAATTACCTTCTCTTTCACCATGACCTGTGCAGCATCTTCTTCCTTGGTAAAGACCAATGCAAAGTATTCATGTAATACCTCAGCCATGCTCCCTGCCTCCATGCGTAAATCCTCTTTTTGGTACCTAATTGGCCCCACTCTTTGTACCACCCATTTACTATTTATATGCCTATTGAAGACCTTTGGATTCCCTTTTATAATAGCTGCCAGTCTCTTTTCATACTCTCTCATTGCTTCTCTTATTTGCTTTTTCATTTTCCCTCTGAACCTTTTACATTCAGTCTGGTTCTCAGTTGTATTATCCACCTGACATCTGTCATAAGCACACTATTTTTCTTCATCTTAATCTCTATCTCTTTCATCATCCAGGTAAATAGTTCATCAAATGCAGGTATTCGTATTAATGAGGTTGGCTTAATCGAAGGCTGCGGCTTCCTAACCATCTGACATGTGTAATGTGTCTTACGAAGTCAACCCCATCCTTGCAGCTTCAGCCAATAAAAATGGACCCTTATCCTAGCCTGAGCCTTCCGAATAGCTAAATGACCTGCAACTGGAATCTCATGTGCAATTCTCAAAATTTCACTGCGGTAACAAGGAGGGACAACAATTTGATGAACTACAGCTCAATCCTCATCAGTGGGCCTCTGCAGAGGTCTCCACCTCCTCACCAAAATGTCATTCTTGACATAATAACACTCAGGGACCTTTTCAGCCTCTGCCTCAGAACACGCCATCTGAAACAAGCTCCTCAAATCAAGTCTGCCTGTTATGCCTCTACCAAGGAAGATCTGCTAAACAATTCACCATTGTCAGCCTTGGAGCCTTTAATACCAACAACCCCGTCCAAATCCTTGAAAAAGGTATCAGACAACCAAACATCTGAATTGTCCTTCACAACAACTGAATCTGTCTCATCTTGTTTAATCCTGAGCCTGGGACCCAATCACAACACAATCCGGGAATAGTCCAGGAAATTCTTCCTGCAAAACCTCAGTTTCTGCAGCCACAGCTGGCTTCTCCGAAACCACTGGAGCCACCAATACCTTATCCCCAGCCAAGTCATTTCCAAGCCAAAAATCCACATCTTCAATGGGCGAATTAGGGACAACACCAAAAGTAACAGGACAAGTGACTAAGTCACATTCACCAGACGGGTAAATAATTTCCATCAATACCCTGAATTAACACCTTCGCATTCAGCGAACTACCAAGGAAGAAATTCATGTCACCAGCCAATATCAGTGCCACACCCCTATCTCTAAGGATAACAATTGACTTGCTGCCTCACCAGAAAAAAGTGCACCCTCAAATGGAAAACTTCTATAGTTTTCTGCAACCTGATTCACTCTATCAGTGAATGTGTGAGAAACTACCTGCTTGTCGTGAACGTTATTCACTAGGACAGTATTTCCTGGGAGTCACCATTTGACTGCACACATGCGATGGGCTTGTTTTCCACTTTCAACACTCAGCCTTCACATATCCTTTTTTAATGACAAAAATAGGTTCCCTTTGAACCAAACCTGTCCTCTGGACTTTCTCTTTTACTAACCTGAGGAGTGTCTGTGTCTTTACCTTTGCCATCTTTCTCGATATAACCAGAACTCTTTTTCTTATCAAACTTCCTATCTCTCCAATTTCTCCAAAAGTTTCCAAATTGGGGTCTGTGACTACTGTTCTTGTGAATTAATTCAAAATTATCTACCACTATTGCGACTTCATTTATTTTGCAAATTTTATATTTTTCCACGTGGAACCGTATTCCTGAAGGGACACTATTTTTGAAATCTTCCATCAGTATCACTTCCCTCAGGCTCTCAAAGTCTTGTGCAACTTTCATTGATCTATACCACCTATCAAACATCATTTCCAGCTCTCCAGCAAATTCCACATATGTCTGGCCCTGTTTACTTTTTAAATTTCAAAATTTCTGTCTGTAGGCCTCTGGTACCAATTCATTGGCATTGAGAACAGGAGTCTTTGCTTTCTCATTGTTCTATGAGTGCTCTTCTGAAAGAGATGAATACAGCCCTTACGAAAACACTCTGTCGGAGCATTGTCTAAAATGGTTTAGTCCAGTCCAGATTCGTGGTAATTTCCTCAAATTACACAAAGTACATTTCTACTTCCTCTTCACTAAATTTAGGCATCAGATGTATATTTTTTGCCAAATCAACACTATGAGGAATTTCCTCTGAGTACTCCTCAACTTTCATCTCCAATGCGCATGCACAAACTTTGAGCTTTTCTCTCTCGAATTCTAATTTCTCCCTCTCCAACCTCTTCTTTTCTCTTTCTCCTTCTAATTCAAGATTTTTCATGTCTCTTTCTCATTCTCTTCCTTTTTCTTCCCTTTCCAGTTTCATCCTCTCTATTTCGAATTGTCTCCTTTCCCTCGCTCTTTCTAACTCTAACTCAAATTTTTGCATTTCTCATTCTTTTTCTTTTTCTTCTCTTTCTGATGAAATTTTGGCTAGTTCTACTTGAACACTAGCAGAAACATCCTGTTCTTTCTCAATCTTCAAGTGACGAGCAATTCTTCAGTGATCTCTGCCTTCCTAGCCCCTAATTTTAAGCTTACCCCTAGGGGCTCTGCTATAGCCTTCAAATTATCTTTTGTCAACCGTTCCATAGCACTAAGACACAAATCCTTTCTTTCCACAAAGGCCTGAGCATCAAAGGTACTCAAGTTGCTTTCCCACTGAATACAGCAAAAGTAAATATGAAATCTTGTTTGTTTAAATTCTGGAAAAGTCCAGTGAACCTGTTTCGCAGCCTAATTTGGATCGATCTCGGATAAGTCCCTAGTTTTATCATGATCCCAGTGGAGATCAACAAACCAAAAGAACCAAATTTACTGAATGACCCCAAATAGAAAAAAAAATTTACAACTTTTACTTTAACAATCGATCCAAAACCAACATAAATTAAACATGAATTAACAGACAAATCACGGTCAATATATATATTACAAATTACACATTCACTATCAGATACGAGAGATAGATCTCATGGATTTACTGGGCAGTGCACTCAGCGTATATGGCACCAATTACAGCCACAAAGTTCTTCAAGGCTTTGAACTTCCTCAGGTAGATCTCTAACTTCTTCCTTCAAATATGTATCCATTGATTCTCATCAGACAGCAGTTCCCCTTCAATTCGAACTCCAAAAGGTGCACTTCTCCAGAACCTCCTCAGATCAACTCATGACAGTTTTGATAGTGTGGAATCACCAGTATTATCTTTATCCTAGCCCTTCAATAACAACCCTATGCACTGTATGGTTGTGTCTGGTTAATCATCTACTTTAAGTAACAGAAACAGCTCCTGCATTCAGCTTTCTTCTGCTTGCCGGCACTCCACTTCTGCCTGATCTGGGGAGGAATCCCTTTTATCCCTTTTATCTGGTGTTAAGTGTTAAGTGTTAGTTTCACCGGAAAGCTGAAGTTTTTTTAACAGCTTCTATTTCAGTTTTAGTTTCTGTTTCTGTTTAAGTTTTTAGGTTCTGTTTCTGGTTCAATTCTAGTTTCCCTTTCAGTAAGGTCTGTCTCAAAAAAACAAACTTTGTAAACCACAGATTCCAGCACACCTGGAAAGATCTGTGTAAATCTCCTCTGTACCCTCTCTAGTACGATCACATCCTTCTTGTAATGCCATGGCCAATCTGGACACAGTACTCTACCTGTACACCAGCTAGTGTTTTATACAGTTCTAGCATGACCTCCCTGCTTTAATATTCTATGTCTCAGCTAATAAAGGAAAGTATCCCATATCTCTTTTTAACCATTTTATCTACCTGTCCCACTATCTTCAGGAATCTGTGGACATGAACTCCAAGGTCCCTCTGTTCCTTTACATATCTCAGTATTAACCATTTATTGTGAATTCCCTTGCCTTATTTACCCTCCCCAAATGTAGTATCTCACATTTCTCCGGATTAAATTCCATTTGTCAATTTTCTGCCCATACCTTTCTTACTATCAACCACATGACCAATTTTTTTATCATCTGCACACTTCTTAATCATCAATCACCAATTCCTAATCACCGATCAATAATGGTGGGAACCTTGGGAGGAGGTCGAGTTAGATCGTTCACTCAGCACTTTTAGCTGAAGACATTTGTTAACACTTCAGCCTTGTCCCTTGCATTCACACACTGAACTCCATCATGGTTCAGAATTTTCATGGAGTCTCCACTTCCTGTTAGTTGCCTGTTTGTCCACTGCATTCTCTACTTAATGTGACAGATCTAGAAAGTCTTCCTATGATCCATTGGTCAAAGACCTGCTTAGCTCTGTCTACTGTCTTATAATTTGGTGTTTAGCATGAAGGCAGCCCTATGCAGGAGCTTCACTAGATTGCTATCTCATTGTAAATTATGCCTAATGCTACTCCAAGCATGTTATTCTACACTCCCTGTTGAACCAAGATTAATATCCAGTGATAGAGGAGTGAGAGATTCATTGGGCCATGAGGTGTTACAGATTATGGCAGTGTATATATATCAGCAGCTGATGATGACTGACAGCGCCTCATGGACACTGAGCCACTCTTGGAGGTGGGCATTCCCTTCCCTCAGAGCTTCCTCCAAGTGATAGTTTATAGGTGAATGATATGTGGTGATCAGTGGACATTTCCTTGGCATTATGTGACCTGAAGCAATGAAACATTGTGGAATCCAGATGTTAAGGATTCCTCAGGTCATTCCCACCTGACTCTACATCACTATGACCTGCTTCAGTTGGGTCTGTCCTGCCCATGGGGCATACTCAGGCATAGTAATGAAGAAGTTTAGGATGTTATGACACTGTGAGTACTATCATGATTAATCTGTAGGACAGTTGTCCCAACTTGGGCACCAGTCCCCAAATATTAAGGAGGAGGGCTTTTCAAGGCCAACTGGACTGAGATTGCTTAAGACTTGAACTGATATGACATCTCAGTCATTGCTGATAGGTCTGTCCAAATTTGTCCTTATTTTTGCATAAGTAATGATTGATTCTCTTCATTTTTTTTAATGACAAACCAATTACTTTTCTGGTAGTTAACAGATTTATTGAAAATCAATTCCAGAACTTGCTATGATGGCATCTGAACTCACAACCTTTGGGTTGCTAGCCTTGTACCATAAATATTACACTACTCTACCACATAACAGTTGTGTCTAACAAATGTATTACATTTCTTTAGGGATTTATCAGTCAGTAAATGAGAGCACTTTGGCTAATTCAAATCTTTTATCAAGTATTTAATAAGTTACTCAAAAGAGTGGCTAAAATTAAACCTTCTTGAATCAGTATTATAATCAATTGGTTAGATAATAGAAGATAGCTCTCAATAGCAATAGTTCAAATTGATCGGTTCCCTAGGGATCACTTGTGGGAATGCCTGCAGTTCACAATTTTTACCAATAATCTTGAAGCGGTTAAGCAGAAACAAGCTGAGCCTCAGGAAAGCATCACAGCAGAATATAACAGTCAGGCTGAGAAAAGAAACAAACATGCTGCTAGGGTAAAGAACAGGATTAGGGAGCGAAGGTTGGAGCCGAGACCTCGAGGTCACTGTTTCTGTGGAATGTTGGTGTAATGGGAAACAAAGAGATAATAAGCTTGGGTGGAGCTATCTCATATGTGTATTGATAAGGCTGAGGATGTGTGTTTATTGGAATGTGTAATCAATCACCCATGTTTTATGATCAATCACATCAATCATCCATTGTTTGAACACGTTGTATGATAGGAATGGTATATAAGTTTGTGCTCTTGAATATAGGGTATTACCTCGGAATACCCGAGGTGGTATCTCTCCCTGTGTACGCTTGAATAAATCAATTGAACTTGTACCTGAGTCTCCTCGTGTGGTGATTGAGTTGTCCCATAACAGTTTGGCGTAGTTGGCAGGATACTCGCATCGGACCATCGGAGCAGCACTGCAAACAGGTGAGTATATTTATTTACCACCCATCGTTAGGGCGGTAAGCCTACCCAAGTGAAGGTCTAGTTGAGTTATCAAAGAATTTGAAGGAGGACTCAGGACAGGAGGCATGCTGGGTAAGGAGGTAGAACCGCACTGGTGGGACAGTAAGTCTGAAGCCGCGCAGAGGTCAGAACCACTTACTGTAAGGTATACCAAACATGAAGCCATGCTGGTCAGGAGAGATAAAGGAGAAAGCTAGCAAAATGTCAGATAAGAAGTTGAGTAACGAAATGTTTTCCGACTGGGGCCCGCATGACTGAGTTTATGGCAGAGCAACATAAAAAGACTATGTTATTAGTAAAATTTCAAGTGAGTAAAAACATGTTACTGTGTCTTTGTTCAAGCCTGCATGAATGTGTACTGTGGAGCTGAGTCGTTAACTCTTTGTTGCCCAGCTTTAATGGTGAAAGCGTGAGTCTGTTACTTGTTCTATTTTTATATGTATATTTTTGTGGGAACCTTGAGTCATGTTTTGGGTGTGAACTAGTTAAACCCTTAGGATCAGGACAGGGAATTTAACACATATTTTGGTACTTTGAATTCATAACCCATTACAGGAATCAATTTTCTAAGTTTGGAATTGAATGAGTGTGAAAAGTGATTGTTGAGTTTATTCATTTCAATTTAAGATTGTGCACCCAGGAATAGGATATAAAATGGAATTATATTTTATGTTAAAGTTTTATTTTTATTTTAAAGGTTGGTTTTGCAACTGTGAAAAGGCAATGAACAATTTTCTAAGAGATAAGCTTCAGCTTTTAAGTTCTGAGGATGTCAGGCAGAAATCCAATTTGAAGTTTAAAACACTGCTTTAATTGGACCAATGTTTAAAATCTGTTGTTTTTTTGCAGTTTAAATTTAGGACATGTCCTATTGACTGTTTTTAAGTAGTAAATGTCAGGAATTGGATATTGTTTTAAGGGAAAGAAGGATAAACAAAGGAGATACTGGAAAGATAGGAATGTTTAAAGTTTGTGTAAGTAGCTGGTGTTAATCTTTTTTGTTTTAAGAATGTTAAATAACTTTTCTTTAGTTTTTGGGTTTTATTACATTCATTTAAAAAGACGCCTGAAGAAAGAAAAAAAATGACGTAATGTACCTTTTCTTAAAAAAAGGCACATGCTATTCTGTTTAAGTTTAAACTATTAAGGTTAACTAACCTTTTAAGTTGTGGTGGCCACAATGAACTTTCAAGTTTATTTTGTCAAGTTGAGGGAATCTTTAATTACAAAAGATGCTACAAGTTTGGAAACAATTAGAGTTTAATCTAAAATGCTGTCTTCTGTAATGGAGAATGCTTTCCTTTGAAGTTGATAATGTTACTAAAGATTTTGTTGTTTTAAAACCCTAAGGATACCAAAATAAAAGTTTAAAATGGAGTTTTGTTCTTTTTCAATCGAGAAAGTTTGTTCTAAAGGTGACGTAAAGTGGCGCAGCTGAGAATGTTTGGTTCCGCCCCCTGGAGACAAGCAAAGAAATTAACCCCGCTGCAGCTTGGACATTATTCAATTTTAAATTTCTAAATTGACATATAATTGGACAAATTAACTCATTGGGCTCAGGGGCAGAGCCACAATGGATTATTTGTGTTTTTTAAGCAGGTGACGGTAAGTTCCAAGGCCACATGAGAACTGAGGACACAGCAAGAGATCCAGCAGCTTTAAGAATTTAAGAACATAATTGCAGACAACAAATGTCATAGCATCTTTATCAACGAGATAAAGTGCTTGAGAAGGAGAGGTAGTTGCAAGCACTTCTGTCTTTAATGTAAAAAAAAATGCAATACCACCAAGTCTGAGTATAAGAAATTGGAATTGATAAACAAAATTAAATTGATATGAGTGGTTATTTAAAGCACTCAAAGGGAAATTTATCTGACATTTAAGAGGACAATCAAAGTTTTAGAAAACAAAAGAAAAACCATCTAGGTGGTTCGTAAGTATAAAAAACAAAGTTTCTTTTGGGGAGATATTAAATGGAACATTAATAAAAACCTGTCACTCCAGCAACACTGTTATTTGAATTTGGAATAATTTGAGATGTCAAAAATCCAGTGTAATTTAGCAAGTTTTTTTTAAAAAATTAAAATATCATCTAAGATAGAGGATAAAAAAAATATGGTAATACCTGGAATCAAATGGGAATGTTTGATTTCTGTTTTAAATCATTATGACTGTACAGTTTCTCCAGGGCTCCTGAATGAAATAGAATTATAATTAATGGGAATTGGCAATTAGTTCTGGCTGCTGCAGGAGCTAATTAGAATTCAAACTATGAAATTAATATAGTGTAGAATTTCCAAGAAGCCTAGAACTTTCCAATGAAAGTCAGGAAAGTGTAGTTGAGACTGGTACTTTGATAGTTTTCTCTTAGAGATATTTTTATTCTTGCCTATGAGTTTTTTAAAGAGAGCCACATTTGAAAGCCTGGCCATGACCCGAGACATCAGGACCCTGCAGAGGGAGGTAAGCAAAGATCTCAGACTGACACCACAGCCACACCACCAACCCCCACCCCACCCCCCCAACCCCCACCCGACATTTGATCTTTTGATAAGATCACCTGAGAGTTGAGAATGTGTGGCATGATATTGTGCTACCGGTGCAAGTGTGCAGATGTGATTTGTTACATGTAGAGCAACTGAACTAGTGACAGGAAGGGTGATGAGACTGCCAGGGTATGTTGTAGCAGGTAGTGGGGAAGTAGGACCCACGAGAGAAAGGGTTAAAAGATTTGTAAAAGAGCTGAGCAAACAATTGCATGAGCTAAAACAGGAAGTCAGTGATCAGCAGATAATACAGGATATAGAAATGGACATGAAAGAGAAACAGGCGAAGGTGCCGAGTGTAGGAAATAAAGTAATGGTAAAGGTAATGCCTGAGAAACCAGGATTTGCGCCCAGGTGGATAAGACCCTACGAGGTAATAATGACCAGCAACACCTGTGCCTGTGTGAACATTAGAGGGAAGGGACACGGGAAACACTGGATGCAGCTGAAACATGTAACTGACTGATTTTGTTTTGCAAAATTTAATCATAGCTGAGCAGTGTCGACTGGAAGGCTGATTATATTTTACAGAATGCTATTCACAATACTAATGCTCCCGGGACTGGGAATCGGCAAAGGTTCAACCTGTCAAGTGACAAACGGATCATACCACAATAGCTCAACAGACTTCAAGACCATAGGGATCAACGAACAGAACACCGACGCCAAGGACACAATTAATGGACACCCCCTTGCCCAACACTAAACCCTGGGCCAGAGAATGGGCTAGTGTTGAGAAAAACTAGTAAGACTTTGTATGATAATGTACACCATGAGCTGGTACCTGCTGTCCTAAACATTTCTGACATTAAATTACCTCAGTGGTGCCCGGTGGAAACCCAGGCATTGTATGAGGCTTTGGTAAAACAAGTAATAATGCAGGCATCTTGGGTCAATGCTGGGGGGCAACCAAGGGGTGCACTCTCGCTCAGGGAAGGTACTGACAAAAATGTAATCTATTGAATGATGCGGCCACGTTATTTAACTTGGGAACTTCAGTGATAAATTTGATTGACTTGGCTTCAGTGGACCAAAAGGTCCGGACGCTTAGCACCCAACTTAAAGTAATCCTCAGACAGGGACAATTGATCCAGAGCAGACAGCTCGGTGCGGGTCAAACCCTGACATGGTCAGTTCAGGATTTGGTTGTAATACTTGAGAGTCACGCGTGGACCATTAATGAACTAATTAGCGAGGGACGTAATATCTCAGAGAATGCGGTTAGGAACGATGTCTGCGGCACTTATGGATCTTGGATGCTTGAGCAGACTCGGGAGAGCTTGAGACAGCTCCATGAGGGTGAAGTTCTCCTGTGGATATCAAACACCCATCTATCTAACTTGTCCCATCAACAGAACCAGGACCTGACTGGTTGCCAGCTCAGTGGTTTAACATGTGTGTATAAAACTGATGAGAAATGTATTGCCAATAACAGCCTATTGATAGGCATGGTCTAGGCAATCCCAGTTATACCAGAATCAATACATCGTAAAACCCTATAACGGAGTAGAGAACATTGGGGTAAGGGAAGATTATTACGGAAGATATCAGAGAATACTGCCATATGCTGTAGAAATAGAGGGGGAAATGATAGGTACTACGTTAGATAGATTAGGAGCCTCTGCTGTAGTGTGTCCACAGCCAATATAAATAACTGAAGAGGCAAAATGTGGATTTAACGTAACAGTCAATTGTATAATGGAAGCTATACGGACAGTAATGGAACGGTCCTACATTGCATATGTGGGAAAAGGGAGATATTGTCTGACTACGACACAATGGGAATATCAGTACAGACACAACTGATCCTGTCCGATAACTAATCACAAAGTATGTCTACACCCACAGGGACCAGCAAGGGTGGGCAAGGTAGAGCTGGTGGAAATATATAAAAGGGAAACTGTCAACCTGCAGGTCACCGAGAGCATAAAGGAAAACCTCTCAAAATACTTGAGACAGTTCTCATATTCTATCCCACACTGCCCACACACCTCACAGGCATCCGTGAGGGGTTACAGCAGACACGTAGGCTGTATTACACATTACCACAATAGACTGAAGCATTGGAAGAGGAGGTCGAACAGATTGATGATACCACATGGTGGGAGCATCTGTGGAATTGGGGTTCGAATGTACAGATAACCCCCTGGATCAGGATCACCTTCCACATCTTGGTTATTGCCCAAGTAGTGATGATTGTATATTTGACGTGCTTAGTCCACAGGGTCAGGAGGATACACAAGCCAGTTAAATGAGAACATGGGAACTCAGGGATTAGGAAAGTAGGTTGTGAGCCCTTTCTACAGGACCGACCCATACAGACAGTGTAGTCAATTGCCTGTGCAACTCTAAGCTCGATACCTGGCCAGTATCAAAGCGTGGCAGACAGCAATGAGAGTTGAGCACATCACTGTTCAGGTCTGTTGGTCATCTTGGGCTGGGCCAAGGGCCAAAAGGGGGGACTGAAGGGGTTAAGTAGAAACAAGCTGAGCCTTAGAAAAGCATCTCAGCAGAATATAACAGTCAGGTTGAGAAAAGAAACAAACATGCTGCTAGGGTAAAGGACAGGATTAGAGAGCGAAGGTTGGAGCTGAGACCTCGAGGCCACTGTTTCCGTGGAATGTTGGTGTAATGGGAAACAAAGAGATAATAAGCTCTGGATGGAGCCATCTGGTAGGTGTATTGATAAGGCTGAGGATGTGTTCATTGGAATGTGAATCAATCACCATTGTTTTATGATCAATCACATCAATCACCATTGTTTGAACACATTGCATGATAAGAACAGTATATAAGTTTGTGCTCCTGAATGTAAAGTTACAGTATTACCTCGGAATACCTGAGGTGGTGGCTCTCCCTGTGTACGCTTGAATAAATCAATTGAACCTGTACCTGAGTCTCCTTGTGTGGTGATTGAGTCGTTCCACAACAATCTTAACGAAAATGGCATAGTTAAAATACCTAAGGTTAAATGATTATACTTAATTTGTGTGGGAATGGAGCATTTTCTAGACTGACCAATTTAATTCAGATATTTAGGGTTGAATTTTTTTTATTCATTCATGGGATGTGGGCGTCCCTTGAAAAGGCCAGCTGGTCCCATTAGGGACCAAAGTGGCAATCTGTGTGTGGAGCCGGAGGCATAGGTGATGTTTTAAATGATTACTTTTCATCTGTGTTCACTATGGAGAAGGACAATGTAGGTATAGAGATCAGGGAGAAGGATTGTGATATACCTCTACAAATTAGCATTGAAAGAGAGGAAGTATTAGCTGTTTTAGCGGTCTTATAAGTGGATATATCCCCAGACCCAGATGAGATCCAAAAGGCTTAAAGGGGGCAGAATTCTTAAAGTGCATACAGGAGAGCTTTTTGAGCCAGCACGTAGAGAGTCCTACAAGAGAAGGGGTGGTACTGGACCTAATCCAAGGGAATGAAGCCGGAGAAGTGGTAGGAGTGTCAGGTTGAGAATTTCAGGGATAGGGATAGTGACCATAATTCTAAGATTTAAGGTAGTTATGGAAAGGACAAAGAGGGACCGTAAATAAAAGTACTGAATTGGGGGAAGGCCGATTTCAATATGATAAAATAGGATCTGGCCAAAGTGGACTGGGAGCAGCTACTTGTAGGAAAGTCTACATCAGACCAGTGGGAGACATTCAAAAAGGAAATAGTGAGAGTTCAGGGCCAACATGTTCCCGTAAAGGTGAAGGGCAGGACCAATTCCAGTGAACCCTGAATGTCAAAGGATATAGAGGATTGGATAAGAGAAAAAAAGGAGGCTTATGGCAGATTCAGAGGGCTGAAAACAGCGGAGGCCCTAGAGGAGTATAGAAAGTGTAGGGGGGTACTTAAAAAAGTAATTAGGAGAGCGAAGAGGGGACATGAAAAAACACTGGCAGGCATGATAAAGGAAAATCCCAAGGTGTTTTATAAGTATATTAAGGGCAAGAAGATAACCAGGGAAAGAGTAGGGCCCATTAGGGACCAAAGTGGCAATGTGTGTGTGGAGCCGGAGGACATAGGTGATGTTTTAAATGATTACTTTTCATCTGTGTTCACTATGGAGAAGGACAATGTAGGTATAGAGATCAGGGAAGGAGATTGTGATATACTTGAACAAATTAGCATTGAAAGGGAGGAAGTATTAGCCGTTTTAGCAGTCTTAAAAGTGGATAAATCCCCAGGCCCAGATGAGATGTATCCCAGGCTATTATGTGCGGCAAGGGAGAAGATAGAAGGGGCTCTGATACAAATTTTCAAATCCTCTCGAGCCACAGGAGAGTACCAGAGGACAGCGAATGTGGTACCGTTATTCAAGAAGGGTAGCGGGGATAAACCAGGTAATTACAGGCCAGTGAGTCTAACATCAGTGGTAGTGGAAAAAATTCTGAGGGACAGGATTAATCTCCACTTGGAGAGGCAGGGATTAATCAGGGATAGTCAGCATGGCTTTGTCAGGGGGAGATCATGTCTCACAAATTTGATTGAATTTTTCGACTAGATGTGTAGATGAGGGTAAAGCGGTTGATGTAGTACACATGGACTTCAGTAAGGCTTTTGATAAGGTCCCACATGGGAGATAGGTTAAGAAGGTAAGAGCCCATGGGATCCAGGGCAATTTGGCAAATGGGATCCAAAATTGGCTTAGTGGCAGGAGGCAGAGGGTGATGGTCAAGGGTTGTTTTTGCGAGTGGAAGCCTGTGACCAGTGGTGTACTGCAGGGATTGGTGCTGGGACCCTTGCTGTTTGTAGTGTACATTAATGATTTAGACGTGAATATTGGAGGTGTGATCAGTAAGTTCGCAGATGGCATGAAAATTGATGATGTCGCAAATAGTGAGGATTGAAAGGGATTACAGAACAATATAGATGGGCTGGAAAGATGGGCAGAGGAGTGGCAAATGGAATTTAATCCTGAGAAGGGGCGGCACAGTGGCGCAGTGGTTAGCACCGCAGCCTCACAGCTCCAGCGACTCGGGTTCGATTCTGGGTACTGCCTGCGTGGAGTTTGCAAGTTCTCCCTGTGACCATGTGGGTTTTCGCCGGGTGCTCCAGTTTCCTCCCACAGCCAATGACTTTCAGGTTGATAGGTAAATTGGCCATTATAAATTGCCCCGAGTATAGGTAGGTGGTAGGGGAATTGAGGGAAGGTGGGGATGTGAGAGGGTAATGGGATTAATGTAGGATTAGTATAAATGGGTGGTTGTTGATGGTCAGCACAGACTCGGTGGGCCGAAGGGCCTGTTTCAGTGCTGTATCTCTAAATAAATAAAAGTGTGAGGTGATGCATTTTGGGTGGACTAACAAGGCAAGGGAATATACAATAGATGGTAGGATCCTAGGAAGTAGAGCAGCACAGGTAGATAAGGTGGTTAGGAAGGTATATGGGATACTTCCCTTTATTAGCCAAGGCATAGAATATAACAGCAGGGAGGTTATGATGGAGCTATATAAAATGCTAGTTAGGCCACAGCTGGAGTACTGTGTACAGTTCTGGTCGCTACACTATAGGAAGGATGTGATTGCACTGGTGAGGGTGTAGAGGAGAATCACCAGGATGTTGCCTGGGCTGGAGCATTTCAGACATGAAGAGAGACTGGATAGGCTAGGGTTGTTTTTCTTAGAGCAGAGAAGGCTGGGGGCAGACCTGATTGAGGTATACAAAATTATGAGGGGCATTGATAAGATAGATAGGAAGAAACATTTTCCCTTAGCGGAGGTGTCAATAACCAGGGGGCATAGATTTAAGGTAAGGGGCAGGAGGTTTAGAGGGGATTTGAGGAAAAATGTTTTCACCCAGAGGGTGGTTGGAATCTGGAACACACTGCCTGAAGGGATGGTAGAGGCAGGAACCCTCACAACATTTAAGAAGGATTTAGATGAGCACTTGAAACGCCATGGCATACAAGGCCATGGGCCATGTGCCAGCACAGACACGATGGGCTGAAGGGCTTGTTTCTGTGCTGACTCTATGACTCTAAGGTGGTGGTGAGCTGCCTTCTTGAACCACTGCAGTCCAGGAAGGGAGATCCAGGATATTGACCCAGTGACAGTGAAGGAACAGTGATAGAGTTCCAAGACAGGGATAGTGACCATAATGCTAAGATTGGTATTTGGCTTGGAGGGGAACTTGCAGGTGGTGGTGTTCCCATGCATTTGCTGCCCTTATCCTTCGAGGTGGTAGAGGTCGCGGATTTGGAAGGTGCTATCGAAGGAGCCTTGATGCGTTGCATCTTGTAGATGGTATACACTGCTGCCACTGTTCATCGGTGGTGGAGGGAGTGAATAATTGTGGATGGGGTGCCAATCAAGTGGGCTGCTTTGTTCTGGACAGTGTCGAGCTTCTTGAGTGTTTTTGGAGCTGCACCCAGCCCCCTGTGGAGACAGGATTGGAGGTGATAGTGGAGGTGGGGGGGAAGGGTTTGTGGGTGTGTGGAGGGGCTGGGAAAATGGGGAGAGCTGCTTCAGGACAGCTCCCCGATGCAATCCTGCTGCCGTGATCATGGAGGCAGACAGCCAATTAAGATGATTAAGGCCACAATTTGAGGTGATTTTGCGGTGTTGCCAGCATTTTGCACGTGCAGAGGCCTCCAGCTCAATGAAAGCAGCATCCCTGTGGCATATGTTGTAATATATATCCAGGCCCCAGAGTGGGGCCACGGGCATAAAAGGCAGCCTCTGCGGCCCCAATGAGCCATCCGGAGGGCTTTGTCCTCTTTTCGGATTGGCCTACCGGCTTTGATCCCTGCCACTTTTGATTTTTATTAACGCCTCCGAGGGCATTTCCATGTTGAGGCACTATTGCAGTCCCTGACCTGCCTCGAGCTGCGCCAACCTCTCCCAATGGGGATGCCAAGGCTGCAGAGCTGCCGGCCCTCTGATTGGGCTGGAAGCATCAAATGCCCGCCTGCCATCCTTAATAGGCTGGCAAATGTGGAGGCAGCCAAGTAAGAGGCCGTCTCCAGGAAGATTGTGTCAGCAGGCATGCTGCCAGCAAGCGCGGGCTCAGGACACCCATTGGCTCCCGATATCAGGGTTCCAAAGCCGGTGCTAAAATCCAGCCCTCAGTAAGTGGTTAGGTGAATGATAGTTGATATCTAATATTGAGAAATGTAAAATAATGCATAATAAATGTTGTACAAAAATATTACATAATATGAAGTATATTATTCAAAAAATTGATTTGGAAGCTAAGCAGATGAGATAGTTAAGAATCAAAATGTTAAAATTACTGAAACAAGTAGAATGTTAGTGTGTGCAAATACTTTCCCCAGGTACCTGGAAACAACTCCATAATAACTCCTTCTAAAGTACTGATAAGATGTACGCAATGCATTGTGCTTAGCTTTTGATCATCGTATTGACAAAATGCCAATGGCAATTTAAAAGATTCAAAGAAAATGAAACAAAAATTACTTTTGGATTACTTTGATCAGAGGGAGCTCAATTTAATTTGAATGGAAAAAAGGACATAAAGTTTTTTTTAAATCATAAAGGAAATTGATGTTTTGGACATAAATGAATATTTTATCCAAAACAATGATAAATGAAACATTATGATGACAGATGTAGTGCTAAATGATTGGATTTTTGAATAATTTGGCTAAAATAAAGGCATAAAATGGAGAGTTATTATGGATGGCAGAAATTGCTGAAGATGGCATACTCAAAGAAATATTTTATTTGTAATCAACAAAATTTTCTAATAAGGTAGCAGCATACAGATTTTATCATTTAAAAAGTTCTGTAAAAGGCAAGCCTTAACCATCATCATATTTTAAAATCTTATTTACGTTCAGATAAACATTTTTAAAAATTGCCAAGTGACCTACTTCCATCTGTGTATGTGTTTATATATGTGTGGCTGTGTGTGCGCGCGCAATATATATGTATAAAACTCATCCTATACAGAAAACCAAGTGGCATCTATTCTTTCACATTTTAGCCAAATGTTTACTTAAAGTTAAATAAGTCAATGTCAATCTTGAAATAGACATAAGCATAGTAATCTTGTTGGCTAACATTCAGTCCAGGGATATCCATGTTGGCCTAAAATAGAAATGAAATTCAATGGGTTACTATCAATAATATGACTATTATTAAACTTATCAGCATTAAATTAATATCAGTATTAAGGATCTCAAGATCACATGATGGATACAGACAAGGACAGCTTTTTGGCTAATTTCAGCTCATCCATTCAGAAGGACACTATATTCCTGCATCATGAAATCCATAAATAATTTCAGGGATTATACCTCCATCACACCATGCAAAAGTCACTTCCATATATTGATGATAATTTCTGTCAGGAAGAACCTTTTCACGTCATGTTCCCTATTTGCCATTAACAGAGAGGCCACTCCATGGAGCTAGCTGCCTCCCCACACTGTGGGGAGACTGTTCTGCTGCCAACAAAGTGGGCCATCTAAATCGCCTCTAATTGGGGCCTTATACATGCTTATTGGCTGCCCGCCTCTGCTCAGGCTGCTGATCTAACTCCCTGGCTGTCGCTGGGAAATGCGGGAATGCGTCGGGGAGCCATCCCAACAGAGCTCCCCGCTATTTTCCCAGAGCCCCTGCCTGCATGCTTGCCACCCCAGGCCAGGAAACTTTGCCCATGGAGTGTATTTTTAATCAAATGGTCAGAGAATTGAACACAGCATGCTTCTAAAGAGTGAGACCAGCAGAATTTAAAAGTGCAGCGGCAGCGCGCCTTAGTCTTAGAAATAAAAAAAGCCAAAAGTGATGTCACAGGAGAGCTGCAAGGTGATTGGTTGGTGAGTTACTGCTGTGACAGAATAGCTCTAAATAGCTGGGTACGTACCTCAGGGAAGAAAAGTTTAAAAGTTTATTTCAAATAAAGGAAGTAGTGTTTTTTTTTAGGGAGTTCTGTAGTAACGAGGACCAGGGAAGAAGGGCCCTAGAATAATTGATATTATTGGACATTAAAATCTTCCAGAAGGTTTAATTTAATTTAAAAGGTTAAGTCATGGCAGGACAGCTCAAAGCCCTGGTGTGCTCCTCGTGCTCCATGTCGGAAGCCAGGAACATTTCCAGTGCCCGGGATGAGCATGTGTGCAGGAAATGAATCCAGCTGCAGCTCATGGAAGCCTGAGTTTCAGAGCTGGAGCAGCAGCTGGGGACACTGTGGAGCATCCACGAGGCGGAGAGTATCGTGGATAGCACGCATAGAGAGGCTGTCACACCGCAGGCTCAGACCCCACAAGCAGGAGGGGAATGAGTGACCACCAGGCAGAGCAAGAGGACGAGGCAGGCAGTTCAGGAATCTCCTGTGGCTATTCCCCTGCAAAACAGATATACTGCTTTGGATACTGTTGGGGAGAATGGCCTCTCAGGGGAAAGCAGCAACAGCCCAATTCGTGGCACCACGGCTGGTTCTGCTGCACAGGGGAGGAGTAAAAAGTGTGGGAATGGAATAGTTATAGGGGATTCAATTGTAAGGGGAATAGATAGGCGTTTCTGTGGCCACAAAAGAGACTCCAGGATGGTATGTTGCCTCCCTGGTGCTAGGGTCAAGGATGTCTCCGAGCAGTTACAGGACATTCTGAATGAGGAGGGTGAACAGCCAGTGGTTGTGGTACAGATTGGTACAAACGACATAGGTAAAAAAAAAAAGGATGAGGTCCTAAAAGCAGAATATAAGGAGCTAGGAAGTAAGTTGAAAAGTAGGACCTCAAAGGTAGTGATCTCAGGATTACTACCAGTGCCACGTGCTAGTCAGAGTAGAAATAGTAGGATATAGCGGATGAATACGTGGCTGAAGAGATGGTGTGAAGGGGAGGGTTTTAGATTCCTGGGGCATTGGGGGAGGTGAGACCAATACAAACTGGACGGGTTACACCTAGGCAGGACCGGGACTGATGTCCTAAGAGGAGTATTTGCTAGAGTGGTTGGGGAGGGTTTAAACTAAAATGGCAGGGGGATGGAAACATTTACAAGGAGTCAGAGGAGGGGGGATCAAAGGCAGGAACAAAAGACAGTAAGGGGAACAAGAAAAGTGATAGGCAGAGAAATCAAGGGCCAGAATCAAACAGGGCCACAGTGAAAAATAATGGGAAGGGGACAAGTAATGTTAAAAAGATAAGCCTTTGTGCCGAACGCGTGGAGCATTCGCAATAAAATGGATGAATTAATCGCGGAAATAGATGTAAACGGGTATGACATAGTTGGGATTACGGAGACATGGCTGCAAGGTGACCAGGGATGGAAAATTAACATCCAGGGATATTCAGTATTTAGGAAAGACAGACAAAAAGCAAAAGGTGGTGGAGTTGCATTGCTGGTTAAAGAGGAAATTAACGCAATAGTGAGGAAAGATATTAGCTCTGACGATGTGGAATCTGTATGGGTAGAGCTGAGAAACACTAAGGGGCAAAAAACATTAATGGGGGCTGTATACAGACCCCCAAACTGTAGTGGCGATGTTGGGAATGGCATTAAACAGGAAATTAGAGATGCATGCGATAAAGGAACATCTGTAATTATGGGTGATTTTAATCTGCATATAGATTGGGCAAATCAAATTAGTCATAATACCAGAGGAGGAATTCTTGGAGTGTATACGGGATGGTTTTCTGGACCAATACATCGAGGAATCAACTAGAGAACAGGCCATCCTAGACTGGGTATTGTGTAATGAGAGAGAAATAATTGACAATCAAGTGGTGCGAGACCCCTTGGGGGCGAGTGACCATTATATGATAGAAGTCTTCATCAAGATGGAGAGTGACGTAGTTGATTCTGAGACAAGGGTCCTGAATCTTAGTAAAGGAAACTACGAAGGTATGAGGCGCGGGTTGGCCATGACAGATTGGGAAACGTTACTTAAAGGGATGAGAGGGTGGGTAGGCAATGGCAAACATTTAAAGAGCGCATGGATGAACTGCGACAATTGTTTATCCTTGTCTGGCGCAAAAGTAAAACGGGAAAGGTAGCCAAACCATGGCTTACAAGGGAAATTAGAGATAGCAATAGATCCAAGGAAGAGGCATATAAATTTGCCAGGAAAAACAACAGACCTGAGGATTGGGAGCAGTTTAGAATTCAGCAAAGGAGGACCAAGGGCTTGATTAAGAAGGGGAAAATAGAGTACGAGAGCAAGCTTGCAGGGAACATAAAAACTGATTGTAAAAGTTTCTGTAGGTATGTGAAGAGAAAAAGATTGGTGAAGACAAATGTAGGTCCCTTACAGTCAGAAACAGGGGAATTTATTATGGGGAATAAATAAATAGCTGACCAACTAAATGCATACTTTGGTTCTGTCTTCACAAAGGAGGACACAAATATTATACCAGAAATGTTGGGGAACACAGGGCTTAGTGAGAGAGTGGAACTGAAGGAAATCAGTATTAGTAGAGAAATGGTGTTGGGGAAATTGATGGGATTGAAGGCCTGATGGTATGCATCCCAGAGTACTTAAGGAAGTGGTCCTAGAAATAGTGGATGCATTGGTGGTCATCTTCTAAGATTCTATAGACTCTGGAACAGTTCCTACAGATTGGAGGGTAGCTAATGTAACCCTACTATTTAAAAAGGGAGGTAGAGAGAAAGCAGGGAATTATAGACCAGTCAGCCTGACGTCAGTAGTGGGGAAAATTCTAGAGTCCATTATCAAAGATTTTATAGCAGAGCATTTAGAGAACAGTGGTAGAATCGGACAGAGTCAGCATGGATTTACGAAAGGGAAATCATGCTTGACAAATCTATTAGAATTCTTCGAGGATGTAACTGGTAGAGTTGATGAGGGGGAGCCAGTGGATGTGGTTTATTTGGACTTTCAGAAGGCTTCCGACAAAGTCCCACATAAGAGATTAGCGTGTAAAAGTGAAGTGCATGGGATCGGGGGTAGTGTATTGTGATGGACAGAAAATTGGTTGGCAGGCAGGAAACAAAGAGTAGGGATAAATGGGTCTTTTTCCAAATGGCAGGCAGTGACTAGTGGGGTACCGCAGGGATCGGTGCTAGGACCCCAGCTATTCACAATATATATATTAATGATTTAGATGAGGGAACTAAATGTAATATCTCCAAATTTGCAGATGACACAAAACTGGGTGGGAGGATGAGTTGTGAGGATGCAGAGAGGCTTCAGGGTGATTTGGACAAGTTGAGTGAATGGGCTAATGCATGGCAGATGCAGTATAATGTGAATAAATGTGAGGTTATCCACTTTGGTAACAAAAACAGGAAGGCAGATTATTATCTGAATGGCTATAAACTGAGAGAGGGGAATATGCAGCGTGACCTGGGTGTTCTCGTACACCAGTCGCTGAAGGTAAGCATGCAGGCGCAACAGGCGGTAAAAAAGGCAAATGGTATGTTGGCCTTCACAGCGAGAGGATTCGAGTACAGGAGTAGGGATGTCTTGCTGCAATTATACAGGGCCTTGGTGAGGCCACACCTGGAATATTGTGTGCAGTTTTGGTCTCCTTATCTGAGGAAGGATGTTCTTGTTATAGAGGGAGTGCAGAGAAGGTTTACCAGATTGATTCCTGGGATGGTGGGACTGACGTAGGAGGAGAGATTGAGTCGGTTAGGATTATATTCGCTGGAGTTCAGAAGAGTGAGGGGGGATCTCATAGAAACCTATAAAGTTCTAACAGGACCTGACAGGGTAGATGCAGGAAGGATATTCCCGATGGTGGGGGAGTCCAGAACAGAGTCCAGGTCATAGTGTAAGGATATGGGATAAACCTTTCAGGACTGAGATGAGGAGAAATTTCTTCACCCAGGGAGTGGTGAGCCTGTGGAATTCCCTACCACAGAAAGCAGTTGAGGCCAAAACATTGTATGTTTTCAAAAAGGAGTTAGATATAGCTCTTGGGTCTAAAGGGATCAAAGGGTATGGGGCGAGAGCGGGAACAGGTTACTGAGTTGGATGATCAGCCATGATCATAATGAATGGCAGAGCAGGTGCAAAGGGCCAAATGGCCTACTCCTGGTCCTATTTTCTATGTTTCTATGTTAAAGCTCTGATCAGCACTTTCAGAGGGCAAAGATCCCCACTGGCAGCTCAATCATTGGACAAGAACTAGAAAAGCGTCTGAGAATGCAGAACTCTCCACATTTAGTTACAAGAATGTTATTTGTTTTGCCAGTATCTGGAGTCATCATATGATTCATTAAAAAGTCATCAAAGCATATGCAAGATTCGTAGAGGATACTGGATAGAACCTGTGAAATGTTATCAACTCATTTATTGTATTCATAATATCTATTATATTATATATATATATATCCTGACTTGGAAATAATATCACCGTTTCATTTAAAATCATTTTAATATCATTTAAAATAATCATAATAAATGTTTTTAAGACACAACTGAAGGTCTTGCAAGGTATTATCTTCATGAACAGTACCAAAGCTGGTTGAATCCCGTCAAGTGATTCTCAAAGAACTTCTCACAGATGAAAATGTGGATAGAATTCATTTGTTACCAAGCATGAATGTAATGAGGACATCAGATGAATAACTTCACACACTAAACAAATTGAAAACAATTCAGGCAAAGAGAGCATTCCTAGAATATCAAACATCCATTATGAGACCATTCATAAAATATGAATTGACTTGATATTAAGTTCCTCAGAGATATCAATTTCTTGAACTTTATATACAACATTCTGTTGAAATTCTCTGAGTTTTCATCAAATGCTTGGAGTTACAGACAAACAGAGTAGGTGAAAATAACACAATTTTAAAAAGTCTCTGGTAGAGGGAGCATGGAGCCACATTTTCTCATGCCAGTCGGGCTGGAATTTTTTGTGACCCAGCAGGGATGTGGAGGCGGAACCAGATGGCGAAGGCCCTCCTGCTCTGACCTCCGTTCGCAGAGCGATCTCGCACCAGTTGGCCTATTAACAGCTGGCAGATGGGGTTGCGGACAACACAGCTTCCAGAGGTGGGCCTTGAGGTGGTGGCCATGTCATCACATGATGCAGAAGGAAGTGCTGGCGGCCTGCCTCCACCACAGCTGGCAGCAAAGGGAGAGCATCACATAGGATCGTGCACGGAAGATTAAAAAAAACACAGTAGATGCACTTGGGCCTCACGGGTGCTCATAAGAGTAACGAATCTCTGCTTGTGTGCTTTGATTAATGTAATAAATGTTTAATTTGGCTCTCTCCTCCTTCTCTCTTCCCCCCTCAACCGTCTCCCCCCGTTTCCCCTCCCCCTCTCTATCTCTCTCTGCCCCATCTCTGAACCCCCTCTCTCTCTCCCTGCTCTCTTTCCCCCCTCTCACTGACCCCTTTTCTCCCCCCTCTCACTGTTGGTGCCCATCCGGCAGTGCAAAAGTGGCATGTGTTGACCCAGAGGCTAGCTGGGGGGAGGGGCCACCATGGCGTATGTGCGCATCACCTGCACATTGCAAAAGCAACAGGTACTAGTGGACAAGGTGACCTTACAGTTAGTGGCTTCTGTGTGCTTGGAGTGTGGATCTTTATTTAGTCGGATGGCTTAAATGGTAAAGGTCAGGCAAAACGTGTTAGTGTAAGTGCCTCCCAAGCCTCCCTTGCTTCTGTATCTTGGTGCACCCCAAGCAGCCCCTCATGTCTGACAGGATACTGTGGCTCCTTACCGGCTTCCTCATCTTCTTCCTAATATGAGGATGCTTCGCGCTCCACTATGTCTTCAGAAGCTGGGGCCTCCCCCCTCTGCAGTGCCAGGTTGTGTAAAGCACAGCAGCCAACCACTCTCCAGAAGACCCTTGCTTGGGGATATTGAAGAGCGCCACCCGATTGGTCCAGGCTCCTGAATCTCATTTTAAGGGGACCAATGGTTGCTCTGGTCAAAGGGTGGCTCATGTTATTGCATTCCTCTGCCTCTGTCCTTGGAGTTCCTCACTGGTGTTAGCAGCCATCTCTTCAGTGGGTAACCATTTAGGGAAAGTATCCATCCTTGCAGGCATGTGAGGGTGGGGTGGGGGGGGGGGGATGATCCGCAGTGCCTGGGAGTGCTGGAGAATGTACGCGTTGTGACCCCTCCCAAGATAATGAGCACACATCTGCAGGATCTGCTGGCAGTGGTCACAGACAAGTTGGACGTTGAGGGAATGAGATCCCTTCCGGTTAATGAAGGCTACTAGCTGGCCTGTGGGAGCCTTGATGGCCACACGCGTGCAGTCTATGAGACCTTGCACCTGGGGAAATCCAGCCATGTCACTGAAGCCTCTGGGTCTTTGGGCATGACTGTCCGCATCAGTTTGAAAATCAATGTTGGCCCTCCTGAACAGGGAATCTATCACATCTTCAATGGGCCCCTGGAATGAGCCTGAGGCGTAGAAATTCAGGGCCACAATAACACTGAAAGCCATTGGCATTGAATAACTACCAATGCAATTGGAGCTCACCTCCTCTGTATTCATGGCGCACAGATCACCCACGACCTCGTGAGACAGGCGCAGTCTTCAGCGACACTGCTGCTCCGACATTTGGAGGTAGTTCATCTGTTGTCTGTACATCCTGGCCGCTGGGTAGCCTTGACTCTGCATGTGGTCCATTCTGTGGCCTCTTGCCGCTTCCCTATCACGAGGCTGCCCTTGCAGGTATGGATGAGGTCACTGCTGTCTGGATCTGTTTGCCTCCTCCTCCCTCCCTCTCTGGTTCTCCTCTTTACTGGAGGAACCTCCTCCAGGATGCACGATGCCCATGCCACCTGGGCCCTGCTGCTATAATGGGGGCATCCTTCCAGTGGGTGGTTAAAAGTTACCCAGCCCACCCGCCTCTCAGGTCCTTCTCCAGTGAGCCCCTGACAGGAGGAATAACGGTTCACCTACTCCTTCATGCAATGAAAGTGAAACACCTTACTACACAACTGCCAAGTGCAGCAACACCAACAGGAGCCGCCCCATTGCCGCCCTTTAAAAGCTGCTGAGGCTCCGCAACACTCCCCACCCCCAAACCCTCCCCGTTGCGCTACTCGAAAAATTCGGACAGGCCCATTAAATCAATTTCAACTGCCTCCTTAATCATCTAAATTACTTTTTAATTACTCGTTTTCGAAATGCGAGTGGGTCCCCAAGCAACCTGTCATCTGCCACTCGTGAAATTCCACCCCGGTATGATGGCATCAGGGGCCTGACCTGATGCCATCTCACGATTTTACAGCACCCCCCCACCCCTCCATCGCCGTTTGCCTTTTCCCTGTAAAATCCCAGCATAGATCTGAATTTGACTTAAAAAGTACCCTATTACCATCTATTGGCAGGAACACAGTACTGCAGGAAATGTTTTAAATTCCTCAAATGCATTCGAAAGATAATGGTCCTGAATTTTCATGAGGCAAGTGACACCAAGGTCCAGATATGCTAAGTCTTAGCCTCTGTCTGCCCTAAGCAGTCCCATGAAGTCATAGAACACAGGACTGGGTGAGAAAATTCACAAACCAGAAATTTTCTCAGTCCTAGCCCATCTAGCGATAAGCAACCTGGATTCCAGGAAGAACCTGGTGGTATCTAGGTCTGTTGAGTGGAGGAAACAGGGTCCACCTGTGATACTGACCTAGACCTCCATAAAAATGGCACCATCCTTCTTCCTTTTCAGTTCAGTATAAAGACAACTGCTGGAGCGCACTTTTTAATTTCTGTTTGGCCACCAGCAGCAGATGAATGGCAAGTAGCTTGATGTCAGTATGTGCCACGTCCCCCTTTAGTGAATGACTAAGGTGTGCCCCTAGTGGTGAAGGCACCTACTATTTGCATATAATTTAGGTGATCTCCCAACAAGGTCAGAAGCAGAAGTCATTGCATATGCTCTGCTGGAGAAACAGGGATGAGGATCTTCAGTCTCTTTTTTTTCATTCACAGGATGTGGGCATCAGTAGCAAGGCAGCATTTATTTCTCATCTCTAACTGCTCTTGAGAAGGTGGTGGTGAGCCACCTTATTGAACTGCTGCAGTCTGTGTGATGAAGGTACACACACAGTGCTGTTAGGTAGGGAGTTCCAGGAATTTGACCAAGCAACTGGTGCGGCGATATATTTCCAAGTCAGGATGGTGTGTGACTTGGAGGGGAATTGGAGGTGATGGTGTTTTCATGCACCTGCTGCCCTTGTCCTTCTAGGTGGTAGAGGTTGTGGGTAGGGAGGTGAAGTTGAAGAAGCTCTAAGATTTCCTGCTCGTTCATTCATCCTCTATTATTCAAATGGTACTTCACATAAAAATAAATTATAATTGCCATATATCAGTAATTCGTTTTAATCAGTTACATAGCTCATTTAAGTTTTGGGTCACTTTCCACCTTTTTGTTTTCTTTTTCTGTTCTAGTTCTCAGCATTGATTCTCCAATAAATGTGTATCAGCTGGCATATACTTTTCTGCTGAGGTTCAAAAGTTCCATTTCAATGCGTAAGTGCTAGTCTTAGGAGATTAATTATTAGCTCATTCTGGTTGACAAAATGTTGAACATAGGATGGCACTGATGCCTTATAACTTGTATCTCTAGAGGAGTAAGACTGTCAGTATAGACCAATACTGATAACTGGGCACCTGTCAACTTGGACAGAGAGACAAAAAAAAGTTGCTTCACATTTTAAAAGGCCCAAGTTGGGAAAGGAGTAAAAAAGCAGAAAGAAGCCCCTTCCTCTGCGGGCATCAGCTTGGCTATGATACCACGGTTACCCCTCCCACCAACTTCCCTCCCCCCTCCACAACTGTTTAAGCTTACCAATAAAGAAACAATGGATGAAGTGAAGTATCAGAAGGTTGTCGTTGTACATGTATCCCAATACAAACCAGTGCCGTCAGGAAAGGAGGGAACAATGTTTGCATAATGTAAGTAGGAGGAAACGTGTGGAGCTGGCTTTCGAGGCGGGCGAGGAAACTGCAATCGACTCATGTCAGGCCAGCTCCTTAATATGTTCTTGCTTTCATGCGCTTTTCCCGGAGGCAGGATCCCAGCAGTGACACTTACCTGCCCAGCAGCAATGGGTAGGCAATTAGGGTGCTTAATGGTGCAATTAGCCCCGTGCTGTGGAATTGGATTGCCAATTTTTCTGATGGTGCATGAGCCCCGTGCAGTGTCAGGAGCCCAGAAATTGAGTGCAGGTGAATTCACAGCAGGGCGTCTGAGCCACAAACCTTGTGAGGCCCTTTATTAAGTTGTCAACATTAAATCGCAATGCTCATGTCTCCCCAAGCAGAAGGCGTGCCATTGCAGCCACGTCATGGAGACTGATGTCTCCGCTACTGTTGCTCTTGCTGAAATTGCAGCTGCTGTACTCCGACTGAAGGTGCCTCCAAGGTGCTGCTGACGGTCCTGCTGTTGGCCCCTCAGCAGCACCACACTGTGAGGGTACCCGGTGGCCCCGCCCATGGACTGTGCTGAATGGACATTTGAACATGACCGCCATCCCTAATTGGAAGAGGCTCCTGGAGATGGCTTCTTAGTTGGCCACCTCAGGGACGATCGCACCTGACGTTCTGCCACACCGACCTCCGAATTCCCGACCCGCAATTTAGACCGCCGTTGGGATTGTGACCGACCCAGCAAAATTTAGCCCGTTATCTGACCCCATGGGTTTTTGTTTGACTGATAACGGAATAATCTGCACCATTTAATACTGGGTAAATTACTTTAAAAAAACACAATAAAATTTGAAATGTAAATATCATTTCACATTTGGGTTTGTACTTGGGTGTTTGTTGATAGTCAAATGTTCAACATCAGTTACCATGCACCATTACCATGATTAACGAAGGTGAAATTTTACCACATGACAATCACTATTGATGTGTATTTTAAAATAGTTGCACAGGAAATTAAGCCTACCTCCCGCTTCTGCTCTCCGCTCTGTCCTGCTCGCAGTCTCCCTCCCCTCCCTATCTTGTCACTCTCTCTCTCCCCTGCTTCCTCCATGCAGGGAAGAGAGACAGCGATCGCAGGAGGGAGCAGGGAGCAGAGGCAGAGCAGAGAAGGGAGAAGTGGCAAGACAGTGAGCGGCAGCCGATAGGTTGGTGGGTGGGGAGGGGAGGTGAAGCAGGGAGCAAGCGGGCAAGGGATGAGAAGTGGCGAGGCGGGGAGCGAGTGGCCCACAGGTAGGTTGGGGGGGGGGGTGAAATGGGCAGCGAGTGGCCGAGGGGGCAACAGTGGCGAGGCAAGAAACGAGTGGCGAACAGACGTAGCAGTACGCGATGACGTTATCGCGCACGTGTGCGAATTAGTCCTGGCAAGCCCAGGTGCTGACCTAGACTGAGCATGCGCAGCACCATACTAACAGCGAGTCCAGTCTATGCATGTGCGAAGCTGGGAATGCACTGACAACGTCGGCGCTGGGCTGCGTTATCAAGTCACTTTGTTAAAATATAACTTTTCTGTATACAAACCTGGGGAAGAAGCTGAAGACATTATGAAGTGCTTAAGTGGTCTTCACAGAAGACAGGAAAGTGGACGAAAGGATTAAATTTAAATAAGTCAAAACAAAATTAAAAACAGACATTAGGAAGAACTGCTTTACTCAAAGAATGACAAATACTTGGAATAATCTGCCAAGCAGTATGGTAGAAGCAAAAATATTAGGGCATTCAAATACATGCCAACACAGAAGAGTTATAGTATTAGATAGATGAGCTTCAATGGGTTGCAGGTCCTTGATTTGTTAATGGTTTTTACGTTATTTCAGAAAAACGTTTTGGATAGCGCAGAAATAATCAACACAATAGATGAACCAGATGGTACTTGAGCTAAACCTGCGTACCAGGTATCTAATTGTTTGATGGATTATTGCTCAAAATAGGGTGGGGCGGAGGTATGTAAGAAAGGTCTCTTCAGGGTTAATTTTGACTCCAGGATGGCTGCTGGCAATTCAGTATTAGAACAACTTTAACATTTGTGGTGGCTTTAGTAATTGTATACCTGAGCCAGTCAGATCTTCCATAGTCCAGGGTACTGCTGATGGTGGTCCTTAATGGGATCTGCAGGGCTGACCTATTACTGGAGCTGGGAATTCTATCCACTTGGCTCCACATAACCCTACAAGCTAATACCCTAGCATGCATGGTCATCCTGACAAGAAGCTCACCAGTGTTCTGTACTAGTCAGCTATGCTGTTTTAGCTAGATAAACTACATCAGTACCACTGCACACACCAAGCCTCGACTCATGCCAACCTGTACGGAAGTTGTCCGAACTTGGTTAGCGCTATGAATAGAGAACAGCACTTCACAAATCAGGTAAATAGAAACTCTACCTGTGTGTAAATCTCAGTAGTGTAGCTTGGAAACGCTTAATCACGGTCACATGTCACTCAACTGAACAGAAAAAAACAACAGTACCAAATACTCTAGATATCGTATGAGACGTTTAACATCCTTACATAGGATCAATTTTCGAAATGCTATCACCATAGTGCCATTCTCCATACAGCACAGTGAGAGCTGTAGGGGTCGATTTTCTTCTGCTTCACATCTGGTGAAAGCTAGGTTCCCAGGCCCAAAGAGAGAGGTAGATTTATGAGCGAATGTACAGTTTTGAGAATTCAATTTAACAGCATTTAAATGGTTATAGTTCATGTAAACCCTGATTATAGCTTCAAAGTAAATGGATCATGTCAGGTCTGCACCCTTTTTGCATTTTCCTGGGATTTTCAGAATTTCCCCAAGGAGGGACTTGCCCTGAAGCTAGTGCAAACATTGAAATGTGGGTGAGAGTGATGTCATGGAACCTCCTGCTTTGTTTCTCACCTCAAAGCCCAATAGACCCCATAAGAAAAGGAGCCAAAAAGAAATCTTGGGCCTTACACCTGGCCTCCTTCAGATCAAACAGTTGAGAGGTGCTGATCAAGGAGATGAGAAAAATTGGAGTACAACATGAGTACAAGGTACTGACATGGGCTTGAATTCATAACCATTTCAGTCACACAAGCAAAAACATAATAACTTAGCATCCATTATGAGCACATTATTGCTTTCACTTACATCAATGGTGCTTGCTGCAGCAACTTCATCCAGGTGTTTAAAAAGTGCATTGAGCACATCTCGTAGCCGCTTCATGGTTTTTTTATTTGGCTGTAGAAGCATGGCCTGGAAGTTAACAGGAAGCCCATATCTGGAATAGTTGCAATGTGTATAGTATAATAGATCAATCAGTGATCTAATTAGGAGCAAATAACAGTTGAAATGTTCAAATATTGTCATAAATTAATCCTAAATAGATCAAAATCAAATAGGCCCATTAATTGTGGTACAAGCTTTGAAATAATCGCAGGCATTTTTGTTGAAAAGTAAAAACGCAAAGTTGAGTCTGCTTATCATTTTCAACCAACTATTTTGATTTTGTCCTTTTCTCCCCTCCCCCCCCCCCCCCCCCATCACCCTCTCCACAGATGCTGTCTGATCTATTCAGTATTTCCAGCATTTTCTGCTTTTATTTGAGATTTCCAGCATCCAAAGTATGTTGGTTATGTTCAGTGTGGATTGTGAGGCAGTGGAACATAGGATTAGGGATATAACAGAAAATGCTAGAAATAAAAAGCATGCCGATCAATATCTGCAAAGAGAAAAGACGAGTTAATGGCAACTCTTTGTCAGAACTGATAAAGGGAAGTGGGACAACTCCTTTATATAACTGCACAAAACAAAGAAAGCAAAGAATAGCTGGTAAAGGGCAAAAGGACAGCAATGCCAACAACTTTACTGAAAGGCAGCTAACAGATATAGTAGCATATAAGCAGAATTATATTAAACTTAGAAAAAAAACTGTCACAGAAATTCTCAGAAATAGGAGTGTCGTCCTTATTTAGAGTGCCTGTATCTTTTGGCTTAAATAATCATGGGAGAGGAATTTCCAAGGATTCATTTTATGATTTCATAAGTTTGATAGTACTACGGCTCCCACTCTACAAAGATTAATCATAAGGTATGTACATCTGAACACAGAAAAACGACATG
This sequence comes from Heterodontus francisci, assembly GCF_036365525.1. Taxonomy (NCBI): domain Eukaryota; kingdom Metazoa; phylum Chordata; class Chondrichthyes; order Heterodontiformes; family Heterodontidae; genus Heterodontus; species Heterodontus francisci. Next base: position 60,421,620 of record NC_090373.1, on the reverse strand, counting down.
AAGGAATTGTTTACACCCCACTGACCTACAGCATGCACAACATTAAAGCTGATGTAAATACACATATATTATTTGGACAGCTATAAGCCATTGGGACAGAAGATATCGATTCTGTTTGCCATTTATGTGGTGGTTGTACTTAGCTTACATTCTATACAAATCCAGATCCTCCACAAATGAAGTAACTTGTCCTCAATACCCAATGCTGTCCACATTGCTCTAAAGTTTTAACTCTACATCCATCAGTGCACACAGCATTTATTTCTCTCTCTGCAAAGACTGAGTTAAGAGTACAGCAATTTAGTGGTATTGGATTAGTAGCCCAGTGGTGTGACTACAAATCACATTGTGGTGAATTGTGAAATTGAATTCTGATCATTTATGGGCTAGCACCAGAAAAGATTACCATCAAAGCTGCTAAACTCTTGTGAAGATCCAACTGTTTTCCTAATGCCTTTCAAGGGAAAGGAATCTGCTACCCCTGTCACTCCCATTGTGATAGAAACTCAGTGCTCTCTAGTGATCTAGCAAGCCACGCAGTTATAAATAATTGCTACATATCACAAACATTGGTTTAACCAGTGTTTGTCTTATCAGCAACAACTTAGATCTCTGATCAGGAAAAGATTCCAGCTATTTGAAGGTGTCAAGCTTCCCTCACTCACATCAGGAGACTGATGTATTTACAAGTTGGGAAAGCTGTTCCACAATAAGTCAACCAAATAGTCATACTCACAAATTCAAAGGGAAGAGGTTACACATGTTGATTAGGCATGCAAGAGGCCCTGCAGGAGAACAGACATACTAGAAGATGGAGAAGAGAGCGCTGTAGTATAGAATTAGGTAGAGTTGCCCCTGAAAGTCTTCAACATTGACTCCAGACCTCACAAAGTTTTATGGATTTATGATCTACATGTCCTTCAACAAACAATAAAATTAAAAGCAAAATACTGCGGATGCTGGAATCTGAAATAAAAACAAGAAATGTTGGAAACACTCAGCAGGTCTGGCAGCATCTGTGGAGAGAGAAGCAGAGTTAACGTTTCAGGTCAGTGACCCTTCATCAGAACAGACAATAAAAATCTGTTTCTTTCAGTTCTTCAAAGCATGTCTAACCAACATCTGCAAAAGCATTGCCTCTTGGATGCCTAATCAACACGTGTAACCTCTTCCCTTTGATGTTTTCCCTTAGTTCCTCTTTATCTAATGATATTTTAAGCTTGCTATCTCCTCTGATCTCAATTCAAATGCCTACACCCCCTCCATTGCTGAAACTGTCGCCAAAAAGTTTAGTTCCCTCTTTTGTACCAAATTCTTCCAAAAATTCAATTCTATAAAGCCACAGTATGATCAAGGCTTGAATACTTGAAGACTGCTGTCACATGCACCACCTCCCCTGATTTATCTTCATGCTCCAGATCAGGACTAAAAGGAAAAGCTTGTACTTTGATGTGTGATCTCTCTCCCCCACCTTTCTCATTCTCATTTCAACCTTTCTTTTGTTTTTCTACTCCTACATTTTTTCAGACTTCTAAACATGGCCAAGAAAACTTCCTGCTGATTACCACCTACTAACCCCCCTCAACTGACAAGTCAGTACTCTTCGTTGTTGAATACCACTTGGGGGAAGTACAGAATGCTCTCTGGGTGGGGCATTATAATGTCCACCATCAAGAGTGCCTCAGTAGTACGAGCATTGTTTGAGTCCTCAAAGGATGTAGCTGCAAGAGTGGGCTTGCATCAGAAAGTAAAGGTACCAACATGAGCAGTTCACAAATAAATGTCCCTGCAATTTTACTTCATATCCAGCCTTCTACCACTGGTGCACGGTGGCTGCAGTACACACTATCTACAAGGGCACACTTCAATACTGTGTATCGTCTCACCAAGTCTCACCGAGATTATTTTAGCAGCACCTAGCAACCCAGCATCCCTTACCAATGAGAAGAGCAAGAGCAGAAATATCAGGGAACATCACCACTTCCAAGTCACACATCATCTTGACATAAACATACAGGGATAGAAATTTGTTATGGCCCATCTTTGGGTACAGAATGGTCTGCACACTGAGAGCAGGAACTACAGACCTGAGGCTTGACCAAAATTGTGCCTCGGGCCTCATCAGAATATTTCTGGTGAATTGTAAATGCCAAATCGAGCCAATTTGGGTCAGCTGCCTTGTCAGCAACTACAAAAAAGACTCATTTTGATCAAAATGTCCTTCAATGGACAATAAAAATCAGTTTCTTTCAGTTCATCAATACATGTCTAACCAACATCGGCAAAAACATTGCCTCTTGCATGCCAATCAACATGTGTAACCTCTTCCCTTTGATGTCTTCACCCTTAGTTCCTCTTTGTTCAATGGTAGTCTAGGTCTTGTTATCTCCTTTAACCTCAATTCAAACTCTTACACCCACCCCCCGCCTCCCCCCCCACCCCCCCAACCCCCACCCTCCATTGCTAAAACTGTGTCCAAAAAGTTTAGTTTCCTCTTTTGTACAGAAATGCAGTTCTATAAAGACACAGTGTGATCAAGGCTTGAATACTTGAAGACTCTTGTCAAATGCACCACCTCCCCCACCTCCTCTTCATGAATAGGACAAAAAGGAAAAGCTTTGTTGGCTGATATGTGATCTCTCTCTCTCTCACCTTTCTCATTCCCATTTCAATCTTTCCTTTGTTTCTCAACTCCTACATTTTTCAGACTTCTCAAACCCAAGCTTGGTATCATCTAATCACTACTTCCCAATTTACTTTGTTTTCCTGTTTACTTCTTTTCAGCCCCAAAATTACTGTTGGTGTGTAAACTGTGGGTTTCTTAGCATTTCAGAAGAATTACTGCCTATCCTTCAACTCTCCATACCACTATATTTAGACCAGGTGACTTTTTATCCACACAGCAGGTCATCCAATCTAGCATTATCAATGATTGACATCCTTAGCAACAGCTAAATGGGCAAAACTAGCACTGAAACCCCAGCCTAGGGTTTTATTTCTATAATTCTGTTTAGAATAGAGATTGGGAGCATGAAAATAGCATATTTTGATGACCTATCACTTGAGGCCCTGAGTGATGAAGTGGGAGAAAGGAGTGCTGTCTTAATGGGACAGAAGGATACTGTTGTGTTTTGATTGCTCAGTGATTGATTGCTCTGTACTGCTCAGTTTGCTGTCAGTCAAGCCTGAGGGACGTGGTTCCAAAAGTGAAACTAAGAGAGCCATCTGAACAAAGCCTACACACACAGAAATTGTGAATTTAGTTTCTTCATGCTTGCAATACGAAACATAACATCTGGTGACAAAGAATGGTGAGTAAAAAAAAATTACCGGCCCCAGCATCTCTCTCACCATCGCTGGGAGATCCTCCCATTCTATGGGACAGATAGAATTCTCACTTTGAAACCTACTTGCCCGCCAAGGGTATGGGCAGTATGGATATAGCAGCAACCCGCAAGAAAGTGATACTCCTCTATTGCTTCGGAGCAGAGGGCCAATGATTATTCGAGCAGCTAACGGATGGTACGTCTACGTTCGACAATGCAGTAAGTGCTCTCGAGAAAGACTTTGGCCCGAGGAAAAGTGTGATGATTGAATGATAATGTTCCACCAGCGATGCCAGGGAAATGGTGAGCCCATAAAACAATCTGTGGCAGCATTGTGTCAATTGGCTTCTACATGCAAGTTTGACACAATAACTAATGAACTAATTTGTGACCAACTAATTGAAAACACTTCAATCCCCCGAATTAGGGGTCGCCTACTCATGGAGGATAATGGTTTGGCTTTGTAAAAGGCCACAACCTTGGCCATCCAAATCAAATCTGCAATGTTAGATTGGAAGATGTTTAAAATACACCCTCAGGTTCAGGGTCGCAGACACAGCTTGCCCAGTCAGCTCAAGTGAAAGGGTTACAGACAAAGAGACCTCAGCAGGTTCAACAATACTTGCCCTATCACAGTCAGGCACCCTCAAAAATGTGCCCAAATTGTGGGGGCACCCATGGATTCAAAATACCACGTCCGACATGAAGGAAAAAGTGCAACTCATGCTCAAAGATGAATCACGTCGTAAAGATATGCAGATCATCGAAAAAGACAACTTTGTCAGTTTGACATGTGGAGGAACCTATTCCTGAGAGCGAAATAGGGCATGTGTGTACTAATGCGGACAGTAAAGCGCCTGGTCCCATATACTGGGGTTACTCCAAGGATTGCACAGTCGCGAGGGTGGGTATTTCATGTCGCTCCTCATTGATGTGGGCAAAAATATATCCATATTGAGCAAAGACCTATAACGTTGTTATTATTCACAAATTTCATTCACTCCTGCGACTGACACTCCTCAAGTTTAAGATGACTCAACTATCCCGATCTTCGGAATGATCACAGTTCCAGTGCACAACAAAAATGTCAACATGGACAAGTTCATGTTCTATGTGGCCAAATGCAGGAGCCTTATGGGGGTTCGATAAACTTGGCTTCAAACTTGCAGAGCCCGCCAGAGCACACATTAATGTGATCGATGATACAGACTATGCACAACAGTATACTTCCTTATTCACCAGATTTAAGGAGATTAAGGGGTACTGTCATGCTTCTCACATCAACATGTCAATTCTGCTCATTTTGCAAAATTTGAGATGGTTGCCGTTCACAATCCATGCCGACGTGTCACAGGAGCTGAAACGACTGGAAGCAAATGGTATCATTGAGCGAATTAGTTCATCCCCATGGATATCGAACCTAGTCATTGCATGATGCAAAAATGGAGAACTTAGACTATGCATTGACCTTAAGTTGGTCAACAAAGCAATTATTCTGGACAAGGCAAAGTAAAAGCATACTCCAAAAAGCGAGCACGCGCAAAGAAACCATGATTCACAGTTGGAGATTGGATTTGCACCAAACGTCCAAATCGCAACCACAAGCACGCATAGTCTCTATCACGACCTAACCAGATCAAGTGAATTCTCAGTACCAACGCTCATAAGATCATAAGAACTAGGAGCAGGAGTAGGCCGCCCGGCCCCTCGAGCCTGCTCCGCCATTCAAGAAGATCATGGCTGATCTTTTCGTGGACTCAGATCCACTTACCCGTGTTCTCACCGTATCCCTTAATTCCTTTATTGTTCAAAAAGATATCTACCTTAGCTTTAAAAACGTTTACTGAAGAAGCGTCAACTACTTCACTGGGCAAGGAATTCCATAGATTAACAACCCTCTGGGTGAAGAAGTTCCTTCTTAATTCAGTCCTAAATCTGCTCCCTCTAATCTTGAGGCTATGCCCTCTTGTCCTAGCTTCACCTGCCAGTGGAAACATCCTCTCTACTTGTATCTTATCTATTCCCTTCATAATTTTATATGTTTCTATAAGATCCCCCCTCATTCTTCTGAATTCCAATGAATATAATCCCAATCTACTCAGTCTCTCCTCATAAGCCAACCCCCTCAACTCTGGAATCAACCTAGTGAACCTCCTCCACACCCTCTCCAGTGCCAGTACATCCTTTCTCAAGTAAGGAGACCAAAACTGCACACAGTACTCCAGGTGCGGCCTCACCAGTACCTTATACAGCTGCAACATAACCTCTCTGCTTTTAAACTCAATCCCTTTAGCAATGAAGGACAAAATTCCATTTGCCTTCCTAATTACTCGCTGTACCTGCAGACCAACCTTCTGCGATTCATGCACAAGGACACCCAGGTCCCTCTGCATAGCAGCATGCTGCAACTTTTTACCATTCAAGTAATAATCCTTTTTATTGTTACTCCTACCGAAATGAATGACTTCACATTTATTAACATTGTATTCCATCTGCCAGACCTTTGCCCACTCACTCAATGTATCTATGTTTCTCTGCAAAGTTTCACAGTCATCTGCACACTTTGCTCTGCCACTCATCTTAGTGTCATCTGCGAACTTTGACACCCTACACGTGGTCCCCCAACTCCAAAGCATCTATATAAATTGTAAATAATTGCGGTCCCAACACCGATCCCTGAGGCACACCACTAGTGACTGATTGCCAACCAGAATAGCACTCATTTATCCCCACTCTCTGCTTCCTGTTAGTCAACCAATCCTCTATCCATGCTAATACTTTACCCCTAACGCCATGCATCCTTATCTTATGCAGCAGCCTCTTGTGCGGCACCTTGTCGTAGGCCTTTTGGAAATCTAGGTACACCACATCCACTGGGTCCTCATTGTCCACCTTGCTCGTAATGTCATCATAGAATTCCAAAAGATTTGTCAAGCATGACCTGCCCTTCATGAACCCATGCTGCGTCTGCCCAACGGGACAATTTCTATCGAGATGCCCTGCTATTTCTTCCTTGATAATAGACTCAAGCATCTTCCCCACTACAAAGGTTAAGCTAACCGGTCTATAATTCCCCATCTTTTGTCTACCTCCCTTTTTAAATAGTGGCGTCACATCTGCTGTTTTCCAATCTGCTGGGACTACCCCAGAGTCCAGCGAATTTTGGAAAATTACCGCCAGTGCACCTGCTATTTCTCCTGCCATCTCTTTTAGTACCCTGGGATGCATTCCATCAGGGCCAGGAGACTTATCAATCCTTAGCTCCATTAGCTTGCCCAACACTACCTCTTCCGAAATAATGATTGTTTCCAGGTCCTCACCTACGTTCGTCTCTTTGTCAATTACTGGCATGTTATTAATGTCCTCCACTGTGAAGACCGATACAAAATACCTGTTCAATGCCTCGGCCATTTCATCATATCCCATAACTAAATTCCCCTTCTCATCCTCTAAAGGACCAATGTTTACTTGAGCCACTCTTTTTCGTTTTATATATTTATAGAAACTTTTGCTATCAGTCTTTATATTCTGTGCTAGTTTTTTCTCATGTTCTATCTTACTTTTCTTTATAGCTCTTTTTGTGGCTTTCTGTTGACCTTTAAAGTTTTCCCAATCTTCTAGTTTCATGCTGTTTTTGGCCACTTTGTATGCCTTCCCTTTCAATTTGATAGCCTCCCTTATTTCCTTAGACACCCATGGCAGATTACCCCTTTTCTTCCAGTCCTTCCTTTTCACCGGAATATATTTTTGCTGAGCACTTTGAAAAATTGCTTTGAAAGTCCTCCACTGCTCGTCAACTGTCCCACCATAAAATCTTTGTTTCCAGTCTACTTTAGCCAAGTCCTCCCTCATTCTATTGTAGTCCTCCTTGTTCAAACGCAGGACCCTGGTATTGGATTTTATCTTCACACTCTCCATCTGTATTCTAAATTCAACCATACTGTGATCACTCCTTCCAAGAGGATCCCTAACTATGAGGTCATTAATTATTCCTGTCTCATTACACAGGACTAGATCTAGGATAGCTTGCTCCCTCATCGGTTCCATTACATACTGTTCAAGAAAACTATCACGGATACACTCAACAAACTCCTCCTCAAGGCTACCCTGACTGAGCTGGTTCGACCAATCTACATGTAGATTAAAATCCCCCTTGATAATTGCCGTACCATTTTTACAGGCATTAGTTATTTCTTTGTTTATTGCCCGCCCCAATGTGATGTTATTATTTGGCGGCCTATAGACTATGCCTATCAATGACTTTTTCTTCTTAGAGTTTCTAATTTCCACCCAAATGGATTCAACCTCATTCTCCATAGAACCTATATCATCCCTGATGTTGTCCTTGAATATCAGAGCTACACCACCTCCCTTACCTTCCTGTCTGTCCTTCCGAATAGTCTGGTACCCCTGGATATTTAACTCCCAGTCGTGACCAACCTGTAACCATGTCTCCGTAATGGCTACCAAATCATATTCATTCGCGATGATTTGTGCCGTTAACTCATCAACCTTGTTACGAATGCTACGAGCATTCAGGTAAAGTGCCTTTATGCTAGCTTTCTTACCCTTATGATTTCCAACATCTCTGATAATAACTCCTGAGTTATCCTTCCTTTCTGCTTCTTTCATAGTCTGCCTTGAACTTAAACCCTCCTGCACACATGTTAACCTGCTGCTTACCTTTTTATTTACCATCATACTCCCTGTCATTTTCCCTTTCCCTTCCCCCCGAGTCACTAGTTTAAAGTCCTAGAGACCACCCTATTTATCCGTTTCGCTAGAACACTGGTTCCAGATCGGTTCAGGTGGAGACCGTCCCATCGGTACAGATCCCCCCGGTTCCAAAACTGATGCCAATGCCCCATGAAATGGAACCCCTCTTTCCCACTCCACTCCCTTAGCCACGTGTTTACTTCCCTAATATTCTTATCCCTAAGCCAATTTGCACGTGGTTCGGGCAGTAATCCGGAGATTATGACCCTCGAGGACCTGTTCCTTAATTTCGTTCCTCGTGCTTTATAATCCCCAAACAGGTCCTTCATCCTAGCCTTGCCTATGTTGTTAGTCCAAACGTGGACCACAACAACTGGATCCTCCCCCTCCCGCTCCAATATCCTTTCAAGTCGGTCAGAGATGTCCTGCACCCTGGCACCGGGCAGGCAACACACCATGCGGGACTCCCGATCCGGCTTGCAAAGGATACTATCTATCCCCCTAATTATAGAATCCCCTATAACTACCACTTGTCTTTTTGCTCCCCCCCTCTTGAATGGCCTTCTGCACCATGGTGCCATGGTCAGTTGGCTCATCCTCCCCGCAGCCCTTTTCCTCATCCACACAGGGAGCAAGTATCTCGTACCTGTTGGATAAGGTCAAAGGCTGAGGTTCCTCCACTCCTGAACTCAGGATCCCCCTACCTGCCTCACTTGCAATCACACCCTGTTGTCCCTGATCACTAACTGAATTTGAATTACTTAATCTACCAGGTGTGATTGCCTCCTGAAACAAAACGTCCAGGTAACTCTCCCCCTCCCAGATGTGCCGCAGTGTTTGAAGCTCAGATTCCAGATCATCAACTCTGAGCCGGAGTTCTTCCAGCAACCAACACTTGCTGCAGATGTGGTCACTGCTGTTCACAATGGGGTCAGCCAGCTCCCACATCATACAGCATCAGCACATCACCTGCCCAGCCATCTCTACTTAGTTAATTACTTTATTACTTTATATAAATTTATGAGTTAGATACTTTCTGATACTTCTCTGCTATGGTCTTTTTGAAATAACCAATTAATAGATAAATCAAAAAAAGAAAGTAAAAAAAAGAAAGTAAATTTTTAACCAATCACACAATACAGAAGAAATAAAAAAGCTTACCTTATCAACACACTAGAGTTCTTTTTTTTTGGTTAGAGGAGGAGGGCGGGTGGGAGACACTACACGTGTCGTGTCTCGGGTTCAGCCACTGCCCAAATATATAGGTTTTTACTTACCCAGCAGTCCCCGGCCCGCCGAAACAAAAGGTAATTCACGGGTTTTGGCGCGGTTTTTTTTTGCAACCTCCGGTCCTGCTGCTCCTCGGGCTGCTCTGGCTCCTCTCTCTCTCTCTCTCTCTCACGGGTTTTGGCGCACTTTCTGATTCTCAGTACCAACGCTCATCTCTTGGATGACAACACCAAGTAGCATGCGAGACACTTGTTTGCGAACAGACCTGGAGATTTCGGCAATTGTGATTACGAGGATACATTTCCTTTTCTGATTTGTGATTGTGATGTTGATCATCTACCTCATCAAGATGATTGCAAATGAACCACAACCAGATCTTCATCAATCTCAGCACCATTATTGGACACCTCCATATCTCAAAGATTATTAATGTACTTACAGGAACAACTGGCTCGAAGAAGTGACTTCAATTGTTTGACCTACCTGTTTGATGCTTATGAATAAGCTCTTTAGTTGACAAGGGGGAAAATATGTTGTGTTTGAGTGCTGTGATTGATTATTCTGTGCTGTGTTTTTTATGCTGTCAGTCAACCCTGAGGGGGCGTGATTCCAAAAGTAAAGCTAAGAGATGTGGGGAGCCATCTGAATAAAACCTACACACACAGAAATCGTGAGTCTAATTTCTTCATTCTTGGGATACAAAACATAACAGATACCATCCTTAAAAAAGATTCTATGGTACAGATTTCAGTAACAAATTATAGCACTTTGAATGTAATAAAACATCACAAAACACTTCACAGAAATTGTATAAAGCAAAATTTAACACCGAGCCACAAGACAATATGAGCAGATGATCAAAAGCTTGGTCAAAGAGGTAGGTTTTAAGGAGCATCTTAACGGAGGAAAGGGAGGTAGAGAGATGGAGAGGTTTAAGAAGGGAATTCCAGAGCTTAGGGCCTATGCAGCTGAAGGCACAGACACCAATAGTGGGGAAGTTAAAATCAGGGTTGCTCAAGAGGCCCAATTAGAGGAGGGCTGATATCTCAGAGGGTTGTGGGGCTGGAGGAGATTATAGAGGTAGTGAAGGATGAGGCCATGGAGGAATTTGAAAACAATGAGAATTTTAAAATTGTGGCATTGCTTATCCTGGAGCCAATGTAGGTCAGGAGTGATGGGTGAACGGGATCTGATGCGAGTAAGAATTCTAGCAGCAAAGTTTTGGATAGCCTCAAGTTTACGAGTGTAGAATGTGGGAGGCTGGCCAGGAGCGCATTGAAATAGTCAAGTCTAGAGGTAACAAATGGCATGGATGAAGGTTCAGCAGCAGATGAGCTGAGGCAGGGCAGGGTCAGGCGATGTTACGGAGGTGGAACTAGGCGGTCTTATTGATGGTGTGGATGTGTGATTGAAACTCATCATGGGGTCAAATATGACACCAAGGTTGCGAACTGTTTTGTTCAGCCTTAGCTGCTAGTGGAGGGATGAAGTCAGTAGCTAGGGAACGGAGTTTGGAGTGGGCACTAAAGACAATGACTTCAGTCTTCCCAATATTGAATGAGAGGAAATTTCTGTTCATCAGCACTGGACGTCGGATAAGCAGTCTGATAACTTAGCAACAGTGGAGGAGTTGAGAGTGATGATGGTGAGGTACAGCTTGATGTCGTCAACATACTTGTGAACACTAAGGCTGTGTTTTCAGATGATTTCACCAAGGGGCAGCATGTAGATGAGAAATAGAAGGGGACTAAGGATAGATCTTTTGGGAGACACCAGTGGTAATGGTGCAGCAGCAGGAAAAGAAGCCGTTGCAAATGATACTCTGGCTATGATTAGCTATTGGCAAGCATCAGTTCCTAGTATGCATGCCACAAAGTCTACTCTCATAATCTGAAAATCATTTTGTGTTGTGTCAGGCAACCCCACTCACCTCCCCACCCCCCTCCACCACAACCTGCCAAGACTGAGGCAAACATTATTTCGCCACATGAACATTAAAATTTAAAATTGCAAGCTCCTGACTGGAGGGACATTTGCATAGTACCAGACAGTGTTGAAACAAAGGAACCAGTCCCCGCCCCAATACACAGAAGAGACCCGGTCTAACCAGTCCATCACATGACCACCTGCTGGCCAATTAGGGGAGTTTTAAATTGGGAAAACAGAATTTGAACTCAGAACGCTGTGTGCTCCTGGAACTGAAGCAAGAATTACCTCCTCTCCTATCTGCCTGCTCCCATTTCCTTCCCACGGAACTGAATCTTGTGAAAACACGTGAACCTCAAAAATATAAAGGTTTCCTATGTGAACAAGGTTTAAACAGAATACTGGGCCCCAACGAAACACAAGAATTCCCTACAAAAGGATTATACCATGAGCTCGAAGCACCGTAACAGGATATTGCCTCAAACTGTTACACTTTATCTTTTCTTCTCTTTTCTATCCCTATCTGCATGTGTATATCACGCGTGAATGCTAGCATGGGCACGTCATATATCCATAGGCGTTAACAGTATGAGAGTTTAAGTTTAATTTTTAATAAATTTCACTTTTCTCCTTTAAACCAGAGAAAACTTGGTATCTTGGTTTCTTTGCCTTATAATTGGAAAGCTGTGAACAAGGATTCACAAAGGGGGAGCTCAAAACACAGTGTGTTTAAAATTAAACCGTTACAATAAGACCAGGTGAAGATAGTAACAGACCCCTTGAAAGAGCATGGCTAACCGACCCGAACCCAACGGGACCTGATGACGTGTCGGGTTTGGGTCGAGGAGGGCCGGGTTGGACGCACTCTGGTATCTGGCTCCAATCTTAATGTACTTTTGAAATAACCTTTCAAGTCCAGTTACAGTTTTTGTTGCTTATCTGCACAAGCTTAAAAAGTGAAAAATGGAAGCTAGGTTAACTGAACATTCCGGTGGCCGGGTCGGGATGGGTCGGGTGCGGGAAAAAAAATGAAAGGACTCGGGCCGGGTCGGGCTCAGGTCAGAGGTGGTTCTGTTGGGCTCGGGTCAGGTTTCATTTGCAGACCCAAGAAGGCTTTTATCCCTAGACACCTTTTGCACCTGGTCATAACAGAAATTTGGGGGCTAAAGTCTGGATTTTTACCAACAGACGAACGAGTGAAATTGGCAGTGGGAAGCCAAATTGTTCCCAATCGAAAAGAGCAAATCAATACAGGTTTTCTTGTGGTTGTGTGCGATTGAATTCTAACATGTCTGCAACTGAAGCGAGTAGCTCTCCAAGCCAGGGTGAAGTAACTTGGGATAAGTTAAAAGCACTGTCTATGGAGGAGTTGAGAAAAATGGCTGAGCAGTGTGGAATCACTGTACGTGGCAAGGCTAGGAAGTCTGAACTCCTAAGGCTAGTGGCCAACCATTTTTCCCTTGAATCTGAAGAAACGGAAGCAGTGTTAGAAGCAGACCCAGACAGGGTACTGCTAGCAAAGATACAATTGAAACAAATAAACTTGAATTAGAAGACAGGGAAAGAGAAAAAGAAAGGGAGAGACAGGGAAGAGAGATAGGCAAGAGATGGAGAAAAAGAAAGCTTTCCAGAAGGAACGTGAAGAAGCAGAAAGACAGGAGCAGTGTTAGAAGCAGACCCAGACAGGGTACTGCTAGCAAAGTTACAATTGGAACAAAGGAAACTTGAATTAAAGGAAAGAGAGAGAGAGGCAGGAGAGGGAGAAACAAAGAGCCTTCCAGAAGGAATGGGAAGAGAAAGAGAGGGCCTTCCAAAAGGAACGTGAAGAAAATGAAAGGCAGGAAAGAGAGAGAGAAATACAGGAGAAGGAAAGAGAGAGAGAAGAGAGAGAGAGAGAATATTCCGGAAAGAATCTGAAGAAAGCTGAAGCGCCTTGAGTTAACTAGGGGGTGACAAAGTAACCCTCGTGAAAGCTTGGCCAATATGGAGGAGATAATTCAGGGATGGGTACAAGATTGCTAAAGCTCGTTCAATTAATTCCAAAATTGAGGAAGATGTGGAAGCTTTTTATGTCTTTCGAGAAACTGATAAGGCAGCTAAAATGGCCAGCTGAGACCTGTTCTCTTTTACTGTAAAGCAAACTAACTGGAAAAGCCCACGAGGTTTATTCCCTGTTGCCAGATAAGAGTTCATCAAATTATGAACTGATTAAAAATGCTATCCTTGGGGCATATGAATTAGTATCCGAAGCCTATCGCCAGAAGTTTAGAACCCTCAAAAAGCAAGCCAATCAAACTTATCTGGAGTTGGAAAGAAGTAAGCAGCTGGCTTTTGACCAGTGGCTGAGGACTTTAAAAATACAGTCACCTATGAGACTCTCAGAGAAGTAATTCTGTTAGAAGAATTTAAAAACTCTCTCCCTTTCTCAATAAAAACCCATGCAGAGGAGCAACAGATTCAGGGAGCCTGGCAAGCGGCCATTCTGGCCGATGAGTTTGCTTGAATTTATAAGTCGGTTTCCCAGGGGAGAACCTTTCCTAATCACCCCCACAAATCCAAAAAGGACAAAGGGTGGGAAGGTGATATCTGCCTAGGCAGTCCTAGAAAAGAAAGGAAAGCAAGAGACACAAGGGGCCCTCCTCCAGCCAAAAAGGAAGGTGCTGTGAGCAAGAGTGAGAGCTGGAGACCTGTGTGCTTCCATTGTTATAAGGCAGGGCATTTAAAAGCTGACTGCTGGAAACTGAAGGGAAAACCGGTAGAGTTAATCAGGGCACACCCACTCAGTGCAGACAGGACCCTGAAGTAAAACACAGAACAAGCTATGGCTTGATGCTCAGTAAGAGTGCAACCCAGGAAGCTTACTATGGACAGTGCAGGAAAGGTTAATAGGATTCCTGAAGGTTATCAGGGCTTTGTATTTGATGGGAAAGTAACCCCATATCTCTCGAGGAGGGCAAGCAATCCCAGAGTGATTCTCGGGGACACAGGAGCGACTAGATCCCTTTTACTGGGAAAAGGCCTGACCTTTCCCCCAGAGAGTGCAGTGAACACCAGAATGGTGGAATGGTATTGGAGGGCAGTGTATACCTGTACCTGTACACCGGGTGCACCTGGAATGCGACCAAGTTTCGGGACCGGTGACTGTAGGGATTGCCCCTAGTTTGCCTGTGGACGGGGTTGACCTGCTCCTAGGTAATGATCTGGCGGGGATGAAGGTGATAGCCACCCCCCCACCCCACCCAGTAGTGAAAGAAAGACTGCAGGAGGTCAGAGAGACAGGGCCAAGGCGGGAAACGGTTCCCTGCAGAGTCCCTGAATGTGTAATGGATCAGGCCATGATCAAACCAGCTCCCCCAGAGGTGACTGCATTGGCACTGCAGGCAAATGACCATGAGGTCTTCCTGTCCAAGACTTTCTTTGGAAAGTTAGGAGACCCAAGGAATGAATTAAATGGATTTTCCCTGGGTGAGGCTCTGCGAGCTGACCCAGTATTGCGAGAGTTAGCACAGGCTGACCAGTCTGAAAGTGAAGCAGAGGGAGTCCCTGATTGCTACTATTTAAGGAGTGAGGTACTGATGAGGAAATGGAGTTCTCCTCACAGACCTGAGGGCAAGGAGTGGACAATAGTTCACCAGTTAGTGGTGTCACAGAGGTACCGGGCAAAAATATTAATAAGGGCCCACGAGACTACTGTGGCTGTACATGCTGTTGCACAAAAGACCAAAGCCTGCGTAAGACAGCGGTTTGACTGGCCAAAACTCCACAAAGAAGTGGTGAAGTACTGCAGGAGTTGCCACATGTGCCAGGTTGAGAGGAGACCCCAACCTACAGTGAAGACTGCACCCCTAAGTCCTGTACAGGTATTAGGAGGACCCTCCAGCAGAGGGCTGGTGAACTGTAAGGGACCCCTGCCAAGAACAAAAGGGACATGGCTGGCAAAAGTTTAGAAAGAGAAGGGGAAATAGTGATCAAGAGAGCAGGTTAAAGGAAGTCCAGGAAAAATCCCAGATGAAAACCCCTACTGTCTGGTCAATCAAACCCGAAAAATGTGAAAAGTTAGACCCCACATCCTCCTATGTGAATGCAGACTCTAGAAGCACCCCACCAGAGTTGCAAACAGCATTTACAGGAACCTGCAGAGACAAGGAGAGACCTCTAGGGGGCACAGAAACCGTGAGGGTGATGCCTCACCCAGTCGAAGTTCCACAGGAGTGTGCAGCCAAATCGGCACAAATACCTGCAGGTAGGACTGTCCCAGAGAACAAAGAACAGTACAGCACAGGAACAGGCAGTTCGGCCCTCCAAGCCTGCGCCGATCTTGATGCCTGCCTAAACTAAAACCTTGTGCACTTCCGGGGTCCGTATCCCTCTATTCCCATCCTATTCATGTATTTGTCAAGATGCCTCTTAAACGTCTCTATGGTACCTGCTTCCACCACCTCCCCCGGCAACAAGTTCCAGGCACTCACCACCCTCTGTGTAAAGAACTTGCCTCGCACATCCCCTCTAAACTTTGCCCCTCTTACCTTAAACCTATGTCCCCTAGTAACTGACTCTTCCACCCTGGGAAAAAGCTTCTGACTATCCACTCTGTCCATGCCGCTTATAACTTTGTAAACCTCTATCATGTCGCCCCTCCACCTCCATCGTTCCAGTGAAAACAATACGAGTTTATCCAACCTCTCCTCATAGCTAATGCCCTCCAGACCAGGCAACATCCTGGTAAACCTCTTCTGTACCCTCTCCAAAGCCTCCACGTCCTTCTGGTAGTGTGGCGACCAGAATTGCACGCATTATTCTAAGTGAGGCCTAACTAAAGTTCTGTACAGCTGCAGCATGACTTGCCAATTTTTATACTCTATGCCCCAACCGATGAAGGCAAGCATGCCGTATGCCTTCCTGACTACCTTATCCACCTGCGTTGCCACTTTCAGTGACCTGTGGACCTGTACGCCCAGATCTCTCTGCCTGTCAATACTCCTAAGGGTTCTGTCATTTACTGTATACTTCCCACCTGCATTAGACCTTCCAAAATGCATTACCTCACAATTGTCCGAATTAAACTCCATCCGCCCGAGTCTCCAACCGATCTATATCCTGCTGTATCCTCTGACAATCCTCATCACTGTCCGCAACTCCACCAACCTTTGTGTCATCCGCAAACTTACTAATCAGACCAGCTACATTTTCCTCCAAATCATTTATATATACTACAAACAGCAAAGGTCCCAGCACTGATCCCTGCGGAACACCACAAGTCACATCCCTCCATTCAGAAAAGCACCCTTCCACTGCTACCCTCTGTCTTCTATGACCGAGCCAGTTCTGTATCCATCTTGCCAGCTCCCCTCTGATCCCATGTGACTTCACCTTTTGTATCAGTCTGCCATGAGGGACCTTGTCAAAGGCTGTATCAGTCTGCCATGAGGGACCTTGTCAAAGGGGAGAGTAACAGAGACTCCCCCCACCCCCTTCACAGTCAGAGGAAAAGGGAACCACCCATCCCCTGAAACCAAAAGTCTTTGCATGAATCAGGGAGTTCAGGAAAGACCCACCCCCTACTAACTCTCCTGAGAAAAGAAAAAGGGAAACTAAAGCAGCCCTGGCACCCAGAACAGACCATTTTTAATGAGCTTTAAGATTGGTGAATGAATGAAAATGAATGAGAGAAATGCATAGTTTTTCTTTCTGTATCTTATATTTCTCTCAAACTCTGTAATGAAATGTTTTCCTCAAATCGCATTTCATTCCCCTGGGTGTGGAGGTGTTAGGCAAACCCCCCGCACCTGCCAAGACTGAGGCAAACATTATTTCGCCACATGAACATTAAAACTTAAAATTGCAAGCCCCTGACTGGAGGGAAATTTGCGTAGTACCAGACAGTGTTGAAACAAAGGAAACAGTCCCCGCCCCAATACACAGAAGAGACTTGGTCAAACCAGTCGGTCATGTGACCACCAGCTGGCCAACTAGGGGAGTTTTAAATTGGAAAAACAGAATTCGAAATCAGAACGCTGTGTGCTCCTGGAACTGAAGCAAATATTACCTCCTCTCCTGTCTGCCTGCTCCCATTTCCTGCCCACGGAACTGAATCTTGTGAAAACACGTGAACCTCAAAGAGAGAAAAGTTTCCTACTTGAATAAGGTTTAAGCAGAATACTGGGCCCCAACGAAATGCAAGAATTCCCTACAAAAAGGACATACTTTATTTTTCTGACCTGACAAATTTAGTATTGGCTTGAACAGTGGTGGATCTGTCCTTCAGTTGTTCCGTCTTTGCTCAGTTTGGCAGAAAGAAATTCATCTGTCATTTCTGAAATATCTTCCAGAATGAAACGAAACTTCATTTTCAACTTGTTGAAAGGTTTGAGATCTTAGGCCATAATGCATTTTAGGACATTTCTGCTTAAAGATTTAAGTCTGGAAATTACTGTTGTTGCATTTTTCAGAAGTTAACTAAGGTGACTGTGGATTTCTACTAATCACAAGAAAAGATACATAACAGGTGATTTTAATGTTTTCAATGTATGGGCTAAAAGGTTGTGTTTAATTTTCACATGATGCAGCCAGCCAGTGAGACAGAAAAGCTCTGAACTGCATTTGGGAGCCAGTTAAATAATAGTAGCTAGTGGGGTTGTTAACTGAACAAAATTGCTGGAGTTTTGCAGAGGGAGGAGAGGCAGAGGAGAGAGACAGTTTATGGGGCTGGTTATACCTCCAGAAACAGCAGCAGGCACGAGAGGAAGCAACAGAAACTAGGCAGGAGCAATCAGCCACCATCGTACATGATGTGGCCCTTGCACTGCACAACCCAAGACGGTCCACAATACCAAAATTCCAAGAAGCTGTCAGTAAAAGCTTGCCACCAGCCTGAACACTTATTTCTCACGAGTAATTTATGTTTTTGAATCACATACAAGGAGGAAATCCACAAGAACAGATGAGGAAATTCAGCCCGAGAGAGTAATTAAAATCCACCTTCGTTAATATAGGGCATAACATTAGGGACAGGGGCCCAAGTAGTAACATGGATATAAATCTGCAACTTCCCTGGACTCTTGGGAAGTTTGCAGATATTGCCCTCTTAAGTCGCTGTCGTTTGTCACTGAAAGCGATGAAGTAATTTCCACTGCTGAATGATGCATATGTGACCTCTTTGATATGTCGGTAGACAGAAAACTAACAAACACTGCAGATGTCCCTAGTACCAGACTGTAAGAAGATCAAAGCACAAAAATTGGGGAGAATGTTGGAATTTAAAGCTACTGAGTGTTATGCAGGTGTTACATGTTGTGTGGAGGTCTTCCTGAAGGAGATGGCAAAGCTCTATCACAGCCTCCCTGATAAACCTCAGCCTCTTGAGATATATTTCTTCGCGTCATTCCCAGACAGCTGTGTCCATTGAGAACATTAGAAACAGGAGCAGGAGTAAGCCAAAAGGCCCATCAAGCTTGCACTGTCAATCAGTATGTTCATGGCTGAACTTTTACATCAGCTCCACGTTCTGACCCTATTCCCATATCCTTGATTGCCTTAATACTGAAAAATCTATCAATCAATCCCTGACTTGAATATACTCACCGACTGGAATTCTCTATGCCAGAGTGCTGTGGATGCCCAAAGATTCACAAGTTGAGTGAAGAAATTCCTTCTCATCTCAGTCCTAGATAGCTGACCCCTTATCCTGAGATTATGACTCCGGGTTCTAGGCTCTCCACCAAGGGAAAACAGTCTCTCAGAAGCTACCTTGTCAAGCCCTCTAATAATTTCAATGATAATCTGAAGGTCTTCTCAGTGAGAGCAACTGAACATTCCCTTGTGCTACAACCAGGTGAGAAAGAGGTCTAGGGGTCCCTTTCCGCCTTCACCTGGCCTTACTGTAACAGGGTTTAATTTGAAACACACAGTGTTTTTAGCTCCCATTTGGTGAATCCTTGTTCACCACTTTCCAATTATAAGGCAAAGAAATTAGCACAAACAGGCTCAGAAGAAAAGTGAAATTTTATTAAACTTAAACTTTAATTCTGTTAACGCCTATGGATACACGACACACCCACGCTAGCATGCATACGCGATATGCACATGCAGATAGGAACAGAAAAGAGCAGAAGAAATAAAGTGGAGAAGTTTGAGGCAATATCTGAAGAGTTTTTGTTACAGGTCTTTGAGCTCACTGTAGAGTCCTTGCTTGTAGGTAGATCTTGCTTTTTGTTGGGGCCCAGTATTCTTCTTAAATCTTGTTCACTGTCAGAAACTTATCTCTCTTGGGGTTCATGTGTCTTCAGTGGGTTTTTGGAGTTCCGTGAGAAAGAGATGGGAGCAGACAGGCAGATAGGAGGTCTTCCTCAGTCCAGGAGCATTCAGCCTTCTCCCAGTTCAAACACTGTCTCTCCAATTTAAAAGTCTCAGTTCAAACTCTGCAACAGCCAGTTAGTCATGTGACTAACTGGTCTGACCATGTCTGTTTGTGAATTGTATTGGAAGCAGGGGATAGCTCCTTTGTTCCCAAACACTGTCTGCTCATATGCAAAAATGTCTTTCCAGCCAGGGGCTTGGCAACCCCTTGTCAGGTGGAGGCCTGCATGACACTTGCCAGTGTGTACATTCACCTCTCATTTTTCTAAACTCCAGTATATAGGCCATTCTACTCGATCTCTCCTCATGGGACAGCCCTCTCATCCAAACCCTCTCATCCAAGGAATCAATCGAGTGAACCTTTGTTGCACACCCTCAAAGGCAAGTCTATCCTTCCTTAGGTAAGGAGACCAAAATTGTACACGGTACTCAAGGTGTGGTTTCACCAAAGCCCGATATAATTGTAGCAAGACTTCCTTACTATTATACTCCAAACCCCTTCTAATAAAGGCTAATTTGCCTTCCGAATTGCTGCATGTTAACTTCCTGTGATTTGTGTACAATGACCCCCAAATCCCTCTGAATACTAACACTTACTAGTGTCTCACCTATTAAAACATATTCTACTTTTCCATTCTTGTTACCAAAGTGGATATTTTCACATTTCCCCACAGTATATTCCATCGTCCACCTTCTTGCCCAATCGCTTAACCAGTCTATATCCCTTTGTAGCCTCTTTGCGTCCTCCTTACAGCTTCCTTAGCTAGCTTTGTATCATCAGCTATCATGGATATATTACATTCAGTTCCCTCATCTATAATTGAAATAGATTGCAAATAGTTGAGGCCCAAGCATTGATCCTTGCAGCACTCCACTAGTTACACCCTGCCATCCTGAAAATGATCAATCTATTCCTACTCTCTGTTATCTGTCTGTTACGATGAAAGGTCACAGACCTGAAACGTTAACTCAATTTCTCTGTCCACAGATGCTGCCTGACCTGCTGAGTATTTACAGCACTTTCTGCTTTTATTTCAGATTTCCAGCATCTGCAGTATTTTGCTTTCATATTATTCTGTTTTCTGTCCCTTAACCAACCCTCAATCCATGCTCATATATTACCCCAATTCTATAAGCCATAATCTGGTGAACAACCTCTTGCATGGCACCTTATCGAATGCCTTCTGAAAATCCAAATGTACTACATCCACTGATTCCCCCTTATCTACCTTGCTAGTTACACCCTCAAAAATCTCGAATAGATTTGATGATCACTATTTCCCTTTCATAAAACCATGTTGACTCTGCCTAATTATATCGTGATTTTCCAAGTGCCCTGTTACCATGTCCTTAATAGATTCTAGCATTTTCTCTATGACGGATGTCAGACTCACTGGCCTAAAGTTCCCTGTTTTCTCTCAGTGCAGTAGATTCACTGTGATGCACAGCAGTAGAATCGGATGGCATGCCATGCAGGTCACCTGTCATTACAGGCAGCTCTTCCCTGCTTCTGTCTTAAAATTAACAGCAACACACCCTTTATTAAAGACTTGATGGGCTGCATATACCACACAGCCTGTGTGACAATGCCAGTTTAGTCTAGGGTCTAGCAATCTATTGTACACATTATGCGTTAGCATCATAATGTGTATTTACAAGCTTGAGTACTGCTGAAAATAGAGACATGTTGTCGAAGCTTTTCGTCTTGCACTTATCAGGACAATCACAAGAATAACCAATGTAAGGGAAAACAACAACTTATACTGCATGAGAAGAGAGTGCTAATTGGTTGGCAAAAGTGAACTCTGATTGGTAAAGGCATTGCCATGGGGAATGCACCAGCGACTAACATTTAACTGCCAAACTTTGTTTAAAATTTAAACCAGGCAGCTTGACTGTGATTGGTCAAGGCATTGCCCTGAGGAATGAATCAGCGAATGGCTGTCACTTATTTTGTTCAGCTGAAACAGGTGCAATGTTTGTACATATTCTTTCCGTCTGCAAAGAACAGGGCCCTGTGTATTAATATATGTAGCTTCCAGTATGCGCAAATGCGCCACACTGTGAGCCCTACTGACTACCTTAAATTGGTTGTCAGCATAATTCTTAGCACACTGTGGATTATTTAGCAAATGTTGTTTAATCGCGGAATAACATCTAATGTTGGACACTGTGTTTTGAGTTTTGCAAGCACAGGCTGGTTGGTTACGGCCCATACCTTGCCTCACAAATGAACTCTGTGATATATGAATTTCAATGCCAGTGTAATGCTGGGTATATAGGCGATACATCCCAAAGACTGGCGGATTGTATCAAACAACATGTCCCTTCTGCTGTTTGCAACAGGCAAGCTGCCTGGTTTAAATTTTAAACAAAGCTTGGCAGTTAACTGTCAGTCACCATAAACTGCTGCATTCGCCATGGTAATGCCTCAACCAATTAGAGTTCACTTGCCAACCAATCAGCACTCTCTTCTCGTGCAGTATAAGTTGTTGTTTTCCCTTACATTGGTTATTCTTGTGATTGTCCCAAATAGTGCAAGACGAAAAGCTTCGACAACATGTCTCTATTTTCAGCAATACTCAAGTTCTATATGACTAAATTACTATTTATTTACAAGCTATACTAGAAAAAATAAGGACAATGACTCTCAGGCATGTCCTCAGTGCTATAGCACTCAGACTCAACTTTCTTCACTCAACAATTTTGCACCTTTTGAAACCAACACACTGTGAACTCTGGAAATGACGCTGTTCATTAACATCTGAATAGTGCAAGCAATTTCTAGGCTTTGGTGATAATGTCTAAATGGAATTGTATTTTGTAATTTGTGGAGATAAAATAAATATTACGTACCTTAGCACAGACTCAACAAAAACCCTTAAAGCCTTTATGTGAATCCAGGCAATATATGCTTCGCTAAAATTAACTTTTAGCCAACGCAGCAAAGGACCCTGGAAATGAAAATAATATAAAATTAAGTAATAAATTTAAGTAGGCATATTTTATTTAAACTAAAGCATATTGGTGACAATTTCTTGATATCTTTGTGCCACATTTATCCAAGGAATTTTATTCACTCATATTTTGAATCATATCACATAGGAGTGAATATCGTGTCCTTAATGTTCCATGTGGATCAGTTCACCAGGCACAATGGATCAGAGAAAGGGTGGAGATTCATAATGCTGGGTGTCTGCCCTTTTAGTGCATGGCGTGTCTTTCTGGTGGATCGAGGAGAGGGGACAGGCAGTGGAAGCTCTCACTTCAAAAAGGAAAGGCCTACTAGATAGATTCATTCAACAGTTTTAAGATGATTTCTGCACTATTTTATTCTGTTGGAGCGTACGTTCCTGTAAGCATTTGTAACAATTGCACTATTATTGATACCAATGGGTTTACCTATAGGAATCCACCGCCCCCCCACCCCCCCCCGGCCATTTGATATGTTTGGAAGCAGAGAAGGACTTAATAGAGTGATAATAAACCGGTCAGGCTGCACAAGAGGTACATTATGGCCATCTGCTGGTGCTCACACACCTATATCTGCAGAAGTGAAAATACTTTACTGCCGGACAATTCCGGCTCCAGTTCTCAAGCCTGGTTGGAACAGATTTATGTGAAAACTTGATTAACCATTACACAGGTTAATCAGGCCTTCACACATACCTATTCCAACAATATGTCCTGCTTAATGCAATGTTGCATGAAAAAAGAATATCGGCATGATCTGCAGCCAACAAAGTCCATTGGTTTGCACTGCAAAAAATGTCACCAACCATAATTGCTGGTTTTGTCACATCTACTGAACAAAAACTGTGGGCGAACTGTCTTCAAAGGATCCAAGCCAGCAAAAAGCAAGATGCAAAATGATGCTATCTGCTGTAAGGTCACCTGCTACATGTGGTGTAGAAATAACAGCACCAGTCAACCACAGCCTTAAGCCTGCCTCTATCTCCTCTCAGGCATGCTGCACTGATATCTTAGAGCAGCACAGAGGGCAAGCTTCCTTGCAACCACCTCAAGCAGTTCTATTAGATGAGATTGGGTGCTGGACTGCCCCGTCACTTGCCTGCTAATCCAAGGCTGCACATTTGGTTTACTTTCACTTCATTTTTGTTTCTCACTTAAACCTCCTGCACCTTCCGCTTTGACAAAAGTTGCTAATGAATGGAAATGGTTTTTAAGGTGGGGAGGATTTTAACTTTCCCGAGCTGCCCAGAGCACTGGTGGGAAGGGCCGGGGGCTGGTAGAGTGCAGGGAACCCAAACATGCATGTGATGTCATCCACAGGTTCCCCACCCGGAAGCCAGCCTCATTGGTATAGGAGCAGTCTAGAGGAGGCCACAGGATCAGGTAGACCCACACCTTGGTTGGAGTTGGGGTGGGGAAGAAGAGGTCTGAAGCCTCGAGGAGATGGGAGGCCTGGGAGTTGTGGGGAGGCATTGGAGGCCTCAGGGGGAGAAGTTCATGGGGAGAACTGATAGGCCTCAGGGGAGGTCAGCAAGGGGGGAAAGAGATCGGAAAGGTGGGGGTAGGGTGTCTGATCATGGTGGGGAGAGGTTGGCCAGGTAGCCCGCTAAATCCAGCGTGAGTGGGAAGCAATCCTTCACCTCAGTTTAGGTTCCAAAGATCCAGGAAAGCTGGCCAGCCAGGCTTAAATTTCAAATGGTGGCTACAGTGAGGCGTGCATCCTCAGTATAATATTTAAAGTGACATCCCACCTCCTTGGAGCAGGTTGGTGACCCACCCCATTAAAACTGGAAATGGGCGAGTTAGGGTGGAATTCAGATTTTTAACAATTTAACCTCCTACCCAACACAAACCTGCTTGTTTTATGGGGTTAAAATTGCCCCCACTGAATGCTCTATCATTCCAGTTGTTTTTGTTGTCCCTATCCCTTGAATTTTACTGGCACACAATTTTCAACTCTTGCCACTAGTGTGCTCCCTGCACCCACCTAAGTCTGCTCTTGGATTTGTGAGTAATAATACAAATTAACTGACCCACAAAATGTGATTGCTATTAGCACCAGTTCATTACCACTTAGAACTGACTTACACCAGCTGACAAAGATCAGCCCTGTGGACTCTAAATTGGTGGCTTATTTGTAAAAGTTTATTTTTTAACCATCGCCACATTTCAACTGTCAAAGTTTCACCAAGCTGCAACTGATGGCAACCTTTCTGCCCTCAAACAAGACTCAACAGGGGTGAAATTGGTCACTGCCAATACCGCGATACAGGCTCAGTGAATCATTTCTTTCAGGATAGTTTCTCAGAACAGCACATTCTGAAGCCAACCAGACAGCAGGCTATACTAGACCTGGTATTATACAACAAGATAAGATTAATTGATGACCTCAGTGAAGGCGCCCCTAGGTAGCAGCAATCATAATCTGATTGAATTTTATGTTCAGTTTGAGGGAGAGAAGAGTGGGTCTACGATTAGTATTTTAAACTTAAACAAGGGCAATTATGAGGGCATGAAAGCAGAGCTAGCTAAAGTGAACTGGCAAATTAGGTTAAGGGATAGGTCAATAGAGATGCAGTGTCAGATATTTAAGAGGATATTTCAGAATACACAGAATAGATACATTCCAATGAGAAAGAAACATTCCAAGGGGAGGGCCCACCGTCCATGGGTAAAAAAAGTTAAAAATGGTATCAAACTTAAAGAAAAAGTTTATAATTGTGCACAGATGGGTGGCAGGTCAGTAGATTAGACAGAATATAAAAAACAGCAAAGAATGACTAAACGATTGAAAAATTACAGTAAAAGAGAAATCCAGCTAGAAATGTAAAAACAGATCGTAAGAGGTTCTACAGATATTTTAAAAAGAAAAGAATTAACAAAGTGAGCGTTGGTCCTATAGAAAGTGAGTCTGGGGAATTAATAAGGGAAAATAAGGAGATGGAAGATGAATTCAGCAGGTATTTTGCATTGGTCTTCACTATAGAGGATACAAGTAACATCCCAGAAATAGCTGTAAATCAGGAAATGGAAGGGAGGGAGGAACTCAGGAAAATTACAATCACCAGAAAAGTGGTACGGAGCAAATTGTTGGAGCTGCGGGCTGATAAGTCCCCGGGTCCTGATGGACTTCATCCTAGGGTCCTAAAAGAAGTGACTAGTGAGATAGTTGATGCGTTGGTTTTAATTTTCCAAAATATCCTAGATTTGGGGAATGTTCCATTAGATTGGAAAATAGCGAATATAACTCCTATATTCAAAAAAGGAGGGAGACAGAAAGCAGCAGACTACAGGCCAGTTAGCTTAATATCTATCTTAGGGAAAATGTTAGAAGCTATTATTGAAGATGTTATAGCAGGGCACTTAGAAAAAGTCAAGGTAATCAGGCAAAGTCAACAGGGTTTTGTGAAAGGGAAATCATGTTTAACCAATTTATTGGACTTCTTTGAAGAAGTAAAATGAGCTGTGGATAAAGGGGAATCAATGGATGTACTGTACTTAGATTTCCAGAATCCATTTGATAAAGGTACCACGTCAAAGGTTATTGCGGAAAATAAAAGCTCATGGTGTGCGAGTAATACATTGGCATGGATAGAAAATTGGCTAGCTAACAGGAAACAGAGGGTAGGCATAAATGGGTCATTTTCTAGTTGGCAAGAGATAACGTGGTGTGCCACAGGGATCAGTGCTGGGGCCTCAATGTTTTACAATTTATATAAATGAATTCGATGAAGGGACCGAAGGTATGGTTGCTAAATTTGCTGATGACACAAAGATAGGTAGGAAAGTAAGTTGTGAAGAGGACTTAAGGAGGCTACAAAGGGATACAGATAGGTGAAGTGAGTGGGCAAAGATCTGGCAAATGGAGTAAAATGTGGGAAAATGTGAAATTGTCCACTTTGATAGGAAGAATAAAAAAGAAGCATATTATCTAAATAGTGAGAGATTGCAGAGCTCTGAGATGCAGAGGGATCTGGGTGTCCTCGTGCATGAATCGCAAAAGGTTAGCATGCAGGTTCAGCAAGTAATTAGGAAAGCTAATAGAATGTTATCGTTTAACGCGAGGGAAATTGAATACACAAGTAGGGAAGTTATGCTTGAGCTATACAGGGCATTGGTGAGACCACATCTGGAGTACTGTGTACAGTACTGGTCTCCTTATTTAAGGAAGGTTGTAAATACGTTGGAGGCAGTACAGAGAAGGTTTACTGAACTAATAACTGGAATGGGTGGGTTGTCTTATGAGGAAAGGTTGGACAGGGTAGGCTTGTATCCGTTGGAATTTAGAAGAGTGAGGCAACTTGATTGAAACATATAAGATCCTGATGGGTCTTGACAGGGTGGATGTGGAAAGGATGTTTCCCCTTGTGGTATAAAATAGAATTAAGGGTCACTATTTAAAAATAAGAGGTCGCCCATTTAAGACAGAGATGAGGAGAAACTTTTTCTCTCAGAACGTCGTGAGTCTTTGGAACTCTCTTCCTCAAAAGGCAGTGGAAGTATATTCTTTGAATATTTTTAAGGCAGAGGTAGATAGATTCTTGATAAGCAAGGGGGTGAATGGTTATCGGGGTAGGCGGAAATGTGGAGTTGAGGTTACAATCAGATCAGCCATGATCTTATTGAATGCTAGAGCAGGCTCAAGGGGCCAAGTTTTCTTTCCCGTTGAAATCAATGGGAAGGCAAATGAGACATGGCGTAAAACAGGCTGCCAATTCACTATCAGCTTGATCTGTGCTACTGGCAGTGACCAATTTCACCCCAGCATGTAGCATATTTCTCACTCTCAGTGAACCTGCCTTGTGCATTGTTAGCATTGATTGTAACTGTAAATCCATTTCAAAGTGTTAGATTTCCTTATAATTGATAGGGCTTCCCTAATATTTTTGCATGAGAAAGACTGATTATGACAGCTGAAATTCCTCTGGAGAGTTTTTGGGCATTGATCTGAGGCAGAGAGGAACTGATGCATGTGATCTTGACATCATCCCAGACTCCTGGGGTCAAGTATATTAGCATATTTTGGCCAGATGCTCATGCCATTTTCAGCATAACTCGTGTGCTCATCTCACCGGACAGAGGAGGGTTATCACTGCGGCATATAGTTACAGTGCAAGTTGTGCCACTGCGCTAACTGAAGGTCAAAACACATTTACAAACCATCCAAATTTAAAGTTGCTGCTATCCCCATGGTGATCAATAGCCATGGAGAAGCCAGTCTTTGTAAATATCACTGCTCCCACTTACGTTAAGATCGGGATCTGGCAAGGAAGTACGTCTTCATGTCGGTGGATGGTGCAATGTGAAAAATCAGATGGAATTGGCAGGAATTCTGACAGATGTTATCCTTTCAGTCATGCCTCTTTCCATGACGTCTGCATGGAAGGAAGTAGATGCAAGAATTGCTCACTATTTCTAGTGGAATCTGGAAATCTAGCAGAAAAGGGGCAGTGGCTTGGCATAACTAGATGCTACCCCAAATTCTGCCCATGGCTGTCCAGGGAATAGAAAATTTAGCCTTCTGATGCTTATAAAAAATGAAGCACCAACTGATGAAAACTTATATAGCTGAAGTTACTCAATGGCTTATTGTTCAATTCACAAAGTCTTATATTCTTTTTGAACTTGAAATATTTTTAAATATTGTAAAAATCTTGAATGTGATTGTATTTGCAGCTTCTATTTCATACATTTCAAGTTCGACCTTCAATGCCTGATGGAAGTCAATACTCTTAACACCTTGATAGACATGTATTTGCAGGAGCAATCAATGCCAGCAACATTAGGAGGGTCAAAATAACATCTTTTCTGACATCAAAGCATGCCACTTCTGGCCTAACCAAAGAGCAGCAGCACTAAGACTTTAACAATTCGCTGAATTATCTGATCACATAATTGTAGGAATGTGACATGAAAATGAGTGGGTATGGAAACGAAAAGGTGAAACAAAGTGCACACTGAGCAAAATGAAGGAAAAACGCAATGATTTTTCTTGCCTCGTCCAATCAACATTGTGGCCATAATCCAATGATGCAAGGTTGGATAAAGACAAAAAGGACTTTGTGTTCAAGATAAATTATAATTGGAGACTTAAAAAAGTAATGGGACAATGGTCTAGTTATTTGGATGTAATGTTTATCAGTCACAGTTAAACCATTTTTTTGATATTTGGTGTTGCAATGGGTTTGTGCACTGTACTTTCACCTCTAGCACCCTAATTTGCATTCAGCTCACAGCAATATGTTGAAAGTTTCCTCTGTCTGATACATACAATGGTCCAGACAGCACAAAGTTGTTCAGAACTTGTTACTGACCACTGGTTCTCTTGTGGTGTTGCTCATCAGAGGATATGTTATTTTGTGAAGAAATTAGCATCATATACTATTCTGTTGGTAAATCAGCAAGGTCTAATTACTACAAATAAGTGAGATCAATTACAGGCAAGTTCCCCTTAAGCATATCCAGAGGTCAATTAGAAAGCCTTTGGCAAGTGGTTATAATTCCAAATTCCTCTCCAAAGTTAGAAAAACAGCATAAAACATGAGAGTGTCTTCCTCTATTTTTGAAGATTGTTTTGCATTTATAACAAAATGTAATGTCTGAAGCAGCTTGGACTAGTAGATTTCCATGGTATTCCTAATGTAAGTCAAAGAATATGTTGTTTTATAATAGGGTGTTATGTCCTATATTATCAGTGCCACTGGTTTATTGTTACTGAATAGATGAATTTTTTTACTTTATTACATATATTCTTGGATTTTTGACCTGTTGTTTGGACATCAAATTATGTGATTCTATACATTTTCTGTGAAAACAGTAGTCAGCAGTCTTCTGTAATTATATGTTGGTTGCAGGTTGGTACCAGATGTTTAGCATCATTGCAGAAGTGGGGAGCATTGCCGTTTAGGAGAACTGGAGAGTACATTATGTCATGAGATCTAGCAACACAGAGATTGGGGAGATTCCTGCTTTTTTGGTAAGGGTGGGATGGTACAGTTTGACTGAAGTGGGATAGTGGTGCTGGAGCTTGCAATGTAACTCTAATGGAGATTTATCAGGACTGGAGAGATCTGAGAATTGTGAGTATAGTCTTTGGGAATTTGCAGGGGGTGTGTGGATGAGGTTGTGGATTTGGCAGAACTGAGAGGATGGGTCATATGGCCTATCAACATTGGGTGGAAGAGGCCTGAAGTTCTCTGGGTTTGGGTTGAGTGATGCCATTTGATAGGGTCTTAGAGTCTGGAAGCATCTGACAGGATCCAGCATTGGTAAGAGTTCCACAATTTGCAATGCGTTAAGGGTCTCATGGTCTGCAAGCATTGAGATAAAAGGGTCATCAGGTATGGGAGTAGTGGGGAGGATATTTCCAAAGTATGGAAGCATTGGGGAGTTGGAGCACTGCAGGGCAGTTGGTTTGTGGGAGCTTTGTGAATGATATCTTAGTATCTGGTAGTGGTGGGAGGGGACTCTCAGGCTCCGAACACAAGAATTAGGAGCAGAAGTAGACCATTTGTCCCCGCAAGCCTGCTCTGCCATTTGATAAGGTCATGGCTAATCTGAGCATGGCCTCAAGTCCACTTTCCTGTCTGCCCCCATAACCCTCGACTCCCTTGCCAATCAAAAATCTATCTAACTCAGCCTTGAATATATTCAAATACCCAGCCTCCACTGCTCTCTGGGGAAAAGATTTCCACAGACTAACAACCCTCAGAGAAAAAATCTCTCCTCATCTCAGTCCTAAATTGGAGTATCCTAATTTTTAAACTGATTCCCCTAGTTCTAGACTTCCCACAAGGGGAAACATCCTCTCAGCACCAACCCTGTCTAGTCCCCTCAGGATCTTGTATGCTTCAATAAGATCACTTCTCATTCTTCAGAACTCCAATGGCTATAGGCTCAACCTTTCCTCATAAGATAACTGCTTCATCCTGGCATCAGTCAACTGAACCTTCTCTGAACTGCTTCTAGTGCAATTATATCCTTTCGTAGGTTGTTACAACCAGATGAAAAAGATGTCTAGGGTTCTCTCTCAGTCTTCACCTAGACTTACCATAACAGGGTTTTATTTTTAACCACACTGTGTTTTTAGCTCTCCCTTGGTGAATCCTTGTTCACCGCTTTCCAATTATAAGGAAAAGAAACCAGCACGAACAAGCTTTCTTAGGTTTCAAGAAGAAAACTTGAAACTTATTAAACTTAAACTCTAATTCAGTTAACGCCTATGAACATACGGCGTGCCCCTGCTAGCATGCATATGCAATACACAAATGCAAGAGACAGAAAAGAGCAGTCCAAAAATAAAGTGGAAAGGTTTGAAACAATATCTGAAGAATTGTTGTTATGGTTCTTCAAGCTCACTGTAGAGTCCTTGATTGTAGGTAGATCTTACTTTTCGTTGGGGCCTAGTATTCTTCTTAAACCTCGTTCACTGTAGGAGACTTTTCTCTCAATGGATTCAGAGGCTTGTGAGAAAGCAATGGGAGTAGACAGGAGAGAGACCTTCTCAGTCCAGGAGCAAACAGCTTTCTGCCCAAACTGTTTGTACAAATTCAAAAAACTCAGGTTGCCCAGCAGGTTAGTCATGTGACTAGCTGGTTTGACCATGTTCGTTTGTGTATTCGGCCATCTTAGCAGTCAACTTGGGATGCGAGCTCCCCCACCTTCAATGTCTGGTGATCAAAAGTCCATTGTGGGTTGAATGTCAGCTTTATCCTTCCAAACACCGTCTGTTAATATGCAAGTGTCTTTTCCAGCCACGGCTGATCCATTCAACAAGTCCTCCCCTCACTCCAGTAACTGTTTAAAATCAATGCTCATGACAAAATTAATGTGTCTCATTCTTGGCAGGTGGGGGCATAGCATGACACCTCCAAAACCAGCGGAATGAAATGTGACTTGAGAAAAGGCTCATTTCATTAAAAGGGTCAGGAAAAATGTAAGATACAGAAAAAACATGCATTTCTCTCATTCATTCCCATTCATTCATAAATCCTAAAACTTATTACAGCCTGTCTTCTCTTGGTGCCAGTGGTGCTTTAATTGCCCCCTTTTTGGCATCCCAATAAATAGGTGATTCTTTTTGGGGGGGGGGGAGGTTTCTCTTCCATTTCCAATTTCCATGGCTGCCTAGGGTCTTTGTTCCTTCTGAGGTAATTGTTTTTTGAAAGGATCAGTAGTGGGAGGGTCTATCCTGAACTCTCTTTCAGTGCTTTGCTAAGTCATACAAAGGCTTTTGACTTCAGGGAATGGGTGGTTTGCTTTTTTTCCTGATTATGGGGGAGGATTCTTTGCTAATCTCCCCTTTGTCTCAGAGGACACTCCTGCCTGCAGGTATTTGTGCAGACTCTACTGCACTCCCCTCTGGCACTTCAACTAGGTGAGGCATCACCCTCGTGGTTTCTCTGTCCACTAAAGATCTTTCTTTGGCTCTGCAGGTTCCTGTAAATGCTGTTAGCAATTCTGATGGGGTGTTTCTAGTGTCTGCATTTACATAGGAGGATGTGGGGTCTAACTTTTCACATTTTTAGGGGTTGGCTGACAGGACAATAGGGGTTTTCATCCGGGATTCCTCCCAGATTCCCTTTAACCTGCCCTCTTGGTCACTTTTTCCCCTTCCCTGTCTAACCTTTTGCCAGACTTGTGCCTACCTGTCCCCTTTTGTTCTCGGCAGGAGTCCCTTACAGTTCACTAGCCCTTACGGCTACAGGTTTCACTGTAAGTTGGGGTTTCCCCTCAACCTGGCACATGTGGCAACTCCTGCAGTACTCCACCACATCTTTGTGAAGTTTTGGTCAGTCAAACTGCTGTCTTACACGGGCTTTGGTCTTTTGTATACGTGCATGTACAGCCACTGTAGCCTCGTGCGCCCTTCTTAATATTTCTCTCCATACCTCTGTGGCACCACTAACTGGTAAACTACTGTCCACTCCTTGCTCTCAGGTCTATGAGGAGAACGCCATTTCCTCATCAGTACGTCATTCTTTAAATAGTAGCAATCAGGGACTCCCTCTGCTTCGCTTTCAGACTGGGCAGCCTGTGCTAACTCTTACAATACTGGGTCAGCTCGCTGAGCCTCAGCTAGGAAAAATCCATTTAATTCATTCCCTGGGTTTCCTAACTTTCCAAAGAAAGTCTCGGACAGGCAGACCTCATGGTCATCTGCCTGCAGTGCCAATGCAGTCTCCTCTGGGGGAGCTGGTTTGGTCATGGGCTGATCCACTATACATTCAGGGACTCTAGCAGGGGTGCATCTCCCACCACTGCCCTGTCTCTCTGACCTCCTGCAGTCTTTCTTTCACTACTGGGGGGGCTACCACCTTCATCCCAGTCAGATCATTACCTAGGAGCAGGTCAACCCCGTCCACAGGAAAACTAGGGACGATTCCTACGGTCACTGATCCCGAAGCTAGGTCGCACTCCAGTGTACAGGTACAGGCATACACTGGCCCCCAATAACATTTACCACCATTGTGGTGTTCACTGTACTCTCTGGGGGAAAGGTCAGGTCTTTTCCCAGTAAAAGGGATCTAGTGGTCCCTGTGTCCCAGAGAATCACTGTCAGCTTGCTTGCCCCACTCGACGGGTTTGGGGTTACTTTCCCTTCAGACACAAAACCTTGATAGCCTTCAGGAATCCTATTAAATTTTCCTGCACTTGCAGCTGTAAGCTTCCTGGGTTTCACTCTACTGCAGTTAAAGCCACAGCTTGTTCTGCTGTGCTTTCCATCAGGTTCTCTTCTTCACTGAGCGGGTGTGCCCTGATTAACTCTACAGGTTTTCCCTTTAGTTTCCAGCAATCAGCTTTTAAATGCCCTGTTTCATTACAACAGAAGCACACAGGTCTCCAGGACTCGCTCTTGCTCACAACACCTTCCTTTTTGGATGGAGGAGGGCCCCCTGTGTCTCCTGCTTTCCTTTCTGTCCCAGGACTGCTTAGGCTTCTATCACCTTCCCACCTTTGTCCTTTTCGAATTTGTGGGGGTGACTAGGAAAGGTTATCCCCTGGGAAACTGACTTATAAATTAAAGCAAACTCATCGGCCAGAACGGCCGCTTGCCGGGCTCCCTGAACCCGCTGCTCCTCTACATGTGTGTTTATGGAGAGTGGAAGAGAGTTTTTAAATTCCTCTAACAGAATTACTTCTCTGAGATTCTCATAGCTGAGCTGTACTTTAAGAGCCCTCAGCCATTGGTCAAACGCCAGCTGCTTACTTCTTTCCAACTCCAGATAAGTTTGTTTAGCTTGCTTCTTGAGGGTTCTAAACTTTTGGTGATAGGCTTCGGGCACCAATTCATATGCCCAGAGGATAGCATTTTTGGTCAGTTCATAATCTGACGAACTTTCATCTGGCAACAGGGAATAAATCTCATGGGCTTTTCCAGTTAGCTTGCTTTGTAGTAAAAGACGCCAGGTCTCAGCTGGCCATTTTAGCTGCCTTGCCAGTTTCTCAAAGGACACAAAAAAATCCTTCTACATCTTCCTCATTGAATTTTGGAATTAATTGAGCGTGTTTTAACAATTCTGTACCCAGCCCTGAATTATGCTCCTCCATATTGGCCATGCTTTCACTGGGATTACTGTGTCATCCTCTAGTTAACTCAATCCGCTTCAACTCACTTTCTTCGCATTCTTTCCAGAATATTCTTTCTCTCTCTCCTGTCTTTCATTTTCTTCACGTTCCTTCTGGAAGGCTCTTTCTTTCTCCCTCTCCTGTCTCTCTCTTTCTCTTTCTCTCTTTCCCTGTCTTCTAATTCAAGTTTCCTTTGTTCAAGTTGTATTTTTGCTAGAAGTACCCTGTCTGGGTCCGTTTCTAACCCTGCTTCTTCAGATTCAAGGGAAAAATGGTTGGCCACTAGCCTTATGAGTTCAGACTTCCTAGCCTTGCCACATACAGTGATCCCACACTGCTCAGCCATTTTTCTCAGCTCCTCCATAGACACTGCTTTTAACTTATCCCAAGTTACTTCACCCTGGCTTGGGGAGATACTAGCTACAGTTGCAGACATGTTAGTATTCAAGCACACACAACCCCAAGAAAACCAGTATTTAAATCTTGCTTTTTTTGATTGGGAACAATTTGGCTTCCCAGTTCCAATTTCTCTTGTTTGTCTGTGGGTCAATTCCGGAAGCTAGCACTCAAATTTCTGTTACGACCAGGTGAGAAAGAGCTCTAGGGTTCCCTTTCAGCCTTCACCTGGTCTTATTGTAACAGGGTTATATTTTTAAACACACTGTGGTTTTAGCTCCCCCTTGGTGAATCCTTATTCACCGCTTTCCAATTATAAGGCAAATAAACCAGCACAAACAGACATTCTTAGGTTTAAAGAAGAAAACTTGAAATTTATTAAACTTAAACCCTAATTCAGTTAATGTCTACAGATACATGACGCGCCCACTCTAGCATGCATACGCGATATACAAATGCAAGAGACAGAAAAGAGCAGTCCAAAAATAAAGTGGAAAGGTTTGAGGCAATATCTGTAGAGTTGTTGTTATGGTTCTTCAAGCTCACTGTAGAGTCCTTGATTGTAGGTAGATCTTGCTTTTCATTAAAGCCTAGTATTCTTCTTAAACCTTGTTTGCTGTAGGAGACTTTTCTCTCTTGGGGTTCATGTGTCTTCAATGGATTCAGAGGCTTGTGAGAAAGAGATGGGAGTAGACAGGAGAGAGATCTTTTCAGTCCAGGAGCAAACAGCTTTCCGGTCAAACTGTTTGTACAAATTCAAAAAACTCAGGTTTCCCAGCAGGTTAGTATGTGACTAGCTGGTTTGACCATGTTCGTTTGTGTATTTGGCCATCTTAGCAGTCAACCTGCAATGCGAGCTCCCCCGCCTTCAATGTCTGGTGATCAAAAGTCCATTGTGGGTTGAATGTCAGGGAATGGCTGCTTTGTCCTTCCAAACACTGTCTGTTAATATGCAAGTGTCTTTTCCAGCCACGGCTGATCTGTTCAACAAGTCCTCGCCTCACTCCAGTAACAGTTTAAAATCAATGCTCATGACAAAATTAATGTGCCTCATTCTTGGCAGGTGGGGGCCCAGCATGACAAAGTAAAGAGACCAAAACTATACACAGTACTCCAGATGTGGACTAACAAAGGTCCTGTACAGCTGGAGCAACATTTCCCTACTTTTATACTCTAAATCTCTTTGCAATAAACACCAACATTCCATTTGCCTTCGTAATCACTTGCTATACGTGCACACTAACTGTTTGTGATTCATGTACCAAGACACCCAGATCCCTCTGTACTGTAGAGTTCTGCAGTCTTTCTCCATTAAAATAGTATTTTGTTTTTCTATTCTTCCTGCCAAAGTGAACAGGTTTCCATTTTCCCACATTATACTCGATTTGCCAAATTTTTGCCCACTCATTTAACCTATCTATATCCCTTTGTAGAATATTTATCTCCTCTTGACAGCTTGCTTTCCTACCTATCTTTGTGTCATCAGCAAATTTGGCTACCATACATTTGGTCCCTTCATCCAAGTCATTGATATAGATTGTAAATAGTTGAGGCGCTAGCACTGATCCCTGTGACACTCCACTAGTAACTGTTTGCAAACCTG
This sequence comes from Heterodontus francisci, assembly GCF_036365525.1. NCBI lineage: Eukaryota > Metazoa > Chordata > Chondrichthyes > Heterodontiformes > Heterodontidae > Heterodontus > Heterodontus francisci. The sequence continues at coordinate 60,385,527 of NC_090373.1, read as the reverse complement.
AAAATGAACCAGTTATCCCTACGCTGAGTTTTCTGTTAGATAACCAATCCTCTCTCCATGCTAATATGTTACCCCTACACCATGAGCTCTTATTTTGTGTAGTAACCTTTGATGTCGCACCTTATTGAATGTCTTTCTGGAAATATAAGTACACCACATCTACAGGTTCCCACTTATCCATCTTACTTGTTATGTCTTCAAAGAACTCTAATAAATTAGTCAAACACGATTTCCGTTTCACAAAATTATGTTGGCTCTGCCTGATTGCAATAGGATTTTCTAAATGTCCTGCTACTACCTCCTTAATAATGGATTTTGGCATTTTCCCTATGACAGATGTTAGGATCACTGCCTACAGTTTCCTACTTTTTGTTTCCTTCCTTTCTTGAATAGAGATGTTACATTTGTGATTTTCCAATCTGCTTGGACCTTTCCAGAATCTAGGAAATTTTGGAAGATCACAATCAATGCAACTATTATTTCTGCAGCCAGTTCTTTTAAGACCCTAGGATGGAAGCTATCAAGTCCACGGGACTTGTCAGCTTTTAGTTCTAATAGTTTTCCCAGTACCTTTTCCTGAGCGATTGTGATTGTTTTAAGTTTCTCCCTCCCTTTTACCTCTTGATTTTCAAGTATTCTCGAGACTGTTTTGTGACTTAGACAGTGAAGACAGATACAAAATACTTGTTCAAAGTCTCTGCATTTCCTTGTTTCCCATTAACTCCCCAGTCTCACTCGCTAAGGGACCAAAGCTGACTTTAGTTACTGTTTTCCTTTTTAAATACTTCTAGAAACTCTTAATATCTGTTTTTATATTTCTAGCTAGCTTTCTCTCATACTCTAATTTCTTCCTCCTTTTTTTAAATCATTCTTTGCTGGTTTCTAAAATCTGTCCAATCTTCTGACCTGCCACTAATCTTCTCAGTATTGTACACCTTTTCTTTCAATTTGATACTATCCATGACTTCCTTAGTTAGCCACAGATGTTGCATCCTTCTCATAGAGGGTTTCTTTCTCAATGGAACATATCTTTGCTGAGAGTTATGAAATATATCTTTAAATGTCTGCCATTGCTTCTGTATTGTCCTTTTTAATCCATTTTCCCAGTTCACTTTGGCCAACTCTATCCTCATACCCTTGTATTTAAGTTTCATACACTAGTCTTAGACCCACACTTCTCATCTGTAATGTTGTAGTGTTTTGAAATTGCATTGTGCATTGTGTACTCAAGAGCTTGCTGTAGAACACACACGCTAGCAAAGGGAAAGTGAAACTAAAACAGAATAAAGAAGCCTTATGTTCAACAGCTTGCTGCAGTCTTTGTCTCACATATCTTATACTAACCTCAGCTAAACCTCACTTCTGTCCCAAGAGACATCACAATGGTAACGTGGAAAATAGAAAGCATGGTGAAAAACCGGAAACATTGCTTTCACGTATCAAATTTTTGGAAGGTTCTTGTCTACTTTTACAGATACCATTTTAAGTGAAGACTGCGTTAGAATGACACCCCGGAAGGTTGTACAGTGTATACTCACACACTGATCTCTCCAAAATGACAATCCCATCAAAATAAAATCTCAGATCATTGCAGAGAAGTTTTCTCTAAAAGGAACGCAATCCCGGATCCATTATGACTGCATTGCAGATCAACATGGCATTGTCTATGCTCAACCTAACACCTTTTGAAGTGTATTCAGAGTAAAGGCCTGCTACCCGACCCGAACCCAACAGGACCCGATGGCATGTGTCGGGTTCGGGTCAGGTCAGGTCACTCTTCCAGGTCCAGCTTTCGGGCTCAGGTCGGGTCGGGCCGGGTATGGGTCGGACACGCACGGTAAGTATTATATTTTGCTCTGCTGGGAAGTTGAGTTTAGTAAGTGTCAAAAGTTGAAAAGCCTACTTGAGCTGGGAGTCCGGGACGTCAAGGAGGGAAACTGAGTCTGCGCAGTGAGCGAGTGAGCGTCTCTATGACATCATCACACTCATTCTGCAGCTTCCTGCAGATTCAGAATCGGAAGGAAGGTAAAGTGACAAAACTATTGACTCAGCCACAGACATGGGGGCAACTAATCTGTATATAAAGTGTATAGCCAATCGAATGCCACCAAACACTGATTTAATACACATTTCTCCCTATTAAGTAGCTAAGCATCAATGGAGAGCAGCACAACTGTAATTAGCTAGCTAGCAAGCAAAATCGTATGCAATGCAAATGAGAATTACTTTTGTTGATAGAATAGAGCTAGTTACACCATGTCACTGGGTGGTAGATGGACCTTATCGGATGAACTCTGGGATTCACATTGTGTCAGGAGTGCAAATGCATCCAATAAACCATGAAACTCAAGGAGAGGATTGTTATTGTGGTTATTGAGGCAAGGCAGTAGAAAAAGTAGCAATAGGAAGACGGACCATTTCTCACACTGCTATTGCCACAAGATAATTTAACCTGTGATGGTCAATGTTTGTGCAACTTCTCCACCTGCTTGCAATATGTGTCTGAAGACAGGGCAGCCAACAAAAGGGCAATGATCTCCAAATCAGGAGAATTTTATAGGATGGAGCAGATAGTACTTCAGAAGAGTCATGTAAAACAGAAAAACAGTGTGGGACAGAAGGGACAGAGAGATTAATGGTAGGTAGCCAAGACTAGTTTATTCATCTTGACAGGTTGTTAAAGTAGGTACTGGATTCTAAAATATAGAAACAACAGAATCTCTCAAGGACAAAATGTCATTTACTCACCAAAACTAGTGCCAAAATTAGATAAACAATTACAAATATATAGCGTCCTTCAGTTCCTCCAATAAAGCAATTCTCATAAATTCACTTATGTCTATATCTCAGTCTATCACTGTCGATTCTGATTCAGCTCTGACAAGATAATCATTAACAAAAAGCTTTTCTGCAAAAAGTTGAGCAGTTGTTACTGCATGCATTATTCAGTTACAAAATGTTTAGTCACTATCTGTAAGATTGTACTCCAGACTAACCAATTTATATCTAAGCTCATCTTTGCACATCCTATGCACACACATCTACCTGGGCTACCCTGTAAATGTTAATGATCAACATGTATGCACATGTGATCGAGAATGGAAGGATCGAATGAAAGTAAATACAGATTCAAACATGAAATTTACAGCTGCGCTACTTAAGCCAGGAGATAAAGTACTTGTAAAATGTGACGGTCATATTGGATAGCAAACAACCCCTTATGACATCCAACCATTGTTGTGACCAACACGAAATGATCAATAATCGCTGCTAAGTGCGGTTCACAAATCATCACGAGTAATGTAGCATTCTTCAAAGCACTGAAAACACCACCTGCAAGCATTGAATGCGGTTCTGACATTGACATCTCCGATGAAGAACATAAGTCAAATGAGACTGCACTTGATGTCAGACGTGAGAGAAAATGCCCACTATTTTCAAGTGACCACGTTACGAAGTGAACTATTATGTTTAAGTTTCTTGTTTACAGTTTTGGAAACAAACCATTGAAACATGCTATATCTCTCAATTATTAAGAAGGGAGGGATGTAGTGTTGAAGTGTTTTGAAATTGCTATTGTATTGTGCACTCTAGAGGCTTCTGTAGAACACACACGCTAGCAAAGGGAAAGTGAAGTTCAACAGCCTGCTGCAGTCTCTGTCATACTAAACTTGGCTAAACCTTACTCCAGTCCCATGAGATATCACATCACCCTCAAACTGAATGTGAAATTCTATCATGTTATAATCACTGTTGCCTAGAGGCTCCTTTACTATGAGGTCATTAATTAATCCTCTCTCATTTCACATTATCAGGTTTAAAATAGCCTGTTTCCTGATTGGCACTAGAACGTACTGCTCTAAGAAATTGTCCCGAATACACTCTATGAACTCATCCTCCAGGCTGATATGATTCGTCGAATCTATATGAAGTCTAAAATCACCCATGATTATTGAAGCACTGTGGAATAGGCTCTTAAGTCTAAGAGCACTGGGAGGGATTGACTTGTGGACTGAGAACAATGAGAGTGGTTTTCACAGGTTAAGGGTATAGGGAGGTAATCTTGAGAGTTGGATGATCAGCCATGATCATAATGAATGGCGGAGCAGGCTCGAAGGGCTGAATGGCCTACTCTTGCTTCTATTTTCTATGTTTCCATGTTTCTATGCAGGAGATTGAGAGTGCAGTGCCTCAAAATCCACAAGGTCTTGGAGAAGGAGCTTGGACCGTTGCAGGGACATAGTCCGGTATTGTTAAGGGGCAGAACCAGAATCCATTGGCAATGAGGGGGAAGGAACCCAAGGGAATAAGCTGATCTGGCCTGATTCTTTTTGGGCATCAGCAAAAGTATATTTTCAGGAATTAAAAAAAACCTTTTTATTTCTATGTCTGGTGGACAATTGGTGAGATGTTTGACTGCTGATTCTTCTTTGGTGAATGAATTTATATATTTTGGTGGTCTGAAGGGCAAATGGCTCTGAAACTCTGCAAGGGTTCTTCCAAACTCCTGCCATAGCTTCAGTGGGAGATCACCAGAACCTTCAGAAAAATGGTGTAGATGACTGGAAACAGCACTTTATTGCAGGAGATCGGGAATACTCCAGTAGAATTTCCTGATGATGTTTCCAAGTCCCATGTTGTCCAATAGAAATATGTTTGATCCATGGGACAACTATATTCATTGGTAATTTGCCTATGTGTATACATGATACTTGTCTAGCACATGCCTCTGCATTTCTTTGCCTTATATTGTAAATATCCAAATTGTGGGCCTTAATAATATTCAAAAATTCATGGAAGAAAAGTTATTTGAGCAATGAAATTTATTCCTTTCACAAGCCAATTAAAATATACTCTATCAGAGTTTAAAGTTGACTGCTAAAGAAATGGAAACATTTATCCATATTGCACATAATAAAATTAACATGAATGTGAAGCACTTTTAGAATCCAAATTGATCCTAATTTCTGCTGAGACCTGTTTGAGCTTGACACCACCTCTGTGTAATCTATACTAATCTGCCTTGTTGGATATAGTAGATGCAGTTTATGCACAGGATCATGAGGATCCTATTGCTTTTGTTTAGAATTTGGTGAAATTATTTTTAAAGTAGCACATGATGTTTCATGAATTGTAACATACCATTGCATCAATTGTTTTCTATAGCTGGTGACAATATGTAGTATTGTAATTCATAATATTTTGCTAAACCCATTAAAAGCATATTATAAAATAAAGTGAAATTAGTTGCCCATCTATTTTCAAGTTACAAAAATCTGATAGGATTACAGTACTCACATACTGTTGTTTCTTGTCTGCACTTAGTCGTGTCATTTCCTCCTTCTCGGCATGCAATTTCTCTTCACTGTAGCTAAATTCACGTACTATAAATCTAGCACAGAATATTTTTTTTTAAACTCTGCTGCTATTTGTATTTGAATTCATTTAAGAATTTAATTGCAAAAGGAACTGGGGATAGATTTTCATCACCACCTGGGCAGTAAGCTGGCAGAGCAGGTTATCTACCCAATTGTCATTCCACTGAAATCACTGGAATCAAAATCAAGCAGATTATATAAAGCAGTGGTTCTCAAACTAGGGTCCATACAGACTTTCCAGGGGGCCCACAAAATAATGTGAAAATGCTTACCGAGCAGGGCCAACCATACAGATGCGTGACCGCCCAGGGTGCCGTGGTCAGAGCTGGGATCTCTTGTTACCACCACGTAGCCACTCAGGACCATCTGCCACCGCTTAAGACACAGCTTTTTGGTTAAAAGCCCCATGCAGAGTGATATAGCAAAAGTTAACGGAGTCTGCAGCCTCTTGCATTGGTGCACTGTCACTCAAGCAGATACACAAAGCTGTCAAACTAGAGTCATAGAGAGATACAGCGCTGAAACAGGCCCTTCGGCCCACCGTGTCTGTGCTGACCAACAACTACCCATCCTTCAGATGGTCTCCCAGTGCTCTGTAGGGCCACTGCTTTACCAGGCTGAGCAAAACAAATTCTATTTTTAACTATTTGGGATTTTTATGAGGGGTATTAGGGACCACATTCTACAATTATCCACTTTTCCCTGAAAAACAAGAAACATTGGCTTTTATATAGAATGATTTACAAGTATCATTGTCAAAACATTACACTTAGGATAGATAGATTCTGTTGTGAGAAGCAGGCACATCCATATCATTGATATCTGTAAGTAAATACCTATTTTCTTAAAAGCATTAAAACACTCTTTACACATAGCATTTTCACATTATTAGTAGTTTAGATGGGGGATCCATGATAACTAATCCATTTGAAAAGGGGTCCTTCAAACAAAAATAGTTTGAAAACCACCAATATAAAGGGTGGGAAATCCTCTCTGTTGGATTACCGCCGTTATCCTTTTAAAGAAGGTAGCTATAAGGTATCTCTGGTAATGCCTTAACCATAAAGTTCCATAATGTTTGAGTTTCTGAGACTTCTTGACTTACAGGGCTTTGTCGTGGAATCTTCCACCTTAAGGTGTGTGTATGCAGAGCAGATATACTGAGATGAGCTCTGCCAAGGGAATCCCTTTAGTGAACCTGTTCCACAGATTCAGTGGGGGAATTTTCCTGGAGAACCGGAAGGAGCTTTGAAGGCGACAAATTGGCACCAGAGGACAGGATGCCGGTTGTTTGCGTGTTGCCTTGCAATTCTTCTGGAGGTGGCTCCACGGAGATGACGGTTTCTCGGCCAGCAACGGCAGGAATGCAATCAACCCAATTTAGGAGCCCCTTCACGATATTAACTGAAATAGCACAGCAATTTTTCCAGCAACAACCAGGACCCTCACTGTGGGTAAAAGGAGGCAGCTGCACAGCAGGAGGTGGAGGCTGGTTACACATGAAGGATATTGAAATGTTTCCAGCAAAAAAATGGCAAGACTGTTGTCTTCCCAACTCACAGCCTTGCCATTGAGTGTGGAATTCTTGATGATATATGTCTCTGATGAGCATAGGTCTTATGAGGTCGCAGATGCTCCCGATGCTGATGGTGGCTGCAGTGCTTCTCTGCCGCTCCTTCTGCTTGAGCCTCAGCAGCGCTCTCACTGGTCACATAGTGGGGACTCCCTTGCAGTGGGCTGTGTTGTCCTCAGCTCTTGCCTATGGAACCCATCCGCTGTCCCTAATTGGACAGCGGACGTGGAGGCGGCCTTCTAGTTGACCGCTTCCCTTAAAATTCAGTCGCCAGGGCTGAGCAGGGTCGACACCTGGAAATGGTCCTGACATTGGGTTCGCCCTTGCTTGTGGCAAAATTCAGCCTAGTATTTGCTTTCCATGTCTCACAGATATAGGTCCTGGCTGAGTTTTCGCCCCACCTCCCCACCCACCCACCCCCCGCTAACCCCACCACCACCCCCCCCCAAGTCTATTGACTAATGTCACCTCAGCATTTCTATCTCACACAGGTGACCTGAGACAAAGGTTTAAAGTGATCCATGGAAGTACCTTTTAAATGAACATTTCTTTACAATAAAATGAAATGGGGGGAAAAAACAAAAGGATGATATGGCCAGATCTCAATTAATAATATTGCTTGCACATGGTTACCTCCTTGTTTAAAGCAAGACATACACATCATTCTTTTAGCTGTAAAGTCAGATTATAAATGTTAATTGACAGTTTTAATATTAGATGTTGTACAACAACAAATACTATATGGAAGCTCTTTATTCTGCACTGTTCATCTGCCAGTGCTCAAAGATCAGTGGCAAGACAGTGTACGCCACAGAAAAACTGATGTTGTTTTTTATGTCATACCAGAGTTCTACATTTAATTTTGATATTCCCAATCCATTCCTTTGTTGACTGCGTCCCTGCCACCAGCCATGCATACCTATTCTAGTTTAAATACTCTTGCTGCCAGACTGCAAATTAAAGCATTAATTCTAATAGCAATGCTCCTTTTAATGCATCTTGCTGAAACAAATAATTAATTAACTGAAAATACAACTGCCATCTTTTCTATTTTCTGATATGTGGCACAGTCCCATATAGCACATATCCAGGGGAGGACTATTGGAGCTGATCTTATTTTGTTTTTGGTCTTACAAGACTTTTAAGGTGTACAAAAATGCTGCTTACTAGGGGCTGGATTTAATGTTCCTGCCGCCAGGCAAAGAAAATGGCAGCCCGCATGTGCGGGTAGCTTGCCGTCATGCCGCCACGATCTAGTGCACAGCAGCTCAAGATAATATGCCAGTCGGGCCACACCCCGCCAATCACGTGGTGGGGATGGGCTCTACGACACTGGCAACAGCGTCAGCTGTCTCTGCACAGGCACTGACACCATTTTTAAAGGGCAGCCTGACCTGCCACAAAATTTAAATATTTAAATCCCGTACCCCACCAGTACACCACAAAAAAAAGTTGCCCCTTCCCTTCCCCCCAATAACACACTTAATAGGTGCCCTCTCCCCCTCCAAAACACTTACATGGAAGATTTGACTGTCCCCCCGACCCACCTCCCCAACCTTTCAAAGTGCACAGGTCACCCCTTCCCGCTCTCCCCTCCACTATACATGCTGATTTGACCCAGTCTCCCCTCCCTCCACAACTACACTAAAAATCTGAAGATCCCACCTTCCCCACCTCGGTGGCACCAGCTTTCTCTGGACGGGAAAGTGAAGGCATGTGAGTGCCGGACACCGCACCGAAGATCCCGGGCAGCGGGTAAGATCACTGTCAATGTTATTCAAAATGTATTAATTTACTTTATTTAAATATTTAAAGTCGGGTCCCGTTGCCCAGCAGTGGGGGGGGCGCCACGGAGCCTCGCCACCCCCAGGAAGATCGGGCCGCCACTCCCGGCGTCGGGCCCTGTGGCGGGCCGCTGCCAGTACAATCTTCCAGCACCCGTCTCCCACCCCCCCCCGCCACGGATCCCAGCGCCAGGACCTCAACAAAATTTAGCCCTTGGTGTCTGAACATATTTGTTTCTGTATATAAGAGAAATTGTTGCTCATTTTTTCAGCATGAGCATAACCAGTACCCAGAACATACATTGCATTAACTGCCGAGGCATCAGAGGAGTCAAAAAAAATCCTCACTGCATAAACTTATGGAAGTGACAATCAATCCCTTAGTATTTTCAGTCTCAAGTCTGTAATTCAGTCATTTATTCCAATTTGAAATACTAAAAGCAGAAGAATCAGATTATGATAGAATTATTTAAAATACTTTCAAAACTTACTTGTTTTCTCTGGCTCTGAGTTTGAATTCATCTACAGTTTTCTTGAAGAGAGTTACCGTAAAGAGGGCTCCCTCTGTATCTTCTATGATCATTCTGTGCATCAGAAGGTTTATGATTTTAGTTTAAAGAAACTCCCAGTTAACAGATTCAGAAAATAGTTTATTTGAAACAGCATATAGATAATTGGGAGTCTGCCAGTGATAATGCTGATGGAAAATCCACTACCACTTACAATCTACGTTTTACCCTGGTAAGTGAAATTGCAACATTGACCTTTTAAATGCCTTTAGGGTAGGTTTGAGCACTGCAGCAGCCATTGTTTTTAGTTACCATTGATACATAATGTCAATCTATCCATGCAATAGGATTATTTTGGGAGGTGTGGCTTAGTATTTATTTTCAGGAAATTCATCACAATATCTGACTGGAGTCAAGCTCCACTCAAAACAGATGTCCAGGTCTCATTAACAAATGGGTGCTTGGGAGTTAAAATCACATTAAGTAGTCTGGATGCGCCCATCTTCCTCATCTGTATCAACAGCAGCAACCCCCAGAAAATAAGAATATTTAGTTGTGGGAAAACAATATGTTAACTTTTATGGCTCTCTTTGCCAACTGGTGGGAGTAGTTCAAACCACTGGCACTCAAGGGGATGGCAAAATTAAACACTAAATATTGCTTGTGTACTTCTTGTGTTTCATCTACTCATGATTTTTAAATCTTTCTTTTCCAGGTCTATTTTACATCTCCATGTCTAAACTCAGACAGACAATAGAACACTGAAGTCAAGGCTTTATTCACTTATTAGTTTTTATTGGTAGAGATACACATCACCTCCCAGAGCACTCTTTCAGCCTGTTCCAAATATATATAGTATTTGAGCACAGTTGTGTCCCCAGTTAATACACTGAATACAACTGATACATAATTAACGCACAGAAGATATACCATTACCCAAATTTTATAAAGGTAAGATTCGATTAAATGCAACATTTGCCCAACTTAACCATAAATAATGGTCCAGATTTTGCTGTGGCAGGGCATCTAAAAACATCTGTCCACCTGTCATGAATTAGACTTGTTAGTACATATTTTGCTTTAAAATTCTTTGTGTGGAAAGTTGCTGAAAGTGCAAGCTGATAACGGTGCCACAAGAGAACCTGGGGCAGAATTTTATCAGCTGCTGGGTGACAGGCTGGGAGGTGGCAGGGCCCGACTAAACAGTGGGGAGTCATATTGGGACAGCTCCCCAACGCAGTCCCACCACTGGGGCACTTTCCAAGGAGGTGGGCAGCCGATTTGCATACTTAAAGGCCCTTATTGGAGCCACTTTATGGAGCCAGCAGCATTTAGTCAACTGCAGAGGAACCTCCCGGTGTGTGGGGAGGCTGCCAATTTAATGGGGTCGGCCTCACTGTGGCAGCCCTAAGAGCCATTGGAGCAGAGGCTTCAAGGCACAAGGAGGAGGTTGCTGGCAGGGAAGGCAGCCTCTGCAGCCCCAACGATCTCCCCGGAGGGGTTTCCCCTCTGACCCTCAGCCCCCTGAATTCTTTATTTTTTGTTTAAAACCTACCTGTCTAAGCTCCCAAGGGCTCCTGCCTGCCTCAGCAGAGACCACCTCTCCCGGTGGCACTGCTGAGGCTTCAGAGCTGCTGGCCCTCTGATCGGACTGGCAGCATCAGCAGCCTGCTCGCCATTCTTAATTGGGGAGGCCACCTGCGGTCAAATCGGTGAACTGGTACTACTGCCGGCAAGTGTAGGCTTGAGCACCGCTTTTCGTCCCGACGCCCGGGTCCCAAAGCCCTTGGTAAAATTCAGGCCCTGGTATTTGAGAACGGAGTGACCAGGGCAAGCAACTGTGTGTCGCCTTAACCAATCAGAATGAAGGACTGAGAAATAAACAGCATCGGACTGCGAGGGATGTGTAAATTAGAATGAGTGAATTCAATGTTAAATCAGTTACAGAAAAATAAATATCTACTGAGCAAATATAGCAACTTCACACCATTCAGTGCATTGTAATGATGAGGCAGACAGTGGAATGGCTGTTTTCGTGAAGCTAATGCTGGAGCGCCCAACTCTGACAGCAATGTTTGGATATTGGCATTTAAACATGCATTTGCTCCTCACCTGAAACTGCTGAACCATTTACCTATAAACAACAGCAAGCACCATTCGCTTCACTGTTATTTCGACAGAAAAACCTGGCCTATTATTCTGAGGAAATAAAACAACTGCCTTTTGGAATATTAAAGGTTGATTTTAAGAATGGATTAACTGAGAGTAAAAATCAAAAGGTTGCCCCCGTAATTATAATTCTCAGAACTGTTTTATTGGTACATGCAAAACATTGCACATATATCCAACTTAACTGGAACTTTCCATTCATTCATAATGCATGAAGGGAAAATTCCACCACTCAGTACTTAACTTCGTTCTGATGTGCACATTATAATGCAGTTTTCAAAGTTAATTATTCCTACCAAGTAGTACACTTAGCATGCATAAATAAGTCACATTTTGTGAAACATTTTTAGGAAAAGTGTTCTTTGATTATATTTGTTCACAAAATGTAACATTTTTAATAAAATTAAATGATTACAAGCAGATTCCTCATGATATGAAAATAAATGGAAAGGAGCATTAAATGCTATTTGCAGCTTGGGCCAAGATTTTTCTCTCAGTAATCGTCAATGGTAAATCGGTTTACCTATCATGCTGACGATTCTTCACTGCTAGCAATAACAAGCAAACTAAAATATATAAATGCTTGCTTGGCAGCATGCTGGTAACATTAAGTTCAGAAATGAAATCATAATTAAGGTAGCGCCTTCCTCCCCTTGCAGCCCACCCACCTCTGCTGTGCTCCTCTGGCCTCCAGCAGGTTGCATCTGCTGCAGCTTATCCTGACTGCTCTGTCCAATGTCAGAGTAGCCTGTTCCCATCTGACCTCCCTCAACTGGGCTTTGTGCATTCCCCAGGCCTTCACCTGCTGACCCCAGATGCCGAAGTGATGCCAGCGGCCTCACGTCCCTCTCTGGATTCCTGCCACTCGTCACTATGAAAAGCAAGTCTTACAGCTGCAGCAATGGTCACTCTGTGGCACTTTTGAAGCAGCTGAGATTTTTTGGGGGGGCCTCTGCAATCTTTTAATCAGCCCTTCCCATAGCCCTCATGGGCCCACCCGCTGTGCTCACGTCTTCAACACGCTGTTGTGTTCTCCCACATGGCGTCCTCCACGTTCTCAGCCTTTGAAAATTCAAAACTGCTGCTGAGAAGCCTGTTAATGAATTCTTTATTGAGCTGAACTGATGATTAATTGGAGGTGTGTGCTCGACCTGTTCCCTTTAAAAATGTCGTCATGTTCCAGAGGCAGCAGGTTCCAGTGCCGACCTCTGAGAACATGATCTTTACCCGCACTCAGTGGGCTTTGAAAATCCAGCCAAAAGAATCTGCAAAGGGATATAGATAGGTTAAGTGAGTGGGCAAAAATCTGGCAGATGGAGTATAATGTGGGAAAATGTGAGGTTATCCACTTTGGTTAAATGACTCTATGCCAGGATTTTATGCTGGCGATGGGAGTCTTGACATCTAGAAAAAGCGACGCCGAGATCCCCATGTCACCTCTTCTCTGGAAATCTCACCAAAACTAGTGCCAATCAGGCACTTATGAAGACAGCCGCGGGCCTTCCACAGGATCAAGGACCCCATCGCCAGAGGCCCAGCCCTATCAGAGCTGCCTGCCAATCAGAGGCCGGCAGCTGCAGCGCCACCGCTGCCAGAGGAGGACCCACCAGAGGGACAGGAGCGGCACTGGACCCAGGCCACAAGTAGGTGAGGGTGGGAGGGGTCTTGCAGGGTGGAGGTTGCAGGGGAGGATGTGTGGGGGGGTGGGGGTCACTAGCAAGGGTTCTCAGTGCCCCCCCCTTCCTGATGCGGGGTCCCTGGTTCAGGCACAAGGTGCCTTTTGACGAGGGAGTCCCTCCCCCAACACCCCCACCTCACCCAACTCCGGAGCTGGGAAGCAGCCCAGAAGGTTTATCGTGTTGTGCTTTCTGTGCGGCAGCAGGGCAGCCTATTGCATGGCTAATTGTGATGGTGGCATGAGGACCTTTTTGGGAATTAATTGCCCAGTTAAGGGCCTCAATTGGTGGCGGGAAGGCTGGTCACAGGGCATCCCGCCCCGGACTAGATTTTGGCCGAAGCAGGAAGGTGGCAGGAACCTCCCCACCACCCCACGCCCCACCCCCCGCCACCATCCCACCCCATTTTATGCTCTCCCTGCCTCCAAACCCATCGCAGGGGAAAGCATAAGGGGACCTTGACAGGGTAGACTCTGAGAGGAAGTTGCCCTTCATGGGGGTATAGTTTCAGAATAAGGGGTTGCCCATCTAAGATGAAGATGAGGAGGAATTTCTTGTCTCAAAGGGTCATGAACCTTTGGAATTCTCTTCCTCAGAGAGCAGTGGAGGCTGGATCATTGAATATATTCAAGGCTGAGTTAAGCAGATTTTTGATCTACAAATTGAATCAAGGGTTATAATGGCAGGCAGGAAAGTGAAGTTGAGGCAAGATCAGATCAGCCATAACCTTATTGAATGGTGGAGTAGGCTGGAGGGGCCAAATGGCCTACTCCTGCTCCTATTTCTTATGTTCTTAGCCAATAGTTAGTAGAGGCTGAGTTTCAATTTAAACAAAATTTATTCCCTTTGCTTTCCCATCTTCTCTGAATGTTGTTTGATCATATGACTAGAAACTGTCTCCATCCAGGACAAGATTCCATTGAAGTCGAAGAGACATTGGCAATTTATAAAAATAGATAGATCTGCAGAGCAGTGTCATTTACAGACCTTGATTTCAATCCCCACCCCCCACCCACCCAAGGACAGGAGAAAGTTGTGTGTTTAAAATATCAGTATCTGGCAACACTACCTCGTTGCCGGCCCACTAAATTTTTGAGAGCTGGAATCTGGCCATGGAGGAGGTTCCTGCATACTGAAGTCGTGACCTGATGGTAATATCGCTACCGTGACAACATTAGTGAGGGGGAAGCCCGAGCTGTGGCATTCCTGGCAGCTAATCTGAAACAGGAACTGCCAACTCGCCAAGTTAAGTGACTCTTTCAGCACTCCTTGTGGGCCAGAAGGAGCAGGAGTGCTGCTCCCAGGCCTTGCCCAGTGCCGATTGCCAGCCTCCTCTGCACCGCCACCCCGCCCGCACCCACCCTCCCCAAGCCCCAGTCTCCAACCCCTCACCCAGCCCTTCAAATCACAAGATGCAAACCTCCCTGAACCCTGACCCCTGATCACCAACCAGAGATTCCTTCCCAGTGCTGTGGGACCATCCCCATTCCCTCCCATCTACTAGTCAAAAATATCCATTCAGCTGGCCGCCGTGCAAGAGCTGGCCCTATAATATGTGACTGAGGCCCTGGCATTAAGATCGCCAACCTTTGGCTATTTTCGGCTTCCCCATTAATATCGGGGCGTAGGAAACCAAAGCCAGATGTGTAATTCTCATGTTCATTTATCTAATAAAACTCCAATTATTTGGCAAGGAATAGTAGCAGCAAAATGTTTTATCTGGTGATTGCCTTTTTTGCTGTTCAGTAACACATTCAAAAATCTGGTTTCACAATCAATAACAAATAATAATCTAGGTCTATTTATTTTCCTTCTTTTCTCCCCTTTCTCATCCCTACCAGAATCATACAATTGCTATGGCTGAGACAAGGTTAGAGACTGATCTGGTACATACCGCCATCTGAACTTTTCTCCATCCTATTACTTGGGGGGGGGAACAAGATGGGGTGGGTGGCCAGGGATGGTTAAAAATTCAAAACTAGGAAACCCACCTCCAATGCGCCCACACCTGGCTTTAACAGAGGCAGGTTGAGGGGTGGTTAACCTGCTCTCCAGAGGCAGGTTTGCCATTTAAAGATTTTAATGAGGCTGCACACCTCAGATTTTGGGAGAATTTAAATGTAATGACTGCAGACCAGGTTTCCCAGGGCTTGATAAATCTGACAGCTAGAGGGAGGCGAGAACGGCTAGATCCAGCACTTAAGTGCCATTACCAAGCAGGAGTGCTTCACCCCGGCCAAACAACCTTGTCTGCTTCCCGCCACGATCAGACCAATCCCCCTTGATAAGAATCACCCGAACCTGCATCATCACTTCTAGGCCTAGGTTCGTATAATAATTTATAACATTTTTAGTTTAGTTTAGAGATACAGCACTGAAACAGGCCCTTCGGCCCACCGAGTCTGTGCCGACCATCAACCACCCATTTATACTAATCCTACACTAATTCCATTTTCCTACCACATCCCCACCTGTCCCTATATTTCCCTACCACCTACCTATACTAGGGGCAATTGCTAATGGCCAATTTACCTATCAACCTGCAAGTCTTTGGCATTTTGTTGAGGAAACATTAAATGATAAATAATTTGGGTAATGAGATTCCTCATACTATAATACACAAAACATGTTTCAAGATATGCAATTCATTCTTTATAAACTTACTTGGTTGATCGAGGAACCACCATGGCTGAGAGGGATTCGTATGTCTTTTGCCAGTTAACGTAATTGGACCTAATGCATAACAAGAGTAATAAAAATAACAGCTAGTTATAAAAGCACTCTATGGGACAATGAAAGCCCAATTGCATTAACTCGCACCATGCAAGGTACTTACTTTGGGACAAAAGCCAGAAGGGTTGTGAGATATTCTGAATCTAACACAAAATCCTCCTTATTTACAATTTCTGCTAACGTACGGGTCAAAAGGCTACCCCTGGAAAAACAGGAATGGGAGAAAATCAGACCATATTTATTGAGAATAAATACAATGCATCTTAACGTTTTAGTGTGTTCCATTTTTGTGTCAGATGATATGTGTCAACCTCTTCTATTGTAAGCATAGATACACCATACACAAATATTGTGCCGTTGGCATATTGGATCACCTGGGTGCAACACGTAGAGGTAAACCAGGCAGGGGGATCCCATGCTGTTAAGTGAGCTTTCCCAATTTCCCAATATTTGAATTAATGAATTTTCTCTGTTTTCTCTCTGTACATTGCACCCAGATAATCCAATATTCCCAAACATAGGGCTGGATTTTACCAACCTCCGACATCGGGTTTCGTGGCGGAGGGGGCCAAAAAATGCCTCCTGGAGAGAGCCGCCACACACCCCATTGCCGGGAGGGCCCGGCTTGATATTACCAGCGGTGGTGAGACCCCGTGGCAGCACCACCCTCCCCCCCACCCACTTCCCCACCCTGGCCGCTCCCCAATTTGAATATTTAAATAAATTAAAATGATTGATTTAATTAAGCTCACATCGCCACTGATGTCTCGCACCTTTGGATCCCTGTCCAGGGGAGCGAGGCGCAACACTGGTTGGGAGGGGTGGGGAGGTAAGTTCATCAGTGCTGGGGGGCAGGGGGAATGGGGTCAAATTAACATCATGGGTGTTGTGGATGTTGGGAAGGGTTGTGGTTGAAAGTTTGTGCAGTTTGGGGGTTGTGCGTTGGGGGGGTGATGGTCAGATGGTAAAGTAAGTGTTTTGGGGGGAAAGGGCAAATAATTAATTTAATTGTTATTGGGAAGGAAGAGGAGCAAAAGAGATGTATTTATTTATTTTAATTCAATTTACCTTTAAATATTTAAATTAGCTGCTAGAGCCAACAGCCCTTTAAAAATGACATTGCCGGTGACGGACAGCCCACCAACTCCAAGTGATCAGGGGGCGGGGGTCGGCCTGCCCCAGGAATGCAAATAAGCCGTCACATGGAAGATTGCAGTGGCTCTAGAGGTGTGCGGCCAGCGCGGGTGGGCACCGTTTTTTCAGCTCACCGCCGATCTTAGCAGCGAGATTATAAAATCCAACCCATAATAACAGCAAAATTGTCCTTTTTGTTGAGCTTAAATACGAATATCAAAAATAGATAAAATAGATAAACCGATTATTTTAAATGTTTGAAATAATTCCATTAATACAGCCTCTAACAATGATTACAAAGTAACATATTGGCCCAGATTTTGTATTCAGCAGCTAAGGAAGGGAGTCGCCGCTGACCTCAAAGAAAGCTGCCCACAAAGATTTAGCAATCTCTATGGTGTGGCTTTCTCTTTTCCTGGCCGCAGTTTAACTCTGTCGCCGTCAAGGGGAGCTCTTGGCGTGCAGCAGCAGTGATGTCAGCAAGCAGGGTAAATAGCCAATCACATTTAGGTATTCACACACATTAAACCAGGAACTTAACACCACTGAAATCCTTCACTTTTTATTTAAATTTTCAGATAGCAAAATAAATGATGATTGGATTAAGACAGAAGCTAAAATAAACAACTTCTTTTAAAGAAGAATGTTTTTATCTTTTAAAAAAATCTGCCGAGTTTTTTCTCAATATGTAGAAATTTGACACTCCACAAATATAAAAGCTTTTCAGGGTAGTGATGGTATTTAGCAGTAATTATGAAGCTAGCAGTTAAAAACACAGTTACACCTCTTTCAACAAAAAGTGTAACTTTTCCAAGTGTCTCTACAGTGACGCTGTCACCATAGAAGTGGATGTTTTCATCAAATCATGATTTCAATGGAGATTGTAGTCTGTGGGAACTTCTGCAGTGCACCCTATTGGAGCAGCGTAGACTCACTGGAAGCAACTTCTGGATTTCCGTGTTATTCTGCACATATGCAGTGTCCCAAAATTGCTATCAGTTTCAGTGGAGTAATGATGGCAAAAGCTGATATTTTCATCATCATCATCATCACACCAAAATCTGGGCCATTATACAAACCACTTCTTTATGGGGAATTGTATTTGCTTTCTATCATTACAGGGAATCAGAACTTTAATATAATTCTCAATTAACCAGCTGTATAAATTTAATGACAATGACAATCATAAAATTAATTATGTGGTCATGATTCAAACAACTAGATATTTTCCAGAACATTTTAATATTTTCTTCCTGTGAGTAACTCATTTTGATTTTAATTTCCTTCTCACCAATTACTGATACTTTTTTTTTTATTCATTCATGGGATGTGGGCGTCACTGGCTATGCCAGCATTTATTGCCCATCCATAATTGCCCTTGAGAAGGTGGTGGTGAGCTGCCTTCTTGAACTGCTGCAGTCCATGTGAGGTAGGTACACCCACAGTGCTGTTAGGAAGGGAGTTCCAGGATTTTGACCCAGCGACAGTGAAGGAACGGCGATATAGTTCCAAGTCAGGATGGTGTGTGACGTGGACGGGAACTTGCAGGTGGCGGTGTTCCCATGCATCTGCTGCTCTTGTCCTTCAAGGTGGTAGAGGTCATGGGTTTGTAAGATGCTGTCGAAGGAGCCTTGGTGCGTTGCTGCAGTGCATCTTGTAGATGGTACACACTGCTGTCACTGTGCGTCAGTGGTGGAGGGAGTGAATGTTTGTGGATGGTGTGCCAATCAAGCGGGCTGCTTTGTCCTGGATGGTGTCGAGCTTCTTGAGTGTTGTTGGAGCTGCACCCATCCAGGCAAGTGGAGAGTATTCCATCACACTCCTGACTTGTGCCTTGTAGATGGTGGAAAGGCTTTGGGGAGTCAGGAGGTGAGTTACTCGCCGCAGGATTCCCAGCCTCTGACCTGCTCTTGGAGCTATGGTATTTATATGACTACTCCAGTTCAGTTTCTGGTCAATGGTAGCCCCTAGGATGTTGATAGTGGGGGGATTCAGCGATGGTAATGCCATTGAATGTCAAGAGATGGTTAGATTCTCTCTTGTTGGAGATGGTCATTGCCTGGCACTTGTGTGGCGCCAATGTGACTTGCCACTTATCAGCCCAAGCCTGGATATTGTCCAGGTCTTGCTGCATTTCTACATGGACTGCTTCAGTATTTCAGGAGTTGCGAATGGTGCGGAACATTGTGCAATCATCAGCGAACATCCCCACTTCTGACCTCATGATTGAAGGAAGGTCATTGATGAAGCAGCTGAAGATGGTTGGGCCTAGGACACTACCTTGAGGAACTCCTGCACTGATGTCCTGGAGCTCAGATGATTGACCCCCAATAACCACAGCCATCTTCCTTTGCACGAGGTATGACTCCAACCAGCGGAGAGTTTTCCCCCTGATTCACATTGTCTCAAGTTTTGCTAGGGCTCCTTGATGCCATACTCGGTCAAATTCTGCCTTGATGTCAAGGGCAGTCACTCTCACCTCACCTCTGGATTTCAGCTCTTTTGTCCATGTTTGAACTAAGGCTGTAATGAAGTCAGGAGCTGAGTGGCCCTGGCAGAACCCAAACTGAGCATCACTGAGCAGGTTATTGCTAAGCAAGTACTGCTTTATGGCACTGTTGATGACACCTTCCATCAATTTACTGATGATTGAGAGTAGACCTATGGGGCAGTAATTGGCCAGGTTAGACTTGTCCTGCTTTTTGTGTACAGGACCTACCTGGGCAATTTTCCACATTGCAGGGTAGATGCCAGTGTTGTAGCTATATTGGAACAGCTTGGCTAGGGGTGCAGCTAGTTCTGGAGCACAGGTCTTCAGTACTATTGCCGGAATATTGTCAGGACCCATAGCCTTTGCAGTATCCAGTGCCTTCAGTCGTTTCTTGATATCACGCGGAGTGAATCGAATTGGCTGAAGTCTGGCATCTGTAATGCTGGGGACTTCAGGAGGGGGCCGAGATGGATCATCAACTCGGCACTTCTGGCTGAAGATTGTTGCAAATGCTTCTGCCTTATCTTTCGCACTGATGTGCTGGGCTCCCCCATCATTGAGGATGGGGATATTTGTGGAGCCACCTCCTCCAATTGGTTGTTTAATTGTCCATCACCATTCACGACTGGATGTGGCAGGACTGCAGAGCTTAGATCTGATCCGTTGGTTATGGGATCGCTTAGCTCTGTCTATTACATGCTGCTTATGCAGTTTGGCATGCAAGTAGTCCTGGGTTGTAGCTTCACCAGGTTGACACCTCATTTTGAGGTATGCCTGGTGCTGCTCCTGGCATGCCCTCCTGCACTCTTCACTGAACCAGGGTTGGTCTCCTGGCTTGATGGTAATGGAAGAGTGGGGAATATGCCAGGCCATGAAGTTACAGATTATGGTTGAGTACAATTCTGCTGCTGCTGATTGCCCACAGCGCCTCATGGATGCCCAGTTTTGCATTGCTCGATCTGTTCTAAATCTGCAGTACAAGATCTTGAACACTCAAGCTGACTACTCTTACATTTAATTCTTGTAAATTTTAATATATTGCAAAGTTACACGCTTTCTGAAGTGAAAGGGGATCACTTATTCACTTTAGTTAACTACAGGCATTGCTCAATTTAGCATAGGTTAGAGAGTAATTGGATTCCTCCAAGTTAATTCAACTCAATGGAATTCAGTGTCTCTCTGACCCTCAGGACAATGTCTAACTGTGAGATAGTTTGTTAAAAGTAGCTCGTGGAGTTATTATTAACCAGCTAATCTAAATTAAGCAAAGTTACAAAGTTACGAACATACAAATTAGGAGGAGTGGGCCACTCGATCCCTCGAGTCTGCTCTGCATTCAATATGTCCATGACTGAACTGATAACTTCACATTTCCACCTACCCTCGATAACCTTTCACCCCTTTCTTATCAAGAATCTACCTACTTCTGCCTTAAAAATATTCAAAGACTCTGCTTTCACCGCCTTTTGAGGAAGAGAATTCTAAAGACTCACGATCCTCAGAGAAAAAAATTCTCCTCATCTCTGTCTTAAATCGGCGACCCCTTATTTTTAAACAGTGACCCCTAGTTCTAGATTCTCCCACAAGTGGAAACATCCTTTCCACATCCACCCTGTTAAGACCCATCAGGATCTTATATGTTTCAATCAAGTCACCTCTTACTCTTCTAAATTCCAGCAGATACCAGCATAGCCTGTCCAATCTTTCCTCATAAGACAGCCCACCCATTCCAGGTATTGGTCCAGTAAACCTTCTCTGTACTGCCTCCAATGCATTTGCATCCTTCCTTAAATAAAGAGGCCAGTACTGTACACAGTACTCCAGATGTGGTTTCACCAATGCCCTGTATAGCTGAAGCATAACCTCCCTACTTTTGTATTCAATTCCCCTCTTGATAAACAATAACATTCTATTAGCTTTCCTAATTACGCGCTGTACCTGCATACTAACCTTTTGCGATTCATGCACTAGGACACCCAGATCCCTCTGCATCTCAGAGCTCTGCAATCTCTCACCATTTAGGTAATATGCTTCTTTTTTATTCTTCCTGCCAAAATGGACAATTTCACACTTTCCCACATTATCCTCCATTTGCCAGCTCTTTGCCGACTTGCTTAACCTATCTATATCCCTTTGTAGCCTCCTTATGTCCTCTTCACAAGTTACTTTCCTACCTATCTTTGTGTCACCAGCAAACTTAGCAAACATACCTTTGGTCCCTTCATCTAAGTCATTTATATAAATTGTAAAAGGTTAGAGGTCTCCATTTGATCTTGATTGGGTTGGAGGAAGACTGGACTCTTTCCAATAAAAGCAATTAGTTTCACTTCGACACTTGCTAAATGGAAGGAAATTCATTGTTCACAGCAGTTATTTTAATAGTTTCTGATTGAAGCGTCGGTAAAGCATTAAAACCATCCTCCTTCAGGACCATGTAAATAACTAGTCTTTGAGCTGTTAGTTAATAAGCTTGAGAGTGAAACAAGTGTAAGGCACTTTATTTACATTGCTGCTCAATAACCTCAAATATATATGTAATTCGCATATTATATTATTTTGATAATTAATATTTTCTTGGGATTATCTTGAGAGTGGGTCCAGATTGTAGACCTAAAAAAACTTTCAAAAATTGGTAATAAAAGTGCAACTTTGTATATAGACCTCTATGATGTATTACTAAGAGTAAACAAAAGCTTGTGAAAAACCTAGGGGAAGAGATTCTGCAGCTTTATCTATTGCCTTCGTTGGAGACTCCTTTACCAACACAACCTTCACTTCCAATAAGAATTTGTTCTTTTGTGTGAAGCTACTTCTAAAAATCTGTTATGCATTGTAGTAAAGCAAATAATATTTGACATATACTGATAACACAGTCATGTTTTAATCATTCATCATATACCACTTTTTCTTCCTATTAGGTGTCAAAAATATAAATCTTTCAAGTGTGGTGCACTTATTTTTTTAAAGTAATTTGTTTTTTCAATCATCTTCATTCAAGCATCATTTGCATACAATGCTGTTATCACAATCCTGTTATAACAAACTTTTTCTTTGTGTAATTATAAGCCTCTTTCCAGATGCTCTGATAAAGCACCCAGTTTATCCAGTGAATACTGGAGCCGTACAACAAATAAAGGTCCTGGATTCTCTGCTGAGTTGATTCATTTCAACCAGAGGCTGTATAACTGGGCTCAGCAGGGCTGAAACCAATCAATGCCTGTAGTGTAAAATGGGTTGATAGACAATCAACAGCCCATTTTATAGTGCAACAGAGTTTCTTTTCCAATGATTTTGCTTTATTCATAATTTCACTATCAACTTGTTTTTGGCTACTGGCTTTGAACAATTTCACCACTTAGTTCCTGTGTTAAAGAAAGGAAAATTATCCTTCTCCTATTCACTGTCCAGTGACTCCTGCTGGAAGTGCACATGTGCTAAAGCAAACATAGGAATAACGGTCATTTGGATAAGGTTCTGATAAATGGTCCAAGGAGTCAAAGAGAAAAAGTGAAAACTAGCACTTTTTTTCTAAATACATTAACAAGTCTCTTCCAAATACCTATTGACTACATGAAGAACATGGTTAGTTCCACATAGAGGGGTGAGCAGATGGGAGGTTAATGGTTATTGGGAAATTGACTTCAACCCCCCTACTTTGGGTCTTACTGAGGTGGGACATGGAAGGGGCAGCCAATCTGCTCCCAGGAAGTTGGTTAGCATTTTAAATAGGTTAATAAGGTTGGAAGCCTTGGAGTTAACCTACTTTTCAGGTTTAACTGTGGCCGCCAGGTTTCCTAAGCCACAGGAAATCCGGTGCTTGCAGCGAGGAGAGAACAGCCTCAGTGAGAAGGCAAGCAAGAGTGCTTCCTTCCAGCATGCACCCCCCCAAAGCTCCCCACTTTGTGATCAGACCCCCACAACTACCCTCAACCCCTCCGACCAACCCCGGCCACCCAGCGGGGTCTGGAGTGCTCCCTGCCCGACTGGAAGCCAAGCCTGTCAATCAGGCTGTCTTCCGGGCAGGGAACCTGTCAAGAATAACTTAACAGCATGGGGGGAACCCAAACTCCTGGGTTTCCTGAGCACTACCAGACTCTTCTGCTCCCAATATGTCAATGAGTTAAAATTCCCCCCGTCGTGTCTACTCCCTCCAAAACAATTTAGGCTCAAGTAAAACATTAAAGATTTGAAATTCATCTCTGGCAGTATTGGATCAGCCCCTGATATTTAATTTCATTGACTGCAATGGAACTGAATATTGGGCAATACGTATAAATGGCTGCCAATCCGATATCACACGTTTTGCACCACAGCCAGAAATTAATTTCTACTCCCGAAACATTCCGTTATCAAATACAAATCTCCTCCAAACCATTGTTTAAAAATACAACTAATATTCTGTGTTAATTAATGATAAACTCATTCTACAGCAACAGACTAATATTTCGTCTCCATTAAATCTTTTTAGGTGCATTATTGATGTTCCAATCTTAGGAACTATTAATAATTGTCAATATTGGATGCAGCTATGGATTTGTTGTGTGTGATATTCTTTGTATCTTTTATTTAAGTTTAAAATGTTATATTACAAACAGCTACCTAATAAAATTCTCATATACAAGTAAGTCATTTAGTAGTGTACAATTTCTGGGTTGAACTTTGTGGACTTAGTGTTGTCTTTTTTTTTAAAAAAAAACAAGTTATGCAGTGCATTCAGATTCAATAGTTGGACTGGGTACTACTAAAATATCTGTTACACTTTGAAAGAAAGGTGGGGAAAAAAATCTAGACTGAAGTAAAATATTGGCCACCCAGATCTTGCGGTCAGCGGTGATGTGGAGGCTTCCACAGTTGACAGCATTCAAAACTAAGTGCCTTTTTCATTGTCTGCAGCGAGATCTTGCTCTCCCAGCAGCAGCGTGGCTCCATCGGCAAGTTGAGAAGGGGAGGCCTAGTGGTGTGGCACAATCCCAGCAAAGCCATGCCCCCTCTGACATCACGAGCTGAAGACATGCCCCTTGAGGTCTGCCTTCAGCTCAATAATAGGAAAGTGGTTTTAATGATTGTGAATTTTTCTTTGATCTACTTTTAATTTCAGTTCCCGCCCCCAGCTACCCAGCACCCACCCCACCGGCTCCCCTGCCCCCTCCCTACACCCTTAGTTCCCTCTCCTTGGCTCACCCCCGCTCCCTGGCACCACCCCCCGCCCCCCCCCCCCACTGGTTCCCCTCCTGCCATGAGCACTCAGTCAGATGGGGTTAGCTTTCAATTTTGGCGGGGGGGGGGGTGGGCAGGGGGGTGGGAGGCAGTGTGGTGAAACTTGAGGTATTGGGTTGGCCATATGTTATACACCCCACCTGATTTCCTTTCCAGTTTTAGGCCTCTATCCAAGTTGAAAGTTACCCCCATAATGTTGATACATCAGCCATAAGGTAGGTAGAAAAGAAACTCGACAGGTACTGCTTGTACCTGCACTACCCAATAATCGGGATTGTAGTGCACCACTTATTTGCAAATCTTATGAGTTTGTGATAACAATACTTGTACTGGGAGGTGGTGTATTTTCCAAACATCTGGGTTTGTAGTTTTCCACAATTCACAGATTTATTAAAAAAGGATGCCAGTTTACATACACTGCTTTTCTTTCCAGGTTTTGTAGGTTTCCTTTGGTGCTGTTATAGGTCATTGCACGAGACTTTAAATCAGTATCAATCTGTGAAAGTTGCTGAAAATAAGAAACACAGTGAACAGTTATTCTGTTTTTAATGATGTCATTACTGTCAAATATTTCAGAGTTGATTTTCTCTAAAGTAATACTTAAGTATTGAGAAGAATCAGATGAAAAATAGCCATTTTGGCATGCAAACAGATACCCTTTTAGGAGGAAAGGGGTGTGTACCAGTATCCGTCAAAATATGTGAGAAACACTGTCGCCACACCTGATGCACTAATCCAAGCTACTGGGGGACGTTGGTGGTGTTTTCCTAGTTATGCTGAGTACATTCTGAGAGTCTTTATATATGTTACCGATGACCATTAAAATAAAGCAAAAGTTGGCAAGATATTGACTGAAACTTAACAACAGCAGCAGACGTGTGAAGAGGGGATGTAGTGGCTGGAATGATTGGAATGGCTGGTAGGAGTGGAGCAATTCAGCTCAATCTGCTGCCAAGCTACACTCCCATGTATCTATTTTGGTCCGAGCATGCTAACAATTGCAATGTTTTTCACTGGCTATCAGCTTGGCAGCCATTATTCAAGTAAATTACACTGAATATTAGAGGTTGAGTTGTGGCCAATTTCAGAACCAATCTGGACTCCTGAATGAGTGAGCATGACATACGAACATACAAACTGGGAGCAGTAGGCAGCCATTCAGCCCCTTCAGCCTGCTCTGCCATTCAATAAGATCATGACTGATCTGTTTGTAAGCTCGACTCCACATTCCCGCCTACCCCCAATAACCTTTCACCCACTTGCTTATCAAGAATCTATCTACCCAGAACTGACATAAGTTTGTGTTCTAAGAATTATTCCTGATTTGACTAAAGCTCTTAACTTTCACAATTCCACTATAATAATTTTAAATAACCAACTCAAACTATATTTAAAATACATATACAACACTTCTATGACAATTTAAAATTACAAGGGCAATACTTATACAATACAATGATACACAGTAAGATTATTACTAGAGACATACAAGCATCAAAACTACTGTTGTAAATCTTAGCGTACAAACACTTTATAAATGAGTAAGCTATTTCTCTATTATTTCAACCAAGGCATTAATCTGTATTTTAAAATGGGATAGTACCTCCATTTAAAAAATAAACAAAGGAATGCTATACGAGCACGTAATACATCCATATGCTAATATCGCTAACAGAAATTTGAAAACTAATCTCACATTCTCAAAACTTCCCTTCATAGTATACTGATCAGCCCATTACATATGTTGCTATACTAGCATGAAGCAGGTTTGCACCCATAAATCCATGCACAGTGAGGTTGTGGGGAGGTACCAAGGGGGGAGAGGTCACTTTTCCACAGGGAAGAAGGGTGAAATTAATTGGAAAGAGGTTATTGTGCATTTCTTAACAGGCGTATTCAAAGTGGTATTGATAGAGCAGACTACTAACCTACCTTCTACACAAGGGTGGTTCATGACATTGGGGGACCCAAAGGGAAAGGATCAAAATACTTCAAGAACAGGAAGTCCAACAAGTTTAAGCATCAAACAAGTCTTTAGAGCAGTGTTTCTCAAAGTGTGGAGGGTCCTCCAGGTGGTCTGCTGGCTGGTCCAAAATGTAAGTCACTCATGCACAACACCATGGCTGAAGCCATATTAGATAACAGTCTAGAACCCTCATCCCCACCACGTGCATGACGTCACACAACCAGACTGGCTCCCATGTGCACGGCATGAGACGTCATAAGTGCAAGCAACCATTTAGTTTCATAAGCAAGATGTATGACACTGTTACAACATACAACTGTGAAATTGGATCTTCAAGACTGTGGGGCCGAAAACAAAGGGGAGCCGGCTGAATGTGGAGTCTGACGTGAGACTGAAGTTGTCCAGCTTGAAACCAGACATCACCTCATTGGTGTCTCATCAAAAGAAGCTCCATTCTTCCCATTAATTCGGATGAGTTTTTTGCGGTGGCAAGGGAAAGCGGGTGGGGTAGGACCGGTGGGTGGTCCACGGGGTCTTTTGTCCTGCCTAAGTGGCCCGTGATAAAAAAAGTTTGAGAACCACTGCTTTGGAGATAATTAGTCAATTTCATGTGATATTGCACACAAAGAGTTAAGTTTAGTTCAGAGATACAGCACTGAAACAGGCCCTTCGGCCCACCGAGTCTGTGCCAACCATCAACCACCCATTTATACTAATCCTACACTAATTCCATATTCCTACCACATCCCCACCTGTCCCTATATTTCCCTACCACCTACCTATACTAGGGACAATTTACAATGGCCAATTTACCTATCAACCTGCAAGTCTTTTGGCATGTGGGAGGAAACCGGAGCACCCGGAGGAAACCCACGCAGACACAGGGAGAACTTGCAAACTCCACACAGGCAGTACCCGGAATTGAACCCGGGTCGCTGGAGCTGTGAGGCTGCGGTGCTAACCACTGCGCCACTGTGCCGCCCACAGTAAAAGGTCTGTACGGTACTGAAAAGTTTTATCTCAGTGTTCCCAAAGAATGTGATGGTTGTATAACCTAAAGCAGTGGAGAACAGAAGCTGTCACTATAACAACACGAAGATTAAACATTAACACAATAAGCTTGAGAATTTAAATTGAAACAAAGTATGTTACTGGTTTTGTTTGGCACAATACAATTGTAGCAGGGAAACTCAGCCCAGAGAAACTAACACAAAATATATGCATGACCACTCAATCACAATAAAGAGGTTACTAATGAACACTGCACCACAGGGACCAGCAAATACAAACAATAAAATAGCACCGGTCATCGCTAAATCAATCAATTCTTTATTCAGCAGACACCTGTAAATTAATGTAATAATGGTGAACCCAGCATTAGTGAATTAATAAATTAATAAAGCAGCAGGCAAACTAACAACTCAACGGAAATGTTGGTTCTACTGAATAACTGAATTAACAGATCTGGGAACAAATCAGCAGAAAATAAAGGAAAGGAGCAGCAGGCATCAGTGAATTAATGAATAAAGCACCAGCCACCAACAAATCAATAAATTAACACAGCAGCGGGCATATGACACACAAGTGAATCACCTAATGAATGGAGAAACATGAACAAGACTTTTATGATCCTATCTCTGTTGCCACTTTTCTGCAGCTTTTTGTCAAACATGGCTTTATAGTAGAGCTAGGACATGAGTGAGAATGAGGCAGAGACAGGAGGGAAGTTGAACAGGCAGAAGTTCTTTGTGGAGCTAACGTGGGCCACTGGAGCTGGAGACTGAAAAGCTTTTTGCTGCTTCTGGCCGATGAAAACATTTAAAAGAGTTCCGATGGTCAAAA
Organism: Heterodontus francisci; assembly: GCF_036365525.1. Lineage (NCBI taxonomy): Eukaryota > Metazoa > Chordata > Chondrichthyes > Heterodontiformes > Heterodontidae > Heterodontus > Heterodontus francisci. Next base: position 60,357,055 of record NC_090373.1, on the reverse strand, counting down.
CACCCATGTGCAAAATTAAAAAGGTTGTGCCCAAGAGCTAGGGAACAGGCTCTAAGTCACAAATTGAGCGCTAGCAGAAAATGGCAGAGGGAAAGTTGAATTCAGACACAGGAAAAGTGGTGAAGAAGAGCAGGAGTAATGAAGAACACCAAACAGGCCTATATGCCCCAGAACAGGCATGAATGGCAAGATTGATGGCTGAAATGCGACACAAGGCTGGAGGTGGTAGGCACTGGAACGAGACAAATGGAACAAGAGGTACAAATGACAGGAAAGTTCATAGCGGAGTAGAAGAGCACAAAAAAAATGTTTACCAAAGACTTTTGAAGGAATAATGTGAAGGAGTAGCATGGAGGAGCTGGCCAAGGAATGGAGCTGGAGGCTGAGGAGGTGGAGAGCAGGGAGATGGAAAGGGAAGACACTATGGTGCCACCCAGTGGCTAGAGTCTTCAACTACATAATGATAGAAATTGTTGGTATATCCATTTTCAATTACAAATGTTTACAAATTGGGGGTAAAATTCAACTTTGACGGTAGCACAAAACAGGTGGTACTGGGTTGGTCACCCAGTCAATGGAGAGGAAAATTGGGCAGGGTGTATAACGGGCTTACAAACTGCTGTTTGCTCCCTTGCCAATGTTGAACTTTAACCCCACTATCTTGACATTGGTAATGTTTTGCTGTCAACATTTACAAAAAATATCATGGCATCAGGAAGTAAAGGATAGGAACAAGACTTAGGCAAGATTTTTATTAATATATGCCAGTCAACATATATGATTTATACAGACTTACTTTAATAAAATTTTATTGACAATTTTTTTCTTAATATGGATCAATACCAAATCTCACCTTAGCAATAGCTTCTGTTATATTTTGTAGTGACTGTTTTATAGGATATTTAGCCATGTCCCACTGAAAATGTGTCAAATATCTATGAAGGTCAACTAAAAATTAAAAAAACAAGATGGAGTTAGTGGTGAGCCTGATGTTCCTTTATCCTTATTCAACAAACCATACACCACCACAGTGCTACATCAAATAAGCACCATAAAATAAGGCAAAGTATTGATCAAAAAATTAAATGTTTGTGTTCATGCATTAATAATAAATTACAAGTATGAAGTGTGGTTACATGTCCAGTCATTGCTTCCCCTGTCTTATTTCCCTTATAGCAGTAAGCAGAAGCTAAATGAAGGTATGACCCAGCTTCTGTTTGCCTTTTTGAATGTCACAAAACAAAATACCATTTGTGAGTTTGCAGAAGCTAGTGGTAATGCACAACTTTTGACTCTACTTCCTAACACTATAAATTATAGCAATAGTGGAAGTAGGAAAAACATTTGCCTGTTCAAAGTCCTGTTCCTCCCCCACGTGTTCTAACTGGTTTACAAGCATTACTTTTGTATCAGAACTATTCACTCGAAATCCAACCAGATCTGACTAATATGGATCCCTATTTCTAACTAAAAAGCTAAGGGGTGGGGGGAGGTGAGCGGCAATGATTCCAAAATACATCCGGATTACTTCTACTGTCGCTTTATCTGAACACCATTCTTTCATTTGTATTTTTACCAATGATAATGGAAAAGGAGAAGCCTCTGAAAAAAATAACCTAAATTACAATAAAATTGTTTCAGAATTGTTTGATTAGATACCTTGGAGAAAATAACTGCAAAACAAGAAGCTTTTAGGAAAACATTAAAAGAATTTGCTTTTTAAATGTCAGTTCCTGGATCCATCTGTGCCTGTCACAACAATATTGATCACTACAGCACCATGACTGACACCTTGAAACGTAGTATGATGGATAATATACAAATTTATTGCTCAGTTTTTGTTAAAATTTGTACTTCCACTTAGCAGCACTAAGATAAGCACACACAACCCTGAAAATCTACCAACTAAAAGAGGACTGATGTATCCTCACAATTCTATCAATCCACTCAAGCCTCTATCTTAACAACACTGATTTACAGTCATAGAAATGCTAGCTTGCTTTCCTAACAAATTTTGTAAAGATCCCTGATAAAAAATATTCGTAGTGAATTTTATTTTGCTTCAAAGATTGAAGTTTTTCCTGATCATATGGACAACATGAACAAGCTATGTGGCTCTTACTTATCTAATCCATTGTAACTTGATCACTGTATCCATGTGTCCAGTTTATCATTCAGAAAAAAAATTTAAATTCCAATGTTCATGCTCAGAAATTGGATGAACTTTAGGGATCTCTTACTAGGCTTTGCACCAGTAACAGTAAATAGCAATGTTTATTTTAAAAATTACTTCAGGGCCTCACATTCATATTTTTTGATATTCATTATATATTTTTGTGTCTTACTCAGATTACTGTTTATTTGTTGAAAGCCAAAATCATTCAAGAAATAGATTTAAGAGTTTTACATTTTTATCTATTTTAGCTGTAATTATATTGGAGGAAGAATTGAAGTATACAATACGGAGAAGCAGGTAAGGGTAGAAGGGCATGTACTTTCCCCACTGGAAGGCAATGCCAGGGACACTGTCGGCAAGTGGTGCCTCAGGAGTGCAGCAACCGGCGAGGCTGGAAGACACGTCTTCCAGGGTTTTGGACCATCTTCCCCTTTGTACTAAAATGTCACCCTCACACACAATACATGACAAAGTGCTACTATTTTAGCAGGCAATGATCATCTATCTCTTTTTACCCTTGACACTAAATGCTGACCTTTATCCTTCTCTTCCTTTTCAGATCCAGCAACTGAAAAGAACCCAATGGTAGCAAAGAACAAGAAGGATAACCCTCCAGAACATGAAGCATCACTCAACCTTAACCTAACAAGCACCAGCTCCGAGACTGGCATTGCATGAACTTTAAAAGATTAGCTGGAAGGGTATGCACTGGGAGATTCACCCTGCACAAGTGTGTATGGGTAAGATCAGGAGGTTAGGACAGTTCAGGAAGCAGCCAGAGGGAAAGCTCACACTGAGGTCTGGTCAGAGGGCACAGATAAAGTGTTTGAAGGCCCAGGCTAAAGAAGACTATCACTGGCCAATGATACCTTGACAGCCACAGGCAGTGTTGCCCATGTCCTAAAGGGTTCCAGTTGGTGTCATGAGTGGCACAGATCAGTGACAACTCCACTCCTGATGCGCAGCCACCTCACACACAGTGTCAAGTTCAGGTGGTGATCCTGTTCCTTAATGCACACATGATATAGGATCACCTGCACTCTCCCCTCCTTTTCCCACTTCTACTAGCATCTCCGTGCACACTTTCTGTCTGGTGTTGCTGTTCATCATCTTTCAGCCTCAATGGTAGATCCAGAAGAATACCAGTTATGAAAATAATAGCACTGAATGAAAAGCACAGAAAGACACCTCCAAAATGTTCACCAGAGTCATTATTCAAACACACTGCTACTGCCATCATAACAGCCTTCAGAAGACCCACAAGCAACCTAAAAGCCTATGATTTGGAAATCAGTGCAGGAAATAACATCTCAAAAGATAAAGGTCTGGATTTTATGTAGCTGGCAGGGGTCCCGACACCAGGCAAGAAAGGCAAGGGGAACCTCGCTTCAGCCATTTGGGGCACCCCGGCTACATTTTACGGCGCTTGAGCAATTAACTGCCCGGCACCAGGGTCCCCATCCCTGTAAGGACGAGGATCTTGTCTCCAAGAACTGTTGACCAATCAGAGGGCCAGCGGTTCAGCAGTCCTAGCAGCGCCACTGGGAGTGGTGGCCATTGCTGGAATTGTAGCAGGCCCCAGACCAAGAGCAGCTACAGAGACCCAGACTCAAAGTAAGAGGCAGGGGGCTCGCCGGGGCCATTCAGGTACACTCCAGCGAGGGGTGGGGTGACAGGTGGGGAGCTCAGGATGGTGGGTGGTGGCTCAGCACTGAGCTTTGCAGCCAGGTGCCCTCCGTGAGCCACAGATTGCCCAAACAGGAGGGCCCCACCACCTCCCCCACCAACCCACACAGAGGCTGTCAGGATTACTGGATGGCCTCCCCACGTGGCAGAGGCCCGCACCCCCCCCTCCCCCGAGCAGCAGCGAGAAGAGACCCTTAAGTGGCCATTAGCTGGCTGCTTAAGGACCTTAATTGGCCTCTGGGCGGGAAGGCCGTCCTTGACCTTCCCCACCCCTGACTAAATTGAATGACGTTGGAAAAACAATAGGCACTGCACCCTCTGCCTTCCCTCGCAATTTTATGGGCCCCCACACCACCCTATAGGGCTGATAAAATTCAGCCCAGAGCCACCAATTCTGAATTACTTTTGGGATGCTCATTCTGAATTCAAATGGCTGTAATATATTAGCGTAAAAGTGCTATAAAGGTGTGAAAGGAAGTGCAAAGGTTTGAAAGCAAACATGTGAGAAGAATGCTGGGTGGCAACAAGTGACTGAAGAAGTATTAGACAGCTTCTTTGATAAATAGGCTCCATCAATAGCAATTCTGTAATCAGATACTGACAATAAATGATAGACATCCACGTAAACAAGCTCCTGTCTGACAAAACCAGAAAGGAAGGTGTCTTGGATACTTGATGCAGAACAATCTTGTTATATATAAACAATTAGAATCTCAACACAGTCAAAGTCCCAAGAAGATTTCAAGATGGATATGAATAGCATCAACTCATTCCTGTCCTATGTACCATCTAAAGTCAGAGATGAATTAAATACTTTTAGATGTTCTATGTTCTAATGCATTGTATGCTATGGCAGGTAAGTCATGCAGGAAGAGGATCTGTGCTAGTCGCAGCCGGAAGAGACTGAGGACAAAGCTCAGGACAGAGGAGGGGACAGCTAGCCAATAATCCAATAAAACAACGTGTACCAGCAACTACAGAGGGTGTAAGTGGGGCCTGGATCATTGCCTGATCTTCTGAAGAATTATTTCAAGGGGCTAATTGGCAAACTTGCAGCATATTTTCTTGAGGTGCCCAGAAATTTCCGAGGAGCATCCCAAGTAGCATGGGCATCCACCACCAACATGTAATCTCACCCTGATCCTGGATACCTTGGTAAATTCAGGAGCAGAGGTCAGTATCAGGCACATCCCAGCATTTACACCAGGATGCCAGCCCCTTAATGTTTTTCAGTCTCAGATTTTTTGCCACCTGAGCTATTTTGTCCTAGAATCCAGCACTTACTTCCTTTTCACAAGGCTGCTTGAATAATGTCAGAAATTCTTAAAAGTTTCATGCTTTTCGGATAGGGTGGTAGATAGCATAGACAGTATATTAGAAATTCTGATTCTACTCTCGCTTTGAACGTCACTTTAGATTCAGCCACCATGCAAAAAGCACTTGGTGAATAAGATTTAATACTGTATGAATTGTTTTATTTATATATAAATGTATGTATGAAATATCTTGTGTCCAAATTTTCTGAATCTAAAAGAGTCTAGGAAAAATTCCTTGGGGTTCCCCTGCTCTCCTACTGTAACTGTAATGTAGTGCATTGGTGACTTCACCTTTAAGAGACTGGGCCACTGATACGACTTGGGAGCAGGAGGTCGTCATTCGGCTCCTCAAGGTAACTGATGACATCATCAGACATATATAAAAGAGGAGACACCATTTTGAGAGACACACTCAGCACATGGTTTATAGAGAACTCACACACACACCAGCGAGGAAAAGACCTGGACTTGGGATCATGCAATGTAGATAAGTAAGACAATAAATGGTGTGACTGCAGTTATCATTTAATGAAGATTTAAGAACACAGTACACCACATTTATCTGGTGTCAAGGATAAAAAAAACACACCGACAATCCAGGAACTGAGGATTCCAGATTTTTTTTTTAAATCACCATGTGTGTGCAACAATTGCTAATCTTTCCCGCCTTTACAGAGACAGACAGCAACCCAGGGCCATACGAGAGAAAATGGACAGCAATATTTGAATGCCTAATAGTGGCACTCGATATCAATGCACCCCAAAGAAAGACAGCGTTACTCCTAAACTGTGCTGGGCCATAGGTTAACGATATCTGAGATACACTCACAGACATTGGAACCAATGATGATTATGACAAAGCCAAGAATTCTCTAATAGATATTTTCAACCTAGGGCAAATTCTCACAATTAAATTTATGTCTTCAGGCAAGTCAAACAAGATCAGTGCAAGACCCTTGACCACAACATGATGAGAATCAGAGTTCTGAGTCAGAATTGCAACTTCGCATACATGGACAAAGAAATCATCTCCCAGATCATTATGACCTGCCAATCAACAAGACAAAGAAGGCAAGGTCTCAGAGGGTGAATCGTTAAATTTGCAATGGTTACTCAATATTGGCAGACCACTGGAAGCCAGTGAAGGACAAGCCAAAGTCTTAGAAGGGAAAGAGGCAAATAACATAAGACGAGAATCCCCTGAGGCCAGGTTAGGATTGTTGACAGAATCCATGAATGCCACAAGAGGAAGGTTTCACCAGAGAAACACACCAAACACAAGAACACAGAGGAAACCCAGAGAAAGGGAGAAAGGTCTGAGGCACATCAAGGAACAGTAAGACAGAGATCACAATCATATCACATTTGAACATACAATCATTGCGGTGGTGCATATCCTCACTACAAAACTTGTCCTGCAAGAGGAAATAAGTGTAACACCTGTGGAAAAATGGAACATTTCGCAATAGTATGCCGATCGAAGCCGGCAGAAGACATTAATAGAGTTGAATGCCAAGAGGTAGATTACATCTTCGCAGCACGAGAGAAGGTTTTTGTTGCTTGCAATCACAAGTACCGAAGAAAAAACAGAAACTGCAATTGAACAAGCAGATATCTAAACTCTTCTCCTACAGATCAGATAACCCTCTTCCAGTCCTAGGATGATCCAAGTTACTCTCAAATCCTCCCATGGGTCCACATGTCAGACCGAGTTCCATGTTATAGACACAATCAAGGGGAATCTGCTAATTTTCAAAACTGCCAATGAATTGAAGTTGATCACGATCAACACCATCAGAGGACAGAAGTACCTGATGAAAGAACAGAGAATAAAGATACATGCAAACTGATGGATGCAAACAAAAGATAGTGAAATAAAAGAAGGAGACAAAGTCCTGGTTCGGCAAGACAAAACATCGAAAATTAGCTCATCATTTGACCCAAGAGTGCTTACGGTAGTTCAGAAGAAAAGCAAACATGATCATAGCAAAGAGAGGAAACTGCATTGTGAAGAGAAATGTAACCTTTAAAAAAGTCAATGCTAAAGCAATTCCAGAAGGGATGAAGATGACTTTGCGCCTGCGACAACTCAGGAAGCAACTCAGCCAAATCAAACTCAGCCGCGATTGATACTGCAAGATCCACAGAGATCATTGAGACCTCATCGATTACCTGTACAATGTAAAGACTATGTCATGCATCGATGATGAAGGGACATAAGCGGAAAAAAAGTCTGGTACTGATGAGGGTGATGTGCCTGAAAGCTCTCCCCTCCAAGTTTTCAAACTTAAGAGACCAGGCCACTGAAGGAACTAATTATATCATCAGACATATATAAGGAGACACAGGGGGGAATTTTAGCCATCCGCCTCGGCAGATTTGGTCACATGCGGAGTGATATAATTAGGCAGGAGGTGTTTTTTTGGATACTCAACGGCAGGATATTTTAGAGGAATTAAGTCAGCGCAGGCAGATTTGCGCCATTCCGGGGTTTCCCCAGCGAGGTGGTGGATTTCAGCTTTGCATTCATTTAAATAACATGAATACTCATTAACCTACACATAGTTACAATTTAGTCCTACCTGCCAGATTAAGTGAATGGCGAGTGATATTCCCGTGCCACCCGGTTCACGATTGTTTTACCGTGGCGTGCAGCAGTCAGATTTGTGCAGTTGAGTTTCAGGTCTGTGCTCCTTTCTCTTTAATTTATCCATTAAACTGATGCCAGCATTGGAATAGACATTTGCCTCCACGCCAGCATTGGAATGGATGTTTGCCTCCACGCCAGCATTGGAATGGATGTTTACCTCCAGGCCAGCATTGGAATGGATGTTTACCTCCAGGCCAGCATTGGAATGGATGTTTACCTCCAGGCCAGCATTGGAATGAATGTTTACCTCCAGGCCAGCATTGGAATGGATGTTTACCTCCAGGCCAGCATTGGAATGGATGTTTACCTCCAGGCCAGCATTGGAATGGATGTTTGCCTTCAGGCTCGGCACCAGCAAAAATGAATCAACTCAGGGGACTGTGGCGACGGCATGGGTGGGGGCTACATGGAGGAGCAGGGGAGGGTAGTCGGGGAGGAAAGGGTAGGGTTGATCAGGTGCATGGAGGAGCAGGGGAGGGTGGAGTGAAGTGTCCGGGTTGTTGAATGGTTGATGTTGATGGTGAAAATGCATTTTGTCACCGGTGGAGGTATTGGGTGGATTAGATCAGTACTGTGTGAAGATATTTGACAAGGGCTTAAAGGGAGGGATGAGTGCTGTAGACGTCAGGGAGCTGTGGGGCAAATTGAGGGTACTGGCTAGCAGAGGGAATGGTCAGAGTCAATGGGGGCAAATGGATTCTGTAGGGGGAAAGGTCAAGACTAATGGCTGGGTATTCAACAGCTTCATATGGAGGGGACCGGGACTCAGCAACAATGGTCAGTTCATTGTGAGGAACTTCAAGGCTAAGTGTCGGCATGTCGATAGTAATGAGAGTAGGGACAGGGGAGGGGAGGGACGGCATGAATACATTGATGATTACACAGTGAACGGTACGGAGAGAAGGGCAATGGTAAAATTGGGTGGGTCGAGGGTGATGGGTTCAAGCTGGAAGGTTGCACGAGGAGGTTGGAAGGTGTGGAGACTTGCGCTGAATTCCTTGCGCACCATTTTCTCCAATGATAATGGAAACCACGTGGGCACTCAAGAATTGCAAGGAGAGAGGGAGGAGGCAAAACAACAGTGGGTGTGTCTTCTACCTGGCTGCAATTTGAAGGCAGATATAAGGGAGCTGTTCATTGCCTCGATGCTTCAGCTCACAAGCAATAGAGGCTGAATCACCACGCTCTGCTTATTTATTGTTCAGAAAAGCCACAGCGACATGTGTCTCATATACCCAATTTGTCTAGTACCAGGGGAAGAAGAACAAACAGAGAGACTAAGGAGGGCTCTTTTCCCTCAACTCCTGATGCCTGAGCGCCAGCAACAGGCAAGGCAGGAAGGTGAGGATGCTCCGAATGATAACATCCACTGGCACATCATTGCATCCTCAGGACAAGGCCAAATTACCTACAAATGTCAGAGAGGCAATGCCAGAGATGCCTAAGGATATCACAATAAATGGTCACAGAAATTTGTAGGATCCTGCAGCATGACCTGCAACCATTCGGCTTCGGTGGAAATCCCGTGCCAGTTGCTCTCAAGGTGACTGTTGCAATTTTTTCTTTAGCAGCTCCTTCCAGGGATCCACTGGTGACTTATGTGGCATCTCGCAGTCTGCGCCCCACAGGTACATCAAAGAGGTGACCGATGCCCTTTTTTGACATGCCAATGATTTCATCTACTTACTTGTAGATGAGGACAGCCAGGCAGCAAGGTCTGCGGCCTTCGGCACCATTGCTGGCTTCCCTAGAGGGCAAGGGGTGATTGACTGTACTCATGTGGCCATTAGAGCTCCATGGAACCAGCCTGCTGTATTTGTCAATGGCAAAGGTTTCTACTCTTTAAACGTACAACCAGTTTGTGACCACAGGAGAAGAATCATGCATGTTTGTACACGTTTCCCAGGATGCTGTCATGACTCCTACATTTTGAGGAACTCCCAGCTGCCAGCAGTTTTTCGAGGAATCAGCCAAAGTGGACGGATGGACCCTAGGTGACAAGGTTTACCCACTTTGTACATGGTTGATGACAACAGTGCATCATCCCCAAAGTGCTGCTGAAGAGAGGTACAATGTTGCTCACACATCCACCAGAGCCATCATTGAACACACCATTGGCATGCTGAAAATGTGATTCTGTTGCCTTGAGCCGTCTGTAGGGGCTCCTCAGTACACACCACAGAGGGTGTCATGAATAATTGTTGTCTGCCGTGCCTTGCACAACCTTGCAATTAGATGTGGCAACATTCTGCAGGTGGAGGAACAGGAGGAACACCAGTCCTCCTCAGATGAGGAAGACTATGAAGAGGATGAGGAGGAAGACAACAATGACAATGATGTCGTCACCAATATGAGGGCCGTGGAGAGACATGGGGAAGGTGGTGGCGTATTGGTAATGTCGCTAGACTAGTAATCCAGAGCCCAGGATAATGCACTGGGGAGATGGGTTCGAGTTCCACAATGGCAGATGGTGAAATCTGAATTCAATTAATAAATCTGGAATTAAAAAAGCTAGTCTAATAGTGACTATGAAACCATTGGTGATTGTTGTATAAACCCATCTGGTTCACTAATGTCCTTTAGGGAAGGAAATCTGCTGTCCTAACCTGGTCTGGTCTACATGTGACTCCAGACCCACAGCAATGTGGTTGACTCAAAAAACTGCTCTCGGCTTAGCAGTCCACTCAGTGACTCAGTTAAAGGGCAATAAATACTGGCCTAACCAGCAATACCCACATCACACAAAAGGGATAAAGGAAAACAATGTAAGGGGCATCAGGGAGAACCTCATTTATGCACATTTCAGGCAACAATAAACCATATCATCAAGGAACGTTGGGAGGAGAAACACAACAATTCCCCACAGAAATTCACTTTTGCATGAGGTCTTATTCATCGCTGCAATCTTAACGAAGCAATGCTGCAATCAAGTGAATGGCATTTTAAATCATCTGTGGGCTATAATGAATGCAATTACACACCACTGCAAGCAGCGTTAAGTTATGACCATAGAAATCAAAAGTAAGGCATGACAGTATTGGAAAAAGTTGTTAATCATCAATAGGAAAACAGCCATCATTGAAGAGTGAAGTCTCAAATGTGGATGTACTGTACTTAGGTTTCCAGCAGGCATTTGATAAGGCACCACATCGAAGGTTATTGCGGAAAATAAAAGCTCATGGTGAAGGGGGTAACATATTGGCATGGATAGAAGATTGGCTAGCGAACAGGAAACAGAAGGCATAAATGAGTCATTTTCTGGTTGGCAAGATGTAACGAGTGGTGTGCCACAGGGATCAGTGCTGGGGCCTCAACCTTTTACAATTTATATAAATGACTTGGATGAAGGGACTGAAGGTATGGTTGCTAAATTTTCTGATGACACAAAGATAGGTAGGAAAGTAAGTTGTGACGAGAACATAAGAAGGCGACAAAGGGAGCACAGCAGAGATTTAGAAAGCGTGTCAAAGGGTTGGAGGCTGTAGAGCGCGCGGCGGGAGTAGAGCGGGAGAAAAAAAAAAAATCGAAACGGGACATCAGAGTGACATCACGATCAGAAGAGAGAGCAGGGAAACAGAAAGCCGGCCGGGTGAGTATACCAGTAAGATTTTAATTTAATCTAAATGAATCAAATATGAAATAAGACTTGATCGATTCATTAGTATATAAACTAAAAGCTTGGGCAGATTTTGTAAGTTATCATACAGAGTGAGAAAGAGAGACCAGCAGGGAGAGTATTATTCAAATTAGAACCTGGGAACTTAATATTCAATTGGGTAGTATAACAATAAATGTTGTAATAAGAGTATAAACATAGAGCAGGACTAACGATATTAATTAACATTGATAGTTTAAACAGGTCACTAATTAGATTGTTAAAAAAGGGACTGAGTGCGACTTGAACAGAGTGCTGGGTGGTCGGTGAGTTGAGGGAGCTGGGAAAGGAGATGCTCCTTTGCTTTTTCTAACTTTTTCACCCTGTAGGATTTGGTTTTTACTCTACTACAAGGAAAGAAGCTCGCTGTTTGGTGAGTGTCTGGTAAGTGGTTAAGGTCTATTCTATTCCTAAGGTTTGAAATAGTACAGGAACTGGTTGTAAGGTTATTATATATATATATATAAATAAATAAAGGAAAATAAATAATTGAATAAAATAATTAAGTAGTTAATTAAAACACATTAAGGATGGCAGGACAGGTGATGTGTCATGGCTGCAGCTTGTGGGAGCTCCTGGATGCCAGTGTGATCCAGGGTAAACACGTCTGCAGTAAGTGTTTGCGGCTCGAGAAGCTTCAGCTCAGAGTCATTGAGCTGGAAGCCGAGCTACAGACACTGCGATGCATCAGTGAGGGGGAAAGTTACCTGGACACTTTGTACGAGGAGGTGGTCACACCACAGAGGATTTGGTCGGTGGTCAGGGACAGGAGAGAATGGCTGCAGCTGAGGCAGGTAAGGGGACCCAGACAGTAGGATTGCAGGAGCCTCAGCCTTTGCGATTGTCCAACAAGTTTGAGGTTCTTTCAGCTTGTTTGGATGAGAGTGGGGGCTGCAGGGTGGATCAGCAACCTGACCATGGCACCGTGGTACAGGAAGCCATTCAAGTGGAGGGAAAAGAAAAGGAATGTAGTGGTAGTTGGGGACAGTATAGTGAGGGGGATTGACACTGTTCGCTGCAGCAAAAAAGCGAGAGTCCAGACGGCTGTGTTGCCTGCCCTTGCCAGGGTTTGGACATCTGCTCAGGGCTGGAAAGGAACTTATAGTTGTCGGGGTGGGGGGGGGAAATCCAGTCGTCATGGTCCATGTAGGTACCAACAACGTAGGCAGGACAAGGAGGCTCTGCATTGTCAGTATGAGGAACTAGACACCAAGTTAAGAAGCGGAACCTGAAAGGTAATAATCTCTGGATTATTACCTGAGCCACATGCAAATTGGCATACGGCAAATAAGATTAGAGAAATGAATACATGGCTTAAAGACTGGTGTGGTAGAAGTGGGTTCCGGTTCATGGGGCATTGGCACCAGTATTGGGGAAAGTGGGAGATGTACCGTTGGGATGGTCTACACCTGAACCTGAAGAGGCATATAAATTTGCCAGGAAAAACAACAGACCTGAGGATTGGGAGCAGTTTAGAATTCAGCAAAGGAAGACCAAGGGATTGATTAAGAAGAGGAAAATAGAGTACGAGAGCAAGCTTGCGGGGAACATAAAAACTGACTGTAAAAGTTTCTATAGGTATGTGAAAAGAAAAAGATTGGTGAAGACAAATGTAGGTCCCTTACAGTCAGAAACAGGGGAATTTATTATGGGAAATAAAAAAATGGCTGACCAACTAAACGCATACTTTGGTTCTGTCTTCACAAAGGAGTACACAAATATACCAGAAATGTTGGGGAACACAGGGCTTAGTGAGAGAGAGGAACTGAAAGAAATCAGTATTAGTAGAGAAATGGTGTTGGGGAAATTGATGGGGTTGAAGGCCAATAAGTCCCCAGGGCCTGATGGTATGCATCCCGGAGCACTTAAGGAAGTGGCCCTAGAAATAGTGGATGCATTGGTGGTCATCTTTCAAGATTCTATAGAATCTGGAACGGTTCCTACAGATTGGAGGGTAGCTAATGTAACCCCACTATTTAAAAAGGGAGGTAGAGAGAAAGCAGGGAACGATAGACCAGTCAGCCTGACGTCGATAGTGGGCAACATGCTAGAGTCCATTATCAAAGATTTTATAGCAGAGCACTTATAGAACAGTGGTAGAATTGGGCAGAGTCAGCATGGATTTACGAAAGGGAAATCATGCTTGACAAATCTACTAGAATTCTTCGAGGATGTAAGTCGTAGAGTTGATGAGGTTTATTTGGACTTTCAGAAGGCTTTCGACAAAGTCCCACATAAGAGATTAGTGTGTAAAATTAAAGCGCATGGAATTGGGGGTAGTATATTGTGATGGATAGAAAATTGGTGGCCGATAGGAAACAAAGAGTAGGGATAAATGGGTCTTTTTCCGAATGGCTGGCAGTGTCTAGTGGGGTACCGCAGGGATGGGTGCTAGGACCCCAGCGATTCACAATATACATTAATGATTTAGATGAGGGAACTAAATGTAATATCTCCAAATTTGCAGATGACACAAAACTGGGTGGGAGGGTGAGTTGAGAGGAAGATGCAGAGAGGCTTCAGGGTGATTTGGACAAGTTGAATGAGTGGGCTAATGCACGGCAGATGCAGTATAATGTGGATAAATGTGAGGTTATCCACTTTGGTAGCAAAAACAGGAAGGCAGATTATTATCTGAATGGCTATAAACTGAGAGAGGGGAATATGCAACGAGACCTGGATGTTCTCGTACAGTCGCTGAAGGTAAGCATGCAGGTGCAACAGGCGGTAAAAAAGGCAAATGGTATGTTGGCCTTCATAACAAGAGGATTCAAGTACAGGAGCAGGGATGTCTTGTTGCAATTATACAGGGCCTTGGTGAGGCCACACCTGGAATATTGTGTGCAGTTTTGGTCTCCTTATCTGCGGAAGGATGTTCTTGCTATAGAGGGAGTGCAGCGAAGGTTTAGCAGACTGATTCTTGGGGTGGTGGGACTGACATATGAGGAGAGATTGAGTCGGTTAGGATTATATTCATTGGAGTTCAGAAGAATGAGGGGGGATCTCATAGAAACCTATAAAATTCTAACAGGACTTGACAGAGTAGATGCAGGAAGGATGCTCCCGATGGTGGGGGAGTCCAGAACCAAGGGTCATAGTCTAAGGATATGGGGTAAACCTTTCAGGACTGGGATGAGGAGAAATTTCTTCACCCAGAGAGTGGTGAGCCTGTAGAATACGCTACCATAGAAAGCGGTTGAGGCCAAAACATTATGTTTTCAAGAAGGAGTTACATATAGCTCTTGGGTCTAAAAGGATCAAAGGGTATGGGGTGAAAGCGGAAACAGGCTACTGAGTTGGATGATCAGCCATGATCATAATGAATGGCGCAGCAGGCTCGAAGGGCCGAATGGCCTACTCCTGCTCCTATTTTCTATGTTTCTATGTTTCTATGAACCGTGTTGGAACCAGAGTTCTAGCGTGCCGCATAACTAGGGAAGTAGAGAGGGTTTTAAACTAAATAGTGGGGGCAAGGGATCAAATTTGGGAAGATGTGATAAATCAAAGTGTAGAGACAAGGCAAGAGAAAAAGGTATTAATATGGGAAATGATAAACAGACCGTGACAGGAAGGGATAGAGAGTACAAATCTAAGAGCAGATCAGCAGTCAAGGCTGAACGTTACAAAAATAATAAAAGGACAAAACTAAAGGCTCTGTATCTGAATGAACATAGCATTCAAAACAGAACAGACGAACTGATAGCGCAAACAAAAATATATAAGTACAATCTGATAGCCATTACAGGGACATGGCTGCAGGATGACAGATTGGGACCTGAATATTGATATTTAGGAAGGACAGGAAGCTAGGAAATGGTGGACGGGTAGCTCTGTTAATTAATGATGGTATTAGCACAACAAAGAGGGCGACTTAAGTTCAGGAAACTAAGATGTAGAAGTGGTTTGGGTAGAGATGATAAATGATAAATGCAAGAAGTCAGTTGTGGTCGTGGTGTACAGGCCCCCTAACAGTAACTACATGGTAGGACAGAGTAGAAAGGAAAAAAAAAATGGGTGCTTGTCAGAAAGGTATGGCAATAATCATGGGGGATTTTAATCTACATATAGACTGGAAGAATCAGATGGGCAAAGGTAGCCTGGACAATGAGGTCATGGAATGTTTTCGGGACAGTTTCTTAGAACGGCACATTCTGAAGCCAACCAGAGAGCAGGCTATACTAGACCTGGTACTGCGCAGCGAGATCGGATTAATTAATGACTTCATAGTGAAGGCGCTCCTAGGTAGCAGTGATCATAATATGATTGAATTTTGCATTCAGTTTGAGGGAGAGAAGAATGGGTCCAAGACTAGTATTTTAAACTTAAACAAGGGCAATTATGAGGGTATGAAAGCAGAGCTAGCTAAAGTGAACTGGCAAATTAGGTTAAGGGATAGGTCAATAGAGATGCAGTAGCAGACATTTAAGGGGATATTTCAGAATACACAGAATAGATACATCCCAACAAGAAAGAAAAATTCCAAGGGGAGGACCAACCATCTGTGGTTAACTAAAAAAGTTAAAGATAGTATCAAACTTAAAGAAAAAGTTTATAATTGTGCAAAGATGACTGGCAGGTCAGAAGATTGGACAAAATATAAAATGCAGCAAAGAATGACTAAAAGATTAATAAGGAGAGAAAAATTAGAGTATGAGAGAAAGCTGGCTAGAAATATAAAAACAAATAGTACGAGTTTCTATAGCTATTTAAAAATGAAATGTTAACAAAGTGAGTGTTGGTCCTATAGAAAGTGAGTCTGGGAATTAATAAGGGAAAATAAGGAGAAGGCAGATGATTGAATAGGTATTTTGCATCCGTCTTCACTATAGAGGATACAAGTAACATTCCATAAATAGCTGTAAATCAGGAAATGGAAGGGAGGGAGGAACTCAAGAAAATTACAATCACCAGGGAAGTGGTACTGAGCAAATTGTTGGAGCTGCGGTCTTGATGAGCTTCATCCTAAAAGAAGTGGCTAGTGAGATAGTTAATGCATGGTATTAATTTTCCAAAATTCCCTAGATTTGGGGAAGATTCCATTAGATTGGAAAATAGCGAATCTAACTCCTTTATTCAAAAAGGGAGACAGAAAGCAGGAAACTACAGGCCATTTAACTTAACATCTGTCATAAGGAAAATGTTGGAAGCTATTATTAAAGATGTTATAGGAGGGTACTTAAAAAAGTCAAGGTAATCAGGTAGTCAACACGGCTTTTGTGAAAGGGAAATCATGTTTTACCATTTTTTTTTTGAGTTCTTTGAAGAAGTAACATGTGCTGTGAATAAAGGGGACCAGTGGATATAATGTACTTAGATTTCCAGAATCCATTTGATAAGGTGCCACATCAAAGGTTATTGCGGAAAATAAAAGCTCATGGTGTAGGGGGTAACATATTGACATGGATAGAGGATTGGCTAGCTAACAGGAAATAGAGAGTAGGCATAAATGGGTCATTTTCTGGTTGGCAAGATATAACGAGTGGTGTGCCACAGGGATCAGTGCTGGGGCCTCAGCTTTTTACAATATATGTAAACTACTTGGATGAAGGGACCGAAGATATGGTTCCTAAATTTGCTGATGACACAAAGATAGGTAGGAAAGTAAGTTATGAAGAGGACATGAGAAGGCTACAAAGGGATATAGATAGGTTAAGTGAGTGGGTAAAGATCTGGCAAATGGAGTAAATATGGGAAAATGTGAAATTGTTCATTTTGGCAGGAAGAATAAAAAAGAAGCATATTATCTAAATGGTGAGAGATTGCGGAGCTCTGAGATGCAGAGGGATCTGCGTGTCCTAGTGCATGAATCACAAAAGGTTAGTATGCAAGTGCATCAAGTAATTAGGAAAGCTAATAGAATGTTCTTGTTTATTGTGAGGGGAATTGAATACAAAAGTAGGGAGATTATGCTTCAGTTACACAGGGCATTGGTGAGACCACATCTGGAATATTGTGTACAGTATTGCTTCTTTATTTAAGGAAGGATGTAAATGCATTGGAAGCAGTTCAAAGAAGGTATACTAGACTAATATATGGAATGGACAGGTTGTTTTAAGATGAAAGGTTGGACAGGCTAGACTTGTATCCGCTGGAGTTTAGAAGAGTAAGAGGAGACTTGATTGAAACATATAAGATCCTGAAGGGTCTTAACAGGGTGGATGTGGAAAGGATGTTTCCCCGTTTGGGAGAATCTAGAACTAGGGGTCACTATTTAAAAGTAAGAGTTTGCCCATTTAAGACAGAGATGAGGAGAATTTTTTTCTCTCAGAGGGTTGTGAATGTTTGGAACTCTCTTCCTCAAAAGGCGGTGGAAGCAGAGTCTTTAAGTATTTTTAAGGCAGAGGTAGATAGATTCTTGATAAGCAAGGGGGTGAAAGGTTATCGGGGGTAGGCAGGAATGTGGAGTTGAGGTTATAATCAGATCAGCCATGATATTGAATGGCGGAGCAGGCTCGAGGGGCCAAGTGGCCTACTCCTGCTCCAAGTTCATATGTTTGTATGTAAATTTCAATGAGATATGAGACACTGTACATTTCCTGAGAAGCTTTGCAAGCATCATTGCGTTCCTACCATAGGCCTCCAAAAAACTTTTTTGTATCAGTCTGTAACCAAGCAAAAACATTACCAAGAGTGGATCAAATTTTGCATGAAATAAAAAAGTATTCATAAATCTTTTCAATCATCACAATTTGTTCAGCACCCATGCCACCTTCATGATCAAAACTCTTTCAATTTCCTTTTTCTTCCACTGCGCCTCGGTGCTACCCCGACATTAGCAGCTGAGGTGGAGGCAATCTGCTCAGTGTGCTGCCCCATTGCTGTGGATGACGGTGGCGGGCATTCTCTGGAGGGCCTTGATGGCTCCATCCTACAGGGGGTCTTCAGCAATGGTGCTTGAATATCCTCCTTGTGCTCGTCTGCTGGAGGTAAGGGGGTCAATGTTGGTTGTGGGGCGGGGGGGGGGTGGAAAGGACGAGACGCTGCTTACCCTGGGGGGGATGTCCAGAGAGGAAGGCACCAGGGCAGCTGGCACTCGCTCCTCCTCCATCTGTGTGAACGACGGCACCTGCCTGTCTACCGGACGGGAAGGAGCACCTGGAGGGAGGTCCAGGTTCCTCGACCCTCTCTCTTTGACACTGCTGCATGGAGCCCATGGCAACAGCAATGGTGTGCAGGTCAGATCGCATATGCCTCAAATGGTCAGCCAGAATCACCATAGAGCTTGCCAAACTCTCAATTGAGGAAGCCATACACTCATATGTCTGGGACCTGGCATGTGCTAAGCCACGCATGACGTCAGCCATCTCAGACATGTTTTCCACATGGCTTTGCTGCACATCCAGCAGACTTCTCATAGCAACAAAGGATCATCATGAGCGTTGGGCTGAGCAGGGAGCTGGTCCCCAGCAGTCCTCCAATTGTCAGAGGACCCGACTGACACATGCTCCCTCAGCTGCTGGGATGTGTCTATATCGTGACCATCAGCTTGTGACTCTGAATCTAATCTTAAATTCTCCATGGACTGTGTGAATGTATCTGCACTGGCGATGGTGGAAGAAGAGGCAGGTGACTGTGCACCCTCTGGGACATTGGCTTCTTCCTCCTCAGAGGATGATTCTTGGGTCACGCGGTGTTCTGCGACTCGAGTGGGGCACCTGCAGTGGAGACATAAACAGAGGCACTTTAAGCCTGTGCTTCACATGAGTTCAAATAATTTCCTTTAGTTTCCACATATGACTGCAAGAGCAGAGATGACACTTCTTCCTTACACCTTGTTGCTCCTGCCTCGCCATCTCTACTCACCATGCCTCCCTCCTCTCTTGCGATCTCCAAAGTCTCCTCCTTAGCTGTGGTCAGCAACCTGATGTCAGGGACCTCTCCTTCCATCTTAGCACGTTCACACTGGTTGTGGCTTCGTTTGTCCTGCAGCATACAGTGCAAATTTAATGACATGGCAAATGATTCATCACAATCATTTCATACATGCATCCATATCACGCATTCTGCATTGGCTTTCGCATGACACATCCAATCACAAACAATGCCAATCTTCATCATTTAGTGAATGGCACCAGGGCTTCCCACACATTCGACTGCATTCCTTGTGTACCCTCTGCCTTAAAGACACAGAGCCATGGAAGAAAACAATGCTTTGCCAGGACCACTTACCCTCGTTGATTTGAGCAAGTCATTGATTCACTTGCGGCACTGCACCCATGTTCTACAAGCGACCCCGTGGTTCAAGACCTCCTCTGCTACCTCCATCCAGGCCACCTTGGTGAGGTGCAGGGTCTTCTGACTCCATCTGCAGGGAAGAGGACCTCCCTGATGGCCTGGAGGAGAACCTGCAGGGAGGCATCATTGAACCATGGGGTGGAATGCTGCCTGCTGGCTGCCATGCAATTCACTTTGGCTGTAAGGAAAATAACTCATGTGAAGTTGGTGGTGACCTCCACAAAATAAAGGAGGCAAAAACATTTTGATTTAAGTAAAAGCTTCAATTTAAGTTAGTTTGACGATACTTACATGAAAGGAAGGCTGCTGATCCTTGAGGCTGCAAGCGTAGAATGTTTTATATCTCTGGTGATCATGGTGTTTGGGGCAGTGATGGAGGGTTTCACCAATGAAAGACCCCTCCACCGCAAGATTTCTCATGTTCCCTGTGCCCATTGCCGCATGGCTAATTTAAGTACAAAATTGCATGGGAAACGAGATTTGCAACGGAAGCAGAAGTTACGACAACTTCCGATCCCACCATCAGGAATTCCATGGCACTCATAAGATTCTACCCACCATTTTGAAAGACACACTCAGCACATGGTTTACAAGGAACACATAGGCACACCAAAGGCCTGGACCTGAGATCATGTAGATGATGTAAATAAGTAAGGCAATAAATGGTGTTTGTGTTGAATTCAATAAAGCCTGCAGTTATCATTTAATGAAGAGTTAAGAACACAGTAGAACACTACAGTAACTTCAATGAGAAATCAGCAAAGAATCCAGAAAAATTGTGTTTGTAAATAACAAATTTTAGCGATTTATGCATT
Organism: Heterodontus francisci; assembly: GCF_036365525.1. NCBI lineage: Eukaryota > Metazoa > Chordata > Chondrichthyes > Heterodontiformes > Heterodontidae > Heterodontus > Heterodontus francisci. Next base: position 60,336,522 of record NC_090373.1, on the reverse strand, counting down.
ACTCTGCTGACCTTCCATCTGAAATAACAGCAGGAGATCAGAATAACCTACACAGAAATGCAAGGTGTCAATGTTCTCTTTTGCTGGGTATGATAGAAAATGTCAGTCGTTGCTTCTCTGATGGCTTATCCAGTGTATGGCTGAGACCAGGAATGATTTCAGGTTTGATCCCTGTCTGTTATCCCTGAATTAATTGCTCTATGCCAGGTAGGAGTAGGAATGCCACAAATTAGCCATGATATACCCCAGTTAAGAAGTGGAATATCGGCCAGATTGCAAATGATTTCTATCCATCGTCCTGTGTGGGAAATATCTACATATGAATGTCACCAGAGTACAGGACCAGGATGGACTGTTATGCACGATCTTGGTTGAGAAGCCTGTCAACATTCACAGTCAAGATTCACACATGAATAATTCTGGGAGTTAATCAGTACTTATCACTGCTAAGTGGGCTTGGGCTACAAGTAATATTGGGACACTAACTACTATGTTGTACTAGTATTTTCATCTCACATTTATGCTCAAATCACTAAAGGTGTGGCACAAAAATAGTAGAAATATAGTTGCTGAATGGAAAGAAGCTCGGACTGAATCAAAATATGACCAACGTGACAGTCCAATAGTGCAATAATGAGTCAGTCATAAGCAATAGGCCACATAGCATTACGATGCACAGTGATTCTCCTGTTTATAACTATGTAGTGACATGAGGTTAACTCCTCCGGGCAGCAGCAGATGCACTAGGGGTAGACGTAATGGCCTAGAAGTCTGATTGTGCTGCTCCCATTTTATGGAATTGCGACCCACCATATTGGATTGGGCGTCTCAATAGACGTCCACAGTGCGCACCAGAAATATTAAGCATCCTCACTATAAAATAAAGGTTGTTATTTTATTTATTTAATTTTTATTTAGAGATACAGCACTGAAACAGGCCCTTCGGCCCACCGAGTCTGTGCCGACCAACAACCACCCATTTATACTAATCCTATATTAATCCCATATTCCCTACCACATCCCCACCATTCTTCTACCACCTAACTTCACTAGGGGCAATTTATAATGGCCAGTTTACCTATCAACCTGCAAGTCTTTGGCTGTGGGAGGAAACTGGAGCATCCGGCGGAAACCCACACGATCACAGGGAGAACTTGCAATCTCTGCGCAGGCAGTACCCAGAACTGAACCCGGGTCGCTGGAGCTGTGAGGCTGCGGTGCTAATCACTGTGCCACCCCTAAGATCCTTTTAGGAAATTGGTCTATCCCAGTGTCTGACCATCATGTGATTAAGTTGGTCATCAAATCATGACGCTAACTAATAGTATGGACCTTGCAGGAACATTATTTAAAGGGCTCATCCACTTCATTCAGGTTGTTGCTCGTGTGTCCTCTTCGGCTGCTTGTTAACTTGATGGCCTTTTTTGACTATTTCACTGCTCCACAAATGATCTGACTTCTGGGAACAACATTGTTCTAGTGCTGGATTGCTTCATCTGCCTTTGACAAAGGGTTTATTCTAGTCTTGAGAGGTCTGATAGGTCTGCCTTTGGAAGGGGGGCAGTGCAGTGAAGAAGATGAGAGCGGGAGCAACTAGAAAAGGGAGCAGGAGGGTAGTCGCAGGATGTTACACCCACATCAGGGGCTGCAATTTATTATGGCAACGGGGGTCCTGGTGGCAGGCTGGAAGATGGGGGAAGACCCTGCCTCAGCCCTCCGTCACACCCCATAAAGTCATTTGACAGTGGGAAGGCAATTAGTTGCCAACCGTTGCAGATGCCGTCCCATTAAGGGCCAATCGGAAGGCCAGCAGCTCTGCAGTACCGGCAGCACCACTGGGAGCAATGGCCACTGCCGTTACCGTCGAGCTTCCTGCAGGACCAAGGAGATCAGAGACTCCGGGAGGGGTAAATGGGGTTGGGGTTGCCAAGGCCATTCCGGCAGGCCGCAGCAACGGGGTGGGTGTAGGGGTGGTTGGTGAGATTAAGGGGTTGTCTTCCGGGGGGGAGGGGGGGGGGAAGGGGCCGGCAATCACTGCTGAGGGGACTCTCCGAGAGCCCTGGATTGCTCCCAAAAGAAGGGACCCACCCAACCAAGCTCACTGAGCAATCTAGGAGGTGCTTCTGCTTCACCATAGAGGCTGTCACTGAGCTATGTCAGCTGCTGCAACTATAACTGGAGCCCTAAAGCAGAGCACGGACAACACTGCCTGTGACTATCAAGGTCATTGTAGACCTCAACCTTTCTATCAAGGGGTGCTCGCAGGCTGCAGCAGGTAACAGCAGCAACATTTGTACACTGATGTACTAGAGAGGTCACTGAGGCTCTCTACATCAGGAAGAGCACATACATCACATTCCCATGGACAAAGCAAAGCAGGATGAGACAGCAGTAGGCTTTACACACATTGCAGGCTTCACTAGGTGGAAGTTGCCAGAGGCTGCACTCACATTGCCTTGCATGCACCCATCATCAGCCCAACATCTTTCCCAACAGAAAGGGATACTACTCCCTGAATGTGGAGCTTGTTTATCACCACAGGCAGCACATAACCCACATCTACAGCTGGTTTCCTGGCACAATCATGTTTCCTTCATTCAGCGTCATTCCTCTCGGCTGCCTTTATTTCAACAAAACCTTTGGGGCACAGGCTGGCTACTCACCAAGGGATTTCCCCACACGATAAGGCTCATGAGTCCTATCAGGAGCCCAGGCACAGACATATAGCATGCCTGTAATGAACGCCATGTCGTCACCAAGAGTATCATCAGGACCACCATTCGGGAGGATCTCTGCAGTATACCCCAGACCATGTTTCCAGATTTGTGTTTGTTTGCTGCATGTTGCATGACTTCACTATACTGAGTGACCATTCGTTGACACTGCAAGGGCAGCAAAAAGTGGAGAAGGAGGAAGATCTGGAGCAGCATTGACCATCAGTAGCACTAGCTGCCAGACTTCCTATAGAACAACTGACTTAAGAACACTTCAGCTGAACCATGTTTCCTCTCCCCAACACACCAACAGTCTAGCTATCCTTATAACTACTGTCCTTACAACCCCCAGCTGATTGCCCTCCTGCATTCCAACCCCATGGGTCTTGCGCTCACTTGTCTATATCTTCAAAACCAGTCAGAGATGCTTGTTCCACACACACACACAAACAGGCACACAGCAAATAAGCAGTGTATTACTGCCTGCAAGTTCGGTACATGTTAACGAGGTCCCAGTACAGATTTCACATGGTCCCTGCACCCATATGAACAGGCATGCCATACCCGTGTGCCTGCTTTTGGGTGCAAACAAGTGATTAGGCCAATGTGTGATTAACAAAATTATACTGGCTTCATAAACTGAGCAAAACTCAGAGCAGGACAACAGATTTTCAGGCACAAATGCAATGGATGACATAATGCACAAGTGGTTACACATCTATAGCGAAGCTCCAAATTTTTAAAGAAATCTGAACCTCCAAATTATCTGGCCAGTAGAAATGCAGCAAAATTATTCAATGCATCCAATTTTCTATTGCCAAGTTAGATATAACAATTATCTACAATCATTTTTTTTCTGCCACCAAGTAATATTTAAGTTAAACCAGTAGTCATCTGTACTGGAACTGGGAACAGGAATAGTAAGATTGCAGGTTCAGCATTTCAAGCAGCACCATATCCCTAGTGCACTGGAATGGAGATTCTTTTTGAATATTTACCAGTTGATTATAACTAATTTTCTCTAGTCAATGAAGTACAGAACATGAAGCTGGTGCAATTCTGAGTGCTGGTGTACTCAAGTTCATGATGAAGAAAACAGAAACCAGATTATTAATGTAGCAACTGTAGCATTAACAGGATTTTCTAGTCTTCCACAATTTTCAACAGTCCCAGCCTTAGTGTGCAGTTTAAAGAATGCTAGATTGTCACAAATCACATACACCATATATGTATAAAGGTATTTCCAAACAAGGTAGACTATTCTCAATTGTTTGAAAATTAATGTTCAACTTCATCTAATCAGGCTACTAATATTCAAGCACTGATTAAATATTAATTTTAGATGGCATTTAAAAGTCAAGACTCGTGATCCTTCAGCATGTCAGATTTGTATCAAGTATCACAGGGCCCAGTACTACATTGATGCCACTACCAACTGCAAGATATCATTAGACAAGGTGTTTTGTGTATGGATATTATTCTGGAATAGACTTCACAAAATGAAAATGTGTACTGATTGAAGAAGTAAAGTGTATTGATTGGAAAGATATACATTAGAGATGAGTTAAGGCTTGAAGGCATGATTATTTTACATATAACAGTTTAATGCACCACATATACTCACCAACTTTATTGCAGGTTTTGAATAATGTACATCACCTATCTTTCAAAGCTGCAGCATCTTGTTGAGTAACCTTCACCGTTCATGGGTGTATACTACAGTATATTTTACAGAACCCACCTCCATTAGCTAACAGGTTTTCTTGAGCTTTATCCTTGGAATCCTCCATAATATCTGCTGTGTACTGTGCCAGCTTCTTTACGATGCTTAGATCAAAACACACAAACAGAGCCAACTCTGAGTAACTGGCAGTAAACATGGTAAGAAATCATTTGAAACAAACATTTAAATTAGTGAAAGAATAGATCCCTGCAGAAAATGAACTGCCATTGAAAATACACTTAATCATTTGACATGAAGTGTGCTGGTGCTAATAGGCTTCATCCTGAACTTTCCCTTTAATATCATCCACCCGCCCCTGCCAACCGCATCCGCACCCCCGCCCCCCCCCACCGCCCCCCCCACCCCGCAAAGCCACACATCAGTCCCAAAGGCAAGAGAGATAAACCTGGCAATTACAGGTCAGACTGCCTAACATTGGTGGTGTGGAAATTTTTGGAGGCAATAATCTGAGACAAAAATTAATTGTCACTTGGAAAAATATGGGTTAATAAATGACAGCATGGATTTATTAAACCATATATCATGTTTGACTAACTTGATCAAGTTCCTTGATAAAAGGAGAGATTTGATATATAAATGGATTTTCAAAATGAGTTGATAAAGTACCATATAAATGACATGTTAGCAAAACTGAAGCAAATGGAATTAAAGGGGCAGTGGTAGCATGGATACAAAATTGGCTGAGACAGAAAGCAAAAAGTAGTCGTGGGTTTTTCAGACTGACAGGTAGTATAAATTGCTGTCCTCCCAGGGCTTGGTATTAGGACCACTAACTTTTTTTTGATATGTACTAATGACCTGTACTTGGATGTACAGGGCATCATTTCAAAGTTTGCAGATGACATGAAGCTCAAAAATGTAGTAAACAGGGAGGAGGATAGTAGCTGACTTCAGGAGGACAGAGACAGACTGGTGAAATGGGTAGACATGTGACAGATGCAATTTAATTTTAAAAAAAGTGAGGTGATACATTTTGGTTGTTGGAATGAGGAGAGGCAATATCAACTAAATGGTACAATTTTAAAGTGGGTGCAGGAACAGAGAAACCTGCGAGTGTAGGCATACATTCCTTTGAAGATGGTAGGACAAAGTGAGAAGAAATGTATAAAATATATATAAAAAGGGAATATACAATGGATGGTAGGACGCTAGGAAGTACAGAGGGTCAGAGGGACCTTGGTGTACTTGTCCATAGATCACTGAAGGCAGCAGCACAGGTAGATAAGGTGGTTAGGAAGGCATATGGGATACTTGCCTTTATTAGCCGAGGCACAGAATATAAGAGCAGGGAGGTTATGATGGAGCTGTATAAAACACTAGTTAGGCCACAGCTGGAGTACTGTGTACAGTTCTGGTTGCCATGCTATAGGAAGGATGTGATTGCACTGGAGAGGGTGCAGAGGAGATACACTAGGATTTTTTTATTTTTAATTTTTTTTATTTTAGAGATACAGCACTGAAACAGGCCCTTCGGCCCACCGAATCTGTGCCGACCAACAACCACCCATTTATTCTAACCCTGCAGTAATCCCATATTCCCTATCACCTACCTACACTAGGGGCAATTTACAATGGCCAATTTACCTATCAACCTGCAAGTCTTTGGCTGTGGGAGGAAACCAGAGCACCCGGCGAAAACCCACGCAGTCACAGGAAGAACTTGCAAACACCGCACAGGCAGTACCCAGAATTGAACCCGGGTCCCTGGAGCTGTAAGGCTGCAGTGCTAACCACTGCGCCACTGTGCCGCCCCTTAGAGGACGTTGCCTGGGCTACAGCATTTCAGGTATGAAGAGAGAATGGATAGGCTAGGGTTGTTTTCCTTAGAGCAGAGAAGGCTGAGGGGGAACCTGATTGAGGTATACAAAATTATGAGGTGCATTAATAGGGTAGATAGGAAGAAACTTTTTCCCTTAGTGGAGGGGTCAATAACCAGGGGGCATAGATTTAAGGTAAAGGGCAGGAGGTTTAGAGGGGATTTGAGGAAATATTTTTTCACCCAGAGGGTGCTTGGAATCTGGAACACACTACCTGAAGGGATGATAGAGGCAGGAACCCTCACAACATTTAAGAAGTATTTAGATGAGCACTTGAAATGCCATAGCATACAAGGCTACAAGTGCTGGAAAATGGAATTAGAATAGATAGGTGCTTGATGGTCGGCGCGGACATGGTGGGCCGAAGGGCCTGTTTCTGTGCTGTATAACTCTATGGTTCGATGAATCACAGACCTGAAAGGTTAACTTTGCTTCTCTCTCCACAGATGCTGCCTGACCTGCTGAGTATTTCCAGCACTTTTTGTTTTGTTTCAGATTTCCAGCATCTGCAGTATTTTACTTTTATTACAGGGAAAGATTTTACCTCATTCAAAACCCACCCACTTACAGACATTTAAAATTGGGCCCAATGTTGTTTCCAGTGGCAGAAGGGGCAATAATCAGAGGACACAGAATTCAGGTAACTGGCAAAAGAACCAGAGCATTTTTTTAATGCAGCACTGCCTGAAAGGATGGTGGGAGGGGAAGCAGATTCAAGAAAAAAAGTCACAAGGGAATTGGATAAATACTTGAAGGGGAAATACTTGCAGGGGTATGGGAAAGATCAGGGGAGCGAGACTATTTGAATACTTCTGTCAAAGGGATGGCCTCCTTCTGTGCTAAATTGTTCTATGATTCTATACGCTGCCTCACTTCTGTAGATCTATCAAATTGATCTAAAGAAGCAAAACTCATTCAATGATAGCCCACAGTTTTGAATCATTGAAGCTAAAAGTTAAACTGGTGCATTTGTAAGAGGCCAACATTTTGCCACAACAGCTATTTACATTTTCAGCTTTCATTGAATCTTTTACAAACTATTACTGAGAGAGGGACAAAAGAAAAACTATTTTGCCTTTAGATGAGAGCATATTGGAATACAGGTCTTGAACTTAGAAAAACAAAACTTTTGCCAAAAACTTTAAAGAATCAAAGGTATGGAAGCAAATTTTAAAAAAATCCTATAAGAATGCACCAATTAAATGTGTTACTTATTCAAAACATGGAGCACACATAGTTAAAAAGATCATTCCTAAACACTAAAGTAATACTTGGATAATTTCAATGTTGTTAACAAAGCCATTGAAAAAGTACAACCAAATTTATAAGAACTTTAAAAATGGATCTGATTTTCATTTAACAAAACAGAAGAAAGCTATGGCCTATTGGTAGTCTCCACACCACCATTTCCTATGTATATTGCAATCTAATAATAACAGGATTAAAGTTCCTTAGTTATTCCGGTGGACTCATCGGAGGGTGCAAAATCCCCCAGGACCCGTTACACAGGGTTCGGGCCTTACTTGGCCAGTTGAATGGAATCATTTACAAGACAATGTGCAGATGTATCAGAGGGGCAGGACTAATGAGGGGTTTTCCCCCTAAACTGGCAGTTGTCACATCCTCCATATAACAAGGACCCAACTACTTGAGTGGAAAGAGTTGTACTAGCCTTCTGAAGGACAAAACAGATTGCAGATTGCATTGAGTGTGGAGATTCCAGTTTGGTGAGTGGCGAGTTTGGTGAAGTGGGGCGGAGGTGCTCCATTTTTCTACCTTTTTTTCCTACTTTTTTAACCCTCCAGTATTTGGTTCCTGCTTCGGTGCAGAGGAAGGAGCTGGTTGGTGAGTACCTGGTAAGCTTTTCTACTTCTAATAAATAGTCTGTAAAGTTAAGGTATGGCAGGGCAGCTCTGCCAATTGGAATGTGGGAAGTCATGGGCACACCACGTGCCCCAGACAAACACATCTGCAGGAAATGTCACCGGCTGCAGAAGCTTGAGCGCTGGGTTTCAGAACTTGAGCGGCGGCTGGAGTCACCGTTGTGCATCCGCGAGGCAGAGGACTATGCGGATAGCACATTTAGGGAAGTGGTCACACCATAGGTTAGGAGCATGCAGGCAAATAGGGAATGGGTGACTGCCAGGCAGTATAAGAGAACCAGGCAGGTAGTGCAGGAGTTCCCTGATATAATCTCACTCGCTAATCAGTTTTCCATTTTGGATACTGGTGAGAGTGATGGATCCTCAGAGGAGTGCAGTCAGAGCCAAGTTTGTGACACCACAGGTGGCTCAGCTGCACAGGAGGAGAGGAAGAGGAGTGGAAAAGCAGTAGTTAAAAGAGGATTATTTAGTTAGGGGAACAGACAGGCATTTCTGCGGCAGCAAACGTGACTCCACGGTGGTGTGTTGCCTCCCTGGTGCCAGGTCAAGGATGTCAGGGAGCGGCTACTGGACATTCTTCTGGGGGAGGGTGAACAGCCAGAGGTCATGGTCCACATTGGTACCAATACATTGGTAAGAAGTGGGAATTAGGTCCTGAAAGCAGATTTTAGGGAACTAGGAAGATTAAAAAGCACAACTTCAAAAGCAATAATCTCAGGATTACTCCCAGTCCCACATGCAAGTGAGCATAAGAAGAGGAGAATTGAGTGATTGAACATGTGGCTGGAGAACAGGTGTAGGAGGGAGGGCATCAGATTTCTGAAACATTGGGATCAGGTCTGGGACAGGTGAGACCTGTACAAGATGGACGGGTTGCATCTTAACAGGACTGGGATGAATATCCTGCAGGGAGATTTGCTAGTGCTGTTGGGGAGGGTTTAAACTAACTTGTCAGGGGGATGGGAACCTGAGAGGGAGCTCAGGTTGGAGGGAAGCAAAACTGATAACTTGTCAGGGGTGTGGGAACCAGGAGCAAGTATGAGAGAGAAATATCAAAGTGCACAGAATACTGGGAGAGATAGATAGCACTAGAGCAAGGAACAGCAAGTTATTAGGTGGGGTCAGAATAAGGAAGAAAGTAATAAAGTCTGAATCAGGGTTAATGTGCATGTATGTGAATGCACAGAGTGCGGTTAATAAGACTGGTGAGGTACAGGCGCAGATTGTCATGTGGAAATATGATGCTGTGGCTATAACAGAGACCAGGCTCAAAGAAGGGCAAGCCTGGGTGTTACATATTCTTGCAGACAAGGTGTTCAGGAAAGATAGGAAAGGGAAAAAGGGGGGAGGGGTGGCAGTATTGATTAAGGAGAGCGTTGCAGTGCTGGAGAAAACATATGTCCCAGAGGGGTCAAGGACACAACCAATTTGGCTAGAGCTAAGGAACAAAAAAGATCCGGTTACATTGCTCGGTGTCTATAGGCCACAAGCTAGTGGAAAGGACGTGGAGGAAGAAATTTGCAAGGAAGTTACAGAGAGGTGCAAAAATTATAGGGTAGTTATAATGGGGGACTTTAATTATCCAAACATAGACTAGGATAATAGTAGTGTAAAGGACAGTGAGGGGCAAGAGTTCCTAGAGTGTGTTCAGGAAAATTTTCTATAACAGTATGTAGCTAGTCCAACAAGAAAGGAGGCACTGCTCGACCTGGTTCTTGGGAATGAAGTGTGCCAAATGGATCAAGTATCAGTAGGAGAGCATTAGGGGATAGCGATCATTGTATCATAAGGTTTAGGCTGACGATGGAAAAGGACAAAGAGCAATCCAGGATAAGAATAATTAACTGGGGGAAGGCCAATTTCAATGGGGTAAGAATGGAGCAGGGGTGAATAAATTGGTCAAAAGCTGGCAGGAAAACCAGTAGATGAACAATGGGCTACCTTCAAGGAAGAGATAGTTCGGGCACAGTCAAGGTATGTTCCCTTGAAGGGGAAAAGTAAGGCAAACAAATCCAGAGCTCCCTGGATGACAAAAGAGGTAGAGATTAAGATAAAGAAGAAAAAGTGTGCTTATGACAGATGCCAGGTAGAAGATACTATTGAGAATTAGGCTGAATATAGAAGGTCCAGAGGGGAAGTGAAAGAGTAAATAAGAGAAGCAAAGAGAGAGCATGAAAAGAGACTGGCAGCTAGCATTAAAAGAAATCCTGAAGTTTTCTATAGGCATATAAATAGTAAAAGGGTGGTAAAAAAAAAAAGAGTGGGGCTGATTAGGGACCTGAAAGGGGATATACACCTGGAGGCAGAAGGCATAGTTGAGGTATTAAAGTAATACTTTGTATCTGTCTTTACCAATGCAACCCAGGCAATGGTGAAAGAGGAAGTACGTCAGACACTAGAGGGGTTTAAAATTGATAAAGAGGAAGTATTAGATGGGCTGTTTGTATTTAAAGTGGATAAAGCACCAGGACCAGATGAGATGCATCCAAGGATACTGAAGGAAATAAGGATGGAGATCGCAGAGGCACTGGCCATAATTCTTCAGTCTTCCTTAGACTCGGGGGTGGTGCCGGAGGACTGGAGAATTGCAAACGTTGCACCCTTGTTCAAAAAAAGGTGCAAAGATAAGCCCAGTAACTACAGGCCAGTCAGTTTAACCTTGGTGGTGGGAAAACATCTAGCAAAAATAGTTCGGGACAAAATCAATAGTCACATGGACAAATGTGAGTTAATTAAGGAAAGCCAGCAAGGACAGAGTAGATAGAGAGAAACTGTTCCCACTCGTGAAAGGATCGAGAATGAGAGGGTACAGATTTAAAGTATTTGGTAAGAAAAGCAAAAGTGATATGAGGAAAAACTTTTGCTTGCAGCGAGTGGTTAAGATCTGGAATGTATTGCCTGAGAACGTGGTGGAGGCAGGTTCAATTGAAGTATTCAAAAGGGAATTACACAATTATATGAAGAGGAAGAATGTGCAGGGTTATGGGGAGAAGCTGGAGGAATGGAACTGAGGGAATTGCTCTTTGAGAGAGCCAGTGCGGACACGATGGGCCGAATGGTCTCCTACTACACAGTAACGATTCTGTGAATTGAGTCCCACTGGGAGGGAAGGAAGGTCCAAACTGGGATTGTAGCCTGAATTCCTGAAGATTGAAGTTTTTTTTTGGTTTATGAAATGGAGGCACCTGAGGCTGAAGTTCCCGGGTTCTATAGCAGGCACTCATACCCTCTTCCCCCAGACCTAGTAGCAAGGCCAGATTTCTAGGCAGTTTGGGACAGGATGACATCAAGATGGTCCCTTGTAGCTGCAATATGTATAGCACAGGAAACTGCTGAATAAAGCATCCTCTACTCTGGTCTGACACTGTGCTTTAGTCCCAATCTTAGAAGAGCATCACAGGCTCAAGGTGCTGAATAGCCTACTCATGTTTCTATGTTCCTAAGAGTGCCCCATTGCCCAACTTATGTTTTCAATTTCCACACAGTTATCCTTGTAGCCTCTCTGAATGAAAATTGCCATATTTAGTGCCACATTAGTCAAGTTAATAATCGGGATCTATGACAATCAAGAATTACTTGAAACTGCTCAAGCTCATTTCATGTAGGACCCTTACAGCTAGAGGAAGAAGATGATTTTTATTTCATCTGTCATGGTGGATTCAACCACAAGCACAAGGAAGGCCAGTTTGTCAGAAAGTGGTGATGTCAGGAATACTTCTTCACACAAAAGATAGTGAAAATCTGGAATTCTCTGCTCCAAATAGTTATTGAGGCTAGGCCAATTGAAAATTTCAAAACTGAGGTTGATAGATTTTTGTTAGCGGAGGATATTAAGGGTTACAGAACGAAGGCAGGTAGATGGAGTTAATATATGGGATCAACAATGATCTAACTGAATGCTGGAACAGACTTCGGGGCTAAATAGCCTACTCCTGTTCCTATGCTCCTAAATGCATTAACCCTCTGCACCAGCCAGATCCCCAGTATCATTTAAAATCCCTAAACAAATACACTTGAATTGCATTTAAACTCATGTTGTAAGGCAGATATTCTGATTCTAAAGAACCTGTACTTAATACACAATATTGTTGCAATATTTAGTGCTAGCAACAATTTGTTATTGTTCCATTTACGAAAGGAAAAACAGACTTCAAACTATATTCTGCTGCAGTAAGACTAATAACAGTCTTTAATCATGCAATGATCATAGCACATTTCTGGCTGCAATTATGTGCTGTGCATTTTACTATATTTATCTTCTACTAGCGTTCAGGATAATCATTACTAGAAAAGAAAACTCTTCACGTTAATCACCAACAAGTGAAATAAAATTAAACAGCTATTGCCTATATTTTGTGATGATGTAATACTGCTTACTACAAGACATACAGAAATCATAAATGCCAATATAAGACTGCTTTAACTGTATTTTTATCAAATATTTTTTTTTAAACTTGGCAGCATTCCAGATTCTATCAATCAATTGTGGTTGCTGCAGGTACTCCCATGCAAGTGAAACAAAATGTAACGACACCAGTAAGCCAGAATGCTGAAGACAGTGGATCTCTCCTGGAGTGCTATGAATGGACTGTTGCCTGCTGCCATAGTATAGCATGCTGTATCTGGTTTTCAATGGGATGGGAACCATGGTTTAATTTGTTGCAGAGGGCTTGGTAGCATACTGCTGTGATCTGATTAGATCATTGTGTATCAACTTGTTGCCTGAGTTGATTTATACATTTGGAGTTATTGTTGGAGGGCTTAAATGAATAACTTGCTGACTCAAAGTCAAGAATGCTACCTACTGAGTCAACATTGATCAAAGATCAAGTCTGACAGATTGATGGCTCAGTAATATATCTCAAGTATGTATAAACCCACTGTTATTGAAAACCTATTTTTTCCTTTTAATTGTAATTTTTTGGTTTGACAAAATATCTCAATTCTCTACATTCTTTATCCTCTGCAAATTTGTTAACAGGATAATAAATAAACTCATGTAGATTAACCCGGAATTATATTTCTACCTGGAACACATCTTTTTAAATTTATTTTAGATGTTGTATTTCTGGGTCACAGCATTTCAATATTTAGTTAAAGTTAAATATTGAAAGCCATGCTTAGAGATAAAAATGTTCTAAAGCCAGATTTATTACATGTTTAAGGCAAACTTTTATATTCTACTTTCCCAAGAAAAGCCACTGGATTTTAACATGGTCTGTCCCTTTAATTTTTATCATTATCCTTTTATACTTTTCATCCTTATGTCACCTTGCTGGGCTGGAGTGGTTCTGAGTTTGGCAGTCAGATAAAACCAGAGCCTTGCAGATCTCCGTTGCTATCAGTTTGGATAAATCTGCCTAAACCGAGTGAAATCTGCATTAGGTCGGTTTAGAACTAAGGAACAGTTACAACAGGAAACCAGTGTACGAACCAAACACTCTTTAACTCGTTCGTATACAGTAAATAATGTGTTTACCCTTCAACAAACGTATCAAGTTTTCCTAGTTCATCAGAGAGTCCAACCAATGAATCTAATGTCCCCACCTATGGGAAAAGAGAGAGCATCAGGATGTTTGTTACTTTTCATAATTAAACTGTTTGAAACACTGAAATAAGGCATCCAAAATAATCACATGATTATAGTGTAATCAAGTCATTTTTACAACATATACAATGAAAAAGTTTGAAACTGGAAATCAAGTAATGTATTGCTCACATGATGGAAAAGACAAATATAACCGAGCTGAAATAACCCTGCTCCATAAGATACTGAAGGGTTTGATAAACTGTATCCTTATTATCGTTACGTATCTGCTCGAAGGCAAGCCAAGAGACAGTGCCACAACTTCCAGTTTATGTTTATGGACAGGTTGTTTTGAAGAGGGGTAATTAGCAGGAACAGAAGTTACCTTGAGTTCGGGGATCGGGAATTTAAAATTATTCGACAAACTGGCTTTTTCAGTTACAGTGTTCATTCTTTCCCATATTTGTTGGTTCGATTTGTCTACAGGGGCCGAAATTAACCAGTATTCGCTCATGTTGTCCTGTGACGCTTTGGAACGCACTGCACCTGCTGAGTGTAAAAAAAAAGCTTTAGAAAAAAACTGACAGAATGAAAGGACATCAAAGTCATCATTTATGTGCAAACTATCTGCTACTCAATATCGACACGAAATTAATTGTTCAGGCTTCAACTTTAACTAGGGGACCAGACACCGGTTTCAATGGATCCTGTCTGACAATCAATCTTGGAATAGGAAAAAAACTTTTTTTTACCGCAAACTCGTAGGATTCATGACACTATCGATAATGGGGTTATTCGGTCGTTAATAAACATCTTCGACGCAGGACTCTTTTCACTGTATGAAAATCTGTTTAACAATCCACATATCTTGATTTATACTACTGTGCCATAAACTGACGAAGTTACAATACAAAATGCGAACAGTTCAATGATCACAAAAGTGCTCACTGTGCTTCAGCTTTTAAAGTGCACTGTAAAATAACACGATTAGCAAACTGCATATACATATATTCGCGAGTCTAAACAATTCATTTTACAAATAATTACACCTGTTAGAAGAATTAATTACACTGCGTATAGTAAAACGGAAAACTTCTCCAAACTTATTTTCTGCTCCGCACCAAAGGAGCAACAATCTCTTTATGGGAGCGAAATACTGTACTATACTCACTATCGTAGTTGTAGGGAGCCAGATCAGATCCGCCTTCCGCAATTCTTATTCTTTCTGTGCACTTTCATATATTTTTTTAATAAGAATTTCTGTTCTTAAGAGTTCGGTTATTGTATCCGTTATTGAAGCATTAAAAATGTTAAAATCAGTTGATTACGGCCTCCTGCCACAAATCAAATGCTGATTTACATATAAAAGTTAAAAATGAATTGTGAAATAAAAGAAACGTCATTCACATTACCTCAGAATTAGTGGACTTGGCAGTGCCCTGAAGATTTAAAAAAATCTCTTTGCCTCTCAATTTAGCAATCCCCTTGTCATTTCGTTCAGTTATCGCCGATAAGTAATTAATCAATAACTTTAATTGTATCACTAAGCGGGTGAGTGCTATCAATGAAAACCCCTCTCCTCTCCTGTCCTCTTTCTGAAGTTTCTTGCTGGTTTCCCTTTCCCTCTCCGCTCTGGAACCCGAGCGCTTCAGTGCAACAAAAAATGTTACAGGTGAGGCAGGAGGCTCATGTCCTTGTGCGCAGAACCGGCTGCGCAGCGCGCCCAGCTTTACATAATAAACCACACCCCCTTATTTGAATATTAGGAGGACGCCTGGTATTTGCATAACGCCTTTTCCGGTTGGCCTTTGAGCTGCGCGTCGGCTTGGTCTTGAATTGGGGGGTTAGCGGGTGACGTTCCACGAGCTGTTTGTGAAGCGCGTGGCAGGATTGAAATTATTTGTGAATGAGCGGCCGCTGACGAGATGCAGATCTCGAATGTGAATGATGTGAAGATTTACAACCTGAGTTGCGGCAGGTCGCTGCCGGAGGTGAGTGAATGGTGGGCTCGCGCGTGTTACCGGGGTGAGGGGATGCCGCCTCGGGTGTCCGGTGTCCAGTTGCCCCGGACAACGGGCCCGGATCCAGCGTGGTTGTCGAGGCGGCCCTGGGTGTCGGTCCCACACACCGGGGGCATCGGAGTGAGCGGCTGCACTGCGGCCTCGGCTGGAAATACTCAGCATCCCTGACCCGTCCAGTGAAGCTGGTTTTGGGTGATCAGCGCCTTGATGCCAGGAATGTTGGCTTGAGAGAGGATGCTGTCATTAGACTGCCTATCCTCACAATGAATGTGAAGGATTTTGTGGAGACAGCGTTGGTGGTATTTCTCCAGGTGCCTGCTGTAGATTGTCCAAGTCGCCCTAAGCATTTGGGAATACTGGGATCACTGCCGTCTGGCACACCATGGCCTTAATCCCTGGTTTGAGGTCTTGGTCCTTTTTATGTTTAGTGTACTGATAGCCCTGTTTTGTAGCTTCACTAGGTGGTACCTCATGCTAAGTTCTTGTTCAGTGTTAAAAATTATGCTTTGCAGCTAGATAATATAACACCAGCTCTGTGCAAAGCACTTGTTGCATAACCATGTCTAAGCTGTTTGGGAAAACCAATGATATCTGGTAGAAGAGTGCATAACTTTATTTCCCCTCCCCCACTTGCGGTTTGTGTTATTGTGAAGCCTGTCTCTTGATTGAATAGAAAGTTGTAACCCTGTTTGGCTACAGAGTAAACCAATATTTTCCTCTGGACCCAATGCACGAGAAAGCTAAGAGGAAGCCCTGCCGTATAGTACAATGCACCCTCTGCAACTTTGAAGAGCTCTAGCTGAGTTATCGGACTTCTGTGACCATGTCAGTGCTATTGGTGTTGCTACCATATAAACCAAAACCCTCTTGTGCCTGAGGACTCTGTAGAATCTTCAAGGTTTTCATACAATACTGACACTGGAGTAGCAGTGAGGAACCCTCATACACTAATTCTTCTGTTTGCAAAATGTTCTCATACAGTGTCATCACCTAGAGAACTGTCTGTTGTACACAGAAGTTTGAAGATGGAGGTTACTATCACTTGCTGGAGAATACATTAATTTGCCTGTTGCTACCTCAGTACAACATTCAAGTTTTTCAGTTATCCCACAAGGATAAATTTCATAATACCTGGACTATTTGTTATTGTTTGTCACTGAAGTGTTATGTCCTAACCAAAAGTCCTCTGACAGCTGATTTTAAGAAAAATACTGATTTACAAGGTGTACCTTGTGTATACAGTATAACAAAAAAGTTGCATTTATATATGATATGGAATGTTATAATAATGGTTTACAATGCTCCAAATACCAGGATCATTTAATTGTTTTTTTGAGTATAGCTTATTCTGCAGAGCCCCTGCACCTGTAAAGAGTACATTACCCATTAGTCACCTATGTGTATGCATTTGCTTTTACTAATACAGCACAAATCTCTAATATCTAAAGTTAAATTGAGAATGTTCCAACTTAACCATGCAGAAATAACTTGTGATATTACAATATGTCACTGCAGTCTTTCTATACAGCATAATTGAAAGGGCATGCATAACTCTGATATTTGCAGCACTCTGAAGTTATGTGACTGTCATTTTTTTATACACCACAATTTGTAATTGTCGCACAGCAGTATATGGATTACTGTATGCAGCAAATGCAATTTTTAAAAGTTTCAGAAATACTGGGTGAATTCCAATACATTTTATTAATTTAAATTTAGACTTATGAGGCAATGCATAGTTTATTAAAATGAAATTAAAAGTAGATCATGGTGAGATCAAAATCCACATTGAATTTTTCACTGCTGTGACAGCTCTGTAAGGGTGTTCCCTTGGAATCCAATTCTTTCGTGCCCCTGCATCTAAGTCTGCCAGGTACAAATTTGACTTACTCCAGTATGTCGATAGAGGGTACATAGTAAAATGATGGTTTACTGAGAAATAAAATGGCAAGTAGCACAATTGAACACCTGGCAGGCGGTCAGTTTTATGATTGCCATTAAACAAATAGTTTCATAAATTCCCACATTTGTAATGTTGTGCTTTTATAACTTCAATAGCAATTTTCTTTAAAATTTATATTGGGTTATAATTTGTGGCACGCTATCTAACAGCTTCTGTCCTTGCAAATTTAGGTTTTTAAACTTTTTTACTTGGCAAGTTGCTGAAAGTACGAGCTGATAAAGTCACAGTGAAAGAAACAGGGCATCTGGGACCTAAGTGAACAGGGCAAGCAATTGTGTATCTCCTCAACTAATCTGATAGAAGGATTCTGAAATTATCAGCACAAGGACATTAGAAGGAAGTGGAATTTCAGAGTGGGTAAATTCAATGTCAAATCAGATGCAGGGAGGGAAAGAAGAATGGATTAAAAGAGGGGAAAAAAGACAGGAAAATTACCTTTTTAAAAAAAAATTACATTCAAAAAATCTCCAATAATTAAAACATGAAGGAATGAGACTCAAGACTTGTAATAGTTCTTTTTCAGTAAAACTAGTAGTAAAACATGTATCACGTTGTTAATAGGGTATTTAGACTGAAATGGACAGGGCTTAACTTCCTGTGGTGAGTTAGTTCATACCTACAGTGCAATTACAGTAACCTTATGCAATTCAATTCATGTTAATGATTCAGACAGCGAGATGATTTTGTGAAGCTCACACTACAACTTGGACAGCAACCTTTGGACATTTTTGAGTTTGGTCATGCATCTGCCCTTCACCTGAAGTTGCTGTTACCATATGTTCATAAACAGTGGCAAGGGGCAGTAGCCTAACAGTTATTTTGACAGTGAGTTATGTCCCAGTACTTTTCCCATTTTTTTTTTTGTCAATTCAAAGCAGACTTAATGCACATGTCTTAAGAATCTGCAATATGGCATAGCCTAAAACTGACAACTAGATTTTATTATTAGGTAAACAAAATGAATAACCGAAGAATGGTTTATTTTATTTTTAAAGGCAATTTGTTGGAACAGATTCCAAGATGATTGGATGTATATATTAACTGTGTATATAAGTTAAAGACTTGGATTTATTTATATGGTGCCACATTTATCTCCAGTATCTGAAAGCACTTTCCATAAGTGAATTATTTCACTTTGAATTGTATGCTGGTTTATTTTAAGGGCAAAATATGGAACCGCCACTGAATAAAATTGCTGTATTGTATTACCCTGAAGGTTTAGTGAGTTTATTTAGATTCGCTGTCTGCGACGCATTATGGGTATATCCTGGTAGGACAAAATCACAAATGTGGCAGTCCTCTCAAAGGCAGAGCTCCCAAGTGTATTGGCACTAATCAAACAGAGGCAACTTTTGGTGGATTGGACACGTCTGCAGAATAGAAGATGGTTGCATACCCAAGGACTTTATGGTGAGTTAGATGGGGCCAGACAACCAGTGGGCTGCCCAGAACTCCGCTTCAAGGATGCTTGCGTTGACTATCGCACCAGGGAGTCACTAGCTGGCAAAAGAGGGAAATGGCGACACGTCCTGTAGACTGGTGTGCACTACCACAGCGTCACTTGGCAGCTTCACGTCAGGCACTTGTGGTAGAAACTGCATCAAGGAACAGCCTTCAGAGCATCAGCAAAGGTGCACCAAGAAAAGACACCCCATTTAAATGGATTGTTTGCTGCATGTCCATCATCTTTCATAGATGGAAGGATGCCAACCATGAGCTATTCAGATCATTGAGGTCCCAGGTTTGGTTGCTGGCCTGAGCTGCAACAGTGGAGCTAGAATTAGACTCAGCAACTCTGGGTTAGGAAGGGGAAAATCAGTCAAATCTCCTTCAATTGACTTTAAGAATATAAGAATGTGTGGGACAAGAACAGATGTGTCTGTCTATCAGGTCCACTTTTTTCCACATTCCATGCATCATAGAACCCCACTATAAGCCACTTCCTTTGACCTAATGCAATCCTTAACCATCCTTAACTCTGCTTCTCTCTCGACAGATGCTGCCAGACCTGCTGAGTATTTCCAGCATTTCTTGTTTTTATTTCAGATTTCCAGCATCCACAGTATTTTGCTTTTACCTTAACTTATTTTGTTAGCCACGGTTGGTTCACCTTTCCTGTTGGGTTTTTGTGTCTTAGAGGAATGTACATTTATTGTAAACCGTATTATACTACTTTAAATACTAGCCATTGCCTGTCCACCATCAAATCTTTTAATGTATTTTCCCAATCCGCCATAGCCGACTTGCCCCTTATACGCCCATAGGTTCCTTTGTTCAGATTTAAGACCCTAGTTTCAGAATAAACTGTATCTCTTTCAAACTTAATGTAGAATTCTATCATATTGTGGTCACTATTTCCTCATGGCTCCTTTAGAGCAAGGTTGTTAATTAGCCCTTTCTCATTGCGTAATCCTAAATCTAAAATAGCCTGATCTCTAGTTGATTCTTCAACGTACTGCTCCAGAAACCCATCTTGTACACACTCCAGGAATTCATCCTCCACAGCATTAGTGCTAATTAGGTTTGCCCAATCTATATGTAAATTGAAGTCCATGGTATCTGTCATGACTTGGTCACAGGAGATTCACTCATCTAAAAATACTTTTATAATTTCATCTGACCCCCAAATCATTATTTTTTGAAGTTTAAAATATATCAATATATTTTCATGGTTTTCCACCAAGTACAGTTAATTGTGAATGATATTGTGCACATCATTTGAGGCTAGAAAGTTTGACCACAGCTTATCATTGGAAATTTTCTGTTTATTGCAGATTTCCAGTGTTTTATTATATCTCAGAACTTTTTTTATTGTCCCAACATTGAGTTCATATTGATTACCATATTTCCATTGCAATGTTTTGTTTATGTGGTATTTACAGGAGCATGTGTTGAGACAATAGATTTGTATTTGCTATTGATATTACAAATGAATCTGTGGGTGCAAGAGGAGCCTGATGACATCAGAGATTTACTGGAGTCTACATTTGGGGTGGAATTGAATTGAGTTGTTAATCTGTACCATCTTGTGGGAAATGTCAGGTAGGTCTCCAGGAAGGTAATATTTCTTGAACTTTTGGCAGAGGTTATACATTACACACTTGGATTAATCTATAACTAGTAAGGATTTTTCTTTCTGGTTGCTAAATTAAACGCTTGGCTTTATTAGGAATGTTTAAACAATTGCATCGTAAATTTTGAATGCTACATACAGAAGCATCTAGTTTCATGTAGCTGTTTAGTTTCCATTGAAATAGAGTGAGGAATGTCATTTAGGTCAAAATACTCTCTGGCGCCAGGAAAGACCTCACATTAGGAATGGTAATTTTTAAAACCTTGAGTAAGCCCTTGCTTGTGAAGTGCTGAGTAGTTAACCATTTGATCATTGGACTTTTTTTTTTTAAAACTGCCCAGCGATGTGCGAAATATCTGCATTGTTAAGTGTGCTGAGAGGTTTTTTTAAAACTAAGTTAGGTGTGCTCTTGACATTTCTGTCAGCTTAGGAAGGCTTCACAAAAAATGTAGCTCTAGTGATGCTGCGCAAGACCAGGGCTACTGTGTGGTTAGCAAAGCTTTTACAGTTTGCTATAATCTTCAGCCCTGTATTTGAGAGTTTTTTAAAGTTTCAGAAGGTGACTATTTTGATAACTTTTGTAGAATGATCCATGTGGCCAAATGATTATGTTGTCATATCATCTCCAAGAACTCTAAGTAGTTATTGTCTGAACTATAACTGCAGCTGTATTTATTTACATTTTTATTTTCATTTCAGTGGCTTTCAGATAGAAAAAAGAGAACTTTACAGAAGAATGATGTTGGTGAGTACAAGATTCTGATCAAATTTTTAGTCATAATCTATTGAAAGGTGATTTTAATGTAATGTTTAAGAGCAATAGCCTTTTTTCTGTTTACATATGGCATTGTTTCTAATCTCTTTCCATGGCATGATGAAAATAACCTGACAGAAGGAAATAATTGTTATTTGAAGTGCATGCATATACAAAACTTTTACCATATTGGTTGTTCATCTGTAGCATTGAGCATGGCAATTCCAGAATAAGTATGGTCTTCAAATGAAATGATAGGTAGCAGGCTGCGTAAAGTTGGATCGAGGTGCACATATGTAAGATTTTCAGAATCCCATGTTCAATCTGTCCTTATTTTTAGGAGACTTTGATTTGATATTTATAATTAAATAGCAGAACTTAGGGCAACTTAGGAAGTTGAGAAATAAAGTGGTGGGGGTGTAGCATTTGTGCTGTAGTACAGAATGAGGAGCTGGGAGAAGCAAAACTAAGGCAATGCAACACCACCATTGGGAGGATGCAGTGAGTATGGTGAGTTTACATATGTGATTTTCATGTATAAATTCTCAGGTCTGCATTTATAATAGAGAAACAGTTGACACAATAGTGTGACCAAAAGATGATTACACAAGGTTTCATAGTCAGGAAGTGTGTACGAATGTAAAATTTTTGATCTGTTGTGTGTGTAGATATATATACATTTTTGAAATGTGATGGGTGTATGTTCACATTATTCCTTTTGTAAAGCACCTTGGAGCATCTTGAATGTTAAGCAGTATAACAGCAAGCTGTTAGTCTTGTAGAAGCAAGACTGGTATGTGTATGTATTAGTAGGTCTCCCATGATATTGGTTACAGATAGTATGGGTCTTGGATCTCAGTTTGGTGTTTACCAGGTCCTTTTGATGTATTGGATACAACACTGGTTCAGCCAACACCTATGCAGCATGGGTAGAGTCGGGCAATGGGATGGGTGGGTGGGGGGGGCGGGGGGTGTAGGATGGGCCTGAAAGAGTGGAGCAAAGCAGGGTGAGGAGATAATTGAGTGACAAGGAGCTCTAGCTCAGAGTTACCCTTACGCCATCCTGCACTCTCACATCTGACAGAAGAATGTTCTATGTGTCTGTGAAAATCTTTAAAAGACACATATACTATATAGAAGTTTGCCCTCATTCTTTTCCTGACAGCGAAGTCCCAGGCTAGACAATCTTTTCTCATAACTTAGTCCTCTAGTTTTAGGAATCATCCTCGTAAGTCTTCTCTGTACTTTCTCCAATATTATACCCATTTCCTGAGATTACAATACATAATACTTGAGATGCAGCCACACCAAGCCAGATCAACTAATAATGTTTCTCCTAAATCAGTCACTTGCTGTCAGATACAAAAACTGATGACCCGAGGATTGTTTTTTGTTAGTATGTTTGTCAGAAATGTCTGTACCAATTCTACATCATTATGAGTTACTAGAGTCCTGAGAGAAGGGCTGGGGCATGGTTCAGGGAATTCACTAGCACATTATGGATGACAAGTGATAGGAATATAGGAAATAGGAGCAGGAGTAGGCCATTTGGCCCTCGAACCTGCTCCACCATTCAACCTCAATGCCATTTTCCTGCACTTTCCTCATATCCCTTGATCCCTTTAATATCTAGAAATCTATCAATCTGGGCGGCACAGTAGCACAGTGATTTGCACCGCAGCCTCACAGCTCCAGCGACCTGGCTTCGGTTCTAGGTACTGTCTGTGTGGAGTTTGCAAGTTCTTCCTGTGACCGCGTGGGTTTCTGCCGGGTGCTCCCGTTTCCTCCCACAGCCAAAGACTTGTAGGTTCATAGGTAAATTGGCCTAGTGTAGATAGGTGGTAGGAGAATTGAGGGAAGGTGGGGATGTGGTAGGGAATATGGGGTTAATATAGGATTAGTATAGGTGGGTGGTTGTTGGTCAGCACAGACTTGGCCGAAGGGCCTGTTTCAGTGCTGTATCTCTATGACTCTATGAATCTCTATCTTGAACATGCTCAATGACTGAACCTCCACAGCCCTCTGGGATAGAGAATTCCAAAGATTCACCACCCTCTGAGTGAAGAAATTCCTCCTCATCTCTGTCCTAAATGACCTACCCCTTATTCTGAGATTGTGTCCCCTGGTTCCAGACCCCCAAGTCAGGGGAAACATCCTTCCTGCATCTACCCTGTCGAACCATGTAAGAATTTTGTGTGCAGGGTGAATGCCAGGCAAGCGAGTGGGGGCCGCGGATCAGCGAGGGACCAGTGAGCTGGATGCCCTGTGGTGAATGCAGGAGGCAGAGCAACAAAGGAGCGGCAAGTGGGGAGCAGCGAGTGTGGGGGGGGAATCGAGTGGCAACTGGCATGAGTGGAAGAGCGGTGAGCAGGCTGAAGTGGGGGCAAAGAGAAGCGGTTATAGGGAGAAGGGGTTTGCTTGCCTTTTGTGCCAAATTGGGCAGCGCCATCTTTATTACTGGCAGCTGCCTGAGATGTCGCTGGCATTTGTCATTTGCACATGCACAAGTAGTGCGCCATCTAGTTGTGGTGGTGCTGTCAGCAAACGTGTTCTTTTCCTTTATCAGGAGTAGCTTTCACACAGGAATAGGTTGGTGATTCCTGTTCTCGATCCCTCAATCACAGAAACTGTTTCTATCCACTCTGTCCTATCCCTTCATACTCTTAAATACTATTAAATCACCTCATAATTTCCTCTATCCCAATCTTTTAAGTCATCTTCTTATTTGTACGTCATGACAGCAACATTGTAATGGACCTACACAGTATCCTCTTAATTGCTTCAACTCCTTCCAGTTGTGACCCTACTAAAGTTTCATATAGATTCACTGTTCCATCTTTCTATATTTTATCCTACTTTCTATAAAACTCATTCATGGTAATTTTTTTGCACCTATTGTGTATTGGATCTTTAATTTCTAAGCACACCTAAGGAGTGAACAGACAGGCCTAGGGCCGAGATATTGTTTTGGACCCAACTTCAGATGTGAATGCAGTGGTAAACACGAACTACAGAACCAAAACTTAGAAGTAAAAGAAACATGCAAAATGAATCCTCTTGTGGGATGTGATGGGCATGCTGGGAACACCAGTTATGCTTCAGTGGCAACACGCTAGTTGGGAAGAGGATTAAGACTGGCCTTCAAGGAAGCCAGCAGCAGCCCACGCTACAGAAGAGTTCCTGGCTCCACATAGTTTTACTTGCCGTCTCAGTGGAAATCCCAGCAGTCACTTTAAAGACCACTGGTGTGGCTGCTCTGCATCTGTGAAAACTGCCCACAATATGAATAGTGCATGCTGTAGTCAGCCGCCAACCAATTTCAAGAATGGGCCTGAAATAGACACGAGGCCCCCAATCTGCAGAGGTAATGGACCTAACGCCTGTTTGAGCCAGGTCAGTAACTGGGTACTCTACAGGTATGTCATTGGTGCATATCTGGCATGGAAAAGTATGTACGTACAATATTGGACCCTTCACTGCCTGTTTGTCAAATGAAAAGCAGCCATTGACAGATTGCAATTTCTAGGCCACTGTCTTTGTTTGTCGAATAACAATGCATTTCTGTTAAGAGTCCTGTGCTGTATGTTAATCCACTCCTTGTGGAATGTGCTTCACTTGGAGACACCATATATTCTCTCACTGGTTGAATCAGGAGAAATGTTTTTGGTTTTATTTTGACCAAGTTAGCTGTAAAACCTCTCGAGCTGAGAAACCACCACACTTCTGATTTACTATGGGTAGGAGTTGCACGCATTGTGCAATTAAGCTAATGCTCTTTTTGGGGATTTTTGATACTTTCAACTAGACAATCATCATCTATCTGTTCTGATGTCTGAGCAAGCAGCACGTTAGGATTATTTTTTAACAAAGCTAGTCCTTCCTTACATCTTTCATCCAACCTTGATAGAGTTGGAGATTTGCAAGCAACTGCAAATCTACAGAAAAGCTTTCCAACAGCAGTTATATTTTTATTAACCTCAGAATGTGCTTGTTTACAGAAATTAGACCAAGTGGCCGTAAGACTGACTCGCAACAGAATCATTCATTGTATAATATGATATAACACTCTCCTTATAAATCAGCAGTGCCAGGGAGGATCAGCTGGTTGATGTCTGGGAGCAAAGACAAATAATTTTCTTTCTCTGTAGATATTCGTCGAAGAATTGAGCTTATCCAGGACTTTGAGATGCCTACAGTTAGTACCACCATTAAAGTTTCAAGAGATGGCCAGTATATCATTGCAACTGGTAAATGTTTATTTTTTACAAGAACTTTTGTCTCCTGTGCTTAATTGTTTCTTTCTCATTGTCATCTTTCAACTTGGTTTATTAAAAACCTCTTATGCACAAAATATAACTTTTCAAACCATTGTGGAGTACTATGCTCAGCTAAATTGATCCCTCACTTTATCTCCCAATAAGATTAAGTAAACAAAGGCGGTTAACATCTGTATTTTTTTAAATTATGAAACAGCAATTTAGCTGGAAGTTTCCTACAGCATTGAAATCCATTAGATAGAAATCTACCACTTACTGCAAAATACCATAATAAACCCAACAAATCCCCTGGAACAGGTTGTATTTATTACAGAATTGAGAAAAGCTAGGGAGGAGATCTATGAGGTGCTGATGATCATCAAAGGAATCAGTGGACACTGGGACAGTACCAGTAGTTTAGAAATCAGCTGTCACTGTGCAATTTCAAAAAGGATGACAAAACAAACAGTTAAAGACCCATCAGTCTTTGTTCCATTCCTTGTAAAATAATGAAATCAGTTATTGGGAATAAACTTAAGGATCATCTGCACAACAACCTAATTAACAGCAACAGAAGGGAAAATCTTGTCTGACTAACCTCCTTCACCTCTTTGAGAAAGTGACAACCCAAGTGAACTGGCAAGTCCAGTGATGATGTGTATGTTTGGTTTAAAAACTTCCATATAAAAGGCTATTAATAAAGCTTAAAGTGGTGGGGATTCAGTGTAAACTCTGGGAATGGATAAGAAGCTGGTTAAAGGATAGGGGTTAGAGAGTACAGGATAGCAGTGGCCAGTGGGGGTGGTGGGGGAGTACTGAGTGGGATGCCTCAGGGCTGGGACATGGCTGTTTCTAATTTACATAAATGACTTGGATTCAGAGGTTCATGACAAAAAGGCCAAATTTGCACATTATACCAAACCAGCAGGAGAAATCAGAAGGCAGTTCAGAAATTACAGAAATATTTGGTCAAAATGCATAAGTGGGCAGAAGAATGGCTGATAAAATTTAATGCTGAGAAGTGTAAACAACAATCCATTAGGTAGCGACTTTAATATAAAAAAAAAGCCCAAGGAGCTTCAGATGCATTAAAAAAGGATATATATTAGCAGGAGTGACTAAAAGCTCAACCAGAGAGATGGGTTTGTAGCAGAGTCTCAAAAGAAGTGAGTGAGGTAGAAGGCTTTAGGGAAGGAATTGATATGTGGGGCCTAGGTGGCTAAAGACATCACTGTCAATGGTGAGATGAAAGGGTAATTATTCATGACGCAAGAGTCTGCAAAATGGAGAGTGGGATATGGTGGGTGGCGAATGTTGCGTATGAGGGAAGGCTAGAAGAGGTTACTAAGATTGGGATGGCTGTGACTTAAACATGAAGCATTGGAAGTGGAGGGGTCCAGGAGCCTAAATCAGCAAGGACAGTAGGGATTGGCTAGGGAAACTTGATACAGAATGGGATATGGGCAACAGAGCTTGGGTTGAGTTGAAATTTGCAGAGAGTGGAGGATAGAAGGCTGACCAGGAGAGCATTGGAATTGTTGAGGCTGGGGGTGACAAAGATGTGGATGAACTTTTCAGCAGCAAATGTGCTGAGGAAGGGACAGAGGCAGGCAGTGGTATAGAAGTGAAATTAGGAGGTGTTTGTGGTGATGCGGATATGGAATTAGAATCTTAGCTCGGGAACAAAGGACGCTGAACTTATAAACAGTATGGCTCTGCCTGAGACATTGGCCAGGAAGGGGCAATAGTACAGAGTTTATGATGGGGGCTAAGGACAGTGGGAAGAATTTTAACCCCAAAATGGACTGATTTGCGTCAGCTGGGATGTTAAAATGTTAAAAACCTGAATCTCCGCCACAACCTGCCCACTTCCGGTTTTAATGGAGCTGGGGGAGGTGGAAGGGCAACCGACCCACTCCCAGGAGAAGGGTTGGAAATTTAAATATTATAATGAGGCTGTGTGCCTCATTTAACCACCATTTTAAATTTAAAATTAAAATAAAGTGCTGGAAATACTCCGCATGTCTGGCAGCATCTGTGGAGAGAGAAGTAAAGTTAACGTTTCAGGTCAGTGACCTTTCATCAGAATTGGCAAAGGTTAGAACTGTAATAGCTTTTAAGCAAATAAAGTGGGGGTGGGGCAAAAAAGAACAAATGGGAAGGTGTTGATAGGACAGAGGGTCACAGAGAATTACTGACAAGGAGGGCATGGGGAAAAGACAGTGTGTTAATGGTGTGAAATACAAAGCGTTAATGCAGAGTGGGTGTTAAAAGACAGAATAATGAAAACCCTAGCCACAAGCAAAAACATGAAGAAAAACAGTGGGCAGGCACATCGTTTAAAAAAAAGTGTAATGATGAAACAAACTAAAATAAAATGAAATACAAAATACCCTCCTCCACCTGGCTGAACTTGTTCTCACATTGAACAACTTCTCCTTCAACTCCACTCACTTCCTTCAAGTAAAAGGTGTTGCTATGGGTACCCGTATGGGTCCTAGTTATGCCTGTGTTTTTGTGGGATATGTCGAACATTCCTTGTTCCAGTCCTACTCAGGCCCCCTCCCCCAACTCTTTTTCCGGTACATTGATGACTATCGGTGCCATTTCCTGCTCCCGCCCCGAACTGGAAAACTTTATCAACTTTGCTTCTAATTTCCACCCTTCTCTCACCTTTACATGGTCCATCTCCGACACTTCCCTTTCTCGACTTCTCTGTTTCTATCTCTGGGGATAGGCTGTCTACTAATATTTAGAGGAAAGGATAGCGAAGATGATTCTCGACAGGGGCGAGAGTAACAGGGTAGTTGTTATGGGGGACTTTAACTTTCCAGATATTGACTGGAAATACTATAGTTCGAGTACTTTAGATGGGTCAGTTTTTGTCCAGTGTGTGCAGGAGGGTTTTCTGACACAGTATGTAGACAGGCCAACCAGGGGCGATGCCACATTGGATTTGGTACTGGGAAATGAACCCGGCCAGGTGTTAGATCTAGATGTAGATGAGCACTTTGGTGATAGTGATCACAATTCGGTTAGGTTTACCTTAGCGATGGGCAGGGACAGGTACATACCGCAGGGCAAGAATTATAGCTGGGGGAAAGGAAATTATGATGCGATTAGGCAAGATTTAGGATGCGTAGGATGGGGAAGGAAACTGCAGGGGATGGGAACAATCGAAATGTGGAGCTTATTCAAGGAGCAGCTACTGTGTGTTCTTGATAAGTATGTACCTGTCCGGCAGGGAGGAAGTTGTCGTGCGAGGGAGCCGTGGTTTACTAAAGAAGTGGAAGCGCTTGTCAAGAGGAAGAAGGCGGCTTATGTTAGGATGAGACGTGAAGGCTCAGTTAGGGCGCTTGAGAGCTACAAGCTAGCCAGGGAGGATCTAAAGGGAGAGCTAAGAAGAGCAAGGAGAGGACACGAGAAGTCATTGGCGGATAGGATCAGGGAAAACCCCAAGGCTTTCTATAGGTATATCAGGAATAAAAGAATGACTAGAGTTAGATTAGGGCCAATCAAGGATAGTAGTGGGAAGTTGTGTGTGGAATCAGAGGAGGTAGGGGAAGTGTTAAATGAATATTTTGCGTCAGTATTTACAGTAGAGAAAGAAAATGTTGTTGAGAATACTGAGATTCAGGCTACGAGGCTAGATGGGATTGAGGTTCACAAGGAGGAGGTGTTAGCAATTTTGGAAAGTGTGAAAATAGATAGGTCCCCTGGGCCAGATGGGATTTATCCTAGGATTCTCTGGGAAGCTAGGGAGGAGATTGCAGAGCCTTTGTCCTTGATCTTTATGTCGTCATTGTCGACAGGAATAGTGCCGGAAGACTGGAGGATAGCAAATGTTGTCCCCTTGTTCAAGAAGGGGAGTAGAGACAGCCCTGGTAATTATAGACCTGTGAGCCTTACTTCGGTTGTGGGTAAAATGTTGGAAAAGGTTATAAGAGACAGGATTTATAATCATCTTGAAAAGAATAAGTTCATTAGAGATAGTCAGCACGGTTTTGTGACGGGTAGGTCGTGCCTCACAAACCTTATTGAGTTTTTTGAGAAGGTGACCAAACCTGTGGATGAGGGTAAAGCAGTGGATGTGGTGTATATGGATTTCAGTAAGGCGTTTGATAAGGTTCCGCACGGTAGGCTATTGCAGAAAATACGGAAGTATGGGGTGGAAGGTGATTTAGAGCTTTGGATCAGAAATTGGCTAGCTGAAAGAAGACAGAGGGTGGTGGTTGATGGCAAATGTTCATCCTGGAGTTTAGTTACTAGTGGTGTACCGCAAGGATCTGTTTTGGGGCCACTGCTGTTTGTCATTTTTATAAATGACCTGGAAGAGAGTGTAGAAGGGTGGGTTAGTAAATTTGCAGATGACACTAAGGTCGGTGGAGTTGTGGATAGTGCCAAAGGATGTTGTAGGGTACAGAGGGACATAGATAGGCTGCAGAGCTGGGCTGAGAGATGGCAAATGGAGTTTAATGCGGAAAAGTGTGAGGTGATTCACTTTGGAAGGAGTAACAGGAATGCAGAGTACTGGGCTAATGGGAAGATTCTTGGTAGTGTCGATGAACAGAGAGATCTTGGTGTCCAGGTGCATAAATCCCTGAAGGTTGCTAACCAGGTTAATAGGGCTGTTAAGAAGGCATATGGTGTGTTAGCTTTTATTAGTAGGGGAGTTGAGTTTCGGAGCCACTAGGTCATGCTGCAGCTGTACAAAACTCTGGTGAGACCGCACCTGGAGTATTGCGTGCAGTTCTGGTCACCGCATTATAGGAAGGATGTGGAAGCTATGGAAAGGGTGCAGAGGAGATTTACTAGGATGTTGCCTGGTATGGAGGGAAGGTCTTACGAGGAAAGGCTGAGGGACTTGAGGTTGTTTTCGTTGGAGAGAAGGAGGAGGAGAGGTGACTTAATAGAGACATATAAGATAATCAGAGGGTTAGATAGGGTGGATAGTGAGCGTCTTTTTCCTCGGATGGTGATGACAAACACGAGGGGACATAGCTTCAAGTTGAGGGGTGATAGATATAGGACAGATGTGAGAGGTAGTTTCTTTACTCAGAGAGTAGTAAGGGCGTGGAACGCCCTGCCTGCAACAGTAATAGATTCGCCAACTTTAAGGGCATTTAAGTGGTCATTGGATAGACATATGGATGAAAATGGAATAGTGTAGGTCAGATGGTTTCACAGGTCGGCGCAACATCGAGGGCCGAAGGGCCTGTACTGCGCTGTAATGTTCTAATTCTAATTTATTATAAACACACCAACTCCCGTGGCTCCCTTGACTACACTCCCTCATGCCCAGCCTCCTGTAAGGACTCCATTCCATTCTCCCAGTTTCTCCGTCTCCAACGCATCTGCTCTGATGATGCAACCTTCCACAACAGTACTTCTGAAATGTCTTCCTTTTTCCTTAAGTGAAGATGCCCCCTCCACTGTAGTTGACCGAGCCCTCAACAGTTTCTGGCCCATTTCCCGCACCTATGCTCTCACCCCTGCCCCTCCTTCCCAGAACTGCGACAGGGTTCCAATTTTCCTCACTTTCCACCCCACCAGCCTCCACAGGATCATCCTCCGCCATTTCTGCCACATCCAGTGTGATGCCACCACCAAATGCATCTCTCCTCCCCTCCCCTGTCTGTATTCCAAAGGGATCGTTCCCTCCGCAACACCCTGGTCCACTCCTCCATTACCCCCGACACCTCAGCACCTTCCCTTTCAACCACAGGAGGTGTAATACCTGCCCTTTTACCTCCTCCCTCCACACTATCCAAGGCCCCAAACACTCCTTACAGGTGAAGCAGCGATTTACTTCTACTTCTTTCAATTTAATATACTGTATTCGCTGCTCACAATGCGGCCTCCTGTACAATGGGGAGGCCAAACAGATTGGGTGACCGCTTTGCGGAACACCTCCAGTCTGAAAACATGACCCCGAGCTTCCTGTCGCTTGCCATTTCAACACACACCCCTGCTGTCATGCCCACACGTCTGTCCTGGGATTGCTGCAGTGTTCCAGTGAACATCGATGCAAGCTCAAGGAATAGCACCTCATTTACTGATTAGGCATGCTACAGCCTGCCGGACTGAACATTGAGTTCAATCATTTCAGAGCATGACTGGGCCCCCCTTTTTTAGTTTTATTTTGTATTTTTTATTTGTATTTCATTTTATTTTAGTTTGTTTCAGCATTACACTTTTTTATATCATGTGTCTGCCCATTGTTTTTCTTTTTTTTTCATGTTTTTGCTTGTGGCAAGGGCTTTCATTATTCTGTCATTTAACACCCTCTCTGCACTAACCCTTTGATATTTCACCACCCCATTAACACGCTCTTTGTCTTTGCCTCATGACCTCCTTGTCAGTTATTCTCTGTGACCCTCTGTTCTGTCAGCACCATCCCATTTGTTCTCTTTTGCCCCACCCCCACTTTATTTGTGTAAAACCTATTATATTTCTAACCTTTGCCAGTTCTGATGAAAGGTCACTGACCTGAAATGTTAACTTTTGCTTCTCTCTTCACAGATGCTACCAGACCTGCTGACTATTTCCAGCACTTTTTTGGTTTTATTTCGGATTTCCAGCATCTGCAGTATTTTGCTTTTATTTGAGAGATGTTAGTTGTTCAGTGAAAAGACTGTGGGAGATGAGAAGGGATGATATCATGGTTGAGGGGTGGGGTATTGGTGTCAGCAACTTGGCTTTTTATAGGTGAGGTAAGAGGGGTGGCGGAAAATGAGGTGCTTGAAAGAGAGGCTACCAGGGGAGCAGTGGGAAAGACTGACACGTTTGCAATTAAGGAACATCGCCAACATGAGGGTTTGGGTGGAGTCGGTGGTGGAAAATATTGGCAGGCATCATGGCTTCATCAAAAGCCAATATGTTGTGCCACCCATGAACCAGTTAAAGGTTTTATCATAATGTTGCGGATGGCAAAGGCTTCGAGTGAATGAACAATCTAAAGAGACATGTGGAGAAGTTCTATGATTGACTGGCAGAGTCCAAGGGTAGTGGTGGGCGCATGAGTGCGATGTACAGGAGGTCAGCTAGATTAGCTTTCAGCAGGCAAGCTGGGTGGGCAGATCCATGGAAGAAAATAGGGCCATTGGGGGTTGCTGCTCGTGAGGATACAGATATGGGTGCCTTGCTGGGCCCTTTTGGAGGATGCAAGAAAGGCATAGAAGGTAGCTATGTGCTTATACAAGTGGATTTCAAGCCTGGGGCATTGCAAAGAGAATAGTAAAACAGAGGAGCAATGATGGTCTAGAGCAGAGATGAGAGGGAGCAACATATCCAAGAGGGTACAACTGAAAGGTTGCTTGATTGGATGACAGGAGGAGCAAAAGAGAGATGAGGCCAAGTTGGGGAAGGAAAAGGAGACCGAAGTAATGGGCTAAAGTCCAAAGTGGTAGCCAAAATATGTATGCAAACGGCCACATGGAATTTAAGGTACATAGGTAAAGTGCTACTCGTGAGAAAGGGAAAATAGATGAAGTACATACTTTTAATAATGCTGTTGAGATGTCTAGGGATGAGTCTGAAATGGACCCAAGAATCCTAGTAGATTTAATGCTAAATATGTTCAATCAATGCAAAACTGCAATCAGCAAAGCCAATGAGATGATGAAGTACACAACTAAAATAGTAGAATTTAAGTCAGAGGGAGTAATGATCAAACCTTAGAGTTTTGGCCAGCTTGCAATTTCAATACTGTGTCCAGGTCTGGTCGTCAAGAAATAGACTTTTGAAGTGCTGGAGATAGTGCAGAGAAGAGCTAAGAAGCCAATCTCCAATGTCCGGTCTAAGTCATGAGGAAAAACGGGGCTAATTTGGGCTTTTCGGCCCAGAAATAAGGAATTTAAGGAGTGATCTTGTTACAAATTTCTCTTTTTGTACCAGTAAAGTTAGAATTGTAAACATATAATTTATTCTTTGGATTTCAGTTTATTTGGAAAAATCTTTTTAACTATTATCATTATAAATTTCCAAGTTTGAGTGTTAATTTGAAAGTTACAAATGATCAACCAAGTACTGAAAGGATTCTTTTAAAAGGGAATTTAAATCTTTTCTGCCGTGATGTTAAAGCAACTTCGTTTTGAGAATGAATGGATATAATGTTGCTCTCCAATTTCTAAAATAAACTATTTATCTTTGCAGGCACGTACAAGCCGCGGATTCGATGTTATGACACATACCAGTTATCAATGAAATTTGAAAGATGCCTAGATTCAGAAGGTTGGATAAATAATTCCCTTTGGCATTGTTAAATGATTAAAATATAAAATGAATAAAACTTGTAAAGGATGACCTAAACACATTGTAAGAAAATGTAATACATTTCAACTCTGTATCCTTCAATCTACAGCATGCAATATTTAACTAGAAGTTTGCAACACTATCTAAAATTTGATTTAGTTTTTCCTTTTTTTTTCTTGCCATTTTGCAGCTATGTTCAAGGAAAACTCTTCCTATTTAATATAATTTTATACAAAGAAATTGACTTATGCTGAATTTTAAATAACAACTGACATTTATACAGTGCCTTTACAGTGAAAAATATCCTAAGACGCTGCACCAAAAAGTAGTTGGGCAAAAATTGGCAGAGTTGAAGAGGAGACATTAAGAGGGGTGACTGACAGCTTGGTCCAAGTACTGGGAATTAGGAAGAATCTTAGAGGAGGGAAGGAGGGAGGCCAAAGGGATGGGGATGGAATTAGTAGTTTAGGGCATAGATAGCTGAAGGCACAGCCTTCAATGGTCAGAAAAGGGATTTGGGATGCACAAGGTCAGATTTGGAGGAACACAGTCCTCTTGGAGCATTGTAGGGATGGGCAAGGTTACAGAGATAGTGAGGGACAAAGCCATGAGAGAATTTGAATGTAAGAATGTAAATTTTAAACTTGAGGCAGTGGCAATTTTGGGAGACAATGTAGGTCAGCATGCATAATAGTGATGGGTGAGTGGGATTTGGTACTGGATAGGATATGGGTAGCAGAGGTTTGGAGGAGCTGAAGGTTATAGAGGTTGGCCAGGAGGGTATTTAAATAGTCAAATCTAAAGGTGACAAAGGCATCGACGAGGGTTGCAGCACCGAATGGAACAAGGCAGGGGTGAAAACTTGCAATGTTATGGAGGTAGAAGTAGGCAGTCTTTGTGATGGTGAGGATATTGGAAACTTAGATTTGGGTCGAATAAAGGTGCCAAAGGTTGTTTGTAGTCAAGTTCAACTTGAGACAATGGCTAAGGAAGAAGATAGAATCAATGGCCAGAGTAAGCAGTTTGTATTGCGAACAAAGACTCACTATCCTTAATGTTTACCTGATAGAAATTGCAGTCTGTTCAGGACTGAATGTCAGGTAAGCATGCTGTCATCGCAAACAGTGCAGGGTTGAGAGAGCTGGTGAAGAGGTAGTGTGGGTATTGACTGGATGTACGTGGAACCTTATCCTGTGTCTTTGTGTGATGTCCTCAAGTGGCAGCATATAGGCGAGAGAGGCCAAGAATAGGGTGACACCAGAGGTAATTGAGGGTGGGAAGAGAAGCCATTGCTGGAGATGCTGTGACTATGATGGATTGGAGGAATAGAACCAAGCAAAGCAGTCCCACTGAGCTGGACAACTGAGGAGAGGCTTTGAAGGAGGATGGTCCGGGAGGGATAATGCATCAGTCACTGAGGAAATCATTTGTGACGTTAGTTAGGACTGTTTCAGTTCTGTGACGGGGTAGAAACCTGATGGAAGAAATCAAACATGTAGTTGCAGAAAAGATGGGCACAGATTTGTGAGGCAATATGACGTTCAAAGAATTTGGAGAAAAAGGGAGATTGAAAGTATTCTGCAAAGACAGAGGGCTTGAGGCAGTGTTCCCTGTAAACTGTACAGCCGTGCAACAACCCAAAAACTTCTGGTGCACAAGTCCACTAAGTTACTGCGCATGCGTGGCCACGCAAAATAATTTTAAGGGGACGTACTCCGAAAAAGAGGAGGGTGATGACAACCATTTTGAATTGTAGGGAATGCAGTACCTGAGGTGAACGAACCGTTTGCAAAGCCAGCATTGGAGCCAGGAAGGGAAATTGGATGGTTAGCAGTTTAGTAGGAATGTGGTCAAGAGGGACCATAAGGGAAGATGGGCTTAGGACGTGGAAATCTTGAGGGAGATGTGATTTGGTGGTAAGGACCAGACTGCTACCATGACAGTTTAGGTAGGGAAGATAGTGAAAAGTATAGCCAGGTGGGAAGGCTTCAGGAAAGGGCAAGATTTTCCACCCGTGAGTGAAGTATCTTTCAAAGCACTAACATTATTGGAGTCATCCACAATAACATGGATGGCAAGGGCCCCATTCATGTGTAAGTGGACATTCTGGAGGAAAGAGAAAGTTGGTGATTGATGATTCCACTACCAGAGTCCAAGAAGCAGTGATTGGTGGGGTGAACAAGACAGAAGGAGGTTGCTAAGGTTAGCCCCTAGATACCTTTTAAAGAGCCATATTTAGATCTGAATGGTTCGTAAAACATCAGCAAACATAACCATTTGTCAAATTGTTTTAAACTTTTAAATTACTTTTTGTATTACGCTATGTAGTGGTTGGGACACTGACACCTCAACATGGGTATGGAGATTGGAGAATAAGTGGATTATGCCTGCTTTTTGGGATTTTCAAGTGGTAGCCAGACAATTTTCCAGCCTGAATAGGGCAAAAAAAATTGGCAGCAATCTTTGCGATGTCTCTTATTTATATTTGTTCTGAAATGGATAAAACTTCTAGCATTTGTTCTGTTTCAAGGTCAGATTTTGGGTTTGATTAAACTAGTTAAAAATGTACTGGGATAATGAACCTTGTAATGTTTGGTTCCAAAGAAGTTTGTGGCAGAATATTGATATAGTGAAAGTAAGCATAATGTAATTTCCAGTCGGTTTTCTTTTGCAGTTGTAACATTTGAGATTTTATCAGATGATTATTCAAAGGTATGTACATCCTGCTATATTTTATTAATGTGCCGTTTGTATTTTAAACAATTACAAGGTTTACATTTATTATAGTACCTTAATGTGTCTGAAAAGCTCCTCTAAGCACTTCAAACAAATTGCAAGTAATTATGCTTCAGTTCTTATTTTTAACAGCTGCTTTTCTGCTTTTACAGATAGTTTTTCTGCAGTGCGATCGTTATGTAGAGTTTCATTCGCAGCATGGCCGCTATTATAGGACACGAATCCCTAAGTTTGGTAGAGATTTCTCCTACCATTATCCATCATGTGATCTCTATTTCGTAGGAACAAGGTATATAAATGGGATTTTTTAAATCCTTTTCAGTTATGAGTCAGAGTTAATAATGTGGGGTATTTACATTAAATATACACAAAATACTTTTGGTGACTACAAATAAGTCTTTACAATTGTCTTTGAAATGTGTTCTGAACACTGAAACTATGTGGACCCATATTTCTGAATTTTATAATTTCTATCTTTTGTTTTGGATTGCTAAATAAGTGGCACTGGTGTTATGGTCAAACAAAGCGATTTATATTTAATTCTCTTGCACTCTGTTTCGTATCCCACCACTTTATTAATGCAGGCATCAGATTTAATTCTGCTGTAAAAGGGTTGGGGAGGGAGGGGATTTATTGTCTTCCATTGGGAATTATTTATTACCTCACCAATGGACTTGGACTGGCATTTGGCAGTGCTTGTAATACCACTTACCACTTTGATCTTGGAGATGCTCATCTGTCATTATTTAACAAAAGAAAAGCAATGAGAAGTGTGTTTTACTTTATCCATGCACCTTTCTTTGGATAGAGTAGAGGAACGGCTTAATATAACCATTTGAGGATTTTAGTGACATTCTAGCAACAGTGATTGCAGAAAGTTTAGCATTTATAACTGTTGCAATTCACTTTACAGGGAACATTTTCTAAAATCATACATTTTTTATCTTAACTGCATTATAATGAATCATAACTGAAAATTTAGTAGTAATTGGGAGTGAAGAATTGACTGAATTTCATTAACTAGATGAGGATGGGAGCAGGATAGAAAAAAAGCACCTCTGTAGCACCAAGGTGCCATTACAGGCACTTCCAGATTACAGGGCAAATGCTGTTGACAGTGATAAACTGAAGACTTCTAAAAGTAGACCTTTTGTGACTTCTCTTGCTTTAAATGCTGTTATGCTTTTTACTTCTGGCCCTCTGTAGTTCTGAAGTCTACAGATTGAACTTGGAGCAGGGACGATTCCTAAACTCTCTACAGACAGATGCTTCGTAAGTATCTTAATGTACACTGTTATCACTCTAATATCATAAAATGTTTCACAGAAACAAGTAATTGGACACTGAGCGGTAGCATGAGAAAGGTTAGCGTCAGTGACTAATGAGGTAGACTTTGAAAGAAGGGGAGCAAGGAAGCAAGCGGGGGCAATAAAGGAGATTGTACCAGAATATGGACTGAGGTGGCTGTAAGCTTTGCTATTGAAGATGGAGTGAGTTGAGATACAAAATAGTTGGATGAGCAAGGGCATACATGGAGGTTGCAAAGGTAAGAGAGGTTAGGCCATGGAGGGACTTGTAAATGAGGACAAATATTTTGAAATCATTGCATTGAGGGATAGGATGTGAGTGGAGTTTTGCACTTTGTGAAGGCCAGCAAGATGAGCATTGGAATAATTGACTTTGGAGATCTTAAACATGTGGATAAGAGAGATGGAAATAGGTGGCTAGGATGTTCACTTTGAAATTCAGTTTGCTCTCAGGACACTCAAGTTGCACATTTCTCTTTTGAACCATGGAATGAGGTGGGATATATTATGTAAGTAAGCAAATCTGCCACTGGGAGGAGCTATTTCTTTACTATAATGTATGTTACTTGATTGCAAAATTGATGAGTCTAAGGCAGGAGAGGAACGTTGAATTTGGAATTAAATAATTGTGATTTTTAAAATTAATTAAAAACAATGCAAAGGCATAGAGGCTTGATGGGAGTGGCCTTTTCTTGTTCTGTGCTGTGTTGTGTTCTTAAGGTTGGTATAAAACATGGCAAGAACAAGTTAGCATTTCCCCAAAAGAAATGGGGAAAGCATCAGAAGGTAAAAAGGAAACCATGTATGCTTTCTAACGCATTTATTTAAAACAGAGTTGCAAATTTAAACTGAGGTTGGGAG
Organism: Heterodontus francisci; assembly: GCF_036365525.1. NCBI lineage: Eukaryota > Metazoa > Chordata > Chondrichthyes > Heterodontiformes > Heterodontidae > Heterodontus > Heterodontus francisci. The sequence continues at coordinate 60,297,613 of NC_090373.1, read as the reverse complement.
AGGAGCAGGACTTTGGAGTTGGAATTGAGAAAATATCAAAGAAACTCAAATTAGTCTTGGCCTGAATGTAATTGAGACTTTTGAGGAATACTATTTTGTATATTATGCCTATTTTAACATGAATCTGATTACATTGTGTTTGTGTGTGGTAGCGAGGTGGCACACAAAATGCCATTTTTAAAAATACATTTTAATGTCAGCAATTTATATTCTCAGGCAGAACAATGTTTGTGATATTAACCCTGCACATTACCTGTTTGCTACTGGGACAACTGAGGTAATACAAAACACTGTCAGATTCTTGTGATTTTTAAAAAATTTAAATGTTGAATAAATGAGTGTTGCCTCATAAATGTTTTTTGTCCATTTTAGGGTAAAGTAGAATGTTGGGATCCACGAACAAGAAATCGAGTAGGAATGCTTGATTGTGCTTTGAGCAGTGTGACAACTGATACAGAGTAAGCAGTATAATGTCTATATGTATGTTAAAAACAGTGAGTGATCTCAAAATACCAAAGACACAAGATGGTGAACATAATGTGAATAATTGAGCAACAGCCTTTGATTAGCTATAAAAATTCCCAACCTAATTCCCAGCCTCGGGTCAATGCAAGCAAAGAAAACCAAGTATTGAAATAGATAAGTGATAAACTGCTTGCCAACTCAAATCACTGAAGTGAAGCTTCGGGCACAGCTTCTCAGCAGTTCAACTTCAGCCTGCTATTCAAATGAAAAGTAAGCAGACATCAGAAGTCATGGAACCGAAAAAGGGAAAATAAACACGATGGAAGAGAATAATTTCACTTGAAATAGTCGATTGAAAGTGAAATAACAATTCAGATTTGAACTTGTTCTCTCCTCATTCTCTAATTTCCTTTTCCCCATTCATCACCCCCACCCCCTTTGCCTACTGGGTCCAGTTATCCTGTCATTTTCAAATCACCTTGACTTGCATACGATACTTGATCTTGACTTTCTGTGTACATCACTATGGTTAATATTGATGAGATGTAGTGCTGCAATCTGATAACTCTTGCCTCTGATTTTCTTTTGTCTCTGATTTTATTTTTTTCCCTCCGTGTGGGGAGCCTCCGCTACTGTGTCCCAAAAATATTGAGAAATCACAGTTGCAGACCCAAGCTCACATGGACTCTTCAATTGGAGCCAGTCGGGTTTTTTTGCATCTTGTAGATGGTTTTCTATATCTGGAGCCTGAATGATGAATCTGCAACAAGACATTTTTACTGTTGATTAGAAATGACTGAAAATTAACAATAATTACATCCTCATTAAAGAACTTGATTATTTCATGTCCTTGGAACATCTCATAGTATTTGAAACCAGTTAAATACTTTTGAAGTGTAGGCACTTGTTTTGGAGACATATACAGTGGCTAATTTGCAAACTGCAATGTTTCGCAAGCAAAAATTGGAGAAAATATCATTGTGGAAGTAGCGACTTTCATTTCTTTTTGAATATGAACTTCACTGAGGAACAGCGGTCAACCTCTTCCCACATTATGTATGTCCTTTACATACTTTCCTGCAGGGAGTGATCGAGCATGTCAGAGTGCAAATTTTTGCTCTGCTCTAGTTAGACTTCTGTTGCTTTAAAGGGCTGGGTAATATTAAATGAAGGTGCAGCTTAGCAAACAGCTTTTATCAAAGCAGTTCCTTTGCTCCTATAGGAAAAAGCTATCAAGACTCTTTTGTATTTTATATTATACTTAATTTATTATGATTGAGGTGAGAGTGACTGCCCTTGACATCAAGGCAGCATTTGACCAAGTATGGCATCAAGCAGCCCCAGCAAAACTGGAGTCAATGGGAATTAGGGGGAAAACTGTCCGCTGGTTGGAGTCATATCTAACACAAAGGAAGATGGTTGTGGTTGTTGGAGGTCTATCATCTCAGCTCCAGGACATCACTGCAGGAGTTCCTCAGGGTAGTGTCCTAGGCCCAACCATCTTCAGCTGCTTCATCAATGACCTTCCCTCCATCATAAGGTCAGAAGAGGGGATGTTCGCTGATGATTCACAATGTTCAATACCATTCGCGACACCTCATACTAAAGCAGCCAGTGTCCATATTTAGCAAGACCTGGCCAATATCCAGGCCTGGACTGTTAAGTGGAAAATAACATTCAGGCCACACAAGTGCCAGGCAATGACCATCTCAAACAAGAGAGAATTTAACCATCTCCCCTTGATGTTCACTGACATTAGCATAGCTGAATGTCACACTATCAACATCCTGGGGGATTACCATTGACCAGAAACTGAACTGGGCCAACCACATAAGTACTGTGGCTACAAGAACAGGTCAGAGGCTGGGAATTCTGCAGTGAGTAACTCACCTCCTGACTCCCCAAACCCTGTTCACCATCTACAAGGCACATGTCAGGAGTGTGATGGAATTCTCTCCACTTGCCTGGATGGGTGCAGCTCCAACAGCACTCTAGAAGCTCAACACCATCCAGGACAAAACAACCTGCTTGTTTGGCACCCCGTTCACCACCTTCAACATTCACTTCCTCCACCACTGATGCACAGTGGCAGAAGTGTGTACCATATGCAAGATGCATTGCGACAACTCACCAAGGCTCCTTTGACAGCACCTTCCAAATCCATGACCTCTACCACCTGGAAGGACAAAGGCAGCAAATGCATGTGAACATCACCGCCTGCAAGTTCCCCTTCAAGCCACACACCATCCTGACTTGGAACTATATCGCCATTCCTTCACTGTCCCTGGGTCAACATCCTGGAACTCCCTTCCTAACAGCACTGTGGGTGTACCTACCCCACATGGGCTGCAGCGGTTCAAGAAGGCAACTCACCACCACTTTCTCAAGGGCAATTAGAGATGGGCAATAAATGCTGTCCTAGACAGCAATGCCCACATCCCGGTACAAATAAATAAAAAATCAGTGTTCCTCTCATTATGAAACACTGTATCCTCCGAACTCAAAATGAAACCTTGCTAGAATAGTCAATAAGTGCTGTTTAACTTTTTTTTTCCTTTTTTTTGATAGTTCCAGAAATGTAGATTAGATGGGGTCTCTTCCAGATTTGGAGCTATTCCACTGAATTCGCAGTTGATGATGAAAATACCAGAGTAACGGTTGCTGTTAGGTTTCTTAATCACTTTCTAGTACCTTGATTTTATTTAAAAGCCCTCAAAACTTCAGACTAATTGAACATTCTTTGTTTGCTGAGTATCAATCCAACTAGGCTACTTGGGCATCTAGTATTTTGAAAGTACAGCCATGTTCAGTCCAGTTTCTCACTCACTGGGGTGGGGGGGGGGGGGGTCATTGCTACTGTGCCTTGTTGAGTTCATGATATCAACTTTGTTCTTTCTCCAAAAGAAGGCAGAAACAGAAGTTATCCTTAATTACAATCCATGGGCTATCTGCAAGTTCTGGCAATCTTGCCCATGACATATAAACAGCTCGGTTCTATTTCCACTTCTATTTCATATTCACTGGTTTGTCCTGTTTTGAATTTTGGGACCTGAGGGTCTGGTATGGTCCATTGGACACCCTCATTTAAGGATAAAAGCAAAATACTGCGGATGCTGGAAATCTGAAATAAAAACAAGAAACAGTGGAAATACTCAGCAGGTCTGGCAGCATCTGTGGAGAGAGAAGCAGAGTTAATGTTTCAGGTCAGTGACCCTTCTTCAGAACTGGATTTAAGGATGATTTGTTTCTCCCTCCTTGTGGAGAAATAACAAAGTTGATATTATACAATATAAAGGAACAGAAAAAAGTGTTTGTATCCCACCACTGCTACTAGGCACTCCAGCAATGTACCCCTATTGAGCAAGAAACCAGACTGAACATGACTATACTTTCAAAATGCTAGATTGGTGCTATTGCCTCAATATGGATGAATCCTAAACCAGAACTTCAAAATCTGTGGGTAACTCAAGGAACAAAAACAAGAAATGCTGGAATCACTCAGCAGGTCTGGCAGCATCTGTGGAAAGAGAAGCAGAGTTAACGTTTCGGGTCAGTGACCCTTCTTCGGAACTCAAGGATCTCTGTTTCCTCGAGGCCACGCAGCAACCCGAAAGTTTCCATGCAGGACATGCTCAAGTAGACCGCTTTAAATTGCCATGTGTGCGCAACTGCGCAGAAAAATTTACAAAGCTCACACACTTAACCAAATTGCTTGTGCACTGCAAAAAAAAAAAAAGAGGTTACGTTGCTCAAGATTGCTATAAATTTGTTGCAATATTGATTTAAACTTTATATGAGGCTCCTCAGGCTGTGTTCTAATGAAAGGTCGCAGACCTGAAACGTTAAATCTCTTTCTCCATTGATGCTGCCAGACCCGCTTTAATATTTCCAGCGTTTTTGGTTTTTATTTTGGGTCTAGATCACCTGTTCAATCTGGCAGACAAAAAGCGAATTAACGCAGCTTTTAAAAGTAACAGTGTATACTAATGTTCTGTTTGCGCTTCATTAATTGTATTTTCTTTTAATTATAGGATTGATGGTTTGCCTTCTATTTCTGCTTTGAAGTTTAAAGGAGCTTTACATATGGTAGTTGGCACCACAACAGGTCAGGTGAGTATCATGTCCAGAGTATGTCTGATCTGAATTTAATAATTTAGATTTTCTTTCTTTTAAAAAGTGTCTTATCCTTGTCATGATGCAACATGTGAAATTCATAATCTTGCAGTTGAATTCATAAAGATTCATTCTTAATTGCTTTTTAAAAGTTGCAGTGATTTCAGTGTGAAATTGTTTTACCCTTTTCCTTCTATATCCTTCCTCTCCCTTTTATTACAAAAGTTCTTGCAGCATCTGACTTCATGTTGGCATGCTCTTTCCATTTAATGAGACATGTACTCCATTGATACATGTAGACTGAATGGGACCAGTGATTTTGTTTTAGAAACCTACTTAGGCTGTACTTGTACTGTGACCTTTGGAAACTCAAATCAGTACCAGAGTCTCATTTCTCAGAAATTTAGCACCCTTAACAGTCTCCTGTGGTACGCTGCCATTTTTGCATTGATGTGTACCCAAACCACTTTGCATCAATGCAAAAGCTGCAGAATGCTTGCAACCATAACATGCTGCTAATTAGCAAATAATTAAGACCCAGACAAATTTACAAAATATTTGAAGCTCCCACTTGGTTGTCATGGCCATATTACCAGTATACCACACCGTCTAATATTATTGCTCTTGATGGTGTCTCCTCTGTTGGTCGTCATTAAAAACAATCCAAAAAGCTAGAAATTAATTATTTGCTTAGAACTTAAAAATGATTTTTATTTACTAGCCATTTCTGCTCTACTTCACTAAAATGCTTTCCAATCAGTTGATTAGCAAATATTCTAACTGCCCATTAGAGCTATAGACAGTATTACCTAAACACACTGGGCTGAATTTTACTAGCCCTCTGACTTTGGGGGTCGTGGCAGTGGGGCCCAAAAAACTCTTCCGGGAGAGACCCACCAGGGCCCCTGACACCAAGGCGGCCCTACCGTATTTTATTGGCGGCGGAAAGGCCTTCATTTTAATAAAATAAATTGAAATTAATAATCAACTTACCTTGTCCCGGTGGCCATCCCACACCGATAATCCGGCCATTGGCCGAACTCCCATGCCTTCAGAACTCCGTGGTGAGGGGTGAAATTCAGTGCGGGAGGTGTGGGGAAGCGGGGAAAATACTATGTATTGGCTGTGAAGATGGTGGAAAGGAGTTGAAGGGCAATGGTAATGAGGTTGGGGGGATGGGGAGGTCGGGTTGGGAATAAAGTTAATTTTGGAGCGATAGGCCCACAAACAAACATTGTGGAGGGTGGGGGGTGCGAAAGGGCCTCTAGTTTTCATTTAATTATTTAATGACAATGTTAAACACTGTGCCTTTAATAATGCAAATTTCTTCTAAGGGCTTGAAACCCTTTAAAAATGGCACCAGACGCTATTGCCAGGGACTGAGCGGCTGCCCCCTCTACATCATCAAGAGTGGCCACTCCGCCCTCTCCATTTAAATAAGCACCTGTGCTAAATATCTCGGGGATGGGGGGGGTGCTCAGCGATGGCTGCTCCGTGTGGGCGGACTGCCGAGATCAAAGCGCGCCGCCGCGATTTGTTGCACGCCAGTAAAGTTCAGATCATTTTGTTTATCTTCTGTATGAGAGCTAGCTTTTGTACTGTGTGCCTAGAATGTCATCAACTTTCAAATGTAAAACACACTCCTCATGGATACGAAACTACAAAAGTTGTGACCTAAAATTGGAATAATGGTTATATTATGCTCAAATTTTATGGTACATTCCTTGCACAACACATGAATGAATTTTATTATTCTATGTCCTCACTACTTTAAAGAATTGCCTCATTTACTCAGCTACAGCTGTAAAAAGCTAATTGTATTTGTGTGTTGGCACAGAGAGAGAGAGAACTGTGCAATAAATTTTGGCAATCAGTAAAAGAACTAATTTGTAAAAGCTTTGACTGCATTCTCCACAACTTTTTCTCTCCACCTCAAACTTGATATCTGGTGGATGTAGCTGCCATTGCCATGAAGGCAGCATTCAACCAGGTATAACTCCATGGAATCACAGTAAAACTGAGGTCCATTGGGGAATCAAAGGGAAACATCTTTATTGGATGGAGTCATACCTTACACAAAGAAAGATGATTGTGGTTGTCAGAGACTAGCCATCTCTGCAGAGTTCCTCGAGGAACCATCCTCAGCCCCTCATCTTCAACTGTTCCATCAATGACCTTTGTCATAAGGTAAGAATTGGGGCTGTTTGTTAACAACTCCAGTGTTCAGCTCCATTGAAATGCTTCTTAATGAAACAGCCCATAACAGGACCTGGATAACATCTAGGCTTGGACTAACAAGTGGCAGTTAGCATTTGTCGCATAAATGTCAGATAACTTTTAATGATGGCACTGTCATTGTCGAGAGTTTCCAATATCAATTTCTTGCGTTTGGGGGTGCACAGTGGGTGTTCATCATTGACGTGCAAAGTGTTCAGCATATTTCTCTCTTTATGATTGCAAACTTGGTTTGCATGAAGTGAAGTCGACAGAACTGAAGTTCACTTAGTCATTTGCCAACTCTCTGAATCAAAATTCAAATGTTCTTTTGATATTCAATCCCAGGTTTTGTTATATGATCTTCGTTCAAGCCGTCCACTGATTGTCAAGGACCATCATTATGGACTACCGATTAAATCAATTGCTTTCCAGGAACAGTTGGATTTGGTCATTTCAGCAGATTCCAGGATTGTAAAAATGTGGAATCAGAATACGGTAAATGATTAATGTTCTGAATATAAATCAGGTGGTGGTGTTGACTCCGGTAGCACAGAAAGCCACTGTTATGACCAGGTGAAGAAGAGGTCTCAGGCTCCCCTCTCGCCTCTTCTCTGGTTTGGCTGCAACAGGGTTTATCTTTTAAAACACAGTGATTTTAGCTTACCACCTCAGTGAGCCCTTGTTTACTGCACTCTAATTGCAAATGAACCAATTCCACAGGTTTTCTTGAGTTTAAGCAAGAAAGATATAAGTTTATTAACCTTATCACTCTAAGCCGGTTAAAATTACAAAAAATACACATCGCATCCATGCGCACAGGCCAACGAGAGGTGCACACACACGAATAGATACAGAGGGGAAGAAAGAGTTGGGGGGGTTGTTGAAGTAGAGTTTGTAATAAATGGAATACAGATACGGTTCTTAATGTCCTTGGTATAATGTCCTAAATTGAAGTTAAGATCTTGGAGTCCTAGCTGGGGCCACGTACACAATTCCAGGCTTGCTTCTCTGGTACCAGAAGGCCGAAGAGAAGCTTTGTCTGTAGTCTTGAAGCATAGAAACTGCCACTGTGGTTTTCCTGGGACTTTGCAGGAGAGAGAGACTGAGAGAAATGTCTTCCTCTCGAGGTTCAGAATTGCAGTCTGTTTCCTTTCTGTGAGGCACAATTCGAAAGCCCGAGTCTTACCAGCAGGTAGGTCATGTGACCATCTTTGTTGAAATAGCAACTTCTTGGAGGTTGTTGGATTTCAAAGTCTTTCGGACGTACTCGGCGGGGGGGGGGTGGAGTTTGGCTCCTACGAAGTCAAAGGGTGTTAATCACCACTATTGCCAAGACCCATCTTACTAATTGAATCAAAGAGCACCCCCATTGTCTTTCTATTCATCTGTCTCTCAGCCAGCCCTTGTTTTCTCAGAATGTAAATGTGCAACCATGTTTTCAGTTGTTCAGTTCTGCTTTTTTTAAAAAGTTATTTGCAATGTCTAGTAAAAGGTTTCAGCCGTGTGCCATATGATGAAATTAATATGTTTCTATTTGGCAGGTGTGATTTCTGTTACACCCACCTTATGTGATTTGAGCACTCCATCTACCTGAACAGGCCAGCAATGCATTTTAGTTGCTTTTTTTTTTATTGTCTGTACAAATCTTCTCCCAGTATTGGGAGTCTGTGGCCACAAACCTAGATCGCAGTCGTGACGTTCAGTAACTCCACTTGTGCAGTTTGTGTTGTCCCAGGTGCTTTGAATTCAGTTGCTACACAAAAAGCAGCTTCACACTTTAAACATCGTGGTTTCAAAGTATGTATTACTTCAAATTAGTCTGGTCGCTTGCTAGAAAAGTCTGTAATGGAATTATAGAAACTTTAATCACAGGCAATTCAACTGTGTGCGCCAATGGTAGCATTATATCTAAGCTAGCTACTGTAATCTTGTTTCCAAATTCTCTCTGTATGCTGTCTCATTTTTCTTCCAAATGTTTAGTTAATTGCCTCATTAATGCAATGATTCACTCTGCTTTAACTGCTACTTACAGTAATATACTTGCCTGAAATTCCCTGTCACCTCTGCTACAGTCCCTTGCATGCGGAGCTTGTGACATGCCAGCTTAGAATGTGGCATTGAATCATAGAAAAGTTACGGCACAGAAGGAGGCCATTCAGCCTGTTGTGTCTGCGCCGGCCGAAAAATCTAGCTGCCCAATCTAATCCCACATAGAATAGGATTTGTACATTAGAACATAAAGGTTTCTGGCATGTTACAGGCTTTCCTTTGTAGGTCCTTTCACAATGTTAAATATAGATGTCCAGTGTATGGCTGGTGAGGAAACTGCAGACTTTGAACAACAGTTACTGGAGGGCATTACCTGGTGGCATCTTTTATATCCAGAATTCATGACCTACCACAATTGGCGATAGAGAGCTTAGCAGTTGTGCTGAAACTCCACACCTCCATCTGGTGCGAGCCTAATTCAATATGCTTATGGTTTGTGGCCAAGTTATGGTTAGGTGGAAGATGGAAATGCAGTCACAGTTGAGTGTTTCTATGAAACAGTAGGTTAGGGTATAATGACGAATAGTTTTCCTGCTGATTAAGTGTAGACCAGAAAGGTCCTAGTTCATTGCCATATCTGTGTAATGAGTTAGTTGATCATAAGCAAAACACTGGTAGGGGACTACAGTTGGATTCAGTATCCAGGTTATGAAGGAAAAACATCAAATGTCAGACAGGAAAAGAAAAATTGTCCACGTACCCTGTCCTATGTAGTCTTAATGGCTTATGCATCCTAATTCAGACACTCCCTATTCACTAGGAGCCGTGTAATCTGGGAGAGATGAAAAACCTGGAAACTTCCTCTCAGACCCTCCCTAGACAATCAGAACTTATTCAGGAGACCATGACTTGTACTACTTGTCACAACCTTTTGTATAACATGACCTCTGCCCCAGCCAGGAACTGATCCAACTCTCTGGCTGGAATTCCTATTCCTAATCACCAGCCAGTGGTCCATGCAAGAAATGCTCATCTGTGGGCATTGGACTCACCAATGATGTCCCTGCAGTTGAATAGTTTACCAACACTCTGTCTAGGTTCACGTGTGAAGCATAGCCACTTAGTTGAGACACCAGAGAGCACCTGATGTCAGTGGAATTGCATCCCAGAATGGAGTCGCTGCTTCTGAAAGCTGGAGACAATTGATAGAAAAGGAGATGGAGCAAAAAAAATGGAGTCATGGTGTGAGGAGAGGATATGCACATTGCAGAAATGCAGGATAAAGGGAACATCATGTATGGTGGAATAAGGGCAAAGTACCACGGGTGCTGGAACTCTGAAATGAGGCCAGAAAGTGCCGGAAATACTCAGCAGGTCTGGCAGCGTCTGTGTAGAGAGAAACAGTTCATGTTTCAGTTCTGTGACCCTTCATCAGAACTGGCATAAGTTAGAAATGCAACAGTCTTTTCCCCCCCTCCCGACTTTCACTTGCTCAAAGACAGTTGTATTTCTAACTTTTGCCAGTTCCAATGAAAGGTCACAGACCTGAAACGTTAACTCTGTTTCTCTCTACACAGATGTTGCCAGACCAGGTGAGTATTTCCGGCACTTTCTGTTCTCGTATCATATGTGGTGGATATAGTTTTGGGCATATTGGGGGTAGTGCTCAAATGTGAATTCTTAATGTGTACTTGCATGCGTAATGTTGATGAGAATGAAAACAAGAAATCAAAGAACCATCATTGCTGTAATGCGAGAGGAGCTGGGCAGATTCCACAGTCTTTATGTGGTATACCAGCAATGTCTCCTAGACACAACTGTTGAGTAAATAAACTGGCACTGTGATTATACTAGGATTTTCATGTGCTGATGGGCAATTTCCCAAAAGCTCAGATCTCCCTACAGTCCAGTGACTCTGCTGTGAAATTGTGTTTTATCATCTCCAACAGTTGCAAGCCTCCTAATATTTCTGGCAGCAGTGAATTGAGAATAAAAGAGGATCAAGATAAACATGGAAAAAGCTGGAAATGGGGTGGTTTTAGGGGAGGGACGATGATATGTGACCAAGATGTACAAATACTTCAGTGACCAGAATTTCATCATTTATTTTTAGGGGAAAATATTCACCTCCACTGAAACAGAGCATGAAATCAATGACCTTTGCCTTTATCCTAACTCAGGTAAGTGCAAAACCACATTGCACATGAAAGGGGTGATACGTGTACCTTTTTAGAAGATACGCTGTCAATGTAATGTCTCCTAATAAAATATGCTTAGTGTTTCAGTATCAGTCTTTTTTAAACTGAACACTGAAGCTGCAGACTGTCAATGAAGTTAATTGAGAATGCATTTTTACAATAACTGAATAATGTCTGTATTTTGTATTTAACAGTTCCCCAGTGTAAAAGCTACATTGGTTAACTTCATTCCTGCCTGTATTTGCAATTTGTTATGCAAAAATTTTCTGTTTTATTTTAGTTCTTTATAATAGTTTTTCCTACTCAGGAGGCCTTAGACCCAAGAGCAAAAGAACAGCAGTGTCTCATTTGCATAGTTATAAACTTTTGTATGTCATGAGGGAAAGTTGCTGATGCTAAAGTCAGCTTCTCATTCTTGTGTGTTGCATTCAAATGTATGGATTCTGAAATCCTGTGGGGAACAGAATACAGTAAAATTCTGAGACCTGCCTGTTGCTAATGTGAATGAAATGAGGATCCCAATCTTAAAAATAACTTACTCCTGCCTACAGAAGATTTTGTGGTGTTGGGTACATTGTGGGCTGAATTTTGCAAGCAGCAGTCCGCCCGCGCGGATTGCCCATCGCCGAGCCCCTGCTATATTAAGCGCGGCAGCTCATTGGCATGACAGCGATGCGCCCCCCCACCCCCACCCCCACATTACATGGTGGGAGGCGGGGCATCCGGCGCCACAATGTATGTTGGCTCAGCTGTGTAGCAGGGGCTGGGGCCCTACTTAAAGCATCCCAGCACCTGCTTCCTGACAGCTGCCAAAAAAATACTTCCCTCTCTTTTGAAGAGTGGGAATGTTGGCAATCTGGCAGCAAAGCAGAAAGTGCTGGAGAAACTCAAAGTCTGGTGGCATCTGTGAAAAGAGAAGCAGAGTTAACTTTCAGGTTAACTCTGCTTCTTTCTCCATAGATGCTGCCAGACCTGCTGAGTTTCTCCAGCATTTTCTGCTTTGCTGCCACAAACTTACTCTGCTTTGTCCCAGTGTCCTGTGCAGTTGAGATTCTCTTCCACTCGCGTGTAACATTCCTGCTTGTAGGTGTGATGCACCAGGGTGAATAATCTTAATTTTGCATATACCAGAACGTAACACTGAACTGTATCATAAAAGGCAAAACTGTATCATAAAAGGCAGTGGTTAGCACCGCAGCCTCACAGCTCCAGGGACCCGGGTTCGATTCCAGGTACTGCCTGTGTGGAGTTTGCAAGTTCTCCCTGTGTCTGCGTGGGTTTTCTCCGGGTGCTCCGGTTTCCTCCCACAAGCCAAAAGACTTGCAGGTTGATAGGTAAATTGGCCATTATAAATTGTCACTAGTGTAGGTAGGTGGTAGGGAAATATAGGGACAGGTGGGGATGTTTGGTAGGAATATGGGATTAGCGTAGGATTAGTATAAATGGGTGGTTGATGTTCGGCAACGACTCGGTGGGCCGAAGGGCCTGTTTCAGTGCTGTATCTCTAATCTAATCATATCAGAAATGAAAGCATCTTCTAAGAATATCTACATATTATGGCTTTTAATTACCTGAATGTGAAAAGCTGCAGACTGATATGCATTTGGAATCTGTGTTCATTTCTCTGCTAACTGTTATGTGAGAAGACATGTAACTGGAATTAAAAATACTACTAAAAATACCAGGAAAATATGTTTACATTCTAGCTGCATTGCAAACCAGAAATATTACATCAATAATTATGATCTGCTGCAGAAGCAAAGTGTACCTGAACATGTGTCGATCTGTCATAGTTGAAAAACCAGGACAACAGCACAGATTTCCTACTAGTCCTGCATTAGTTTTCAAACATGTGCAAGAAAAACCTTGCAGCCAGAAGTTAGAGCAGATACACTGTGGAATCACCTTTGCATTTAAAGGACCAGAGCAGAAACCGAAGATGGCTGAAGGGCGCTCTAAGGTGGCCCCACGGTTCAGTGATGCCTCCCTGCTCACTCTCTTCTAGGCTGGGTGGGCAAGGTTGCTAGCGCAGAAGTGGCATTGCGAAGGAGCACCCGCAAGCCTTTCCAAAAAATACCGTGACACAAATGGGTCTGTACGGGTGACACTACACTGTAAAAATTTCAAACTCTAGATCATCTTCACTAACACGTGTGTTGCTTTTACTGTGTGAATGAAGTGTGCAGCATGTACTGATTGTGTCTCCTTCCATTACATCATTGGCCTTTCAGTACTGCCAATGTATGGAGTAACATCATTGCCGTGTCAGTTACTACTCCTGTGCATCTCCACGGATGCAGTAACATGGACAATGGCTCAGTCTGCTACTGCCAGTAACGGTGGCTGGAAAGATGTTGCAGCTGTGGGTTGCTGCACAACAGGTGAGCGAGGGTTCTGTGTGGATTGCAGAGCACATGGTTCCTTTGGTGTGGAGAGCCTTTGATCAATAAGGCATTGCCATGCATCTCTTGTTCGCTGCTCACCCTGCATGCGATGCCTGGCTGCTCTCTGTCCTCTCGTGCGCCTTTCCTGCTGCCAGTCCTCAACGTCCTCATCATCCGAGGAAGAGTCCTGCTCACGTCTGTCCTCATCCTGCAGTGCCTCCCCCTATTGAGTGCGTAGTTGTGTAGAGGACAGCAGACAGCAACGATATGAGCTACCCTTTCCGGCTTGTACAGCAGGGCACCACCTGATCTATCCAGGCAGCGGAAGCGCATTTTCAGCATGCCAATCGCCTGCTCAGTGGTGGCTTCTGTAGCTCCATGGTTGGCGTTGTATCTGTCCTCTGTAGCATTGGTGGGGTGTCTCACTGGTGTCGGGAGCCATGTCTGCAAGGGGTAGCCCTTGTCTCCAAGAAGCCACCCCTCCATCTGCGCCAGTTCAGTGTGCTGCAGCGCCAGCTGGGACTGGTGCAGGATGAAAGTGTCATGGCAGCTGCTTGGAAAGCGGGCACAGATTTGCATAAAGCAATTACGGTGTCACATACTAACTGTACGTTGAGCGAGTGGAGGCCCTTATGGTTTATTTATGCAGCTGGTCGCCCAGCAGGAGCCTTAATGGCCACAATGGTGCAGTCTCTGACCCCTTGCACCTGTGGGAATCCCACAAAGGAGCCGAAACAGATTCCCTCTGTGCTTGACTCCCAGGGTCCATCGTGAAGCCCACGTAGTCACCGGCCCTCCGGTACAGGGCATTGGTGACCTCCCTGATGCAGCAGTACACTGCTGACAGAGTTACCCCTCAAAGGTCTCCAGTGGGCCCCTGAAATGATAGAGGCTTAAAAGTTAGGAGCCACTGTCACTGAGGGCCACAGGCATAGGATGTCCACTGAAGCTCATCAGCTGCAGGTCATCGTTGAGTAGAGCACAGAGATGTGTCACCGCCACTCGACATCTGCAGGTATGTCACGCGGGATCTGTAGATGTGCGGAGAGCTCTCCTTGGGGGCTGCTGCTGCTCACGACCGGGGGCCTCTACGTGGGCTTTACCGGCCTGCTGGTTTTGCATGTGGTGCATATGGATCCTCGCGAGAAGTGGATCAGACAATATAGGTTGCACCAAGGTCCCACCGCCGCCAGTAAAATGGGGTGGGCCATTCCCAGCGTCGGGGGTTGTGGCATGCCCCTCCCGCTAGAATATTCTGGGGGGCCCCCCCACCACGACCCCCAACGTTGGAGGGCTGGTAAAATTCAGCTCTATATGTCTAAATTATCTATTAATAGTTCAAATGTTAAATCCAAAGCGTAGCGTTGCCAATTCCCATCAGTCAATCAGAGTTGCTTCAATATAAAGGGTCTGTCATACATAAATGTTTCTATAATTGCTTCTATTCAGGTCTGTCTTACTGAAAAAAGCATGGTTTTAATTTATTTTTAATAAATTATACATTACTGGTATTACATACAAACTAGCAAATACTGCTATCTGTGTTGTTTCCTTGTTCTATTAAATGTATTGCTTAAAAATGGCACTGCAATTGCATTGTTTTCATGTGTATTTGTATTCTCTAATGTAACTTTTTGACAATGGGCTGGAAAATAATGTCAGAAGATCAATTTGAGTACTATAGTGGAAGATGTTTTCATGCTGCTCAGGGGATCTGGAATCCCTTCCATAGGAAAACAGAAAAGGCTACAGGGAATTAGTTAAATTGGACTTGTACACTTGATGAAGGTGGAGCAGGTTTGTTTTTAAAAAGAAAGCATATCAATTCCTCCCTCCCTTTTCTGCTGGAAGGATATTAGTGGCTATAGCGTTAGTTGTGGCCTTAATCATGCCACAGAGACTTCAGATGCAATGGAGGCTTGGGGACACAGTGAACTGTTATTACTGCAGAAGCGAGTGGTCCAAGAAAACATTATGAAAGCTGGTCACACTCACTAGAGCTGAAAAGTTATGCATCTCTATTTGTCTGAATATATCTTGATTTGTTTTGTGACTGAAACAAAACTCAATTCTATTTTTACCTTTCCAGGAATGTTCTTCCTAGCTAATGAATCACCTAAGATGAATACATTCTATGTTCCAGTAAGTATGGTGGATTGGTGAATTTCTTTGATCCAGCTTCTAGAATTTTATCCGCCTTTATAAGTGGAGGTTTCTATTGAGCAGCTAATTCTAGGTAAAATAGCATTACTTGCTTGTGCTGTATGATTGTATTGGTGCTATATAACCTTATGGTTCTGTTCATAAATAGCAGCTTCCATTAAACATTTTTCTCCTCCAGTATTTTGTCTATGTTGCCATTCATATTGTACAAATCTGGGCAGTCATTGTTGGGAATCTGTTCAACTATGGGGCCATCATAGTCAAATCCCATTGCTTCCAGCATTTCGTAGCCAAATCACAGAATGTTTCCAGCATTTCCTTACATACTTGCAAGGTAGAAGAGGGAGGCCTGTCAGCAGTTTGGGTCCTCACTCAATATTTTAAAGAAGATAGAAATTCTCCAGTATGTGCTTCAAATGCTGCATCGCAAAGAATGTGGATAGAACACTTCCATCAATACCTGTAGTAACCTTGCTGGTACCAAATAAGCTTAGATACCTCACATTGCAGGGCAGATCATTTAATACAAGGTGACATTGCAGTATTTGCAGAAACCTGAGAGAAAATCAGCTTTTAGGAGGAAAAGGAAAATATTTTCGAAGATATATAGGGAAATATTGAATTCACAATGATTGAGTAAGTTTACAGGTTCAATGCCTAACTTATACTAATGCAACCCTGGATGTTGCAATCGGCAGCACGGAGTACAAAATTGGTGGGGATTCCCATTTCTGATTGCTCCCCACGAGCACTACAACAAATATACGTCTATGGGTATTGGGTGAAGAGGAGTGTGCTGGGCTTCCCATGAGAGCTTGCCAGCATTCATTATCGAGACATGCATTTGCATAATGACCACTTGGGTGAGATACCGGAGGTTGAGTTTTGATCCTACAGCCATAGTCCAGTTTCAACACTTTTTTGGTGGGGGGGAAATAGATTTTTGTTTTGCAGTGCTCATTGTCGTAAGATGTGTTTGTATTTGTGAGTAAAACTTTAATGTTTTTAAATGATGCATACCTTTTTTGGGAGTGGTGTTTGTTTTCTCCTTCCCCAACATTTCATCCTAAAATCACAATGAAGCTTATCATAGGTCATAAAGGAAACGTATTGCTATGCCTCTCCAGATTGACTGATTAGTTTTTGCTGCTAACCAGAATAACTTGGAGCAAATGCTGATTTTTAGTGGGGGTTTATGATCTAACAGTTGACATTATAAATATTTTTCAATTGAAACACAGACTTTGGGGCCTGCACCCCGCTGGTGTTCGTTCCTGGATAACTTAACAGAGGAACTTGAAGAAAACCCAGAAACTACAGTGTATGATGACTATAAATTTGTCACCAGAAAGGATCTAGAAAACCTGGGTAAGTTTTATATTAGCAATAAAAACAAAGTGCTGGGAATACTCAGCAGGTCTGATAGCATCTGTGGAGAAAGAGAGAAACAAAGTGAACGTTTCAGGTCTGTGACCTTTCATCAGAACTGGAAGGTCACAAACCTGGAACGATAGCTCTGTTTCTGTCTGCACAGATGCTGCAAGACCTACTGAGTATTTCCAGCACTTTGTTTTTATTTCAGATTTCCAGAATCCGCAGTATTTAGTTTTTATTTTATATTAGCAATTCAATTTAATGTTTGGTGAGGGTGGCTAATTGATTTGAGAAATTAATTACATGGACAAGCATAATTTTTTTTTAAAAAGCATGCTGATATCTGATCAGGGCTTTGGAAAACACAGACGACATTTTTCAGGTTACAAATGGCCCAAACGTTAGCCTTTCCTTGTTGAACCAAAAAGTTGGCATTTACTTCAATAAGATCCGGTTAACCAATATCTCTATCCTGATACTTTCCTAGTATGCATGCATACTTTTGGGGTGACATTAATCAGTTACTAGGTGGAAATTGTCAAATATTTCAAACAAATTAAGGATGGTTAGTGTTGCTAAGTAGATATTCTGTAATCACTTATTATCAGTAAGCAAGACCTAGGAAGTTTATTAAGTCAGTTTTATATTACCTTATTTCCCAAAAGTATTACACTTGGGTTAGTGACCTTTCTTGAGCAGTAACATATATCCATGTCTGATATGATCAGTGAATTTCTTTAGTGCCATTTACCCATTAGATTTTGCACAAAACACTATTGCTGCAATGCTTTTTCCATTTAACATTGCAATGTACAGTACTGACTCAATGCTCATGATGCCTTGATCATAACTACCTTTACTATTTAATTCAAGGCCATTCTGTTGATATTTTGATTAAAATAACTGCTTTTTGCAAATATAAATGTGGTTGCAGAAGGGATTTCCAGAAATGAATCCAAATCTTGTATTCTGCAGTTGTAGAGAATTGAAACATATTGATCTGAAAATCTCCATTTACTATGCTGTACCATTTATATATCAGAGTCATAGAGTTATACAGCACAGAAACAGGCCCTTTGGCCCATTGTGTCTGTGCCGGCCATCAAGCACCTATCTACTCTAATCACAT
Organism: Heterodontus francisci; assembly: GCF_036365525.1. Classification (NCBI taxonomy): domain Eukaryota; kingdom Metazoa; phylum Chordata; class Chondrichthyes; order Heterodontiformes; family Heterodontidae; genus Heterodontus; species Heterodontus francisci. Next base: position 60,279,581 of record NC_090373.1, on the reverse strand, counting down.
TTTCCAGCACTTGGCCCGTAGCCTTGTATGCTATGGCATTTCAAGTGCTCATCTAAATACCTCTTAATTGTTATGAGGGTTCCTGCCTCTACCACCCCTTCAGGCAATGTGTTCCAGATTCCAACCACCCTCTAGGTGAAAACATTTTTCCTCGAATCCCCTCTAAACCTCCTGCCCCTTAACTTAGATCTATGCCCCCTGGTTATTGACCCCCTCCGCTAAGGGAAAAAGTTTCTTCCTATCTACCCTATCAATGCCCCTCATAATTTTGTATACCTCAATCAGGTCCCCCCTCAGCCTTCTCTGCTCTAAGGAAAACAACCCTAACCTATTCATATCTCTCTTCATAGCTGAAATGCTCCAGCCCAGGCAACATCCTAGTGACTCTCCTCTGCACCCTCTCCAGTGTAATCACATCCTTCCTATAATGTGGTGACCAGAACTGCACACAGCACTCCAGCTGTGGCTTAACTAGCATTATATACAGCTCCATCATAACCTCCCTGCTCTTATATTCTATACCTCGGCTAATAAAGGCAAGTCACCCATATCCTTCCTAACCACTTTATCTACCTGTGCTGCTGCCTTCAGTGATCTATGGACAAGTACACCAAGGTCCCTCTGACCCTCTGTACTTACTAGGATTCTATCATCCATTGTATATTCCCTTGCCTTGTTAGTCCTCCCAAAATGCATCACCTCACACTTCTCGGGTTTAAATTCCATTTGCCACTGCTCCGCCCATCTTGCCAGCCCATCTATATCGTCCTGTAATCTAAGGCTTTCCTCCTCACTATTTACGACACCACCAATTTTCGTGTCATCTACGAACTTACTGATCATACCTCCTATATTCACGTCTAAATCATTAATGTACACTACAAACAGCAAGGGTCCTGGCACCGATCCCTGTGGTACACCACTGGTCACAGGCTTCCACTCGCAAAAACAACTCACGACCATCACCCTCTGCCTCCTGCCACAAAGCCAATTTTGGATCCAATTTGTCAAATTGCCCTGGATCCCATGGGCTCTTACCTTCTTGACCAATCTCCCATGTGGGACCTTATCAAAAGCCTTACTGAAGTCCATGTGTACAACATCAACTGCTTTACCCTCATCTACACATCGAGTCACCTCCTCGAAAAATTCAATCAAATTGGTTAGACATGATCTCCCCCTGATAAAGCCATGCTGACTATCCCTGATTAATCCCTGCCTCTCTAAGTGGAGATTAATCCTGTCCCTCAGAATTCTTTCCAATAGTTTCCCTACCACTGATGTTAGACTTACTGGCCTGTAATTACCTGGTTTATCCCTGCTACCCTACTTGAATAATGGTAACACAATAGCTGTCCTCCTGTCCTCTGGTACCTCTCCTGTGGCCAGAGAGGATCTGAAAATTTGTGTCAGAGCCCCTGCTATCTCCTCCCTTGCCTCACATAACAGCCTGGGATACATCTCATCTGGGCCTGGGGATTTATCCACTTTTAAGCCCGCTAAAACAGCTAATACTTCCTCCCATTCAATGCTAATTTGTTCACAATCCCCCTCCCGGATCTCTACACCTACATCGTCCTTCTCCATAGTGAACACAGATGCAAAGTAATCATTTAAAACCTCACCTATGTCCTCTGGCTTCACACACACATTGCCACTTTGGTCCCTAATGGGACCTACTCTTTCCCTGGTTATCCTCTTGCCTGTAATATACTTATAAAACACCTTGGGATTTTCCTTTATCTTGCCCGCCAGTGTTTTTTCATGTCCCGTCTTCACTGTCCGAATTACTTTTTTAAGAACCCCTCAACACTTTCTGTACTCCTCCAGGGCCTCCGCTTTTTTCAGCACTCTGAATCTGCCATAAGGCTCCTTTTTTTTCCCTTCTCCAATCCTCGATATCACTTGGCATCCAGGGTTCCCTGGACTTGTTGGACCTACCCTTCACCTTTATGGGAACATGTTGGCTCTGAACTCTCACTGTTTCCTTTTTGAATGACTCCCACTGGTCTGATGTAGACCTTCCTACAACAGCAAGTAGTTATCTGACTGCTTTTAGCATCGAAAAAAGTTCCAAGGCACTTCACAGATTTGAGGAGAGATGGGGGGTGGGAATGGTATGGGGGTGGCGGGGTCTGTGCTGGATGGTGGGTGGAGAGTAAGAAGGCAAAGAATGTATGCTGATCTGTGGTGGAATAGTTAAGTAGTTGAGTGAGAACTTGCTGAAAAGATATGTTTGAAGGGGGCTTTTAAAGGAGGGCTGAAAAGATAAAGGCAGGGAGATTCAGTGAACAAAGTTCCAGGGAGTAAGGGCTAAGATGGGAAGGGAGATGCACAGAGGCCACATTTGGAAATTCAAAGGATGTAGATGCAGTTCTAGAGTCAGAGGTTGCAAATGTGGGCAAGGCAGTGGAGGGATCTGAAGATGAGGATAAGGATGAGGATTTTAAATTCATTGTGTTTGGAGACCAGAGCTAATATAGGTCAGCGCCGATCAGGAATCTAGGTGAGCATGACTTACTACGGGGCGGGATACATATGACTGAGTTTAGATAGTTTGGAGTTGATGAACAGTGGAAAATGGGAGGCCAATAAGGAAGATGCTGGAGAAATGAAGTCTGATGGTGTTGAAAGTATGTACAATTGTCTCATTGAGGTGGGGTAAAGATAGTTTCAGAGATGAAAGTAAAGGGTCATGGTGATTGATGGGATTTGAAATTTGTGTCATGTCTAACTGGATACTTGGGTTTTGCATGGCCTGATTCAGCCACAGCGAGTGACCAGGGAAGGGGATAGAGTCAGTAACAAGACAACAGATTTTATGGAATGGACTGAAAATAATGGTTTCTAGTTGATCAGATGCAAAACATTTTGACTCCTCAATGACTTGATATCAGGCATGTATTCTGATAGAAGTTGTTGTGGGTTAAGAGAAGTGTTGGAGACGTAGAGCTAGGTTACATCACAAATACAGAAGCTGATCATGTGCCCACCTAGTAGAATTGTTATTTACTCTCGACAGGGAAATCTTTTGCATTTTAAGTGATATCCATGTCATTGCCAGGATTGCAGGCCTGTGCTTTACTGGGGCCAATTACCCTTTCCCAGCCAAACAAAAATTAAAAGAATTATTTATGGCCACGTATAAGGTACTGCATTAGTTACTGCCATTTATTGATTTCAATGCCTACTGTCACTTGTGTGTTGCCACCACTGCACGCAATCAGGGAGTGGGAGAGCGGAGCAGGTGACCTGGGTGAGGGCAGAGAAAGGAGATAAGTGCCACTTATCCACCAGGATAAATAAGAGAATCAGAACAGGTCAGAAGCAGGTGAATGAGCTACAGTACTATCTGCCAAAAAGGCACACAGAAACATGACAACCCCATTTTCACAGCACAGTTACCTCATCCTCCAGTATATGTGGTAAACGCTGTGATGGCAGATATGTTTGGCTGGGGAGAGGTGCTAGAGCTGCACTTTTTTTTTCTTGAAACGCATGTAAAAGGATTGAATAAGGGATTCCAGTAATATTGCAAGAGTATAACAAAGACATTAGTGCACGTCTGTATTTCCCTTCATTTCGTTTTTCATTTTATAAACTGAGGTAATTAACCTTTTGAGAGAATGGTAATAATTCAGAAATTTGTGAGAAAGTGGCACACAATTTTATTATTGGTTACAAAATAGTTTTAGCAAAAATTGTAAGTCTACTTATGGTGCTGTACCTTTTTACTGTAGGTCTTGCTCATCTTATTGGCTCTCCACTGCTTCGCGCATACATGCATGGTTTCTTCATGGACATTCGACTGTATCACAAGGTATGCAAGTGTGCCAGTACAGTTGCTTTCAGTATTTGATCCCCAGATTCAGTTTAAAGACTATATGATGCACATTTGGTGTTTTTGACCTTTTCTAATACTAAATATATTTATTTTTATTTTTTATTTTTATTTTTTTTTTATTTAGAGATACAGCACTGAAACTGGCCCTTCGGCCCACCAAGTCTGTGCCGACCAACAATCACCCATTTATACTAATCCTACTTTAACCCCATATTCTCTGCCACATCCCCACCATTCTCCTACCAACTACCTACACTAGGGGCAATTTACAATGGCCAATTTACTTCTCAACCTGCAAGTCTTTGGCTGTGGGAGGAAACCAGAGCACCCAGCGGAAACCCACGCAGACACAGGGAGAACTTGCAAACTCCGCACAGGCGGTACCCAGAACTGAACCCGGGGTCGCTGGAGCTGTAAGGCTGTGGTGCTAACCACTGCGGCGCCCTTATATCCCTTTGGTTCATAAAAATGACTGCGTTCTAAGTTTGTTTGTTTTTTCAAATCGATTTACTTCAACTTGAAGCCATGTTGAGAGGACTTATTGGAAAAGAAATTGAGTGTTTTCTAAAGAAAAACAGATGCAGCCAGACCTGCTGAGTATTTCCAGCAGTTTCTATTTTTATTACAGATTTCCAGCATCTGCTTTTGTATTACTAAATGTAATGTTGTGTACTTAAAAGGTGAAAGCTATGGCAAATCCATTTGCATATGAGGAATATCGAAAAGATAAAATCAGACAGAAGATAGAGGAAACACGTGCTCAAAGAGTCCAAGTAAAGGTAAGGGGTCACTAGTCAGCTAGTATCAGTGTTAATGGCATAACAAAGAAAATTGATTTTTTTTCAACTTTGTTCTTGAAACTATGCACCCTTAAGTGGTAGTGCTGAGTGATTTATCATTAGAAATCAAGAATGAATTAAATTTTACTCAAGTTTAAAGACTTCTTGGGCTGAACTTTACCAAGCCTATGACGTCTGGCTCCGTGTGGGGTGGGGGGGGGGGGGTGCGTAAGATTATTCCGGCAAAAGCCCGCCAAGAAGGCCGGAGCCAGGAGGACAGGGCCCGATCCTCCTGGTGGCAGTGAGGCTCCGTGGCAGGCCCCACCCCCCACCGGCTGCTGGGTGACAAGAACATTTAAATGAACGGGATGAATAAATTTAAATAAACTTACCTTTAATCTTCTGGGCCCACTGCGATCTTCAGTGTGGTGGCCGGCACTCCCATGCCTTTAACTCCCTGTCTGGGGAAAGCCGGTGTGATACTGGTGGGGAAGGGGAAAGAGTTAAGATTTTCAGTGCTGGGGTGGGGAAGGAATGGGGTCAAAGAAACATAATGGACTGAATTTTATAAGTTGGGGTTTGTGACAGTGGGGCTCGGAAAATACTTCCTGGAGAGGCCCGCTATGGGCCTCGACGCTGGGAAGGCCCTGCCGCGTTTTATTGGCGGCGGCGAGGCCTCGGGGCGTTATAAATTTATTTGATACATTTTGGGGGGGGGGTGGTGTATCTTTAAAAATTTAAATATGCAGGCAGGGCTGGCTGTCCTTTAAAAATGGCGGCAGCGCCTGCGCTGTCCATTCTGGCAATGGACGGTCTGCCCTCTCCATGTGATTGGGGGTGGCGGGAGGGCGGGCTGCCCCAGCTAGTTAAATGAGACGTCGTGCGGGAGATTGGATGCACGGGCAGCCATTTTTTGAGCTTGCTGCCGAGATCGGCGGCGGGCTGTTAAAATCCAGCCCCTTGTTTCCTTAAAGTAATTGGTTAAAATGCCTTTCTCCCCACTTTTCTTTACATGATTCATTCTGGGGTAAACAGAGTGTCCAAGTTTTGAATGTTCATTACTTCACATGATGTGTGCCATCTGCAATGAATTGTATAAATGTAAATCTACTTTACTCAATAATGAAGTAGAAAATGTGAAGATACTTAAGTTAATCCTGGAGATGTGGAAGCCAGAATGTTTGATTTTTCTTTATGATCCCAATGCAATCTCAATTTGCCCTGCTCCATCTTGAAGTGGTAGTTTCTTGAATGACGCTAGACTTAATAGTTCGTGATGGAGTTTCTTGGCCTTTCCCCTCCAAATATGGAATTTTTTTTTCATTATTGCTGTAGAGAGGTGGTTTTGAATATACTGCAAGCCTTCATTAATACAAATTCAAATGGGTCACAGCTAAAAACTGCAATGATAGTGTTTGTATCCAATTTTGAATCCCCTCAAACTACTGACTAATGAGCTATGTCATTTGAAAGTGACTCAGGTGGCATGGTTTCCAAAAACTTACAAGTATTTGAATCTAAGGAATACTCTTAGAGAACACAAAATTGTTTTTATATCAACGCATTATGTGACAACCTATTAAATCTGGATGCAGCACCACACTTGAATGAAATTGTTTTGATAGTGTGAAAGTGTTCCCGAAGGTCCAGTCAACTAATGTATAAAATAGCAAGCATTTGATAACTATGCTGTTACATCCTTTTTCTTGTTTAGTTGAAGTAATCTATTAATTTTGTATAACAATAATCTCACTTTTTATAAACCTGTCAACAGAAACTGCCAAAAGTAAATAAAGAGCTAGCAATGAAGTTTATTGAAGAAGAGGAAGCAGAAGAGCAAGTTCAAAGGAAAAAGAAGGGAAAGGTAACAAACTATTGATTTTGAGAGTTTTCTCTGATGCGAAATTTTATTGAAAAAGCTGATTTTTAAACTTTTGCCTCTATACAAAATAACCAGGAAGTTTTTGATTTTGACACTGAATTTTCCACAGATTTTGCAGCCGTGTTGAGTGTGAGGTATTTCATAAGTTTCTCAATTTTGTTCAATTACTTTCTGCTTGTAATCCTTGTATTTTTCTTTTTTTATTCATGAACTTTTTGTCTCCCTGACCAGTTCTCAATCCACTTTCATTTCAAACAGATTTAGCAAATATCAGGAAGAAAAATGCACAGCTCTAGAAATTAGTTTGCACCCAACTTTGAGCACAAACCCAGCAGCAACCTTGAACTGCTATGCTGACACTGATGAGTAAGAGGACTGTGGAAAAATTGGTCCTCTTGTGTCATCAGAATGCAGTCAGTGTGCTGAGGATGCCAGTCGTATTGTAAGAGGAAGTGCTTGGTCCGACGCAGTTGAAGATTGTCAGTCAGGTCTGGACTCGTTGTGAATACAGCGAGGTCAGATCAGGAGAGGGGGGGCAAGTGGTGGCTGGCAACTGTGTGCAGGTTTAATGTTGAGTCATTCAGGTAAGTAAATAAAGAAAAATGTTGGCAGACTCCAGTGGTCCCTTCAAAGTGTAGGACTGCTTGCCTCCCTCATCTTAGAGGAATTTCCCTGTACTTTTGCTGAAAATAAGGCACTGGTACTTTGCACCATTGTGTTAGTTACAGTACAGTATAGGCTGACAACTACAAATTTGATTTGATTATGTAGTATTGAAGATTGCAAAGAGTGCATTTTGTGTGCAATTCAAATCCAAGCCCATTTACAATTGGGCGCAACCTATTAACCATTTAAATGTACTTTTAAATTCTTAAATGCGTGTATGATGGCTTATTGGCAGGTTAGTTGGCATTTGTGCTGTGTTGTATGCTATTGAACCATATAGGAAAAGGAGGGCCAAAGGTCAGTTTTTGGTTTGTGCTGAGTTAGCTGATCTTGGCAGTTTGATAGTAGGGTGCCGAGGCCAGTTGTATTCTCTCCAGGATGGGAAGAAAAGGGAAATATAATCAACCAACTTTCTACCAGTGGCCCCTATTGGCAAGTTTTCCTGCATGGATGGGTTAGACTAATCTGTGCTTGGTCTCTCTCCCTAATAGCACTGTGGGTGTACCTACACCACATGGCCTGTAGCATTTCAAGATGGCAGCTCACCACCACCTTCTCGAGGGCAATTGGGAATGGGCAAGAAAATGCTGTCATTGCCAGTGACGCTTGCATCCCAAAAGCCAAACTGCAGTGTTCACACCTATTCTAGCTTAGCAAGATCTCAGGAAGTGAACATCTTAAACTAGATGACTTGACTCAAAACTGAGAATAATTTGATTAGGAAATATAACAAAGTAGATTCTAACACAGTGCTGTTTGGGAAGGAGTTCTAGAATTTTGAGCCGACGACAGTGAAGGAATGGTAATATAGTTTCGAGTCAAGGCAGTGTATGGCTTGGAGGGGAGCTTGCAGGTGGTGGTGTTGCCATGCGCCTGCTGTCTTTATCCTTCTAGGTGGTAGAGGTCACAGGTTTGGAATGTACTATTGAAGGAGCCTTGGTGAGTTGCTGCAGTACATCTTGTAGTTTGTACATACTGCTGCCGCTGTGAGTGGAGGGAGTGAATGTTTAAGTTGGTGAATGAGGTGTCGATCAAGTGGGCTGCTTCTTGAGTGTTGGAGCTGCACTCATCCAGGCAAGTGGGGAATATTGCATCACAGTCACAACTTGTGGGCAGGATTTGGGGAGTTAAGTTCTAAATTAAATGTGTGTGATCTCAGCATTTTTGACACTTCTAAATCATATTCACATTGACTTAGTGTTTACAAAAGAATTCTAATTTTACATATTTCAGTCTTTTCTAATTCCCATTATTTATGTGTAACAAAATAAATCAAATCTTGGTATTATCTACCAGTCTGTATAATACTTAGTATTTGTATGTTGGGACGTTGTGCCTTCAGGCTTTGAGTACTGACCAATGCTCCAGTGCATCCTGAGGTATTGTTGGAAGTGCAGACCTTTGGATAAGATGTGAAACCATTGATATGGGTTCAGGTAGATGTTAAAGATCCCGCGGCACTATTCAAAAAACTGCAGGTTTTTCAATATAACCTGACTAGCATTCCACTCTCAACCAGCACCACCACAGATAAATGAATGGTCATTTATTTCATTGTTGTCGATGGAATATTGCTATGGACATTTGCAGTGATGTCACCACTTCTGAATTATTCTTCACACATGTCCATTTTGAAATGCAGTAAGGCACATCAGTGGAAGTTTTTTTTTAGATAATGTCTTGCCATTTGTCGATGTATTAATGTTTCACATAAGGTGTAAATCAAGATACTTTGAGGTCAAGATGATAAGTGCTTATTCACAACTCTCAAATCATAGAACTCCTATGATTTTGTTCAGTGTGTGTTCAAGAAATCTCAAAAACAAATAAACACCAGCCTATTTATTTTCCTATATTCATTATATTGTTGATTGGACTAACTCCAGCTTATAGCTAAAAACTGCATATGATGCTTTTAATTTTGACCCTTTTTACATCATTCATTTTATCTTTGTATAGTTCCTTTTCTGTAATTTGTCCTTTACTCTTTTCTTAAAACTTTTAATTTTCTCAGCTCAGTGCAAAACACATGGTAAATATGTCAGAAATGTGCTTTTTATAGTGAAGAGGCTTGAAGGATCCAGTTAAAAAAGACAAAATCTCTACCAAGTTGATGCACTGCTCCACTTGGTCTCATCATGCCTCTTTCTGCCCTCTGCCCGCCAATTGCACTGTGTTCTTTAGGAAATTCTTCTGGTTTGTTTTGAAACCTGTCCAAGGTACATGGGTATTATGAACAGATTTTCTATTTTAATAACAACTGGATCACAGTGGAAGATACAGCGAGTCTTCATAAAGAAAGAACAAACTTTCATTTATATCACACTATCTCACAACCTCAGGGCATTCTATGTCTCTTCATAACCAATTAAATATAGTCACTATTGCTAGGTAGATCAGTGTTCAGCTAATTTATGCGCAGCAAGGTCCCAAATACAATAAGTAAAACAAATTACTAATCTTTTTGTTGGTTGAGCAAATATTAAACAGGACAAAGGGAGCCTGAATAATGCAATTGATTTTTCTGTACATATAACTGAACAAATAGATGAGGCCTTGCTCCAAAAGGCAGCACCTCCAACAATATAACATTGCCTCAGTATTGCGCTGAGCTGCCAGTCCAGATTATCTGCTCAAATTCTACATGGGGTATCTGATTAAGCAGATGAGCTACAAATTGAACCAAGGAGCACGAGAGACAGGTTTTGTTAGAGATTATAAATCAACTGCTTAGTTATCCTTTTAATATAGAAGTTTATCAACATTTTCAAATATTGTTATCAATGTTTTAGACCATATACAATATTTCAATATCTAGGCATTTAGTTGATCTGCAGTTAATCTGAATAAATAATGGTATCTTTGAGTTTTTTTCCTACAATCTAATGTTCTCCCCACACTACGAGAGTAAGCCAAAGGAGCAGTCCAAAGTTACTTTTAAAGTATGTGCAAGACTGTTTAGTCTAATCTTGTTGAATACTGCATTTCAGTGGTAACTTTCAGAATTCACGCATGGATTTTAAATCAAACAGGTTATTCTTTGAATGCTGGTATTTTAAGTTGGATATGAGGAAATGTATGGAACCGTAGACCATTTCTGTGTGTACCATATCCTCTTAAGAAAATACTAAAACCTTGGCAACTGGGTGGTGCAGTAACCTGATGTATCATAGATTGATTGGATGCTGATTCATTCCTGAATGAGTACATATTGAGTTTCTGGTTTCAACTTAATAGTTTCTGTGAGAAGCAAGGCTATCTGAACAGCAAAGGTGTGGGTGGCATCACTCTATGTTAATGGAAATTAGAAAAGTAAGTTAACCTTAACTGTCTCCAGAGCACCATTTCAAAACTAACTAATAAAGGTATAAAATTTGACCTATTACGAAGATAATATTTGTTATGACTTATTACAAATATCAAGAAAGTAAAGATCTGGAGCCATATCTGTTTTGTCAGAGTCTACCCAACATTCTAAGAGATGAGCGGTTCAAGGTCATGTTTGAAAATCCAGACTTTCAAGTGGATGAAGCCAGTGAGGAATTCAGGCTGATAAATCCAATTGTGTCCAAAGCCTCCGAAAAAAGGAAGAAAAAACTTAAACAACTGCAAGAGCTCTGCGAGACTGAACAGGTAATACGTTATTAAAATGGTAGCAACATTTTGAGCTCGAATAGCAGTGAAAATAAACAAGAATGTGTTTTAATATCTGCAGCTTTTTTTAAAAAAAAAGAAATTACAAAAGCTGCTGCAGATAAAATCCATGGCTTTTATGTTCAATTAAATAACAGAACATTCTCCCCATGCAAATACATTTTGTTTGCAAAACTTGTTCAACATAGTTGTCTGTACAACAATTGGCTTTGTTCTGTAACTGACGAGAAGAACTTGTAGTCCAGGTGGCAGATGAAATGGGTCTTGCACTTATTAGATTGACATTGCAGAGGGTAGCCTGTAGAACTGCAAACATTTCATGTGTGTTTAAGTATATACATGATAGCCAGCTTTATTTGGTTTTGAAAGATACATTTTTGATTTCTGGTCCAACTTCAAAAGGTGCCTGGGATATATTTGGGAAGCATGTACCCAGTTCACCAATTCTTCTGAGACCATCAAGAGAAAAAAGAAAAGGCTTCTTGAAGGCAAAGAATCTTCTGAAGTTTTGATTAAGAGACACATTCTTATGTCCAGTATTAACAATATTGACAATGATAGAGTTTGTTTATTTCCAGTGTTTGATATGACATGGATATGCCTTGTACAGTAATCATATTGAATGGTTTTAATTAAACTCCTCCATAGTTTATAACCTAAACTACAATCTGACAGTATGGAAGTAAGGGCTGAATTACAGTTGAGGTCTTTTGTACTGAATGTCAGAGTTTTTTTTTAAAGCCTGAGGAGTTCCATGGTTTTGAGGCCCTGGGAAATGATTAAGCTAGGAATGAGGGCATTAAGTCCTGATTTCAACAAGTGGGAATGTAGGGAAGATGATGAGCATGTGAGGCAGCATATATGGAAGGATCACAGGATGATAGTTCAGATGAATGGTTGCCATAATAGTATTGCTAGCATTTATTTTATAAATGCTGTGCCAGAGAGGTTGGAGATTAGAGTTGAGAGATCAGCTTTTTCTTGCATCATGTTTAGCAGTATGAAATAATTGGTGGAAGAGCCTCCACAGATATAGAAGAGTATTCCAGTCTGATGTGAACATTATAGGCAGTTGGGAATTAGAGGGACTGTTTTGAGCTAACCTTAGCCAGTTGCATCAGGTACTTTTTTAGGTCAGAGGGCAAGGATATTGGTAGGTACTGAAGGTGGCATCATCATACGTGGTAAGTTTCAGTTGTTAGGAACCATTTCTTAAAAGAAGTGAAACTATAACATTTTCGTTGCCCTATTGTAAGAAGTTTGCGTGCGTTATGGTCTGGAGTTTGTTTACACTGAAATTGTGATTTGAAGGAAGTTGTTGATTCAGTTACAAAGGATTGACTGGGGTTGGATGATAAATGGAGGAGCTCATTTATATGAAGAAACAGACAGATGCAGAGTAAGACCATGAGCCATCGACTACAATTGTGGACTGACTTTGAAAGGAAACTGGGTGGCCATAAACATAGTTTTAGTGGCAGCCAAAATTGGTAACTTGCTTCGATATGTATTCTGCCAGCTCTCATTAAAAGTAATGGCAGATGATTCACCAAAGTATTTGAGGTACATTGAGGCTGCAAGATGATCAGGTGGCCAGTAATGCTCCAAACCGTAATGCTAATCGTGATTGAGGCCTTTTAACTTTCAAGATAACAGACTCTGTAACTTAGGATAAAATGTAAAGATAGCAAAACTGTGAGAAGGTAAGAGAGGCCAATTTCTTGGGCGTAATTATGGTGGTGAGCAAATTTCTAAGACGGAAATATAGGCTGGGAATAAAAGAAATTGGAAATCTCTAAATACACAAAGTTCACGTCTTGGGGACAGTGAAACGTACACTATGGGTTCTGAGGTTTTATTTGCATCACAGAGGATCTGACCTGGCAAGGATTAAACTTAACGTGAGTAATTGTTGAACAGAAAATAGCAATGGAGGAAGGTTACTTTTGTCAAAATCATTGAGATTAGAGTTGCATGCAATTGTGGCTTTGAAGTTGGCAAGTTTTACTTCTCAGTGTTCTGGGAGAAAAATGCCTAATTTTACAGCTTGGAGATAAAAACACATTCTAGTTATGTATATTTGTCTATTTCCCTAAACCTTCTGTCAGTATCTGAATACACTTCATTAGGATAGGTGAAAAGGTATAGTTCCTAAACTGATATTCATTTTATTTGAAAATATTTCTTTTAATATGCAGTTCATGTGGACACAGTTTCGTATAATTCTGTATGTTCAAAACAGGTTAACCTCAATGTTGGCATATGTAAGCAGAAGAATAATAGTGACAAAACAAAAATGTTCTCAAAATCTTGGACATTTTCAGCATTTACATTTATGCTTACAAATGTACTTTTGCGATTTGTAGAACGAGGAGGAAGAGTTAGAAGGAAAGCCTAGTGATGCAGAGAGCTCTGAAAGCTCCGATGATGATCGAAGCTGGGTTGAAGAGGTCCAAAAACAGCACAAACTCCTGCACAGAGAACAAAAACTGCGACTGATGGAATGTGATCAGCAGACTCCTTCGAAACCCAAATTCTTTGAGATCAAAACTGGAGAAGAGTTCAGAAGTTTTAAAGATGCTGCCCGAAAACAAAAGCTGCTCAGGTGAGTGTGGCTTCTATGTTTCAAGTAACCTTTTTTTTAACCTTTTTGATGGTGTGCATAATGCAGATTTCCCTAGTAGTACTGGATGAGATGTTACCAGCGTCCAGTGACCATCTCCAACAAGAGAGAATCTGACCATCTCCCCTTGACATTGAATGGCATTACCATTGCTGAATCCCCCACTATCAACATCCTAGGGGCTACCATTGACCAGAAACTGAACTGGAGTAGCCATATAAATACCGTGGCTAGAAGATCAGGTCAGATTTTGGGAATCCTGCGGCGAGTAACTCACCTCCTGACTCCCCAAAGCCTGTCCACCATCGACAAGGCACAAGTCAGGAGTGTGATGGAATACTCTCCACTTGCCTGGATGGGTGCAGCTCCAACAACTCTCAAGAAGCTCGACACCATCCAGGACAAAGCAGCCCACTTGATTGGCACCCCATCTACAAACATTCACTCCCTCCACCACAGACACACAGTGGCAGCAGTGTGTACCATCTACAAGATGCACTGCAGCAACGCGCCAAGGCTCCTTAGCACCTTTCAAACCCACGACCTCTACCACCTCGAATGACAAGAGCAGCAGATGCATGGGAACACCACCACCTGCAAGTTTCCATCCAAGTCACACACCATCCTGACTTGGAACTATATCGCCATTCCTTCACTGTGGCTGGGTCAAAATCCTGGAACTCCCTTCCTAACAGCACTGTGGGTATACCTACCTCACATGGACTGCAGCAGTTCAAGAAGGCAGCTCACCACCACCTTCTCAAGGGCAATTAGGGATGGGCAATAAATGCTGGCATAGCCAGTGATGCCCACATCCCATGAATTAATAAAAAAAAGAGGTGTTAGATTATGAAGCGAGATTTTGTATTCCCTGGAATATAGAAGGTTAAGGGGTGACTTTATTGAGGTTTTTAGGATTTTGAAAGGGTAGATAGAAAAATTTTTCGGCCATTGGGGATGTCAAGGACAAGGGGACCTAATACTAAAATCAGAGCCAGGCCATTCCAGAGAAAAGTTAGGAAGCAGTTCATCACGCGAAGGGTGGTGGTAGTGTGGAACGCTCTGCCACAAAAAAAAGTAGATGCTAGCTCAATGTTAAAATCTGAGGTTGATGGATTTTGAGGGATATGGAGCCAAGGTGAGATTACTCATATTGAATAGTGGAACAGACTTGAGGGGCTGAATGACTGACTCTTTTTCCTATGAGGCCTGCTGTTGCTCTGTCTTCCTCCCCTGCCCCCAAATGAGGGATATCTGGGCAAAGTTGTCTACATTTTTAATAGAAGCTATCAATAACTGATTTAGGATATGTTATCAATATTTGATTGTCACCTTAGTTAATTTATTTGAGTCAAAGTTGTGTGTTCAGATTCCACCCTGGGCACGGATACATAATCTGTGTAATACTGAGGTAATCATCTTTGTCAGAGGTGTTATAGAGTCATAGAGTTGTACAGCATAGAAACAGGCCCTTCGGCCCACTGCGTCCATGCTGACCATAATGCCTATCTATACTAATCCCACCTGCCTGCATTAATTCCATATCCCTCTATGCCTTGCTCATTCAAGTACTGTCCAGATGCCTCTTAAATGTTGCGACTGTTGCTGCCTCCGCCACCTCCTCAGGCAGCTCATTCCAGATACCCACTATTCTTTGTGTGAAAAATTTACTCCTTTGATCCCCTTTAAACCTCCTCCCTCTCACAAATCTATGCCATCTAGTTTTAGTCATCTACACAATGGGAAACAGACTCTGGCTATCTACCCTCTCTATGCCTCTCATAATTTTATATACCTCTAACATGTCCCCTCTCAGCCTACTTCGCTCCAGGGAATATAGACCCAGCCTATACAATCTCTCTTTATAACTCAAGCTCTCCAAACCAGGCAACATCCTTGTGAATATTTTCTGCACCCTCTCTAGTTTAATCACATGTTTCCTGTAGTGCGGCGACCAGAACTGCACACAGTACTCCAAATGCGGCCTAACCAATGTTATGTTAATGTTATCCTTTGGATGACATTAAATAGTGGCCTTGTTTGCCTGCTGAAGTGATGTAGAAGATTCTGTGGCACTACTTAAAGAACAGGGAGTTCTGTTACTGTCCTGCTCAATATTCCTCCTTCAGCTAACACCAGCAAAAACAGAGTAGTTAGTAAGTAATCTAATTTATTGTTTGCAGGACCTTGTAGTATATAATTTGTCTGCCAAGTTTGCCTATATAAACAGTGATGGCATTCCAAGAGTTAATTAGTTGCCTTGAAGATTTTCTGAGGACATGAAAGGCACAGTATAAAGGAAGTTTGTTCTAATAATTGCAAGTTTGTGAAGTGTAAAACTGATGAAACCAACTATTAAAATACTAAGCCACTTACTTATAGTAACTGCCCTATTCTACAGCCACTTTCCTTCAACCCCTCCCCAACTTTGTCCCTGGCACCAGAAAACCCGATCAATTAATTTTGTTTCAACAAGAGTATTACTAGGGTATCCCTATACAATGGTCTTTGTGGGCAAATACATTGCATGATGTGGTATTAAACTATATGAACCAGAATGCTTCCTTGTCTGTGCTGCATTAGCTGACTTCAGCCAGCCCATCAGTTGGCATACCTTCAGTGTCCCTTGGCTTTGTTGTGAAAAAAAAATCAGTGATCGATCTTATTCATTAATGACTATGCAGTAATACCTACTGGAAGTATGCAAGTTGGATGTTGGGTCAGTGAAGGAACCATTTGGATTATTTCCTTAATTAAATAACCTGCTGATGAGTGGCCGTGTATAGTCACGATGGTTGTGGTACTTGATAATCACATTCTTTCTTTCTTTTGGGCCTCCTTATCTCGAGAGACAATGGATACGCGCCTGGAGGTGGTCAGTGGTTTGTGAAGCAGCACCTGGAGTGGCTATAAAGGCCAATTCTGGAGTGACAGGCTCTTCCACAGGTGCTGCAGAGAAATTTGTTTGTTGGGGCTGTTGCACAGTTGGCTCTCCCCTTGCGCCTCTGTCTTTTTTCCTGCCAACTACTAAGTCTCTTCGACTCGCCACAATTTAGCCCTGTCTTTATGGCTGCCCGCCAGCTCTGGCGAATGCTGGCAACTGACTCCCACGACTTGTGATCAATGTCACACGATTTCATGTCGCGTTTGCAGACGTCTTTATAACGGAGACATGGACGGCCGGTGGGTCTGATACCAGTGGCGAGCTCGCTGTACAATGTGTCTTTGGGGATCCTGCCATCTTCCATGCGGCTCACATGGCCAAGCCATCTCAAGCGCCGCTGACTCAGTAGTGTGTATAAGCTGGGGATGTTGGCCGCTTCAAGGACTTCTGTGTTGGAGATATAGTCCTGCCACCTGATGCCAAGTATTCTCCGAAGGCAGCGAAGATGGAATGAATTGAGACGTCGCTCTTGGCTGGCATACGTTGTCCAGGCCTCGCTGCCGTAGAGCAAGGTACTGAGGACACAGGCCTGATACACTCGGACTTTTGTGTTAATCACATAGTGAAACAATATCTTAGCATGGTCCCTACTGTCAGAAAGGATGGGTAATGGAAGAAAAAGGGAAATGTTTATGGAATCCTGAGAGTGGCTGTGATAGTCATGTAACATAACGTTGCTGATCAACTTCATTGTAGCTATTCATATTTTTTACATTTCTGGCACTTGCAACATCCTATAGAAGTGGATAAAACACTTTTTAAAAAAAAAAAATTCTAACTTTGCCGTTATTTTCTTTTTACTTTATATTGTATAGAACGACACTTGAAGATCGCTTGAAACGTGAGGAAAAGAGTGGAACACTCCATCTATCTGACACCACTGTAGGCAGTAAACAGTTAACATTCACCCTTAAAAAGGTAATTAATATTAACAAGTGTTCTTCACAATAAGTGTGGAACATTCATAGATGTGATGAAGCAAGAATGAACAAATAAGGTAAAACTACCAGATTATCACATTGATCATCAATTAGGAGGGCTAAAAACTTATGTCCAGTTGCATAGCACTCACATTACAGTCTTCATTTGGAAAATTCTTCTATTGTTAAATAGATCAGGCAGCATAAATTAAACTTATCAAGGGCAATTAGGGATGGGCAATAAATGCTGGCCTAGCCAGCGACGCCCACATCCCGTGAAAGAATTAAAACACAGCAGTTGAAATCCTCCCCTTTGAAATGAAAAATCTTCTCCATCTAAAACTCTGCTGCAAAAGCGACTGCAGCAGTCGCGCAGTTGTACATTTGGACAATAATACAGCTGTAATTGTTACAATTTTAACAATGCAAGCATCTAATTTCACACAATCCATTTTGACAATTTCAATTATTGTAGTCAGGACTGCAATTAATCTCTCCTGCTAGAGATCATTGAATGTCACAGTACTCCAACAGGCTACTTGGCCCTTCAAGTCTATGCTAGTGTTTTTCTCCACATAAGCTACCTCGTCTATCCCATGCTGCTGTTTCCTCCCCAAACTCTTCAATCTTTTTCAACCACCTGTATGATACATTTTTTAAATAATTTATACATTAGGCTTCAGCTAATTTTTGGCTTGGATTCTCATTTATTAGCCGCCTGTAATTAAAAATATAAAATTTAACTTACCTCAATTCTTTTTGTAATCATCCTAAATTTGTAGCCTGTTGTTAATATCTTGCTGATTAGTAATAGTGAGCTAGCACTTCTTTCCTTTTTAAGCTTTCATAATCATTTAGACCTATATCTGGTCACCCCTTAATCTCAGCTCCAAAGAAAATTCCCTAACTTCTCAAGTATCTCTAACATCTACACTGCACTTTTTCCAATGTTTTTATATCCTTACAATCAAGTGCCCAAAACTACAACCCAACCTAACTAAGGTTTTTTTTTACAACATTTGTGATTAACTTTTTTTTTGTTCCATAAATAAGTGAAGTGTCAAGATTGTTAAAGAACTGAAACTAAATTTATGGAAGAGAGCAACATAATTTGATCCTGAATTAGCAGAAATGAGAAGCATCTGTTAAACGATTGCTTCCGCATCCTAGGTTTTGGTGATGGGAGGGGGTGGAATAGCATCAAATAAACCTCTTCAATGTATTTAAATAAATTCTTTAATCAAATAAATTGTTTCAGTGATAAATGAGAGATGGGCATGTAGTTCTGAAATTGACAAATTGACTCTTGAATTGTTGCAATTTCACAATTGTTCGTGTAGTGATGAAGCATTTCCTCAGGTAAAATAAATCGTCTTGAGACTTGATAAATATGTAACTGAAAAGTTTTTTGTATGAAAATGGTGTAGTTCATAAGACTAGTTCCAGAATTTTCACAATGCTGCAAGTGGTTTGTCACTTTAGCTGAATAACAAAATGGTTAAGAACAATTAGTTACTGAGGTAAGCCTGCAATCTTAAATCCATTTCTCTTTGGAGGCTTCATTATTTTTTAAAAGAAGAGGTACCTTTGCGTTTCAGTACAATTATGTTTGTTGCCATATGGGTTACCTGATTTCTTCCAGTATTGCATTTTAGTGTTCTGTTTTTTTCTCTCACCTTTTTGAATCCGGCAGTGCAAAAAAATTCAGCTATTCTAGATTGACCCAAAAAAGCACCACTGCATTTGTGTCCGAGTTCAAAGTAACTGTAATAAGTACTAAATGTCAGTTATCATTCTCATCTGCAGTATACGGGGCATTTCATTGAGATGAAATTTTACTACTGAATTGATGCTGAGCTGTGGATGGTCTGTGCTTTTTTAAATTCATTTCTCTAGCTTTCAGTTATATGTATGTATTTGAGAATGGGTGTGTGAAATGGAGCATAAAATAGCACAGATCCTGACAATTGAGAGAGATACAAGCAAAGGGTGGGGAAATAAGAGCTACAAAAAGGGAGTATGGAAAGAATGTGCAAGTGATATCAAATTCAACACCATTTTTATATGAGGAAAAAGAGAGTGGTCGGGAGTAATGTGGGCCCCCTTAAACTGAGAATGGTGATAGTGAAAATAAGGGAGTGAGGAAATGTTGAATAATTACCTTACATTAGTATTTATATGAGAGGAAGAGGTTAGTATGCCAGACATCCCAAGAAAACTAATATTGAATCAGGGATAGGGACTTTCCAAAATTAACGTTTGCAAAGTAACAGCAATGAGGAAAATGCTGCCACTAAAGAGTGACAAATCCCCAGGGCTAGCTGGTTCTCATCCTAGGGTTTTAAAGGAGGTATGTTAGAATATTGCAGGTACCTTAACTATAATCTGCCAAAGTTCTCTATTTTGGGAACCATTCCTTTAACTGAATAATTGCACGTCACGCTGCTATTTAAGAAAGGTGGGGCAACGGGGTGGGGGAGGAAAACCAGAGAATTGTAGACCAGTTAGCCTAACGTCTGTTGTTGGGAAATTACGAAAGCCTATAGGATAGTGACTGAACACCTTGAAAATTTTCAACTGATCTGAGACAGCAGCATGGATTTGTAAAGGGTGGTCATGCCTGACGGACCTGATTGAATTTTTTGAAGAGGTGACTAAAGTAGCAAAAAGGAATGTCCATGGGTATTATTTTTATGGATTTCCAGAAGACATTTGATAAAGTCCCTCATATGAGACTGTTAGCTAAGTTGAAGCTCATGGAATTGGAGTCAGATTATTGATCTGGTTCAGAAAGTAAGGATATTGGGCAGGTACTCCAATTGGCAGGATGGACTAGTGGTGTCTGATGGGGTCTTAAATGATAGGATAGCAAACTACGTATCCTAGTTTGTTGAAGTTACAAAGATAGGCAGCATTGTAAGCCGTGTAGATGGAAGCATAAAGTGACAAAGGTATATTCATAGATTAAGTAAATGGACAAAAACCGTGGTAAATGGATTTACATGTTGGCAAATGTGATGTCATCCACTTGGGACCTAAAAAGGATAGAACAGGGTACTTTCTACATGGTGAAAAGCTGGAAACAGTAGAGGTTCAGAGACTTGGGGTCCAGGTACACTGGTCATTAAAATGTCATAAATTGGAACAAAGTAATCACAAAGGAATTTGAAATGCTGTCCTTTTATTTCCAGGGGACTAGATACAAGGAGGTAGAAGTTATGCTACAAATATACTACACCCTGATTAGCTCACACTGAGAGTACTGTGAGCAGTGCTGGGCACCGTACCCAAGAAAGGATATATTGGCTTTGGAGGCAGTGCAGCGTAGATTTACTGGAATCATAGCTGGACTCTAAGGGTTAAGTTACAAGAGATTACACAAACCAGAGTTGTATTTTGTGGCATTTAGAAGTTTTAAGGGGTGGTTTGTTCGAAGTTTTCAAGATATTAGGGGAACAAATAGGATAGATGGAGAGAAACCATTTCTGCTGATTGGGAAGTTTAGAATTAAGCATAGTCTAAAAAATTAGGGCCAGGCTTTAGGAGTGAAATTAGGAAACACTTCTACGCACAAAGGGTGGTAGAAGCTTGGCACTGTTCCACAAATGGCAATGTTGCTAGATCAGTTGTTGATTTTAAATCTGAAAGTTTTTTGTTAATTAAAAGATATTAAGGGTTATGGGGAAAAGGCACATGTGTGGGTTTAGATGGCAGATCAGCCATGATCTCATTGAATGGCAGAACAGGCTCAAGGGATTAATGTTCCTGTTCCTATGTTCCTGGTTTTAAAAAAGGTCATCTACAGGCTGTCATACCATATATTTTATTTTTAAAAAGCAAAGCCAATTGAAATTGGGCCATATTTTGCTGCAGCAAAGGCATCTAACGATGTCTGCCATTAGATAAACTTGGCTTTGTACATTTAATCTTTTTTTAAGGCAAGTTGCTGAAAGTGTGAGCTGATGGTGCAATGACTGAAACCAGGCATCTGGGACCTGAGTGAACAGGGCAAGCAACTGTGTGTCTCCTTAAACAAATCAGATTGAAAGATTGCGAAATTAACAGCACAAGAACTGAGAAGGAAATTAAATTAGAGTTTGTGAATTCAATGTCAAATCAAGTACAGAAAGATTGGATTGAGAGAGGAGAGACAAAGATTTTACAAAAACATTTAAATTAGAAATTGACATTTTAAAAATCTCCAATAATTGAAACCTGAAGGAATGACACTCTACTTGTAACAGTTAATTTTCAGCACCAGAGAGGTTGATGGCAGCAATTAACACATACCACGTTATTAAAAGGGTATTTAGACTGAATTGGACAAGGCTTAGCTTTCTGTGGCGAGTTTGATTTGTTTCTACTGCACAAATACAGCAACTTCACAACATTCAATGCATTTTAATGGTGAACCAGACCGAGTGATGCCATTTCCACGAAGATAATGGCAGAGCAGCACAATTCTGAAAGCAAGTTTTGGATATTTGAATTAACTGTACATCTGTCCCTTGCCTCGAGTTGCAATACCATTTGCACATAAAATGTTAGCGAGCGCCATTAACCTCACGGTTATTTTGAACAGAAAGTCTGGGTTGTTATATCTGACAGCCTTTTAATGAAGCTCGTGGTTCAGACGTGATGAGCTGCTATTAAGGTTTTTTTTGGAGCAGAACTTAACCATTTCTTGGTTCTGTTGGAGTTGAAATGCAATACCCATTGCTTGTGTCCACCAACAACTGAATTTCAGTCCAAATAAGTTTCCTTAGCAGCGGAGGCAGAGGAGCGGCAAACAGTTGGGGCAGACCAGGAGAAACTGGGCCTCATCGGTGGAACACAGTAGTTGCCAAGCTTAGGTTAGGGAACCAGAAGAGATGTTGGCATTCAGGAGGAAAAGAAAATTGCCTTGGAGATTGTCTCCCAAGGAATACAGCTGACATTGAGTGATAAGTACATGGATGTGGTATAAATGTCAGGACTTTGGAGTTTGGGTTGGGCTGGCTGGTGGAGTAGAACTGTGTGGGTGGATTTGGCACTGATTGCCATTAAGATAGGGTGTTCCTGAGGTTGATACTGTTGATGAGGCATGTGCAGTACGGGCACATTAGGCTGTGGTTGGGGAAGGGCAGTTAAGTTAATAATCAAGTGCAATTCTTGATTAGTTGTGATTGTGTTGATCATGTGAATACGTTGTATTTTGTAGAATAGGGAGTGGAGTGAGGTTGCTAACTGTCCAGCAGCTGAAAGGAGATTAAATTTGTTTTGAGTTTAGTTTCTTGGTTGTCTTAGACAGTTGCTGTTTTTTTGTTGTGGTTTGCTTTTTAGTGAATGAAAAAATTGAACCAAGTAGCATGCAGTTATAAAAATGCTTCTTTGGTAAATTTGAGCAGTTTGTATATTTTCTGCCTGCACAGGCAAAAGGACCCATGTTTTCTGACATTTTGCAGATCTGTAAGAGACACAACTTTGAATTTTATGTACATGGTTAATTGCAGGCAAACAAACTGTTACAGTTTGATAAATGCATGCTTGACAAAATACTTGTCAGCTGCAATCTACTGCTATTTATCTGGTTTGGAATTCAGATTCCTGATTCACACACTTGTTTAAATCTGTGTTCTTTCTCATCTTGGTCTCAATATGTAATCTATTTTAATTTGCTCTAGTCTGAAAAGTAAATGCCATCCATATTTATATTTGCTCTTTTGTTTTAAATGTTAAAGTTTCACTTCCAAAAATTCTTCAATGTTAGCTACTTAATTGGTGCTTTGGGATTTGTGTTATTAACCCAAGATTGAAAGGCAGGTCATTGCAAAAAGGATATTCATCGTTTTTGAGCCAGTTCAAGAAGTCGGTTTGCTTGAACTGTCACTGAGTCATTTTTTTTAAATTCGTTCATGGGATGTGGGCATCACTGGCTAGGCCAGCATTTATTGCCCATCCCTAATTGGCCTTGATAAGGTGGTGGTGAACTGCCTTCTTGAACAGCTGCAGTCCTTGGGGTGTAGGCACACCCAGAGTGCTGTTAGGAAGGGAGTTCCAGGATTTTGACCCAGCGACAGTGAAGGAATGGCAATATAATGTGTATCTTGGAGGGGAACTTACAGGTGGTGGTGTTCCCATACATCTGCTGCCCTTGTCCTTCGAGGTGATAGAGGTCGCGGGTTTTGAAGCTTCTGTTGTAGGAGTCTTGGTGAGTTGCTGCAGTGCATCTTGTAGATGATACACACTGCTGCCTCTGTGCATCAGTGGTGAAGGGAGTGAATGTTGAAGGTGGTAGTTGGGGTGCCAGTCAAGGGGGCTGCTTTGTCCCGGATGGTGTTGAGCTTCTTGAGTGATGTACAGTGACCTTGTGACCTCATGGACAAATGCAGGTTAATAAGGAAAGCCAGCGTGGATTTCTTAAGGGAAAATCATGTTTAACTAACTTGCTGGGGTTTTTTGAGGAGTTAACAGAGAGGGCTGATGAGGGCAATTCTGTTGATGTGAACATAGACTTTCAAAAGGCTTTTGATACAGTGCCACACAATAGACTTGAGCAAACTTATAGCTATGGAATAAAAGGGACGGTAGCAACGTGGATACGAAATTGGCTGAGTGACAGGAAACAAAGAGTAGTAGTTAATGGATGTTTTTCGGGCCAGGGGAAGGTTTGTAGTGGAGTTCTCCAGGGATCAGTGTTGGGACCCTTGCTTTTTCTGATATATATTAATGACCTAGACTTTAGTGTATAGGGCACAATTTCAAAGTTTCCAGATGATACAAAACTTGGGAGCATTGTGAACTGTGAGGAGGATAGTGTAGAACTTCAAAAGGACATAAACAAGTTGGTGGAATGAGCAGACAGGTGGCAGATGAAATTCAATGTAGAGAAATGTGAAGTGATTCATTTTGGTAATAAGAACATGGAGAGACAATATAGAATAAAGGGTACAATTATAAAGGGGGTGCAGGAGCAGAGGGACCTGGCTTTATATGCACAGGACAGTTTGAGAGAGCAGTTAAGAAAGCATACAGTGTCCTGGGCTTTATTAATAGGGACATAGAGTACAAGAGCAAGGAAGTTATGTTGAACTTGTATAAGACACTAGTATTGCATCCAGTTCTGGGTGCCGCACTTTTGGAAAGACGTGAGGGCATTGGAGAGAGTACAGAAAAGATTCACGAGAATGTTCCAGGGATGAGGAACTTCAGTTATGAAGATAGATTGGAGAAATTAGGACTGTTTTCCTTGGAGAAGAGAAGGCTGAGAGGAGATTTGATAGAAGTATTTAAAAGCGTGAGGGGTCTGGACAGAGTAGATAGAGAGAAACTGTTCCCACTCGTGAAAGGATTAAGATGAGAGGGCACAGATTTCAAGTATTTGGTAAGAGGAACAAAAGTGACATGAGGAAAAACGTTTTCACACAGCAAGTGGTTATGGTCTGGAATGTGCTGCCTGAGAACGTGGTGGAGGCAGGTTCAAGTGAAGCATTCAAAAGGGAATTAGACAATTAAATGAAAAGGAAGAATGTGCAGGGTTATGGGGAGAAGGCAGGGGAATGGAACTGAGGGAATTGTTGTTTCAAAGAGCCAGTGCGGACATGATGGGCCAAATGGCTCCTTCTGCACTGTAACAATTCTGTGATTCTGTGTAGGCATTGCAGTCAACTTTCAAATCAAACTTCCAAGAATCACTTTTAATGTCGTTTCAAATTGGTCCTCCAATTAAGAATACTCTGATCCAGTGCATATAACCAGTCACCATTGTGTCCAAGATAAAGCACAGGCTCTTTATTATCTTGCATAACTGCCTTGGAGCAATTATAAACCTCCATCAGAAGGGGATTGAATAAGGTATAGAGACAATGGGCTAGATGGGCAATCTACTAGGTTACTGCCTGGAGAGTGAAGACAAAGAAGGATGAGGTCCTGCACAAGAATTTAGGGAGCTAGGTAGCAGATTAAAAAGCAGGACCTCAAAGGTTGTAATCTCTGGATTACTCCCGGTAACATGTGCTAGTGAGTATCGGAATAGGAGGATAGAGCAGATGAATGTGTGGCTCAGGAGATGGTGCAGGAGGGAGGGCTTTAGTTTCCTGAATCACTGGGTCTGTTTCTGACAAAGGTGGGACCTGTACAAGTTGGACGGTTTGCATCTGAACCGGAACGGGACCAACATCCTTGCTGGGAGGTTTGCTAGTGCTGGTGGGGGGTGGGGGGGGGGTTTAAACTAATTTGGCGGGGGAATGGGATACAGAGTGGAGGTACAGTAGGGGGTGATTTTCAGTCAAATACAGAAAAGAAACTGAGTCTGTCTGGAAGACAGAGCGAATATAGACCTGTTAAGGCACAAGGGAAAAATGCAAGACTGGATTGCATCTATTTCAATGCAAGGAGTCTTCCTAGTAAGACAGATGAATTGAGGGCGTTGATTAGCATATGGGATTAGGATATTATTGCTATCACAGAGACATGGTTGAGGGAGGGGCAGGACTGGCAGCTCAATATTCCAGGATATAGAATCTTCAGGCGTGACAGGGGAGGGGATAAAAAAGAGGAGGTGGCATTGCACTGTTGATCAAGGAGTCCATTATTGCAGTAAGGAGGGATGATATCTTAGAAGGCTCTTCAAATGAGGCCATATGGGTAGAACTTAAAAACAAAAAGGGGGCAATAACTTGGCTGGGAGTGTACTATAGGCCTCCAAACAGTCAGGAAGAGATACAGGAGCAGATATGCAGGCAAATCTCAGAGAGGTGTAAAAATATTAGGGTAATAATAGTAGGGGATTTCAACTTGCCTAATATCAACTGGGATAGTCTTAGTGTAAAAGGCTTAAAGTGGGCAAAATTCTTAAAATGCATACAGGAGAGCTTTTTGAGCCTGTGCGTAGATAGTCCTACAAAAGAAGAGGCGGTACTGGACCAAATCCTAGGGAATGAAGCCGGACAAATGGTCGAAGTGTCAGTGGGGGAGCATTTCAGGGATAGTGACCATAACTCTAAGATTTAAGGTAGTTCTGGAAAAGGGCAAAGATGGACCGAAAATAAAGGTATTGAATTGGGGGAAGGCCGATTTTAAGATGATAAAACAGGATCTGGCCAAAGTGGACTGGAAGCAGCTACTTGTAGGAAAGTCGACATCAGATCAGTGGGAGTCATTCAAAGAGGAAATAGTGAGAGTTCAAAGCCAACATATACCCATTAAGGTAAAGGGTAGGACCAACAAGTCCAAGGAACCCCGGATGTCAAGGGATATAGAGGAGTAGATCAGTTTTAAAAAAAAAAGGAGGCTTATGGCAGATTCTGAGTTCTGAAAACAATGGAGGCACGAGAGGAGTATAGAAAGTTTAGGGGGGTACTTAAAAAAGTAATTAGGAGAGTGAAGAGGGGACATGAAAAAACACTGGCGGGCAAGATAAAAGAAAATCCTAAGGTGTTTTATAAGTATATTAAGGGCAAGAGGATAAGCAGGAAAAGAGTAGGGCCCATTAGGGACCAAAGTGGCAATCTGTGTGTGGAGCCGGAGGGCATAGATGAGGTTTGAAATGATTACTTTGCATCTGTGTTCGCTATGGAGAAGGACGATGTAGGTGTAGAGATCAGGGAGGGGGATTGTGATATATTTGAACATATTAGCTTGAAAGGGAGGAAATATTAGCTGTTTTAGCGGGCTTAAAAGTGGATAAATCCCCAGGCCCAGATGAGATGTATCGCAGTCTGTTATGTGAGGCAAGGGAGGAGATAGCAGGGGCTCTGACATAAATTTTCAAATCCTCTCTGGCCACAGGAGAGGTACCAGAAGACTGGAGGACAGTGAATGTGGTGCCATTATTCAAAAGGGTAGCGGGGATAAACAAGGTAATTACAGGCTGGTGAGTCTAACATGGGAAAATATTGGAAAAAGTTCTGAGGGACAGGATTAATCCCCACTTGGAGAGGCAGGGATTAATCAGGGATGGTAAGCATGGCTTTGTCAGGGGGAGATCATGTCTAACTAACTTGATTGAATTTTTCAAGGCAGTGACTTGGTGTGTAGATGAGGGTAAAGCAGTTGATGTAGTCTGCATGGACTTCTTTAAGGCTTTTGAGAAGGTCCCGCATGGGAGATTGGTTAAGAAGGTAAGAGCCCATGGGATCCAGGGCAATTTGGCAAAGTGGAATCAAAATTGGCTGTGTGGCAGGAGGCAGAGAGTGATGGTCAAGGGTTGTTTTTGCGAGTGGAAGCCTGTGACTAGTGGTGTACCGCAGGAATTGGTGCGGGGACCCTTGCTGTTTGTAGTGTACATTAATGATTTAGACGTGAATATAGCAGGTATAATAAGTTCGCAGATGACATGAATGTTGGTGGTGTCGTAAATAGTGAGGAGGAAAGCCTTCGATTACAGGACGGTATAGCTGGGCTGGTAAGATGGGTGGAGAAAATGGAATTTAATTCTGAGAAGTGTGAGGTGATGCATTTTGGGAGGACTAACAAGGCAAGGGAATATACAATAGATGGTAGGACCCTAGGAAGTACAGAGGGTCAGAGGGACCTTGGTGTACTTGTCTATAGATCACTGAAGGCAGCAGCACAGGTAGATAAGATGGTTAGGAAGGCATATGGGATACTTGCCTTTATTAGTCGAGGCATAGAATATAAGAGCAGGGAGGTTATGATGGAGCTATATAAAACGCTAGTTAGGCCACAGCTGGAATACTGTGTACAGTTCTGGGCACCACACTATAGGAAGGATGTGATTGCACTGGAGAGGGTGCAGAGGAGATTCGCCAGGATGTTGCCTGGGCTGGAGCATTTCAGCTATGAAGACAGACTGAAAAGGCTAGGGTTGTTTTCCTTGGAGCAGAGAAGGCTGAGCAGGGACATGATTGATGTATACAAAATTATGAGGGGCATTGATAGGGTAGATCGGAAGAAACTTTTTCCCTTAGCGGACGGGGTCAATAACCAGGGGGCATAGATTTAAGGTAAGGGGCAGGAGGTTTAGAGGAGATTTGAGGAAAAACAATTTCACCCAGAGGGTGGTTGGAATCTGGAACGCACTGCCTGAAGAGGTGGTAGAGGCAGAAACCCTCACAACATTTAAGAAGTATTTAAATGAGCACTTGAAATGCCAGAGTATACAAGGCTACAGGCCAAGTGCTGGAAAATGGGATTAGAATAGTTAGGTGCTTGATGGCCAGCACAGACACGATGGGCCGAAGGGCCTGTTTCTGTGCTGTATAATTCTGTGACTCTAAAAATCTACCCTCAGTACCAGCAAAGTGATGCTAGATAATAACTTTATTCAGATGGGCACTTTATCCACATTACATTAATTATCTCTTTCATGGAGATTATTTGAAGAACTACAATGTTCATGTCAAATCAGTATGAAGTTGTTCATAGCTGATGTGGGAGTGGGGGGAAAAAATTGCTACAGTAGTAGCATTATACCGAGTTAGGAATAAGGTTGCCTTGTTGACCAGAGTTAATGAAGCCTTGCTCCGTATTTGGCACTTGCTGGCATTGAATAGCAAAAGTAGGAAATGTTCTGTTCTCAGCATACTTCCAAATTTAAGCACAAACATTTGCTATTAAAGCAACAGCCTGAAATTCAGTGTATGAAAAAAATGGGTGATGGGGGGGTAGGAAGAGATATTGAAGTTATCGGAGAATCTAGCACAGCAGCCTCACTTTGGAAGAAATGAGTGAGTGGACCCTTGGTTTAAAAAAAACAGTGAAAAGTCTGTGCTGCCAATCTTTGTGTGGTAAATTTTAAGAAGATTTATACTTCCAAACACAGATAAAAGAAATTATTTTTCTGCAGCTAGGAAAAAGTATAGCCCTCACCTTTGCATGACCTTATTTTTGAGTTTTTATATTAAGTATGCCAGTAGTTGTAGCTTAAATGTTTGGGCTTAACTTATGACATTTACATTGCAGTAGCTGTACAACTTAGAATAAAATTCTTAAAAGTGCATTGTCATTGCTGTTGAATGCAATAATTTTGATTTTTTAAAATGGGAAAAGTATTCTGAATCCTTGCAGTCTTTCAAGTATCAAACTTTATATTCAATTTGTAACTGTTGATTGAAAATGTTAGTTACATGCAAGAAATGTTAAAGTTGCATTGTCGTTTCCGAATTTAATAAGAGAAAATAAATTGCCACAAATGAGATTTTATTTGAAACAGAAAATCACAACTCAAGTACGTAATATACTGAATTCAAGGCACTAGTTCAACCTTTCTACTCAAAGTACCTTCAAATATCTGACAATCCAAAACTGGTTTGCATTTTAAATAGTTTTAAAGAAAAAAACCTCAAGGTACTTCAAAATGAAGCCTTTCATGAACAATGTAAGAGACCCTAGTTGTATATACATACATACATATCAGGATTAGTATTTGGTTTAATCCCACACGATTAAAGATTTTGGTCTTTTTCTTATAGATGATTTGTACTATAACTGGAAATAATGAAATGGTTGAAAGTTGTTTTATTCTCCGGCTGCTTTAGGGTTTAATGTGTCAGTGTACATTTTAGCTGACACTTGATTAGTCGTTTGCTGAAACTAGCAGGTAATTTGTGTCTTTTGACTTCACACTATAACCACAAAAACAAATGAGATAGCCAAGACAGTCTTGAGATAGGAAGTGGAACAATAGAGACAGTGAAAAACAGATTTGAAGGAAATATTTCTTTGTGTCTTGTTCACAATAACACTCGTCATACCATAATGAAGTAGCGATGACAGTGTTCATGAGAGTTGGCCTATAAAGACCTTAAGCTTTTCTTTCACAAGTTGTAGAGAAAGTTGGGTTCGAAAAGAATAAACAAGCTTGCATCTCCACTCTCGGAAGTCATGGTAATATGGCTTATTTCTGTTTTTACTGCTTAAAAACATTGTGTGCCTGGACATTGTTGAAAACAGTAAACAGAGAAATGTTGCAAGCCTATATTTAATATCAATCAAAATACTTACAATGAGCACCAACATTTCAGGCTCTGCACCTGAATGTTAATTCTGTGTCAAATAGGTTTGTTTGCATGAATATCATAATTAAGTACTGTATATTGATGCATGTTTCATAAGCAACGTTATGGTCAATCTCTGTGAAAAGTTCAGGTTTCTGATGCAAAAAAAACTACTCATCAATTCTGAAAATACAGATCAAAGTGTTAAAGGGTGTAGTATTTTTTAAAAATATGCCAAATTATAAAGGACTGTTATTTCCCTGATAATTTTGTAATAACTACTGTGCTTGATTTGTATATTGTTCATCATTGGAGGCCATTTATTTAGCCACTACATTTCTGCCCTCTAGAAAGTCCCCAGTGTTCCTCTTTTCACATGCCTTTGATTGCCCCAGCTTAATCTTCTTCATTTTCCCTTTTTCCAATTCTGTTCTGCATCCATTGTTTCATTCACAATGTAAAGCTGCATGTGCTGTAGAAATGCAAGTTATTAATTCTCTCAACCTTCCCTTCATAGTCTGAACAACACAAGAAGCGACAAGAGGCTGAAAAGCAACATCATGAAGAAAGGAGACGACTCAGGCGTTCTGCAGGACACCTCAGAGGCAAAGCAGTGAAAAGGAAACCATTCTTCTAAAACAAAAAATGTAATTGGATTTCCATTTTACTTTCCTCAATGAATAACTGGGAGCCAAGCAATTTCAAACACTGTGGAATCGGCACCATCAGTAAAATGAAGACCATAGTAAAGGTTATTTGCAGTGCCTTCAGACAGAACTCTTGCCATCTGCAACATCAATAGACAACTTAGAAGGGTTTAAGATGCGAGACCTTGGAAATTTGTATTTTTGGATAACATTCTCCACTGTACAGACAAAATATCATGTATATTAGCACAAGGTTTTTAAAAAAAACACAAAATATTGTTCACATTTTGTCTGCTCAACGGCACCTGTTTTTTTTTTCCTAAATCAGCAGTTTTCATCTCGAGCAGAAACCAAAAACGGCTTGTTCTATTTAATTTAATAATGTTCCAAACGAAACCAACAATTTTGTCATATGGATGGGCTTTATTCAATATTTAAGTGCCATAACCTAGGAAGTATTAACGTTATTTTCATTTCTGAAGATGCATTTCCTCAAGCATTCCTTAAAAGGAATGTGCTATCTCTGTAATCTTCTCTAGCCCCACAACCCTCATATCTGTGCTCCTGTAATTCTGGCTTCTTCAGCAAACTCCTCCAGTGGTGGCCGTGCCTTCAACTGCCTAGGCGCTAAGCTCGGGAATGCCCTCCCTACACCTCTCCGCACCTCTACCTCTCTTTCTTCCTTTAAGACACTGCTTTCAACCTGCCTTTGACCAAGCATTTGGTCATCTGTCCTAATATCGCCTTATGTGGCTCGGTTTCAAATCTTGATTTATAATGTTTTGTGAACATTTGTGACATTTTATTGTGTTGGAGGTGTAATATAAATATTAGTAGTTGTCTGATCGCTTAACTCTGTTTTACTGCTGCTGAGAATGTTGTACACAAATGCTAATCAGGTTCCCAAGATATTAAGACTGGGACCTGAGTGGACAAGCCATGCTAGATTTCCTGCTAGACAGGAGCAGCCCTCCAAGATTTATTTATTTATTTAGAGATACAGCACTGAAACAGGCCCTTCAGCCCACCGAATCTGTGCCGACCATCAACCACCCATTTATACTAATCCTACATTAATCCCATTACCCTCTCACGTCCCCACCTTCCCCTACACCTACCTATACTAGGGGCAATTTATAATAGCCAATTTACCTATCAACCTGCAAGTCTTTGGCTGTGGGAGGAAACCGGAGCACCTGGCGAAAACCCACGCGGTCACAGGGAGTACTTGCAAACTTCGCACAGCGCACAGGCAGTAACCAGAACCGAACCTGGGTCACTGGAGCTGTGAGGCTGCAGTGCTAACCACTGTGCCGCCCATGTAAAAAAAAAAAAAAATTTTGTGTGGTCAGGAGGAGCAGTAGTGTCTGGACCTTCCCTTTCCCACTTTGCAGACACTGCAAAAAACCCTGCACAATTTACCTACATTTTTTTAAATATTCGTTTGTCAGATGTGGGCATCACTGACTAGGCCAGCATTTATTATCCATCCCTAATTGCCCTTGAACTGAGTGGCTTGCTAGGCCATTTAAGAGTCAGCCACACTGCTATGGGTCTGGAGTCGCATGTAGGCCAGACCAGGTAAGGACAGCAGATTTCCTTCCCTAAAGGACATTAATGATCCAGATGGGTTTGCCTGCATGCCAGCAATCCTTCTGCGTGCCCAAGCTTTCTCTTCTGGCCACTGATTCTATCCATCAGTTTCCAGTGGGCAGCTGAATCCTGCCATGAGGCCTGTGTCTGAAATTTCTGATTTGTGTGCTCACCTACCCAAAACCTGCTTGGGGTTAAGATCCAGCACTGTTGTTTCTGCCTAAAGTTCCAAACTGTTTATAGATGCACTCTAAACAGCAACCACAGCACTAATTCCTGTGACATCTCATTGGAGATTTATGAAAAAGCAAAAGAATTGTTTTGAAGACAGAAGTACTTGAATGGCAGCATCAGGATGACCATCATTCTGAGGACTCCTCAAGGAGCATCAGTGTTTCACTAGTCTATTTCTGTCACCATTTCATCCTTCTCCCCCACCTTCAAATAAAGGATTAGTTCTTAAATTTGGTATCCTAGAACATCACAACATAGGCCAATAACTGCCTGCTCGAAAAAGTGAGCGCAAAGAAAGGGCACCCTTTCCTGTCTGATACTAATTTCGATTAATGAAAAAAAATGCTATAGAATTAAACTTTCTGAATACATCAAATTCCAGAGTGAACTTAATTCAGTCTGCTCTTTTGTGATATTGCCAACTGCTTTAGACAAACTCCAAAATTCTGATGCCCATTATCCTAGCCTGAACCTGTGGGTATGATATTGTGGTGATTATGGCACTACACGTAATCCAATGAGAATGAGAGTTCAAGACCCATCAAGGCAGTCGGCAGTATTGAGTTCATTTTTTAAAAATACCTTTGTTAGCCCATCATTGTAAAATGTTTTCCTTATATTGGGGTTGCAATCCTGGGATTCACAGTTTTAAGATTCTGGAACATATGAATTAGGAGCAGAAGTAGGCCATTTGGCCCCTTGAGCCTGCTCTGTGATTCAATAAGATCATGGCTGATCTGCTTGTGTTTCGAATTCCACACTCCCCATCTGCCCCCGATAACCCTTGATTCCATTGCCGAACAAGAATCTATCTACCTCCGCCTTAAGAATATTCAATGACCCAGCCTCCACCACCTGAGGCAGAGTTCCGAAGTCGCATCCTCATCTCTGTCCTAAAAGGGTGACCGCTAATTTTAAAACCATGTCCCCTAGTTTTGGAGTGAGTGAACCACTAGGATCAGTGCCTAGCAGTTGCTCATATTTTGTCACCTTCCAATAAAAGTGACAAAAAAGCTGTGCATTGTCAAAAAACCTAACTGGTTTGCTAATAGCCTTGCATGGCCTACATGGGACATCAGTACCATACCAATGTGGTTGATACATTGGCCTGATCTCTGAAATGGCTCAGCAAGCAATTCATTTGTATTGAATTACTATGAAACAGCATGTGGGAGCATCTTCACTGCAGAGTGCAGCAGTTCAAGGTCCACCACCACCTTCTTACCAACTATGGATGGAGAATAAATCTTGGCTTTGCCAGTGACAACCACAGCCAGAGTTTTTTTTTTAACAAGTCCTACACCCATGACTACTGATCTTGTTAACATATGTTGGCTCCCAGTCCCCCCAGCAGCTCAACTTTATCCTCATGTTTAAATCTCTTTATGGCCTCGACCCATCCTACTTGTAGTTTCCTGCAGTTGTACAAGAATACCCCACCCTAACTCCAATTCTAGACAAGTGCATTCCCTGCACCAAATCTACCACAGTCCACTCAACCATTGGTGCCAATGACTGCTCCCTATACCCAGTCTCTAAAGTTCCATCCTTAAACCCTTCTGCCATTCCCACATTCCTCTCATCTTTAAATGTCCATTTCTTTGAACAAGCTTTTGGTCATCGCTGCTAATGTCTCCTTTGACTTGGGACCTATCACATTTTTGGTTATGCTTCTAGAAATTGCCTCAACGTTTATCTTTGTTACAGGCACTATATGAATGCAAATTGTTGCTGTTAATGCAGCAAAATGATATTGACTATTGGGTTACTGATATTAGGTGCCAAAGAGTGGGAGGTTGCAACTTCAGTCCTCCGAGCAGAGCTATGGTAAGTGTGGGTAGCCTGTTTATTGGAAGCTGCAGCATCTCCCAGCTGGAGGAAGGAAGATTGAACATGGTAGTTCAATCCTGGGTAGCTTACTGTGAACAACCAAAGAAGTCATTGGTTGAGACTTGGAAGCAGGCCAATTGACTACCCTCTTAGAACTGTTTATTGGGAAAGTGATCTCTTTAAAAAATGCAATTCCAGTCCAGAAACATGCTTCTACTCTGAAACTCCACAATTGAGCACTTGTCATGCATTCAAGAAGATGGAAAGGTAGACTTTAAGCTTCTTTCTAAATCCTTGAATACTGTGGGGAAGGATGATCTTGCCTTTGTAAAATCATTTTGGCCTTTGTGAATCAACTCCAAGGTGTTCTCCAATTTTGATTCTAACCATTCATAGCCATTCCAAGCACAAAGGAAGATGATTGTGGTTGTTGGAGGTCAATATCTCAGTCCCAGGAGTTCCTCAAGATAGTGTCCTAGGTCCAACCATCTTCAGCTGCTTTATTAATGACCTATCATAAGGTCAGAAGTGGGGATGTTCGCTGATGATTGCACAATATTCAGCACCATTTGCGACTCTTCAGATACTGAAACAGTCTGTGTCCAGATGCCCACGTCCCATGAACGAATATATAAAAAAAGAATTTATCAAAGGTAATTGCAGCAATTGTGGCAAAGCTTCAAAATGCATCTCACACCTATGTAAAAGAAAATTAAACATCAGTTTTCTCAATTTTTGAAATTATATCCTGCTATATTAGAGAGAATCCATTTTCTAGCACCAATTTTTTTAGTGAAAAACTGAATTACAGCTGCTTGTGCTATGTTTCAGGTAATATGACAGCAGGATTGACTGCCTGTGTATGACCTGTTCCACTCTATCCATAAAATTCTGGATGCAAGTGTAGCAGTTATGCATATGCGGCCTATCAGATAAAAGTCAAATTAATGTCC
Organism: Heterodontus francisci; assembly: GCF_036365525.1. Lineage (NCBI taxonomy): Eukaryota > Metazoa > Chordata > Chondrichthyes > Heterodontiformes > Heterodontidae > Heterodontus > Heterodontus francisci. Next base: position 60,244,074 of record NC_090373.1, on the reverse strand, counting down.
CATTGGGTTCTGGGATACCTGAGAGTGCTTAAGAACTGGTTTTGAAAATTCCTTGAGATTGTGCCGTATCACACATGGTAACTGTCAGGCCGCATAAATGAAGGCTTTTTTAGATAACGGGTGGGACTGCAGTGAAGTTTCATTATTCTTGGAACTCTGGCTCTGGCACCTGATGTTACAAAATTCTCCTTGTAAAATCTCGCCCATAGTGAATGTCAAATAACATGTTTTTGTATGTGTAGTCACTCTTCCTACATTACAAAAGTGACTATATTTCAAAAATTACTTCATTAGATGTAAAGTGCTTTGAGACATACGGTGTTCGTGAAAAGCACTATATATATTGGACATTAAGATCTTCCAGAAGGTTTAATTTAATTTAAAGGGTTAAGTCATGGCAGGAGAGCTCAAAGCCGTGGTGTGCTCCTCGTGCTCCATGTCGGAAGCCGGGAACAATTCCAGTGCCCGGGACCAGCATGTGTGCAGGAAATGTATCCAGCTGCAGCTCCTGGAAGCCCGGGTTTCGGAGCTGGAGCGGCAGCTGGGGACACTGTGGAGCATCCACGAGGCGGAGAGTATCGTGGATAGCACGTATAGAGAGGTGGTCACACCGCAGGCTCAGCCCCCACAGGCAGGAGGGTAATGGGTGACCACAAGGCAGAGCAAGAAGTCTAGGCAGGCTGTGCAGGAATCTCCTGTGGCTATTCTGCTGCAAAACAGGTATACTGCTTTGGATACAGTTGGGGGGAATGGCCTCTCAGGGGAAAGCAGCAACAGCCCAATTCGTTGCATCACAGTTGGCTCTGCTGCACAGGGGAGGAGTAAAAATGCAATAGTTATAGGGATTCAATTGTAAGGGCAATAGATAGGCATTTCTGTGGCCACAAAAGAGACACCAGGATAGTATGTTGCCTCCCTGCTGCTAGGGTCAAGGATGTCTCTGAGCGGTTACAGGACATTCTGAAGGGGGAGGGTGAACAGCCAGTGGTCGTGGTACACATTGGGACAAACAACATAGGTTTAAAAAAAAAGGATGAGGTCCTAAAAGAATATAGGGAGCTAGGAAGTAAGTTGAAAAGTAGGACCTCAAAGGTAGTGATCTCAGGATTACTACCAGTGCCATGTGCTAGTCAGAGTAGAAATAGCAGGATATATCAGATGAATACGTAACTGAAGAAATGGTGTGAGGGGGAGGGTCTTAGATTCCTGGGGCATTGGGACCAGTTCTGGGGGAGGTGGGACCAGTACAAACTGGATGGGTTACACCTGGGCAGGACCAGGACTGATGTCCTAGAGGAGTATTTGCTAGAGTGGTTGGGGAGGGTTTAAATTAAAATGGCAGGGGGATGGGAACCTTTGCAAGGAATCAGAGGAGGGAGGATCAAAGACAAGAACAAAAGACAGTAAGGGGAATAAGAAAAGTAATACGCAGAGAAATCAAGGGCCAGAATGAAACAGGGACACAGTGAAAAATAGTGGGAAGAGGACAAGTAATGTTAAAAAGTCAAGCCTTAAGTCTTTGTGCCTGAACACACGGAGCATTCGGAATAAAGTGGATGAATTAATCGCGCAAATAGATGTAAATGGGTATGATATAGTCGGGATTATGGAGACATGGCTGCAAGGTGACCAGGGATGGGAAATGAACATCCAGGGATATTCAGTATTTAGGAAGGACAGACAAAAGCAAAAGGCAGTGGAGTTGAATTGCTGGTTAAAGAGGAAATTAACGCAATAGTGAGGAAAGATATTAGCTCTGACGATGTGGAATCTGTATGGGTAGAGCTGAGAAACACTAAGGGGCAAAAAACATTAGTGGGGGTTGTATATAGACCCCCAAACTGTAGTGGTGATGTTGGGAATGGCATTAAACAGGAAATTAGAAATGGATGCGATAAAGGAACAGCTGTAATTATGGGTATCTTTAATCTGCATATAGATTGGGCAAATCAAATTAGTCACAATACCGTAGAGGAGGAATTCTTGGAGTGTATACGGGATGGTTTTCTGGACCAATACGTTGAGGAATCAACCAGAGAACAGGCCATCCTAGACTGGGTATTGTGTAATGAGAGAGGAATAATTGACAATCTAGTAGTGCGAGACCCCTTAGGGATGAGCGACCATAATGTGATAGAATTCTTCATCAAGATGGAGAGTGACTTGGGTGATTCTGAGACAAGGGTCCTGAATCTTAGTAAAGGAAACTATGAAGGTATGAGGCGCGGGTTGGCCATGACGGATTGGGAAATGTTACTTAAAGGGATGACGGAGGATAGGCAATGGCAAAAATTTTAAGAGCACATGGATGAACTGCAACAATTGTTTATCCCTGTCTGGCGCAAGAGTAAAATGGGAAAGGTAGCTAAACCATGGCTTACAAGGGAAATTTGAGATAGCATTAGATCCAAGGAAGAGGCATATAAATTTGCCAGGAAATTCAACAGACCTGAGGATTGGGAGCAGTTTAGCATTCAGCAAAGGAGGACCAAGGGCTTGATTAAGAAGGGGAAAATAGAGTACGAGAGCAACCTTGCGAGGAACATAAAAACTGATTGTAAAAGTTTCTATAGGTATGTGAAGAGAAAAAGATTGGTGAAGACAAATGTAGGTCCCTTACAGTCAGAAACAGGGGAATTTATTATGGTGAATAAAGAAATGGCTGACCAACTAAATGCATACTTTGGTTCTGTCTTCATGAAGGAGGACACAAATATCATACCAGAAATGTTGGGGAACACAGGGTTTAGTGAGATGGAGGAACTGAAAGAAATCAGTATTAGTAGAGAAATGGTGTTGGGGAAATTGATGGGATTGAAGGCCGATAAATCCCCAAGACCTGATGGTATGCATCCCACAGTACTTAAGGAAGTGGCCCTAGAAATAGTGGATGCATTGGTGGTCATCTTCCAAGATTCTATAGACTCTGGAACAATTCCTACAGATTGGAGGGTAGCTAATGTAACCCCACTATTTAAAAAGGGAGGTAGAGAGAAAGCAGAGAATTATAGACCAGTCAGCCTGACGTCGGTAGTGGGGAAAATTCTAGAGTCCATTATCAAAGATTTTATAGCAGAGCACTTTGAGAACAGTGGTAGAATCGGACAGAGTCAGCATGGATTTACGAAAGGGAAATCATGCTTGACAAATCTATTAGAATTCTTCGAGGATGTAACCAGTAGAGTTGATGAGGGGGAGCCAGTGGATGTGGTTTATTTGGACTTTCAGAAGGCTTTCGACAAAGTCCCACATAAGAGATTAGCTTGTAAAATTAAAGCGCATGGGATTGGGGGTAGTGTGTTGCGATGGCTAGAAAATTGGTTGGCAGACAGGAAGCAAAGAGTAGGGATAAATGGGTCTTTTTCCGAATGGTGGGCAGTGACTAGTGGGGTACCGCAGGGATCGGTGCTAGGACCCCAGCTATTCACAATAATACATTAATGATTTAGATGAGGGAACTAAATGTAATGTCTCCAAATTTGCAGATGACACAAAACTGGGTGGGAGGGTGAGTTGTGAGGAGGATGCAGAGAGGCTTCAGGGTGCTTTGGACAAGTTGAGTGAGTGGGTTAAGGCATGGCAGATGCAGTATAATGTGGATAAATGTGAGGTTATCCACTTTGGTAGCAAAAGCAGGAAGGCAGATTATTATCTGAATGGCTATAATCTGAGAGAGGGGAATATGCAGCGAGACCTGGGTGTTCTCGTACACCAGTCGCTGAAGGTAAGCATGCAGGTGCAACAGGCGGTAAAAAAGGCAAATGGTATGTTAGCCTTTATAGCAAGCGGATTCGGGTATAGGAGCAGGGATGTCTTGCTGCAATTATACAGGGCCTTGGTGAGGCCACACCTGGAATATTGTGTGCAATTTTGGTCTCCTTATCTGAGGAAGAATGTTCTTGCTATAGAGGGAGTGCAGCGAAGGTTTACCAGACTGATTCCTGGGTAGGTCGGACGGACATATGAGGAGAGATTGAGTCTGGTTAGGATTATATTCACTGGAGTTCAGAAGAGTGAGGGGGGGATCTCATAGAAACCTATAAAATTCTAACAGAACTTGACAGGGTAGATGCAGGAAGGATGTTCCCGATGGTGGGGGAGTCCAGAACCAGGGGTCATAGTCTAAGGATACTGGGTAAACCTTTCAGGACTCAGATGAGGAGAAATTTCATCATCCAGACAGTGGTGAACCTATGGAATTCGCTACCACAGAAAGCAGTTGGGGCCAAAACATTGAATGTTTTCAGAAAGGAGTTAAATCTCGCTCTTGGGTCTAAAGGGATCAAAGGGTATGGGGCAAAAGTGGGAACAGGTTACAGAGTTGGATGATCAGCCATGATCATAATGAATGGCAGCGCAGGCTCGAATGGCCAAATTGCCTACTCCTGCTCCTATTTTCTATGTTTCTATAAATGCTTTTTATATCAAATTATAAGTCTTTTTTTAACCTTATTACATACCTATTAGCTACTGTTTGCGTTTTCTTTTGATGAACGAACATGAGTGACACTGAGTTGCTCTGGTTAATCAGTACAAGTGCCTCTTTTATAATGTAGGAACAATCATACAATCAACTAAGACAAAAATAAGCCAAAATAAGCAACACAACCCCAACAACTGCAAAGAACTTGAGTATTGCTGAAAAAAGAGACAAGCTGTCGAAGCTTTTCATCTTGCACTCATCAAGACAGATGCAAGAATGCCAAATTTCAAAGTGAGCAACAATTTAGACTGCATGAGAAAAGGGTGCTGATTGCTTGGCAAGTTGCCTCTGGTCGAGAAGTTGCCATGGAGATTGCTCCAGGGAACTATTGTCTCACATGCTTTTGTTTACTTCAAAAAAGGCGCAAATCCTGGACATGTTCCTTTTGCCTGCAGAGGGCAAGTCCCTGCGGATGAACATATGTAGCTTCTAGCAAGCGTAACTGAGCCACATTGTGAGCCCAAGTGATAATCTTGAAGTGGTTCTCAGTGTAATTTTTAGCATACTTGTTGCTCCCTTTGAAATGTGGCATTCTTGCATCTGTGCAAGACGAAAAGCTTCAACAGCATATCTCTTTTTCAGCAATACAAATACAAAAGCAAAGGGATAGCATCCTAACTAAATCAAAATGTTATCAGTATTGATAAGACACCATTGTTTGCAGAAGACATCAAGCGTACTGGTGGACATTGCATGCTTACTCTCCATGGCCACCTGAGCACGGACAAGTCCACAAAAGAGTCAGGCAGCCAGAGTGACTCCTGCCCTCCACCACCCCATCCTGGATCTATAAATTGCTGTTTTAGCTCGGCCCATGATTAAATCCTCTGACTCACCCCCTCCCCCACCCACCCCCGACACATTAGGCAGCTAAAGATTAGGAGGGTGGGGCTAAAGTGTAACCAAAGGTTGAGCAACCCTTCAGCATATTTGCCAGTTCTGATGAAGGGTCACTGACCTGAAACGTTAACTCTGCTTCTCTCTCCACAGATGCTGCCAGACCTGCTGAGTATTTCCAGCATTTTTTGCTTTTATTTCAGATTTCCAGCATCTGCAGTATTTTGCTTTTACCTTCAGCATACTATATATATGGGCGCTGCAACCTCGTACACTATTTATATGTGGGACATGGACTCCTCTAGGCTGCAAAATCACATGCAGTCTAGGAATTTGTGCAGCTGCATAAAAACTATTACACACTAGTGCTCTGTTTTGGGTTACTGATTAAAAATGAAACAACATTTTCTAAGTCATTAAATGTTGGAGGTAACATTTTCTGCTTCAATTAAGTGATCCTGTGTGGATTCAGTAATACCAATCTTAGTGCTGTGCAATCCCCACATGGCCAAATTTCCACAAATTGGAACCAGCTTCAATTTGTAATTTTTTGAAAGATACTAATTTTTTGTCCCTTTCCTTCTGGATCCAAGGGATGGTCATACATTGGCTCCCACTCACCAACACCCTGATTTCAAAATTTTCATTCTCCTGTTCAAATCCCTCCATAGTCTTGCCCCTTCCTATTTTTGCCATCTCCTCCAAGAGCTCTGATCTCTTCCAACTCTGACTTCACTCCACCGTTGCCAGCCTTGCATTCAGCAATGGAATTCCCTCCCTAAACCTCTTTGATCAGTATGTTCTCAGCCCAACTAGAAAGAAGGCATTGGTGGATCTGGTGCTGGGAAATGAGATTGGCCGAGAGGACCAAGTGTCTGTGGGGGATCACTTGGGTAAGAGTGATCATCATATCATAAGTTATAGACTCGTAATGCAGAAAAGCAAGGAATGATACAAGGTAGAACGGCTAGATTGGAAGAGGGCTAATTTCAATGCAATGAGAAGGGATCTATCCAGGATAAAATGGAACCAAAGACTGACAGGAAAAATTAAAATGGAAAATGGGTTATGAGAAGGGAAGTGAAGAGGAAGATAAGACTAGCACAGAGATAATATGAGAATAGAATGGCAGTCAACATAAAAAGGGAACCCAAAAATCCCCTGGCATGTAAATTGTAAATAGTAAGCGGGTAGTAAGAGGAGGAATGGGGCCAATTAGGGACAAAGAGGGTAATATATGCTTAGAAGCACAGAGCAAGGCTAGAATACTTAGCACTTTGTATTGGCATTTACTAAGGAAGGGGAATCTGACAAAATTCTAGATAGAAGAGGAGAGAGTAGAGGCAATGGTTAGGCTAAAAATTGAGATGGAGGAGGTACTGGAAAGGCTGGCTCTGCTTAGGGTAGATCTGTCGCCTGGTCCAGATGGCTTGCATCCCAGGTTGCTAAAGGAAGTGGGGATGGAGATAGCAGAAGGGCTTTCCATAATCCTCCAATCTTTCCTTGATATGGGGGAGGTGCCAGAAGATTGGAGAGTGGCAAATGTCACACCTTTATTCAACAAAGGTGTAAGAACAATCCTAGCAACTACAGGCAGTTAGTTTAACATCAACCTCAAACCTAGCACCAAGTTCATGGTCTACAGGGCTACAGAGTTGCCTGCCCTCCTGTATGCGTTAGAAACATGGACACTGCAGTAGACATCTCAAAGCCCTGCAGAGATATCACCAGCGATGCCTCCGCAAGATCCTGCAAATTCAGTGGCAGGACAGACGCTCTAATATCAGTGTTCTCTCTCAGGCCAATATCCCCAGTGTTGAGACACTGGTCATGGTTAGTCAGTTACCTTGTGCGGATTATATCATCCGCATGCCTGACACAAGACTCAAAAAAAAAGCTATTTACTCTGAGCTCCGTCACGGCAAGAGGCTACCAGGAGGGCAGAGGAAATGCTACAAGAATGTCCTTAAAGCCTCCCTGAAAAAATGTGACATCTCCACTGATTTGTGGGATCTCTTGCCCGAGACTGCCCAAAATGAAGAAGAAGCATCTGCGAAGGTGCCAGCCAGTTCGAACAACATCGATATGCCCAGGCAGCGACCAAGTGCAAACAGCGGAAGGAGCATTTGGAAATTCAAACATCCCTTCCACTTCCCTCACCAAACATTACCTGCCCCACCTGTGGAAGCGTGTGCAGATCCAGAATTGGACTCTTCAGTCACCTAAGGGCCCACAACCCGAGAGTGGAAGAAAGTCATCATCTTTCCCGAGGGATTGCCCAAGAAAAAGAAGAGTGGTGGGTAAGATTTTCGAAACAGTGATCAGGGAAAAAAATCAACAGGCAATTGGAGAAGTTTCAGTTAATTAAGGATAGCCAGCAAGAATTTGTAAAAGGCAGATCACGTTTGACTAATTGAATATTTTGATGAAATAACAGAGAAGGTTGATGAAGGGAATGTGGTGGATGTTGTCCATATAGATTTTGAGAAAATGTTTGATAATGTACCACATAAAAGGCTGGTTAACAAAATTGAGGCTCATGGAATAGAAGGGCCAGTGTTCAATTGGATGAAAAAAAATTGGCTTAAGTACAGAAAACAGCGAGTTGTGGTAAATGGTTGTTTTTCAGACTGGAGGATGGTAGACTGTGGTGTTCCCCAAGGGTCAGTGCGAGGACCACAGATTTTTTTGCTATATATAAATGACTTGGATAATGGAATACAGAGCAAAATCTCAAAATGTGCAAATGATACCAAACATGGAGGAGTGGAAAATAGTGAGGATGATATGAACTGCCTGCAAGAGGAGATTTTTTTTTATTGGTTCATGGGATGTTGGTGTCGCTTGCTAGGCCTGCATTTATTTCTCATCCCTAATTGCCTTGAGAAGGTGGTGGTGAGTTGCCTTCTTGAACCACTACAGTCCATGTGGGGTAGGTACACCCACAGTGCTGTTAGGAAGGGAGTTCCAGGATTTTGACCCAGCAACAGTGAAGGAACGGCTATATAGTTCCAAATCAGGATGGTGTGTGACTTGGAGGGAAACTTGCAGGTGGTGGTGTTCCCATACGTCTGCTGCCCTTGTCCTTCGAGGTGGTGGAGGTCGCGAATTTGGAAGGTGCTGTCTAAGGAGCCTTGATGCGTTGCTGCAGTGCATCTTGTAGATGGTGCACACTGAATGTTGGTGGATGGGGTGCCGCTTAAGCAGGCTGCTATGTCTGGATGGTGTCAAGCTTCTTGAGTGTTGTTGGAGTTGTACCCATCCACACAAGTGGAGATTATTCCATCACACTCCTGACTTGTGCCTTGTGGATGGTGGACAGGCTTTGGGGAGTCAGGAGGTGAGTTACTCACCGCAGGATTCCTAGCCTCTGACCTGCCCTTGTAGCCACGGTGTTTGTATGGCTGTTCCAGTTCAGTTTCTGGTCAATGGTAACCTCTAGGATGTTGATATTGGGGGATTCAGCAATGGTAATGCCATTGAATGTCAGGGGGAGATGGTTAGAATTAGAATTAGAACATTACAGCGCAGTACAGGCCCTTCGGCCCTCGATGTTGCGCCGACCTGTGAAACCATTCTCTCTTATTTGAGATGGTCATTGCCTGGCACTTGTGTGGTGCGAATGTTACTTGCCACTTATCAGCCCAAGCCTGGATATTGTCCGGGTCTTGCTGCATTTCTACATGGACTGCTTCAATACGTGAGGAGTCACGAATGGTGCTGAATGTTGTGCAATCATCAGCGAATATCCCCACTTCTGACCTTATGATTGAAGGAAGGTCATTGATGAAGCAGCTGAAAATGGTTGGGCCTAGGATACTACCCTGAGGAACTCCTGCACTGATGTCCTAGAGCTGAGATGATTGACCTCCAACAACAACAACCATCGTCCTTTGCTTTAGGTACGACTCCAACCAGCAGGGAACTTTCCCCCTAATTCTCATTGACTCCAGTTTTTCTCGGGCTGCTTGATGCCAGACTCGATCAAATACTACCTTGGTGTCGAGGGCAGTCACTCTCACCTCACCTCTTGAGTTTAGCTCTTTTGTCCATGTTTGAACCAAGGCTGTAACGAGGTCAGGAGCCAAGTGGCCCTGACGGAACCCAAACTGAGCATCATTGAGCAGGTTATTGCTAAGCAAGTGCTGCTTGATAGCACTGTCGATGACACCTTCCATCACTTTCCTGATGATTGAGAGTAGACTGATGGGGCGGTAATTGGTCCTGCTTTGGATTTGTCCTGCTTTTTGTGTACAGGACATACCTGGGCAATTTTCCACACTGCCGGGTAGATGCTAGTGTTGTAGCTGTATTGGAACAGCTTGGCTAGGGGCGTGGAAAGTTCTGGCACACAGGTCTTCAGTGCTGTTGCCGGAGTGTTGTCAGGGCCCATAGCCTTTGCAGTATCCAGTGCCTTCAGTCGTTTCTTGATATCAGGTGGAGTGAATCGAATTGGCTAAAGTCTGGCATCTGTGATGCAGGGGACTTCAGGAGGGGGCCGAGATGGATCATCAACTCGGCACTTCTGGCTGAAGATAAATGCAAATGCTTCAGCCTTATCTTTTGCACTGATGTGCTGGGCTTCCCCATTGATGGGGATATTTGTGAAGCCACCTCCTCCAGTTAGTTGTTTAATTGTCCACCACCATTCACAACTGGATGTGGCCGGACCGCAGAGCTTACATCTGATCCATTGGTTATTGGATCGCTTAGCTCTGTCTATTGCATGCTGCTTCTGCAGCCCTGTGTTGTAGCTTCACCAGGTTGACACCTCATTTTGAGGTATGCCTGGTGCTGCTCCTGGCATGCCCTCCTGCACTCTTCATTGAACAGGGTTGATCTCCCGGCTTGATGGTAATGCTAGAGTGGGGGATATGCTGGGCCATAAGGTTACTGATTGTGGTTGAGTACAATTCTGCTGCTGCTGCTAATGGCCCCCAGCACCTCATGGATGCCGAGTTTTGCATTGCTATATCTGTTTGAAAGCTATCTTATTTAGCAAGATGGTAGTGCCACACAACACGATGGAGGGTATCCTCAATGTGAAGTCAGGAATTTGTCTCCACAAGGGCTGTGCAGTGATCACTCCTACCAATACTGTCATGGATCGATGCACCTGCGGCAGGCAGATTGGCGAGGGCGAGGTCAAGTATATTTTTCCCTCTTGTTGGTTCCCTCACCACCTGCCGCAGACCCAATCTGGCAGCTATATCCTTTAGGACTCAGCCAGCTCGGTCATTAGTGGTGCTACCGAGCCACCCTCGTGAGTTTTAGCATATTATTTGAATCTGAGAGCCATCACAATACTGGCCCTCATCCAGCATTCACACAAACATACTTTTCAATAAGTTCCACTGGATAATGATCAGGACGGGACGCTAGCTGGTTCTTCCTCCTCCCTTGCCCAGTGATGCTGAGGGCAATTTTAATAGTTCTATAGCTGCCCTGTTGAAATCCACACAGGTCCTTTGTGTGGTTCAATACCACATGGCTCATTTGTGGAGTTTTGTACAGTGTATTTTAGGGAAATCCTAGTTTGTTACTTTAAAGGAACCTAATTTTTCTGCTACCTTCCTGCCAGTGAGGAAATATGTATCTTTATGGGCAATAAATGCTGGCCTAGCCAACAACGCCCACATCCCATCAACCAATTAGAAAAAAGTTCCAGACTCCTTGTAAATTGGCGCAGTAGAAGTTACACGTACTCAAGAAAATCATATTTGGATGCATAGTATAGTTATATAACCTGTTTTTACTGTTTGAATACATTAATATTGTTGATACAATCCATATATTATTACTTGAATTTATGAGTACAGGCCATACTACTCTTATTGTTTGGATTCATGACTATAGCCTGTATAACCCACATATTACTCTTGATATTTTAGAATTACATTAAAAGATTACCTTCATGAAAAAAAAACTTGCATAAACCTTTCGTTTTTGGAAACCTATGACATGATTGGGCACATCATCACATCTAGTCTGTGTAATGTGATTGTGGCAAAAATGATGCAGAGCTCTCCTGGCTCAGCTTCCTCCTCAAGCAGAGACTTACCAAAGACGATGGCCCTGGTTCTTTAAATGAATTTCTTCTGGCACTGGTTTTGTTTGGTGAAGGAATTTTTAATACTGTATATTTTTGCAACAATGTCAAAAATGTAATGACCTTGCAACTCTAAATACATTGCTTTAGTGTATGAATAACATCTCTTCTAGCATGCAAAAGTAACTGACAAAGTAGCAAAATTATATGAATTGTAGGCGATACTTGGTATCAGTCATGGAACACAGGTTCCTAATAATTTTGCACAATGTATATGTTTGGAGCAAGGTCTAAAAAGCTGAAATTGTGCCAATTTAGCTGGGCTAGATCAGAAAGATCGCTGGTTATTCTAAGCTGATGTGCATATATTTCATGTAGACAAATGTATTACTTGAGGTTTGATGTTGAAAATGTGTTTAGCGGTACGTTTCCCCAATAGCTCACTGATTAAGGTAGTCAGTATTGGAACTATACAGATGAGGAGGACCAAATTTTAATAGTTAATCTGTACTGAGTTAGTTCAGTTCAGCCAGGAGTGGTGGTAGGAGCACTACAATTGACTTCAGCACCTGTGTCACTTAAGGGAAAATTGTCCATGGTTTCCACCTCTGATCACTATCTAGTTATCCTGATGGATGTGCATATGTGAGGACGGCTAATAAAAATTCGATTGGACTAGACTGTGATGCCGCCATTGTCAAATAGCGCACTAACAAAAACTTGAATTCCTATAGTGTCTTTAACATCGTAAAACATCCCAAGATGCTTCACAGGAACAATTATCAGACAAAAATTGATAAGACAAGGAAAGAAATATTAGAAAGGTGACTGAAAGCTTGGTCAATGGAACACCTTAAAGGAGGAAAGAGCGGTGGAGAAATAGAGGTTTAGGGAGGGAATTCCAGAGCTTAGGGCCTAGACATTCACTATTATGAGTAATAATGGCTGCTTGGGTAAGGTTCTAGAAGGCAGGTAGCACCCATGGACACTAAAATTGCAAATGTTAAAGTGGATGCAGATATTATACTGGAGTAAAAAGGGGTCTCTAATGAAATTGAGCTGCTCATTAAAATAGCATTCACCCAAGGGTGCTCAAAGAAATGGAATCTGTGTGAAGTGAGCCATTTGCTTACGTTATAGCTCAAAAGTTTGGAAACTATGGACTGAACGGAAGCTCATGTTGCATCAATAATCAAAAAAAAGGCAGAACCAGGAAATTATAGGCCCATTAGCTTGACGTCAGATAGAGGAAAGTTGTTAAGAGGCGATCATTAGGGATACACTGTACAGCCAGCTTAACAGAAAAGGGGTCATTACGTACTCACAACATGGCTTCTAGAAAAAGTCATGTTTTATCAACCTGGTTGAATTCTTTGAGGCGGTTACTAGGTTAATGGATGTTATATGATATATTTGCATATATATATATTATATGTGTTATGTGTATTTTTTGCATTTTCTAAAAGTTTTTGATATTGGATACAGAATTTATTGTATTCTCGTAGACAGAGGGTTGTCATTCATGGTAGTTACTCGTTGAGTCTCATGGGGATCAGTATTAGGACCGTTACTCTTCACAATCTTTATTAATGATCTAAATGCAGCCACTGGGGTATTGTCTGCAAATTAGCAGATAGCGTGAAGATTTGTGCTGATGTCAGAACCCTTGAGGAGAAGAAACGGTAACAATCAGATCTAGATTCAATTGGGGACCGGGCATTTAATGTACATCAATGTACTGTTATGCATGTGGGTAGGGCTAGCGCCAAACCCCATGCATACATGCTAGGTTCTTAATTAATGTGTGTTGAGTGGGAAAGAAACCTGCATGTTTGTGCAGGAGCCTCGAAAGCCCCATAACCACTGCTGAGAGGCTAGGAAGAAAAGAGGTCCTATCATGAAGAATTGTCAGGCCCCTCGCCGGAAAGACCTTTTTTGCCTTCTGGCAAATAGTGTTGGAACAAATGACCCAGTCCCTGCTTCTCCAATACACAGACAGACATAGTCAGACTAGTTTAGTCACATGACTAACCAGCTGTTTGAATTTGAACTTGCCACAGACTGTTTGAGAGGGAGAAAGCTCTTTGCTCCTGGACTGAAAAGACCTCTCTCCTGCTCCCATCTCTTTCTCACGGAACTAAAGACCCATTGAAGACACATGAACCCCAAGAGAGAAAAGTCTCCTACAGTGAACAAGGTTTAAGAAGAATACTGGGCCCAAACAAAAAGCAAGACTACCTACAATCAAGGACTACAGCGATCTTGAAGCCGGTAAAAACCCCTCTTCAGAGATTGCATCAACCTTTTTAACTTTATTTTTCTTCTGTTCTTTTCTGTCTCCATTTGCATGTGTGTATTGCATATGCATGCTAGCGTGGGGTGCGGCGTGTATCCGTAGGCATTAACTGAATTAGAGTTTAAGTTAAGCTTTAATAAAATTTCACTTTTCTTCTTTAAACCTGAGAGGACCTGGTGTGCTGGTTTCTTTGACTTATAATTGGAAAGTGGTGAACAAGGATTCACCAAGGGGGAGCTCAAAACACAGTGTGTTTAAAAACATAAACCCTGTTACAATAAGACCAGATGAAGGCTAAAAGGGACCCCTAGACACCTTTCTCACCTGGTCATAACAGAAATTTGGGTGCTAGTGTCGGGGATTTTACCCACAGACAAACGAGAGAAATTGAAAGTGGGAAGGTCTCTTCTGCTGTAACGGGCACGTTGGTGACCTCGTGGATGGTCACGACATTGAAGTCCTTACACACTGGTAGTCCTGCCACTGCTGGTCCGCTCATGTCTACTAGGTAGAATGTTTGTGGTTTCCATGCCTATGTGCCATATCTGCATTGCATTGTTAATGTGCCACTTCAAGGGATGGGTGACCCGTTGTATGCAGATAACTTGGCAGTTGTCAGTTGAATCATCGCTTTGCAATGACTCTGGGACATATGTTTGAGGATTTGGACTGGTAGGGTATTTGAACTAGTGCCGGTGTTGATTTTAACACTGAGTGTGTGTTTGCTTTTTTGGGCATGTGATGTTAATAGTGGTGAAAGCTTCCAGCAGTTTGACTTCATCAACGTGATGTGTCAGGTTCACAATGTGGAATGCCTGCTCAACTTCTGACTGAGAATTGCTTCTCTCTGAGTCTTGTCTCAGATCTGTTTCATGGTGGAATTCGTGTACCAGCTTCTGTTTACGCTGATCTCTGGAGCTTTTCTTGCTGCTGTTGCCCTGTTGCTATGCCTGATGTCTGTTTGTTTGCATCCTGCTGCAGCTTCTGGCTGCATCTTTGGAGCCAGATTTCTTGCATAGGCTGGCCCAGTGTCTTTTTGCACTGCATGCCTTGCACAGGTCACGAAATGCAGGATAACTTTGCCATGAGTGGGACCAACCACACTTATCACACAGCTTGCTTGCTCTTTTCGACCTGGTTATGGTGCCGATACTGTTGGCTACACCTAGTGCTTCCAGGTACTGTTGTCCAGCTACAATGGCTTTGTATTTCCTGCCATCTTCCAGCACTACATCAATGCTGTGACTTTTCTTTTTCCCTAAGAGGTCGTTCTGAAATGCTTCAATGGATGTTTTTACAATCACTAGCTTCAGTATTTGGTCTGACAACTCAGCTTCTGAAAAAGCTCATTCGTTGCCCTTACTTTGACATCTGCTGATGAACTAGTCTATTGATTCCTGTGGCTGCTCCCAGTAGGACATCAATTCCAGGTAGTGAATTTGAAAATTCACTCTTGATCAAGCTGATTTTCTAGAATTTTCCATATCTTTTTGGGATCTTTCTGGTTCTCATAAGATATGCCTGAGGTATTGATTCTGTGGAATCCTTCATTTCCAACTGCTATTAGTTTTTTCATAGCCTGTTTTTCTGGTTCTGCAATTACTTGGTCTGTAAAGCATAACTTCATTTTGTTGGAACAGTTTGAACTTAGATAGGATATCTATAGCCTTCTAGTTCATGCTGGAAATTTGGAATCCGTCTTTCTGCTGTTCTTTTGCTCTAAGACTTGGTTCTGTGATACAGTACTTTAAAAAAAACTTTCTTGGCTGCTTTTATTGACAGGAGCAGGTGTTTTTCAGTACTTGTCTGTTTATCTTGCTTCCAGCACTCTAGTCTGTCTGTTTACACAGCTGTGCAATAGGCATTTCAAGTGTTTTTTCTCTCTCTGCTAGAGTTTGTTTATACAGCTGTTCAATAGGCAATTCTTCACGCTTGAGTGGTTTCATGTTTTTTTAAACTTTGGCTGACTGAATGAAAGCTCTTCAGGCTTGAGTGGTATAATGGTTTCTTTTTATAGCTTTAGCTGCAAGTTGCGTGAATGGAGGGTTCCCACGCTTTTTGCTATTGGGTGCCTCCTGTAATAGCGCTGATTTCGATCAGCCTTGGGGAGCCTTTAAAAACCATCTATCAGCCTGAGATAGGGATTGGGTTTTCCCTGTTTTGTTCTTTTACTGAGCCTTAAAAAAATCAACTTTGCAAGCACCTCAAAGCTTTTTTTAACAGGGATTCCTGGACCGTCGGAACAATGACTCACCCGATCACAGTGATTGATTTGCAGCCTGTTATTCAGCATTCTGTCTTCTACAGCTTGAGGTAAGTGTTTTCTTCTTTCTCTGTTTGGGCAAGTTTTTTTTTTTACTTTCTCTCTTTTAGCTGTAGGAAGGTAGTTTTTAAAGCTGTTTTCCCTGTGGTCTTCAATTTAGACTTTGTCTTCTCACCACACCTGCCACTATGCAATAGGTTTTTTTTTATGTTGTCTGATGCAACGTAAATGAGATGCATGGAGTTCAGTTGATTGAAAATCTCAAACAGGTTTAATACAGCTCAATATTATATATGATTAGAGCTAGGTATTTACAGAACCTTACTCTGGGTGTTACAGTTACAGAGTGACTCAGGCTCTCAGTCACATGACTGCATCCTGGTACTGAGCTCATTAGCATACTAAGATCTTAAAGGGACATCACTCTTAAAGGCAATCACACACCTACTTGATTCCCTGAATCAGTATAGGATTTAGTTAAAAGGTTTTTTTTTAACTTTTTCCAGGAGGTTTCATGGCTGCTGGTGGGTTGAGCCTCATTTTGCCTAGTTGCTGGGTTTTTTCTGTCCATCATTTTTGTGTATTCGCAACTGTACTGCAGCAACAACTCAGCATCTTCAGATGAGGAGGAAGGGAAAAATCATTATGGGTGAGAAAAAGAGAATAGATACTAGCAGTGGTTTATGCAGATAGACTCCAGATTATTAGATGTTTCGGTGTTAAATTCTAGTTTCATCAGATATGGTGGGTTGGCACAAAGCGATAGTGAAAGCAGTCCTCCGTCTTTACTGTTGATGAATGGAAAGGCTTTTCAAAGCTCTTGGCTTTTCATTTGTTGAACCCTGTTGGAACCAGTAATGAGCAAAATGTTGTGCTGAATATGTTATTTCTGTCTGAAGATTCATTGTTTAGTAGCCTTAAACAGGGAAGGCCTAGGCAGGAAAGCTTCTTTTTCATTTAATTTTAACTTGTAAAAATTTTCATTTCTTTAGATGAGGTATATTATAAGTAGACACCTAAAACTTAACCTAAACATGGAGAATACAGCATCTTTATTTGTGGCCATTGCAGAGAAGCAGAGACAACATTGTTAGTTTTCTTTTCCCTGTTATTGAGGTTCATCTGTAAAAATCAGCACAAAAAGTTAGGGGAATTCTACCATTAATTATATGTAGGAGTCATTTTAATTCTTTTCCCCTGACTTTTTTTTCTCCATTCTTGTCCTGAAGCTACCGATTCATGTTGAGGTGCAGTTTCATATGTGGGGTCAGCCTTTCAGTACCTTATGCAGGTGACCATTCTTCATGTGTGATCCTAATTAGCAAGTTCTGTTGACTGTGCAAGCGCAGAAAATGCTGGCAACACACATCTAAGTAACCATCTTTATGAGGGTATGACCAACATTTGTAGGTTTCCCTTTTATCGCAAACTTTTGACTGCAAGTACATTATCTTTTGCACATTGTGTGCCTCATTATTTGAAACATGCATCATGCATTACTTATTAAAGCAGAGGAAGAAAGGAGACTGAAAGCAATACATTCTATAGGGCAAGATGACGTTGAAATCAGCCATGACATGAATCATAATTTGATGGTCACATATAAATACTTTACTGAGCCATCCATTGATTATAATGTCCTAGCTAGTTATTTAGTGAACCTGTAGATCATGTTTGACTGTGGTCCAGCACCAGCCCTGTCTCTATCCCTCTGTAGACAGTATGATTTCAATATCTGTCTATGTGTTTCATTGAAAACAAATAAATGCATATTTCAATGTGAAATAATGTCCAGCAGTTGGAAAGCCTACAGGAAATGAATTATGGAATTAACTGCATGTCATATTTGTACAACACATTAACTTGCATTTATGTAGTAGTAGTGGTGATCTGCGCAAGGGCAGGTCCTCTGCTCATTTTTCCACGCCTCACATTCCTGCGCTTTCCTCTTCGGTTATTCATAAGAGTCTCCCATTTTTTAACTTCCATGAGAAATGAGCAATATGACTAGGGGAAAGTACATGACATGGTTTTCCTTTGCCTTCTTCATTTGCTTTAAAGAAAACACAATTCCTCTTCCTGAAGGATCCACCGCCTCTAAGTAGCCATTGTCCCTCTAGGTTCTAGCTCTTCCGCCATTACCACTGAAAATTCGCTGGTTCTGCCATTGGCCTTGGCTTGCAGTCCTGAGCATGCAGCCCTTACCTGGGCCTGGGGAGACTTGCAAAAGAACAGGGACGACCATCCATTGAGGTCTCAAATGATGCTGCTACCCTAATTTATTTAGTACCTTTAACATAAAGTCCCAATGCTCTACACAAACAGGCGTAATGAAAGAAGATGGAGCTGGAAGAAAAAAAGATTCTGGGGAGGGTGGGGTAACCAAAGCCTAGGTCAGGGCTCGACAACCAGCATCTCCGGAACTGCATGTGACTCTTTAACATCTCATTTGTGCCTCCCGTTTAATGGTGTTTATATTACCACTTTGTGACAATGAGGCAACATTTAGTGATCAATGTTTCTGCTCCTAGCAAGCTATTTTACAACTGCATTTTGGAACAGAAAAATGAGCAGTATTTTAGAGAACTCATTCTTTCATCTTTTTAAGATTTGGATAGCATCAAGATTCAACTTTGAAAACAAAAATAATGGTTTTTACCTGTTCTTAAGATATGGAAACTTGCTTTTTACCAGACTTATTTACAAGATTGAAATTACATGAAATTCGGTAGTAACTATGGTCATTCTTACAAGCATTAGAGAGAAGTTAAAGAAAATGACTTTTTACAGCATCAAATAAGTGCATAATGTTCCTTAGATTTTCGAAACAACTTTTTTCCTCTTAAGGTATGCTTATGCCAAAGACTTACTCTGCTTTGTCCCAGTGCCCTGTACAGTTGAGATCCTCTTCTTCCACTCAAGTGCAACATTTTTTCTTGAAGGGCTACTGCACCTGGGTGCATAATCTTAATTTTGCACATATGTGAAAGGGAGATTGAATTACATCGGAAAAGGAAAATACTCTAATAAATAAAAGCATCATTCAATAATATCAACATGTTGTGGGCTTTTCATATCCTGAATGTAAAAAGCTGCAGACTAATATGCATTTGGAATCTGTACTCATTTTTATTGAAATTGTATTTGGAAATACCTGTAACTAGAATTAGCACTATTTGTCAAAGAACCAGGAAAATATGTCTCTCTTGTAGTGCATTGCAAACCTGAAATATTAAATCAATAAATATGATAAACTGGTGCAGAAGCAAAGTGAATGTCAACATCTATATCTGTGTCTGTCTGTCATATATGAAAAACTGGTACAACAGCACATATTTCCTCACTAGTCTTGCATTAGTTTTAAAACCTGAAAAAACCATGCAGCCAGAAGTTAGAGCAGTTAGACTGAGTAACAACCTTTGCATTTAAAGGACCAGACAAAAATCCAAAGATGGCAGAGGGGCGCTCCAGGTTGGCCCAAGGTTCAGCAATGCCTCCCTGCTCATTCTCCTACAGGCTGTGCGGGCAAGGTGGGAGGTCCTTTTCCCCAGCGATGGTAAGAAGAGGCCCTCCCGCCTGACTGAGGCAGCCTGGCTGGAGGTGGCAGAGGAGGTAAGTAGCCGTGGGGTCATCCGGCGTGAAAGGATCCAATTCCGGAAGATGATGAACGATCTGCTTCACACTGCAGAAGAAAGTGGCACTTTCTATCATGGCCCCACTGTGCGCCACTGCCATGCCAAAGACAGGGAGGTTGGGCAGGGAGGAATGACGTGACATGAATGGATGAAAGTATGACAGAACTCGCCCTTGTCTGCTGCTCAGAGCCTGGCACCTACATGAGTGGCTCATTCAGTAGTGGAGACCGAACCTTCCCCATCTTTGGGCCCACCACCCCTCTTGTGACATGTATCGGGTTGTTGCTTTGCCATCCTTAATCTCTGCCTCCTGGCTCCTCCAGGCAAAGAGGGCCCACAATACTCATGAGGTGAGTCAGCCTGGTGGAGGAGTGCCAGATATGTGGACGTTGACACAGGCTGAGGAGGAGGCCCTCGAACTGGCTGCGACACATATGACCTGTGCTGTCGGTGATATTGAGCTCAGGGTCCTGGGTGGACAAGCAGCTATTTGATATACACAATGATCAGTGTGAAAACCATACTGTTTGAGACAATGCTGTCATAATTGTTAAAAGCTCACCATTAAAACTGACAGTATTCTCTTTGCAACTTTGGAACTGTCTGCCTCAGAAGGTGGTGGAGGCGGGGTTATTGAATATATTTAAGGCGGCGGTAGATAGATTTTTGTTAGGCAAGGAAATCAAAAGTTATCGGGGGTAGATGGAAGTGTGGAATTTGAGACACAAACAGATCAGCCATGATCTTATTGAATGGCGGAGCAGGCTAGAGGGGCTGAATGGCCTACTTCTGCCCCTAATTCGTATGTTCCTGCATTCTTTAATTTTTTTGTCTTACAGCTCCCAATACTTTTTACTTTAGGGAATTTCTTTTTTAAAAAGGCTCTTTGGGTAAAATAATATTGCCGACCTCTGATCTAGGTCAAAGAGATATGTTTTAATGAGGTTTTTAAAAATGGAGAGATGTGCATTGAGAAGGAGTGGTTTAGGGAGAAAGTTCCAAAAAATAGCACACCCCAGGAATCCAGCCTTTTCCCTTAAAACACAGCAATTGCATGTACAGGGTTGGCTAAAAGCCTGATCAAAGTAGGTTTTAAGGAGGGTTGTAAAGGAGGAGAGAGCAGTGGTGAGGTTTAGGAAGGGAATTCTGGAGCTTAAGGTCGAGGTGGTTGAAGGCATATCCACTAATGGGTCAAAGGGATACACATAAGGCCAGATTTGGTGGAATGCAGAGCTCTCAGACACCTTTAGGGCTGGGGCAGGTTGTAAGAGATCGGGAATAATTAGGCCTTTAAGGGATTAAGAACACAAGGGGGTAGAAACTGATCAACGGTGTATCTATTTTCCAGACCAAGGTCACCTGAAAAACATTTAAAACCACATTGGTCTTAACCGATTTTCAGATGTCTGGGCCGGCTACCTAAAACATGCATTTGGCTCTTTGCATATGCTAGTGAGAGGCCTATCTCTTGTTTTAGAACCCCTCAGAAATCAGGAGTTAGTGGATTATTTGATGGAGATGGTGGAGTATTTGAGGGAGGTGGTGAAGGTGTAGATTAGTATCTTCTGTGTATATGTCATAGAGTCATCGAGACATTATGGCACAGAAGGAGACCATTCGGCCCATTGAGTCCATCCTGGCTCTCTGTAAAGCAATCCAGTCAGTTCCAATCCCCCGCTCTATCCCCATAGCACTGAAAATCTATTTCACTCAAGTGCCCATCCAAGTTCCTGTTGAAATCATTCATTGTCTCCACTTCCACCACCCTCATAGGCAGCGAGTTTCAGGTCATTACCACTCGCTGCATAAAAAGGTTTTTCTTCATATCCCGCCGCATCTCTTGCCCAAAACCTTAAACCTGTGTCTCCTATATTTTTGTACCATCAGCTAATGGGAACAGCTTTTCTTTGTCTACATTATCTAAACTTGTTTGCAACCTGTACCGTGTCTTCGGATGACGTTGTGGAAATTGTGTGCACTTTCAGAGACAGAGTGTCTGACCATCTGTCACAAGTTCCTTCAATCATAACTAATTGCAGAGCAACTGCTGTATCAATACATTTTTATTCTCCTTTCAGTCCAAAGCCACTTACGCATTTGAAATGCATTTTATTACATTGAAAGAATGTTTTGTTCCCAGATTCGTTTTCACATTTGTGTAATGATGTAAAAGTTCATTGGATATCCTCTGTACAGTGTAATGAAAATGGACTAGTCTCTGGTATGTATATATTTATATAAATGTGGTTATGTGAGCCTTAAGAAGATAACTTGGAAGGATTCCATCCAGACTTCACGCTGCCACATGAGCAATTTTGAAGTACTTCAGTGTGTGACCAGAAATAACCTTGGGTTGGAGCCCTTTGTCTAAGTACTATGTTAGTACAATGCTAATTATATTTTGGCAATATATAATCCTGTGTGTCAATAAGTGAAGATACGTCTTTTCAGATTTCCATTTATATCCAATTCAAAAACCCAATCACATTTTCATGATCCATTATAAATATTTAAAATGTTTTGATCAGAGTGCATATGTTAAAAATGAAATGCAATGGGGCCTTTGATGATTAGATCTTTCGCCACCTCTTTTGAAATAGTAGGCATGTGACAAAATGCCACTGGCTAATTATCGAAATGGAGAAACCGATACTCCACGCTGAGTTACAGTAAGTCACTCATCTCCAGATCACAAGTTTCTGATGAAATGCTCAACCAGTTTTAGTCTAAGCTTACTTTAACCAAAGTTAATTGGTTGTAATTGAATGTGAATGAATATAGCTTTGAAACTTGCAAAAGATGAATGCAAAATTTCACCATTGCTATTTTTGGTGCAGTTCCACTACAGCTATCCAGGCAGAAAATGGTTGCAAAAGGACCAATTTCGTGGAACGATGTTTCAAGTTCAAAATGCCTGAAATATACCCAAAGCTGTAGTTAACTGACCCGGGGTTATTTTGGGAAAAGGGTGAACACAGGTGCTCAGTGGGTGGTGTGATAAGACATGCCTGTTTAAAACTCTGGTTTTCGCCTACAATTTTGGGGCTAATTGCTGATCACCATAATTTAAGCATATCTGGAGGTGCTAAAACAGACATTTAGCGCTCAAGCACCGATTAGGAGCAATTTTCCTGCAAGGTATATGTAGTCTCCATGCGCTCACTTCCACTAGAGGTGTGGAGTGCACTGGTTAGCAGGTAACAGCAAGCATCAAGATGACTCAGGAACTGAGGATGCAGCATTAGAGATCTTGGTGGAGGAGGTACAGAGGAGGAAGGATGTCCTCTACCTGTGGGGGAGGGCGGGTGGGGGAAGGAGCCCACAGAGGCAACTAATATGGCGGATGTGAAAGGAGCTCACCTGGGAGGTGGTGGCCGGGGGCCCTGCCCACAGGACATAGCTCTAGTGCTGAAAAAAATTGAACGATTTGACACCAATGGTCAAGGTAAGATCCCATCTCAAAAACACACTTCAAAAACCAGCATCACAACCTTAACACACTTCATCTAACTATACACTGACATTCACACAACACTCACTGTTCACAGGCACTGCCCGTATCTCAAACACATTTCACAGCTCTTGAACCGTTTGAGGCATCACACAAACACAACACACCTGCCAATACACTCATCCATAATAGAGTCATTTATGGCACAGAAGAAGGCCATTCAGCCCATTGAGTCCATGCCGGCTTTCCATGGAGCAACTCTTTGGCCACTCTTTAACTGTAGAATTGGGCCCTGTCGCACCGATAGTTATGACACCACGGGAGCTGATTCAAGGAAAAAATAGATTGGCCTCGCCAATCACTAAGTTGTGAAGGGCGATAGAACGGGCGTCCCGGAAGCATGCAGAGTGAACAGATCATGATGTCAGTCAGCGCCTAACGCTGATATGTTTCACGATCTGCCATTTTCAACCTCGCTGCTCCTGTTAATGGCCTTTCTTAAACATGTGCAACTGAACATTTGTTGAGCTGCATGAAAGATCCCCCCACACCCCGCAAGTGCTATTTAAAGGCATCATCATCCATAGAAGGGAGTGGTGTGGTTTTAAAGGGCCTCTGTGCTTACCACTTGCTCCCAGTCATGGGGGCTATAGTTGCAGTTCCCCTTGGGATGCAGCACCACAAGGATATGGCGGAGAGGATGCAAAGAGAAGATGTTCACAGAGGGAGGAAGAGGAAGGCTCTCAGCAGGAGGCTTTACCACTAAAGAGTCTTCAGAGAGCACCTCATCCAGGAGCAGTGTCTGAGGTGAATGAACTCCTCGAACCAGACCTGCACCTCAGAGGTGGCACTGCCAGTGGCCATCAAGGTCACCATAGCCCTCAATATCTATGCCAGCAGATCCTTCCAGCCTGGAGCCTGGGATTGGTTCTGGGGGAGGTGGGACTCATACAGGCTGGATGGTCTGCACCTCAATAGAGCTGGAACCAATGACCTTGTGGGGCGGTTTGCTAGTGCTATAGGGGAGGGTTTAAACTAAGTTGGCAGGAGGATGAGAACCAGGATTGAACATTAGACAGGAAAAACAAGGTGCACAAAAAATTAGGAGAGACAGAGAGCACTGGAGTAAGAAATAATAAGGTATTATGTGGTAAGAGGGAATGCAATAAAGTCTAAATTAGATTTACAGTGCATGTATATGAACGCACGGTCTGTGGTAAAGGTTGGTGAGCTACAGGCACAGATAGCCATGTGGAAATATGATGTAGTGGCTATAACTGAGATCTGGCTCAAAAAAGGGCAGGACTGGGAACTAAATACAAAGAACAAAGAACAAAGAAAATTACAGCACAGGAACAGGCCCTTCGGCCCTCCAAGCCTGTGCCGATCCAGATCCTCTATCTAAACCTGTCGCCTATTTTCTAAGGGTCTGTATCTCTTTGCTTCCTGCCCATTCATGTATCTGTCTAGATACATCTTAAAAGACGCTATCATGCCCGCGTCTACCACCTCCACTGGCAATGCGTTCCAGGCACCCACCACCCTCTGCGTAAAGAACTTTCCACGCATATCCCCCTCTAAACTTTTCCCCTCTCACTTTGAACTCATGACCCCGAGTAATTGAATCCCCCACTCTGGGAAAAAGCTTCTTGCTATCCACCCTGTCTATACCTCTCATGATTTTGTACACCTCAATCAGGTCCCCCCTCAACCTCTGTCTTTCTAATGAAAATAATCCTAATCTACTCAACCTCTCTTCATAGCTAGCGCCCTCCATACCAGGCAACATCCTGGTGAACCTCCTCTGCACCCTCTCCAAAGCATCTACATCCTTTTGGTAATGTGGCGACCAGAACTGCACGCAGTATTCCAAATGTGGCCGAACCAAAGTCTTATACAACTGTAACATGACCTGCCAACTCTTGTACTCAATACCCCGTCCGATGAAGGAAAGCATGCCATGTGCCTTCTTGACCACTCTATTGACCTGCGTTGCCACCTTCAGGGAACAATGGACCTGAACACCCAAATCTCTCTGTACATCAATTTTCCCCAGGACTTTTCCATTTATTGTATAGTTCACTCTTGAATTGGATCTTCCAAATTGCATCACCTCGCATTTGCCCGGATTGAACTCCATCTGCCATTTCTCTGCCCAACTCTCCAATCTATCTATATTCTGCTGTATTCTCTGACAGTCCCCTTCACTATCTGCTACTCCACCAATCTTAGTGTTGTCTGCAAACTTGCTAATCAGACCACCTATACTTTCCTCCAAATCATTTATGTATATCACAAACAACAGTGGTCCCAGCACGGATCCCTGTGGAACACCACTGGTCACACGTCTCCATTTTGAGAAACTCCCTTCCACTGCTACTCTCTGTCTCCTGTTGCCCAGCCAGTTCTTTATCCATCTAGCTAGTACACCCTGGACCCCATGCGACTTCACTTTCTCCATCAACCTACCATGGGGAACCTTATCAAACGCCTTACTGAAGTCCATGTATATGACATCGACAGCCCTTCCCTCATCAATCAACTTTGTCACTTCCTCAAAGAATTCTATTAAGTTGGTAAGACATGACCTTCCCTGCACAAAACCATGTTGCCTATCACTGATAAGCCCATTTTCTTCCAAATGGGAATAGATCCTATCCCTCAGTATCTTCTCCAGCAGCTTCCCTACCACTGACGTCAGGCTCACCGGTCTATAATTACCTGGATTATCCCTGCTACCCTTCTTAAAGAAGGGGACAACATTAGCAATTCTCCAGTCCTCCGGGACCTCACCCGTATTTAAGGATGCTGCAAAGATATCTGTTAAGGCCCCAACTATTTCCTCTCTCGCTTCCCTCAGTAACCTGGGATAGATCCCATCCGGACCTGGGGACTTGTCCACCTTAATGCCTTCTAGAATACCCAACACTTCCTCCCTCCTTATGCTGATTTGACCTAGAGTAATCAAACATCTATCCCTAACCTCAACATCCGTCATGTCCCTCTCCTCGGTGAATACCGATGCAAAGTACTCGTTTAGAATCTCACCCATTTTCTCTGACTCCACGCATAATTTTCCTCCTTTGTCCTTGAGTGGGCCAATCCTTTCTCTAGTTACCCTCTTGCTCCTTATATATGAATAAAAGGCTTTGGGATTTTCCTTAACCCTGTTTGCTAAAGATATTTCATGACCCCTTTTAGCCCTCTTAATTCCTCGTTTCAGATTGGTCCTACATTCCCGATATTCTTCCAAAGCTTCGTCTTTCTTCAGCCGCCTAGACCTTATGTATGCTTCCTTTTTCCTCTTAGCTAGTCTCACAATTTCATCTGTCATCCATGGTTCCCTAATCTTGCCATTTCTATCCCTCATTTTCACAGGAACATGTCTCTCCTGCACGCTAATCAACCTCTCTTTAAAAGCCTCCCACATATCAAATGTGGATTTATCTTCAAACAGCTGCTCCCAATCTACATTCCCCAGCTCCTGCCGAATTTTGGTATAGTTGGCCTTCCCCCAATTTAGCACTCTTCCTTTAGGACCACTCTCGTCTTTGTCCATGAGTATTCTAAAACTTACAGAATTGTGATCACTATTCCCAAAGTAGTCCCCTACTGAAACTTCAACCACCTGGCCGGGCTCATTCCCCAACACCAGGTCCAGTATGGCCCCTTCCCGAGTTGGACTATTTACATACTGCTCTAGAAAACCCTCCTGGATGCTCCTTACAAATTCTGCTCCATCTAGACCTCTAACACTAAGTGAATCCCAGTCAATGTTGGGAAAATTAAAATCTCCTATCACCACCACCCTGTTGCTCCTACATCTTTCCATAATCTGTTTACATATTTGTACCTCTATCTCACGCTCGCTGTTGGGAGGCCTGTAGTACAGCCCCAACATTGTTACCGCACCCTTCCTATTTCTGAGTTCTGCCCATATTGCCTCACTGCTCGAGTCCTCCATAGTGCCCTCCTTCAGCACAGCTGTGATATCCTCTTTGACCAGTAATGCAACTCCTCCACCCCTTTTACCTCCCTTTCTATCCCGCCTGAAGCATTGATATCCTGGGATATTTAGTTGTCAATCGTGCCCTTCCTTCAACCAAGTCTCAGTAATAGCAATAACATCATACTCCCAGGTACTAATCCAAGCCCTAAGTTCATCTGCCTTACCTACTACACTTCTTGCATTAAAACAAATGCACCTCAGACCACCAGTCCCTTTGCGTTCATCATCTGCTCCCTGCCTACTCTTCCCCTTAGTCATGCTGACTTAATTATCTAGTTCCTTACAGGCTTTAGTTACTACCTCCTTACTGTCCACTGACCTCCTCATTTGGTTCCCATCCCCCTGCCACATTAGTTTAAACCCTCCCCAACAGCGTTAGCAAAAGCACCCCCAAGGACATTGGTTCCAGTCCGGCCCAGGTGTAGACCGTCCAATTTGTAATAGTCCCACCTCCCCCAGAAATGGTCCCAATGTCCCAAAAATCTGAACCCCTCCCTCCTGCACCATCTCTCAAGCCACGCATTCATCCTGACTATTTTTTCATTTCTACCCTGACTAGCACGTGGCACTGGTAGCAATCCTGAGATTATTACCTCTGAGGTCTTACTTTTTAACTTGGCTCCTAACTCCCTAAATTCTGCTTGTAGGACCTCATCCCGTTTTTTACCTATATCATTGGTGCCTATGTGCACAATGACAACTGGCTGTTCACCCTCCCCCTTCAGAATGTTCTGCAGCCGATCTGAGACATCCCTGACCCGTGCACCTGGGAGGCAACATACCATTCGGGAGTCTCGTTTTCGACCACAGAACCGCCTATCTACTCCCCTTACAATCGAATCCCCTATGACTATAGCCCTTCCACTCTTTTTCCCGCCCTTCTGAACAGCAGAGCCAGCCACCGTGCCATGAACCTGGCTACTGCTGCCTGCCCCTGGTGAGCCATCTCCCTCAACAGTATCCAAAACGGTATACCTGTTTTGGAGGGAGATGACCGCAGGGCACACCTGCGCTGCCTTCCTGCTCTTTCTCTGCCTTTTGGTCACCCATTTCCTTTCTCCCTCAGCAATCCTAATCTGCGGTGTGACCAATTCGCTAAACGTGCTATCCACGACCTCCTCAGCATCGCGGATGCTCCAAAGTGAGTCCATCCGCAGCTCCAGAGCCGTCATGCGGTCTAACGAGAGCTGCAGCTGGACACACTTCCAGCACGTGAAGGAGTCAGGGACATCAGCCGTGTCCCTGAGCTCCCACATTGAGCAAGAGGAGCATAACACGGGTCTGAGATCTCATGCCATTTTTAATCTTAAGCTTAACTTAGTCTTAACTTAGATAAATGAAAAAGGAATGAAAAGTTTTTACCAATCACACAGGAAAAAAAAGACATAGAAAAAGCCTTACCTTATCTACACACCACCGAGTCCTTTTTTTTTGGTTGGAGGAGGAGGGCGGGTGGGAGACACTACAGGTGTAGTGTCTCGGGTTCAGCCGCTGCCCAAATATATAGGACTTACTTACCCAGATGCCACCTCGCTCTCCCTGTCGCCGCTGCAAAAAGAAAATATTCCTGGAATCAAGATGTTCAGGAAAGAAAGCAGGAGGGGTGACAGTATTGATTCAGGAGAATATTAGAGCACGGGAGAGAGAGGATGTCCTCAAGGAGTCAAGGACAGAATCTATTTGGTTTGAGTGTTTTCTATAGGCCACCAAATAGTGGGAATAGATGGAGGTACAAATTTGCAAGGAAATTGGAGAGGTGCAAAAACTATTGAGTACTTATAATGGGTAACTTTAATTATCCTAATATAGACTAGGCTAGTAATAGTGTAAAATGGCAGAGAACAGGGATGAGTTTCTGAAGTGTGTTCAGGAGAATTTTCTAGATCAGTATATTTCCGGCCCAATAAGGAAAGAGATATTGCTGGGTCTGGTTCTGGGGAACGAGGTGGGTCAAGTGAATCAAGTGCCAGTTAGGGAATATTTAGGGGCCAGCGGTCATAGTCATAATGTTTAGGTTAGCAATGGAAAAGGACAAGGAGCAATCCAGAGTAAAAATAATTAATTGGGGGAGAGCCAATTTCAGTGGGGTGAGAATGGATCTGGCCCAGGTAAATTGGAACGAAAGATTGGGAGGCAGAACTGTAACAGATTAATGGACTCCCTTTGAAGAGGAGATGGTTTGGGTACAGCCAAGGTACATTCCCATGACGGGGAAAGGTAGGACAAATAAAACCAGAGCTCCCTGGATGATGAAAGAAATAGAGTAAGATGAAGTGAGAAAGGATGTGTATGGCAGATGTCAGGTTGATAATACAAGTGAGAATGAGGCTGAGTATAGAAAGTTCAGAGGGGAAGTGAAAAAAGAAATAAGAGAAGCAAAGGAAGAGTATGAGAAGAGACTGGCAGCTAACATAAAAGAGAATCCAAAAGTCTTCTAAGGGCATAAAAATAGTAAAAGGGTAGTAAGAGGGGGAGTGGGATTAATTAGGGCGTGGCTAAAGTACTAAATGAGTACTTTGTATCTGTCTTTACCAAGGAAGAAGATGCTGCCAAAATCATAGTGAAAGAGGAGGTAGTTGAGACACTGGATGTGCTAAAAATTGATAAAGAGCAGGAGGTTAAGTTACTAGGACAGGATCAGATGCATCCGAAAATACTGAGGGAAGTAAGGGTGGAAGTTGCAAATGCACTGGCCATAATCTCCCAATCCGTTTTAGAGTACAGGAGTAGTGCCAGAGGACTGGAAAATTGCAAATGTTACAGCCTAGTTCAAAAAAGGATGTAACAATATGGGACAAAATTAACAGTCACTTGGACGCATCTGGATTAATTAAGGAATGCCAACATTGAGTTGTTAAAGGCAAATCGTGTTTAACTAACTTGATTGAGCTTTTGATGATGTAACAGAGAGAGTTGATGAGGGTAATGTGGTTGATGGGGTGTACATGGACTTCCAAAAGGGGTTGATAGAGTGTCACATAATAGAGTTACCAGCAGTGTCAAAGCCCATGGAATAAAAGGGGCAATGGCAACTTGGATACAAAGTTGGCTGAGTGACAGGAAGCAGAAAATAGTCATGAACGGTTATTTTTCGGACTGGTGGAAGATATAGTGGGGTTCCCCAGGGGTTGGTATTAGGACCACTGGTTTTCTTGATCTATATTAATGACCTTGACTTGGGTGTGCAGGACACAATCTCAAAATTTGCAGATGACACAAAACTTGGAGGTATTGTGAACTGTGAAGAGGATTGAGATAGACAGGCTGGTGGAATGGGTGGGCATGTGGCAGATGAAATTTAGTGTAGAGCACTTTGAAGTGATACATTTTAGTAGTAAGAACGAGGAGAGGCAATACAAAATAAAGGATACAATTCCAAAGGTCATGCAGGAGCAGAGGGACCGGGGGGGTATATGTGCGCAAATTATTGAAGCTGGCAGGGCAGGTTGAGAAAGTGGTTAAAAAGTCATGCAGGATCCTGGGCTTTATAAATTGAGGCATAGAGTACAAAAGAAGGAAATTATGGTGAAGCTTTATAAAGCACTGGTTTGGTCTCAGCTCGAGTATTGTGTTCAATTCTGGGCACCACACTTTAGGAAGGATGTGAAGAGGGTACAGAAAAGATTTATGAGAATGGTTCCAGCGATGAGGGACTTCAGTTATGTGGATAGATTGGAAAAGCTGGGCTGTTCTCCTTAGAGAAGGTTGAGAGGAGATTTGATAGAGGTGTTGAAAATCATCAGGCGTCTGGACAGAGTAGATAGGGAGGAATTGGCCAGAATTTTATGCCGCCCCAGCGGGTTGGATGGTGGCGTGGGGGCAGCATAAAATTGAGCAGCAGGCTCCGGGAGGCCTACCCGCCCTGATTCTGCCTCCGAACAAGTTTATGGAGGTCCGGTGGGGGGGCTGGGGTTGGGAAACAGCCCGCCCGCCCGACGTCAATCAAGACCCTTAAGTGGCCACTTAACAGCCACTTAAGAGTCCTCGCCCGCCTCCATGGGTATTTTACCCGTGGAAAGCGGGTATGCTGGGGATGTGAAAGGCTGCCCAGCGATAGCTGCTGGCCTTTCTGCGCCCCGGGGGGGGGGGGGCATGCAGTCGGGCACAGGGTGCCTGATTGAGGGCTGCCCCCACCTCCCAACCCACCCCTGGGATCCAAGACGCCCCCTGCTCCCCCCAAACGAAACCCGAGCCTCACCAGGGCACAACCAATCCCCCTGGTGAGGCAACCCAAACTTACCCACTCTCTCGGGTCCATGGCATGGCTGGGCTGCAGTCCCAGCAGTGGCCACAGCTCCTGGTGGCGCTGCTGAGATGAAGAGCTGCCAGCCTGCTGATTGGCCGGCAGCTCACTGAGGCGGGACCACCTCCCTCAAGTGGGTGGCAGTCCCGCCTTGGGCCAATTAAAGCCTGGGGATCCGTAAAATACGGGACGGATCCCCAAGCTGGGCAGAAGCAGGTTCGTCGCCGACATTTACGTCGGAGTCCTGCTCCCGTCCACCAACTGTAAAATTCCGGCCATTGTTTTCATTGGCAGAAGGGCTGAGAACCAGAGGACACCAATTTAAGGTGATGGGCAAAAGAATCAAAGGTGACATGAGGAAAATCTTTTTTATGCAGCACTGGTTAGGAACTGGAATGCACTGTCTGAGAGTGTGGTGGAGGCCGATTCAATCGTGGCTTTCAAGAGGGAATTAGATAAATATCTGAATAGCAAAAATTTGCAGGGCTACGGGGAAAAGGCGGGGAAGTGGGACTAGCTGAGTTGCTCTTGCAGAGAGCCGACATAGGCATAATGGGCAAAATGGCATCCTTCTGTGCTGTAACCATTCTATGATTCCATATTGCAGTTCTCTGTCTATCACTGCATCCAGGAGGTCACTGAGACCCTATATGCCAGGAGAGGGGACTTCATTGTCTGCTCTCTAAGCAGAAAGAAGCAGCAGGAGCAGGTACAAGGCTTTTCCAGGATGGCGGGATTCCCCATGATGCAGGAAGCCATTGGCTGCAGGCACGTGGCTCTGTAGGTGTCACATCTCCTTGGGGAGATGTACTGCAGCCCCAAAGGGCTCCACTTCCTGAACATGCAATTGATGTGCGGCCATGTCCAGAACATCATGTTCATGAATTCCTGCTATCCTGAGAGCAGTAATGATGTTATCACTCTGCACCAGTCAACCGTTCCTGCTATCTTGGAGCCACCTCGTCAAACCAGGGGGTGGCTGCTCGGCTACAAGGACGACCTGCAGAACATATGACTGGTAACTCCCCTCCGCCACCTGACCAAACACGGCTAGTGCTCCTATAATAACAGTCATGCTGCAACAAAGAACATCATGGAGCAGACCATCAGCATCCTGAAGCAACAATTCCACTGCCTGGACCTCTCGAGTGTCTCCCGATTCCTGGTGGTCTACTGCATCCTCTACAACCTGAAAATCATGAGGGTGCAGCCTGTGCCACCAGGGTTTTGGCAACCACCTCAGGAGGAGAAGGAGGAGGAGGAGAAGGAGGAGGAAGCCAGCACATTTGTACTCTGGATGGACTGCCTTTGATTCCCCTGAAAACATCCCCCAATCACCATTTCTCCATACTTCCCCACACGATTATCCCTCTGTTATGGATCATCACAGTGTCTTCTTGACCAAAATCCTAAAATAAAAGACACCCACAAAGTTACCATTCCATACCAACTTTATACAACAACACTTCCAATAATACATACAAAACTCCACTAACTACCCAGTGCATTCCCTTAGTGCCTGATTTGCAGGTGCCTTTGCCTGGCCCAGTGCTGCTATGCAGAGCTACCAGGGACTGCAGCATGGCTGGTGGAAGGCTGCTGACCTTCACTGGGGCCGACTGCAGATGGCCTTACAGGATGGCCTCAAGCAGCTCTGGGCCTTGAGGGCCCGGCTTCAGATTGTGCTACCTCGGCAGCAGAATGCTGTCATCCTGAGAGAGGATAGCAGGTTCATGCACCCTGCAGCCACTGCCACTCCCTCGGGGCAGTGCCTCAGTAACTTGATTAATCTTTTGGAGCTCATATTGATGAACTGCTGTGAAAGCCTGCAGACCCCTTTGAGCACTGGTATCCACAGCCATGACTGCAGCAGTATGAGCCTCCCTGACTGCAATCTGAGTTTCCAGTGCAGCACTCAGATGTTGTGTGGCTTCTGCCTGTGCTACAATGAGACCTCAGACATCAGGCATTGCATCACAACTGGGTCTGCAAGTTTCCTCATAGAGTTGGCCACCACTTCCACACTGGAAAAGATGGACTCCAAACTCTGCACGAAGCCCTGCTCCTTGACAGTAACAACAATCTTTTTGGTAGGCCTGCCAATGCACCAAATATTTCTGTATGCATGCTCACCAGCCTTCCTGTAAGCTTCACCATTGAAGTCCTCATCTGAGTCCTCTGCAGTGAAATCATTTGCGACCTCACCTTCTGACAAGATGATACCCATGCTATCCTTTCCCCTGGCCTGGTTGCAGACCACTCATGCCCAGTGACTCACCACATGCAGATCCCATCTGTATACCACCCTCTAAAGTACCCTGGTATCTGAGCTGGTGAATGTGAGTGTCAGATCAGGTCTTCCTCAGCTCTACTGTTCTTCTAGGCCTTTATCCTTTGGCACCATTGGCTGCCCAGGCAGCACATCTTGGGTATCTGAAAGTGTAAATCCACAAGGGGAGGGTTGGAGTGAGGAAAGGGAGTGTGGGGCCAAAGCAAGAGGTGCATGGTTATACCATCTGCAGCTTGTACTTCATACCAGATTGCGGGATGAGGGTGAAATGGGATTTCAGAAGGTACATAAGGAAGGGACATACCGTCATTCTGGATGGTTTCAATGACACCACTTGCCTCGGCCTTTGGACAGCCATTCCAATAATTCCCAGCACTATGTCCTCCAAGGGGGTGAGGAAACTTGTCCTCATAATCCTCATAAGCCCCGTGTCATTTTGGTGAACCTGCTCTGTACTCCCTCCAAGGCAAATATATCTTTCCTGTGGTGCAGTGCCCAAGAATGAAGGCAGTATTTCATAGGGGGGCTGCATAAATGTGGCTCATATTCCCTCAAGTATAGCAGATTGAGGGTTGATCTAATCGAAGTGTGTCAAATGTTGAAAGGATTTCAGAGGGTAGATACGGAGAAACTATTTCCTCCAGTGGAGGATTCAAGAACAAGGAAACATAATCTTAAAATTAGAGCTAGGCCATTCAGGAGTGAAATGAGAAAACATTTTTCCACAGTAAAGGGTTTTTGAAATCTGGAATCTCTCCTATAAAAAGCTATGGCTGCTGAGACAATTGGAGGATATACAAAGCTCTTTACAACTGAGGCAAAACTTCCTCCTCTTCGTATTCCAGCCAATTTGAGATAAATACTTAACATTGATTATATTCTGGAAATATCTAGTCTGTTCTCACCATGACTAACATGTACAACTAGTTACATGCTCAAAACCACTTCGAGAAATTCTCTCCCACAAGTTACATTCCAGGGTAAGATGACCTGATTATTGACTCCTGACAAAATCTAATGCTTGCTTGCAAATAACGATATGTAAAGCTTATGTTCCCTTGCTATGAACTGCTGCCAGGAAGCAGCACATACAAGTCTGAACACCAGAAGTCCAGACCATGTGCAGTCTGGTAACGTTTCCAAAGATTTGCTAACATGTTCAACCTCCACCACCACCCCACCTAACACCCCAATCTATTGTTCCTCTAATTTTCTCCTCTGACTTGTCTTCTTCTTTTTTTTTCTTTTGGGCCTCCTTATCTCGAGAGACAATGGATACGCGCCTGGAGGTGGTCAGTGGTTTGTGAAGCAGCGCCTGGAGTGGCTATAAAGGCCAATTCTGGAGTGACAGGCTCTTCCACAGGTGCTGCAGAGAAATTTGTTTGTTGGGGCTGTTGCACAGTTGGCTCTCCCCTTGCGCCTCTGTCTTTTTTCCTGCCAACTACTAAGTCTCTTCGACTCGCCACAATTTAGCCCTGTCTTTATGGCTGCCCGCCAGCTCTGGCGAATGCTGGCTTGTCTTCTATAGCTCATGTATCAATGATTCCATTGGTGCCATTGGCCCTGCAGTTCTCGCCCAAGTATTCATTCATGTGCAAGCTGTGCCAATGAATGTTGGTTTGCTATTTGACTGTGAGGCTATCACAGCTGAACCACTTGCTACCACCTGATCTCTATCCAGTGGCTCCTATCAGAAGTTTCCAACAACAATGAATAGATAGAGATCAGGCACAAGAGCTTGACTAATTATTTTTCCCCTTTTCCCAAGCTCAGGAACACAGAGCAAATTGTAGTAGTTACAACTGTTATGACCGAGGTGAGAGGAGTCCACTGTCTTTTCTAGCTCCACTTCTCCACAGGTCACAACATATATTTGAATGTTTGCCCAGTTACCAATAATGGTCAATCATAGACTGTACTCTTTATCCCAGAATAAAATACACCAACCAGGTTTCTTTAATAAACAACAAAATTATCTGTTTATTATAAACCAAGACTTAACCAGTAATGAAGCAAAGCATTAACACACAGATTGAAATATGCAAGTTCCCTTTTGCCTTAGCCCCTCACACACACACACCAGCTAACTGAAAAAAAGAGATTTTCTTTTTAGAGCTCTATTACAAAAAAAAGACAAAATGAATACTTTGGCCAAATATTTGCTAATTCTCAAAGAAAACAAAGAAGATATGGAAAGATGTCAGTTGTCCCTTTTTTGGTTGCCACTGGGATCTTTCTAGAGCAGTTCTTTTCAAGCAATGTTGAAGATCAGTTTGGCAGGTCTCCCAGGAAAAATGCAGCATCAAGGTTTTCTGTCAGACCTTTCAGAAGGAATGCAGCATCACTTTCTCTATTTCTTACACTCGCTTCAAAGAGCTTTTCAAAGAGATGGAAAAGCTTTCAGGCTTTTCAAAGAGATGGTAAAAGGCTGAGCTGGAGTTTTTTTCTTTGGCAGGTTGATTCTTAAACTCCTTTCAGAACACTGTCCAAACCCCAGCTGACTGTCCAAAGCAAAACCAACAACAATCTCAAGAGTAAAGCCTCCTGACCTCTATAAATCTTGACCTGTCACTTCTCTGTAAACATCTTCTCCAAGTCAGAAAGCCCCTGCCGGGTATTTATCTGAAGGCAGGTGACTTCCACTAAGGGTTGTTTACAAACTCAGTCCTCTCAGTATCCTTTCAATGACCCCAGTGAAAAACAAATCCGTGGAATCCTTTTCAGTTTTCCCAAATAAAACAACGTCCATAGTTCTAAAATACACGAGTCCTCAAAAAAAATAACAAAAATATAGAAGCAATGTTGTAGCACCTCCATCCTTGGAGGAATGAAACACCATTTTCAAATGCATTTCATTACAAAGAGTAGGGAAAAAACAGAAGATTGAAAATATTTTAAAACACATTTTCACACTCATACTCAATCACTCGTTGCCTGTAGCTAATATAGTTCTGCTTTGTACCATCTTTGCACTCAGATAACTCAGATAACAAAGTTAAATCTTAGACAAAGCATCCGCAATCACATTATTTTTTCCTGCAGTGTGGGTAATCTTTAGGGTTGATAAGGTTGCAATAGTAAACTCCATCGGAGTAGTCTGGCATTCTGGTTTTTGAATTTTTCCACAAAGGCGAGGGGGTTATGATCAGTGTCTCTCTGTAGTCATGGTGGACATAGACCGCAAAATGTTTAAGACCTAGTAATAAGCCTAGGGTTTCTTTTTACCGTTGAATAGCTTTTTTGGTGTTGATTTAGCTTTTTGGAAAAGTATCCCACTGGCTTTTCTATGCCTGATTCATTGTCTTGTAACAAGACTGCATGACCCCCAGGTCACTGGCATCAATTATTACCTTCAAAGGCTTAGTGAAATTTGGATCAGCCAACACTGGTTCATTAATCATAATAGCTTTCAGCCTCTGAAAAGATGCTTGGCACTTCCCTGACCACATTAACTTGGTTTTCTTTCTTTGTAGCAAATCTGTCAGTGAGCAGCTATAGTACTAAATTTTGGTACAAACTTGCAGTAGAAACCACACATCCCCATGAACCTCATGATTTCTCACTTAGTCCTAGGGGTGGGGATCTCCACCAATGTTTGTACTTTCACTGTTTTTGGCAACACTTGTCCTTGCCCTACTAAATGCCTGAAGTAGGTTACTCTGACCTTTGCAAATATACCTTTGGCAAGGTTTATCACGAAATCAGCTGATTGTAATTTTCTAAATAGAGCTTCTAGTTGTTCCAAGTGGTCCTTCCAGGTGTCACTGTATACCAGCACATCCTCAAGGTAAACCACACAGTTAGGCTACCACTTGGTTCATTTGTCTCTGAAAAGTGGCTGGGGCATTTTCTAGCCTGAATGAGATCACTCGACATTGGAAAAGATGGTCTGGTGAGACAAAGGCCGATATTTCTTCAACTCGGGGTGTTAAAGGAAACTGCCAATATCCCTTCAACAAATCTATTTTGTAAGAAACATGGCACTGCCCACTCTGTCAATACAGTCTTCCAAACGAGGAATTAAGGAAAGAGTCTGTCTTTGTTAATGCATTAACCTTTCTGTAGTCTATGCAGAGTCTAGTTGAACCATCAGGTTTAGGTGATAACACCACTGGGGATCTCCAGCTGCCTCGACTGATTTCAATTAGGTGGTTTTCCAGAATGTATTGGATTTCTGCTTTTACCTGGGCCTGTTTCTTGGACTTAAGCGATAAGGATGCTGTTTTATAGGAAAGGATTCCCCTACATCCACATCATGTGGGGCTAAGGTTGTACATCCTGGTTTGTCCCTGCAGCCTCTTTTAAATGCTGTGAGTAGCCTTGTTAGGTCTTCTTGTTGTTCTGCATCTAAATATGAAAGCATAGTGTCCAATCTCCCTAACAATTCAATATTAGCTAACCGGATAGTAGGAGGTTCAAACTGAGAATTGTCTAGGCCTCCTTCTGCCTCATCCTCACTATCCCTTTCATCCTTCACTGTCGCTATTTCCTGACAGACCTGTGCTTGCTTATCCTCTGCCTAGCAATGATATTGTTTCCACATACTGATGTGACACAGCCGATTCTTTCTCCAGCGATCTGGGGTGTCAATCAAATAATTTATTTTACCAATTCTCTTGACTACTTTATGTGGACCACTGAACCGTGCTTTCAACGGTTCCCCCTGTAATGGCAGTAATACTAACACCTCATCCCCTGGTTGAAATGTTTGGGTCTTGGCATGCTTGTCTGTCCATTTCTTCATGGTTGTTTGAGAAGCTTTAAGGTGTTCCTGAGCCACTTTGCAAGTTCTTGTGAGCCGTTCTTGGAACACAGATACATAAACTAGCACAGAAGATTTGTCTCTCTGATCTAAAAACCTTTCTTTAATTAGTTTTAGAGGACCTCTTATCTCATATCCATAAGCAAATTCAAAAGGACTAAAACTGTCGACTCATTAGGTGAATCCCTAGTGGCAAACAAAAGAAATTCCAGCCCTTTATCCCAATCATGGGGATATTCATGACAGTATGCCCTGATCATCATTTTGAGGGTCTGATGCTACCTTTCTAAAGCTCTTTGTGTCTGTGGGTGGTATGCTAAGACTTTAACTATGTTATACCCAAATTACCCATAACTTGCTGAACAAGTTTAGACATAAAATTGGAACCTTAATCCGACTGAATCGCAATCAGTAATCCATATCTAGTCAAGAACTGGGTTAACTTCTCAACACTACCTTAGCGAAATTGTTATCAAGGGAATGCTCTCTGGGAACTGAGTAGCCATATGCATGATAGTGAGTATATATTGGTGTCCTGCTTTTGTTTTCAGTGAAGATCCTACACTGTCTACCAACACCTTACTGGTTCCCCAATAACAGGTATGGGAATTAGAGGTGCCGGTTTTATGGCAGGTTGCAGTTTTCCCACAATCTGGCACATGGCATGTTTTATAAAACTGCACTTTTTTATAAAACATCTTTGGAAAGACCTGGCCAGTAAAAATGTTGACTTATACATGATTGGGTCTCCTGGATCCCCACATGTCCTGCTATAGGAATTTCGTGGGCTATCCTTAATATTTTCCGGCGATACTTGGGCGGTACCACTATCTGGTGAGCAACCATCCATTCTTCATCTGCAGGTCTGTGAAGAGGTCTCGACTTCCTCATTAGAATTCTATTTTTAATATAGTAGCCTTCCGGAACTCCCTTTGCCTCAGCTTCTGTTAGAGCCAATTGTGCACTTTATTTAACACTGGATTGACTTGCTGAGCCTGGATCAGAGAAGACTTACTGAACATTTCTTTTGGATTATCCAAATCCCCAAAGAAAGTTTCAGATATTTAACTATCTGACTGTGGTGCCAATTTTACCTCTGACAATGGAACTTGTTTAGCCATTGCTTGGATCACTACAAAAGAAGGAAAGACTCGTGGATCCTTTTCTTGCATCTGTTCTGTCTCTTTGACTTCACTTGGTCTTTCTGTGACGACTGGAGAATCTACTACCTTTGCTCCGGCCAAATCATTCTCCAGGAGTAGGTCAACTCTGTCTACAGGCAAACTTTGGACAACTCCTACAGTTACTGTTCCAGAAATTAGGTCACACTCTAGGTGCATCTGAAACAAAAGCATGGGTATATACTCCCCATTGAAACCATTCACTAAAACCTTGGCATTCAGTGCGCTCTCTGGTGGAAAAGTTATGCCTTTCCCCAGTATAAGAGTTTGGGTGGCTCCTGTACCCCTAAGTATAACTATAATTTTACCTGCCTCACTTGAGGGATAAGGAAAGGGATAAGAATTCCCTATAACACTCAGGTATCTTGTTCACTTCCTCTCATACTCATAGCAGTTTTTGTGCTTGGCCTTACAGCTGCAGTCAGAGCTTTTGCCTGGGCTGTGTACTGTTGGTCAGGGCCACTTTCTCTATATTGGCTTTGTGTACCCCAATAAGTCCTATGGGTTTACCCCGCAACTTCCAGCATTCTGCATGAAGGTGTTCCACCTTGTGGCAATGGTAACACCTAGGCTTGCGGACCTCAATTCCACCCTCAGCATCTTCCTTTCTGGCCTGAGGAGGAGATCCCCGGGCATTCCTAGCTGTCCATTATTGTCCCTGGCTACTTGCCTTCCTTTCACTCTCGCACCTTCTATCCTTCTCGGGTTTGTGGGGGTGACAGACAAAGGGTTTGGGCTTATAAACAAGCTCATAATGAAGAGGAACTGGATCCAGTGCAGGAAACATCTCAATGATCTGCTTAGGTATGACAAGATGAGCCCAGAGATAAACTCTGATGGCATGCCTCCTGGTCAGCAGTCACCAGGATGCAAAGGAGAGGGGCATTCGGAGCACACATAGAGTTGCCCTGACCGTAGGAGAGTTGTGCGCTCAGCAGCCTTGATGACCCATAAGCATACTTCATAATAAAAACAAGAAATGCTGGAACCACTCAGCAGGTCTGGCAGCATCTGTGGAAAGAGAAGCAGTTTTAACATTTCGGGTCAGTGACCCTTCATCGGAACTTCATAACCCTAGTGCTATTGGACAGTGGGCTACAGTGAAGACGGCAACATCTCATGTGAATGAAAAGCTGTAAGGGGGAGGCAGAGAGACATTGTCCTAATGCATCTTTCTTCACCTCACCAAACAGGGTGGAGAGCAAAAGGCCACGTTTGGACAGTGGGGTGCCCAGCTTGTGTCACTAATGCATTTTGAGCTGCTGACCCTTGATCTGGCCAGAGTGGCAAGCCACTGGCACGTTGGAGATTGTGAAATAGAAGTCCATCATAGACAGGTTGTAAAGATCTCAACATCTCTAGATCACAGAATTGTTACAGTGCAGAAGGAGGCCATTTGGCCCATCATTTCCGCACCGGCTCTCTGAAAGAGCAATTCCCTCAGTTCCATTCCCCTGCCTTCTCCCCGTAACCCTGCACATTCTTCCTTTTCATATAACTGTCTAATTCCCTATTAAATGCTTCAATTGAACCTGCATCCACCACATTCTCAGGCAGTGCATTCCAGACCTTAACCACTCGCTGTGTGAAAAAGTTTTTCCTCATGTTGTTTTTGCTTCTCTTACCAAATACTTTTAAATCTGTGCCCTCTCATTCTCGATCCTTTCACGAGTAGGAATAGTTTCTCTCTCTGGAGAGGTTCTCCAGACCTCTCATGATTTTGAATACCTCTATCGAATCACCTCTCAGCCTTCTCTTCTCCAAGGAAAACAGTCATAACTTCTCCAAACTATCTTCATAACTGAAATTCCTCATCCCTGGAACCATTCTCGTGATTCTTTTCTTTACTCTCTCCAATGACCGCAGGTCTTTCCTCAAGTGCGGTGCCCAGAATTAGAACCAATACTTCAGCTGAGGCCAAACTAGGGTCTTATACAAGTTCGACATAACTTCCTTGCTCTTGTACTCTATGCCCCTATTAATAAAGCCCAGGATACTGTATGCTTTATTAACCGTTCTCTCAACCTGTCCTGCCACCTTCAATGATTTATGCACATATACACCCAGGTCCCTCTGCTCCTACACCCCATTTAGAATTGTACCCTTAATTCTATATTGTCTCTTCACGTTCTTCCTACCAAAATGAATCACTTGATATTTCTCTGCATTGAACTTCATCTGCCACCTGTCTGCCCATTCCACCAACTTGCCTATGTCCTTTTGAAGTTCTACACTATCCTCCTCACAGTTCACAATGCTCCCAAGTTTTGTACCATCTGCAAACTTTGAAATTGTGCCCTGTACACCAAGGTCTAGGTCATTAATTATATCAGGAAAAGGAAAGGTCCCAACACTGATCCCTGGGGAACTCCACTACAAACCTTCCTCCAGCCCAAAAAACATCCATTAACCACTACTCTTTGTTTCCTGTCACTCAGCCAATTTTGTATCCATGTTGTTACCGCCCCTTTTATTTCATGAGCTACTAGTTTGCTCACAAGTCTGTTGTGTGGCACTGTATCAAACGCCTTTTGAAAGTTCACATACACCACATCAACAACATTACCCTCATCAACCCTCTCTGCTACCTCCTCATAAAACTCAGCAAGTTAGTTAAATATGATTTTCCCTTAAGAGATCCATGCTGGCTTTCTTTAATTAACTCGCATTTGTCCATGTGACTACCGATTTTGTCCCAAATTATATTTTCCCAAATCCAAAATTAAACTGACTGGCCTGTAGTTGCTGGGTTTATCTTTACACCCTTTTTTGAACAAGGATATAACGTTTGCAAATCTCCAGTCTTCTGGCACCACTCCCGAGACTATAGAAGACTGAAAAATTATGGCCAGTGCCTCTACAATTTCCACCCTCACTTCCCTCAGTATCCTTGGATGCATCTCATCAGGCCCTGGTTCTTTATCCACTTTAAATACAGACAGCCTATCTAATACTTCCTCTTGATCAATTTTAAACCCGTCTAGTATCTGACTTACCTTCACTTTCAACATTGCCTGGGTTGCATCTTCTTCCTTGGTAAAGACAGATGCAAAGTATTCATTTAATGCCTCAGATATGCCCTCTGCTTCCATGTGTAAATCCCCTTTCTGGTCCCTAATCGGCCTCACTCCTCCTTTTACCACCCTTTTACTATTTATATGCCGATAGAAAACTTTAGGATTTCCATTAATGCTAGCTGCCAGACTCTTTTCATGCTCTCTCTTTGCTTCTCTTATTTGCTTTTTCACTTCCCCTCCAGACCTTCTATATTCAGCCTGGTTCTCAATAGTATTTTCTACCTGGTATCTGTCATAAGCACACTTTTTCTTCTTTATCTTAATCTCTAACTCTTTTGTAATCCAGGGAGGTCTCGATTTGTTTGCTCTACTTTTCCCCTTTGAGGAACAGACCTTGACTGTGCCCAAACTTGCTCTTCTGTGAAGGTAGCCCATTATTCATCTATCGGTTTTCCTACCAGCTTTTGACTCCAATTTATTCGCCCCAGTTCCATTCTTACCCCATTGAAGTTGGCCTTCCCCCAATTAATTATTCTTACCCTGGATTGCTCATTGTCCTTTTCCATAGTCAGCCTAAACCTTATGATACAATTTCACTATCCTCTGAATGCTCTCCTACTGATACTTGATCCACTTGGCCCACCTCATTCCCAAGAACCAGGTCTAGCAGTGCCTCCTTTCTTGTTGGACTAGCAACATACTGTTACAGAAAATTTTCCTGAACACACTCTAGGAACTCTTGCCCATCACTATCCTTTACGCTACTATTATCCTAGTCTATGTTTGGATAATTAAAGTCCCCTATAATTTTTGCACCTCCATAATTTCCTTGCAAATTCGTTCCTCCATGTCCTTCCCACTAGCTGGTGGCCTATAGACAACACCAAGCAATATAACCACACCTTTTTTGTTCCTTAGCTCTAGCCAAATTGATTGTGTCCTTGACCCATCTGGGACATCCTTTTTCTCCAGCACTGCAATGCTTTCCTTAAATCAATACTGCCACCCCTCCTCCTTTTTTCCCTTCCCTATCTTTCCTGAACACCTTGTATCCAGGAATATTTGACACCCAGTCCTGCCCTTCTTTGAGCCAGGTCTCTGTTATAGCCACAACATCATATTTCCACATGGCAATCTGCACCTGTACCTCACCTGTCTTATTAACCACACTCTGTGCATTCACATACAGGCACATTAATCATGATTCAGACTTTATTACTTTCTCCCTTATTCTGACCCCACCTAATAATTTACTGTTCCCTACTCTAGTGCTATCTATCTCTCCCAGTATTCTGTGCACCTTGGCCTTCATCTCTCATACTTGCTCCTGGTTCTCACACCTCTGACAAGCTACCAGTCTTGCTTCCCTCCAATCTGAGCTCCCTCTCAGGTTCCCATCCCCCTGACAAGTTAGTTTAAATCCTCCCCAACAGCACTAGCACATCTCCCTGCGAGGATATTTATCCCAGTCCTGCTAAGATGCAACCCATTGATCTTGTACAGGTCTCACATGCCCCACAATTTGTCTCAATGTCTCAGAAATCTGATGCCCTCCCTCCTCCACCAGTTCTCCAGCCACATGTTCAATCACTCAATTCTCCCATTCCTATGCTCACTTGCATGTGGGACTGAGAGTAATCCTGAGATTACTGCTTTTGAGGTCCTGCATATTAATCTCCTTCCTAGTTCCCTAAAATCTACTTTCAGGCCATCATCCCCTTCTTACCTATATCATTGGTACCAATGTGGACGACGACCTCTGGCTGTTCACCCTTCCTGTGTCCTGCAGCTTCTCTGTGAATCCTTGACCTTGCACCAGGGAGGCAACACACCATCCTGGAGTCATGTTTACTGCCGTAGAAACACCTGTCTGTTCCCTTAAATAATGAATCCCCTATCACTGCTCTTCCACTTCTCTTCCTCCCCTCCTGTGCAGCTGAGCCACCTGTGGCGCCACAAACTTGGCTCTGACTGCACTCCTCTGCGGAACCATCATCCTCACCAGTATCCAGAATGGAAAACCAGTTAGCAAGTGAGATCATATCAGGGGACTCCTGCACTACCTGCCTGGTTCTCTTAGACTGCCTGGCAATCACCCATTCCCTATCTACCTGCATGCTCCTAATCTCTGGTGTGACCACCTCCCTAAATGTGCTATTCACATGGTCCTCCACCTCGTGGATGCACAACAGTGACTCCAGCCGCCACTCAAGTTCCGAAACCTGGAGCTCAAGCTTCTGCAGACGGTGACACTTCCTGCAGATGTGTTTGCCTAGGACACATGGTGCGTCTATGACTTCCCACATGCCACAGGCTGTGCATTCCACTCGGCAGAGCTGCCCTGCCATACCTTAACTTTACAGACTATTTATTATAA
The DNA here is from genome assembly GCF_036365525.1 of Heterodontus francisci. Lineage (NCBI taxonomy): Eukaryota > Metazoa > Chordata > Chondrichthyes > Heterodontiformes > Heterodontidae > Heterodontus > Heterodontus francisci. The sequence goes on along the minus strand of NC_090373.1, from coordinate 60,199,181 downwards.
GTAGAATAGCTTACCAGGTAATAACCAAACAGCTCCTTCCACTGCACTGAAGCAGGAACCAAATACTGGAGGGTTAAAAAGGTAGGAAAAAAACTAGAAAAATGTAGCACCTCCTCCCCTCTTCACTGAACTCGCCACTCACCAAACTCGAATCTCCACACTCAGCTCTGCACTCATTTGCAGGCTGCACCCAGACCGCTGTATTCATACCTTTCGAAGTTGAAACTGCAGCAACCAGATTTGACTGGTCAGCCACTTAACTAATCAGCCACTCTGCAGTAGAACCTGTTAATCCCTGCCTAAGTCTGTAAGAAACTTAGTTTACTTCCTTAACCCTACTTTATCTAGAGTGTAAATCCCAGTTAAATGCTAACTGCAGACCAGACTTTTATAAGGATAACACTTAAAATCCCCACTCACCAAACTCGAATCTCCACATTCAGATTCAGGGGATGGATGGCAATCCTCCCCGTGCAATGAGCTGTCAATGCATAAGCTGTCATCTCACTATTTTAAGGAGCAGACGCATCTTTAGATTGTATCAGTTTCTCAAACCAGGCAGCTCTACCTGGAGAACCAGCGTGAGATGTGTGCCCACATCTTGGAGCTACCTGAGGCACTGTGGAGTCATGGGATGAGAATGGAGGAGTCCATTCATCTCGTGCTCTACAATATCTCACTGCTTTGAGCGTATGAGCTCCTCCATTGAGAGAGTGGCCAACTTTGCGGACAGCCATATGTGGCTCTGAGTGGATGCAGGTGCAGTGCACATTCTGTAACATTGATCGGTCACGGCGCAAATAGGGCAAAGAAGCATGGTGTGGATTGTAGCCGGAATATGCAAGGTGGTCAGTCAACAAGCAGGATTTGAATGCTTTCAAGCTAGAATGGAGAGACAGAGTGAGAGAAAGAGGGAACCCCCACTTAGGGTCTGCTCATGTCAGAGTCCAGTTGCTTCTCCTCTACTGCAGAGAAAACACCAGCTTAAAACCACAGATGGGGAGCAGCTTGTCACATGGCAGTCACTCAGTGATTCAAACATAGCAGTTAGCAGTATTTCTCTGATTGCTGAAAAGAACAGGTAGTTCCTTTAAATTTCCTAGGTCTTTGTTCTTTCTGGGAAATGCACAGACATTTCATCTCCCTCCTCACAGTCCTTTGCAATGGACGATACAGTGTAACAAACTAAGTGCTCATCTTAAGCTGCCAGCAGTCATCCTGTTTTAAATGTTCTTTTTAAATTTCTTCAAAAATAAATAAATTCAGATCTCCAGTCAGTGGACCAAAGAAAACTATCATTCACCAAACACATTGGCGTAACAACATGCTTATGTTTAAGCCGGTATTTATCGAACTCTTTCCTGTTTTTTCCACTTAGACAGTCTCTGTATCTTATTGAGCTGTGGCTTCTTCAATGGCAGACCTATGGCACAGTCTTGCCCTATGCCCCTTGGACCACATGCCTTGTCCTATTGAGATGTCTTGGCTACCTCACCTATGGTTGTTGCTGCCACAAGTGCTTGTATGCACTGTCTGCTTGCAGCTATGGCTTCATACTTCCTACCTTCCCTATGGAGACTTTCGGTGTTGAATCCTTTTTCTTTATCCAACAGGTCTTTTTGGAACATCTCTATTAGGGTTGACACAATCACTTTATCCTTTCAGACAATTCTGCCTCTGAAAAATCACAAGACTTTTCCTCTCTCACAGTATCTGCTTACAAATGAATTGATGATTTCCTTGAGTTGTTGCCTCTATGCCATCAGTTCCAATTGATGGATCCTGAAATTAACCTTGACTTACAGTTGGTCTTCGAATGTTGTCCATAGTTTCGATGAGTCCTTCTGGTCTGCTTCAGACCGTCCAGAAGTGTTGATGCGATGGGTCCTTCATTGCCAATCACAATTTTTATCTTAAGTGCTTGTTCATCAAGCTCTGTGAGAGCAAGATCCAAAAATCACAACTCCATGCGCTGTTTGAAGAGTTGGAACTCATGGAGGAGATCTTGAATCTTCCAGTTCATCACTGGGTATTTTGTGGCCATGGTGCCAAACTTCTTGTTTCCAAGAGTTCTCTGCTTTAGCTTTCCCCTTTAATTGCTTTCTTTTTTAAAAAAGAATTTCCTTGAAGGAAACAAAAGTGCAGATCTGCTGTAGCTGCAGCATTGGACCTCTGCCACAGCCTGAGCTCTGTGGCTGCAGCACAGGCTTTCAGCCTGTGATTGAAGAGACTCTGCCCTTGAAGCACTTTTGGCAGGAAAAACGTGAGGCACAATGGACCCCTTGAAGTCTCATGGCATACCTAAAAATGAGGTGTCAGCCTGGTGAAGCTACAACACAGGACTACTTGTATGCCAAGCAGCGGAAGCAGCATGTGATAGACAGTGCTAAGCGATCCCACAACAAACAGATCAGACCTAAGCTCTGCAGTCCTGCCAGATCCAGTCATGAATGGTGGTGGACAATTAAACAACTAACAGGAGAAGGCTCCATAAATATCCCCTTCCTCAACGATGGGGGAGCCCAGCACATCAGTGCAAAAGACAAGGCCGAATCATTTGCATCCATCTTTAGCCAGAAGTGTCAAGTGGATGATCCATCTCATCCACCACCTGAAGTCCCCAGCATCACATATGCCAGTCTTCAGCCAATTTGATTCATCCTGGTGATATCAAGAAATGGCTGAGGTCACTGGATACTGCAAAGGCTATGGGCTCTGACAACATTCTGGCAATAGTACTGAAGACTTGTGCTCCAGAACTGGCTGTGCCCCTAGCCATGCTGTTCCAGTACAGCTACAACATTGGCATCTACCCGGCAATGTGGAATATTGCCCGGGCATGTCCTGTCCACAAAAAGCAGGACAAATACAACCCGGCCAATTATCGCCCCATCAGTCTACTTTCAGTCATCAGCAAAGTGCCAGAAGGGGTTGTCGACAGTGCTATCAAGTGGCACTTACTTAGCAATAACCTGCTCACTGACACTCAGTTTGGGTTCCGCCGGGGCCACAGCTCCTGACCTCATTATAGCCTTGGTTCAAACATCGACAAAAGAGCTGAACTCCAGAGGTGAGGTTAGAATGACTGCCCTTGATATCAAGGCAGTATTTGACCGAGTATGGCATCAAGGAGCCCTAGCAAAACTGGAGTCAATGGGAATCAGGGGGAAAATTCTCTGCTAGTTGGAGTCATATCTAGCATAAAGGAAGATGTGGTTGGAGGTCAAACATCTCAGTCCCAGGAAATCACTGCAGGAGTTCCTCAGGGTAGTGTCCTAGGCCCAACCATCTTCAGCTGCTTCATCAATGACCTTCCCTCTATCATAAGGTCAGAAGTGGGGATGTTCGCTGATGATTGTACAATGTTCAGCACCATTTGTAACTCCTCAGATACTGAAGCATTCCGTGTCCAGATGCTGCAAGACCTGGACAACATCCAGGTTTGGGCTGATAAGTGGCAAGTAATATTCATGCCACATAAGTGCCAGCAATGACCATCTCAAACAAGAGAGAATCTAACCATCTCCCCTTGATGTTCACTGGCATTACGATCACGGAATCCCCCATTATCAACAACCTGGGGGTTACCATTGATCAGAAACTGAACTGGAACAGCCACATGTGGCTAAAAGAGCAGGTCAGAGGCTAGGAATCCTGTAGCGAGTAACTCACCTCCTGTCTCCCCAATGCCTAGGCACAAGTCAGGAGTGTGATGGAATACTCTCCATTTGCCTGGATGTGTGCAACTCCAACAACACTCAAGAAGCTCAACACTATCCAGGACAAAGCAGCCCGCTTCATTGGCACCCCGTCCATCACCTTCAAAATTCACTCCGTTCGCCACAAACACACAGTGGCAACAGTGTGCACCATCTCTAAGATGAAACTCACTAAGGCTCCTTTGAGAGCTCCTTCCAAACCTGCGACCTCTACTACCTAGACAGACAAAGGGCAGCAGATGCATGGGAACACCACAACCTGCAAGTTCGCCGCCAAGCCACACACCATCCTGACTTGCAACTATATCGCCGTTATTTCACTGTCGCTGGGTCAAAATCCTGGAACTCCCTTCCTAACAGCACTGTGGGTGTACTTACACCCCAAGGACTACAGTGGTTCAAGAAGGCAGCTCACCACCACCATCTCAAGGGCAATTTGGGATAGGCAATAAATTGCTGACCTAGCTAGCAATGCCCACATCCCATGAATGAATAAAAAAAAGAATGGAATAAGTTTTGGCAAAGCAAAGGAGTATGTTGGGGAAGAGTGTGTCAGGTGAATACTGTGGAGCCTTGCAGAGTTTGTGTCATTGAAAGGTTGCTGACCTTTGTTGTTAATGGATGCTTGCTCTCACTCAGATGAAGGAGAGTCTCCTCTTCAAATGTCCTGCAGACTGTGTGTCGCTCAGGTGAAATGTGACTGGATCAGAGTGACCCTCGTGTCCTGCCATCCGATGAGCACTCTGCCTCCTGAGCCTACCACAGTGACATCCCTATAAAGCATGGGAACCATCCTCCAGTTCTCCTTCAGCCTCTTCCTCCTCATCTTCCTCCTCTGAGGAGCTGTACTTTTCCAGTGCTTCTTCAAGGTCCATACCTCTCTGGAGGACCATGTCATGGAGAACACAGCAGATCACCACAATGCATGGGACCTTTGAGGGATACCACTTGACTGATCAAGGCAATTGAACCTCATCTTCAGGAGGCCGATGACCTGCTTACTGATGACGCTTATGCTCAGGTGGCATCGATTGTAGCATCTCTCAGCCTCACTGGCAGGATTACGCGCCAGAGTCATCAGTCATCTCTTCAAGAGATAAGCCTTATCTGCTTCAACCATCCACAGATTTCCAAAGGCTCCACGAAGAGCTGCGACACTTGCGAATGCCAGAGGTTGAAGGCGTCGTGGCAACTTCCAGGATTGCATAAATTGCTTGCTGTAGTTGCATACTGGCTAAACTATTGAGGAATCTCCCTGGCTGGTCAGTCGATGCCTTGATGGCCACATGCGTGCAATCGATGATCCCCTGCCCCTGCATCCAGTGAAGGAGGCAAATCCCGCTGTCCTGTGAGTTTGAGTGCCGCTATCGACCCAGAATTCGATGTAAACTCCTGCCCTCTCAAACAGGGAAGCTGTTACCTCTGAGATGCAATGATGTGCTACTGCCTGCAAGATGCCACCAGCGTCTGCTGCTGTCCTTGGTAGTAATTGGTTGCAAAAAGGTGCAAGGCCACTGTGACTTTTATAGCCATGGAAGGGCCATGGTGACGATTCCTGTGAAACCTCGGATGACCCTCAATGAGGGCCCACAAGTCAGCAACCATCTGCCTGGACAAGCATAGCATCCTACAGCCCTAATGCTCTGACATGTCTAAGTAACTTCTCTTTTGGCGGTAGACCCTATGCTGAGGTTATCACCTTTGTTGCCTTCCTGCCGCTCGTTCCTCACCCCTGTGCCCTATTGCCCAGGGGTCTGCCGCTGCTCCTCATCGTTAGTTGATCCTATCTTGAAATATTTCCATTTTCTGTTATGTCCTTACATCCTTTGGATTGTAATGTGGAGTCTTCCTGAAGTCTCCCACCATGAACCCATGAGGCCTGTACACAGAAGGATCCGAATACACCCCAAACCCACCCCCTCCCCCACAAAATGCCCTTGTCCAGAGTAAAGCGATATTACAGGTAATTTTCCTGATGCAAACAACTGGTTGCCTGTGAATGAGGGCCTTGTCTGAGCCTTCCATCTTTAATGGAGCCTCTTGCTGCTGTCCCACCATTCTGATTCGCTCCCTGCTGTGTCACTGCCTTCTCATATCAGTTGTGATTAAGACCCTGTCTGGATCCTGTGCATTAATAAGAAAATGCCAGGCTGACCCTTAATGAGCTGACAACAAGCTCGTTAACTACCATAACTAGCCTTTTATACATTTCGGGCATGTTGCCTCTTCTCAGTCTCCTCGGAGCCTTTTAAACTTTCAGTGCTTTGGTTTTGCATTGGGAAACTGGCACACTAACCTGAGGGGTGGGTTTAAGCATCTGTCCACCTCCATTCCTGCCCTCACATTTAAATAAAATCCCAGCCAAGATGTGCAGAATATGTAAATAGAAGGAGGTGGAGTGAAGTGTGGTGCAGTAATTGGAGGAGTGTGAAAGGAGAAGTGATATTCTTTGATAACTCTGGTGAAGCCATTGAACTTTTACTGGCATTGCAACCACATCCTAGCATTGACTTTCTGACTGACCTTATCCCAACAGTAACGATTTGTTGTCTGGAGGGCTTTCTGTCCCCCTGGCGGGATCCAGATTTCCTTCCTCCTCCTTCCACCACCTCAACAAGGGCCCCTAACAATGCACCAGAAAACTAGGTCCCCTATCTTGTACCCATTTCTACAATTATGAAGCTTCCCTGCTATCTCCAGCCTGACTGTACCTCCCCTTTAAAGGTGCTGGTTGACATTAAGTGGTGTCAATGAAGACTGATTTCCCACCGTCTCCAACTGTATGTAGTGCTGGCTGCATGTCTCATTCACTATGAGAAGCCTACATGAATTGCACATTATCGTTACAACATGAACTGGCACATGTATCATGCGCAATATCCCCCAGGTGCCTGTTTCTGAATGCAATCAAATTTCTGGGCTTCTTCCCTTCAATCACAGTGCCATAGACAGCTATTACATTGCTAGTGGTATACCATAGATCACCAAATAGTAGGAAGGAGAGGAATGAGATAGAGGAGCAAATCTGCAGCAAATTTCAGAAAGGTACAAGAACTTTAGATTAGTGATGATGGGGAACTTCAATTATCTAATATAGACTGGGAAAATAACAGTGTAAAATGGGCAAAGAGGGGGAGGAATTCCTGAAATGTATACAAGAATTTTCTCAGCCAGTATGTTTCCAGCCCAACAAGAGAGGAAGCAGTGCAGGATTTAGTTCTGGGGAATGAAGTGGGGCAAGTGGAGCATGTTTCATGGGAAACAGTGATCGCAGTATCATTGGGCTGGATTTTATTCTCGGTGGCGAGATATAAAAATAGCGGCCTGCCTTGCAAGCCATAGAGCCGCCACAATTTTCCGTGCAGCAGCTCATTTGCATCCCTAGGGCAGGCTGCTCCCCCACCCCCACCCCCGATCATGTGGAGGGGACAGGCTGTCCGTTGCCGGCAATGGCGTCAGCTGCCTGTGCGCAGGCGCTGACGCCATTTTTAAAGGGCTATCAGCCCTACTGTGAAATTTATATATTTAAAGATAAATTGAATTAAAATAAATAAATACATCTCTTTTGCTCTTCTTCCACCCCCCATAACAATTAAATTAATTATTTGCCCTTTCCCCCCAAAACACTTACCTTTACCATCTGACCTTCCCCCACCCCCTCCCCACCAGTGTTGCATTTCATTTTCCCAGACAGGGATCGGAAGGTGCAGGAGTGCTGGCTGCTGGGCCAAAGATTGCAGCGGGACATCAGGCCGCGATGTGAGCTGAATTAAATCAATCATTTTAATTTATTTAAATATTCAAATTGGGGTCCTGGCACCGAGCTGTGGGGGGGGTGGGTGGTGGCGGTGGTGACTGGTCACCACGAGGCCTTGCCACAGCCAGTAATATCGGGCCGGGCCATCCCGGCATTGGGGTGTGTGGCAGCCCTCTCCCAGAGGCCTTTTCCGCCCCCCCCCCACCCCCACCCTGGCACGAAACCCGACGTCGGTGGGAAGAGGTTGGTAAAATCCAGCCCATTAGGTTTACAGTAATTATGGAAACTGACATTGAAAAAACAAATGTGAAAATACTCAAGTGGAGAAGGGCTAATATTAGTGAGTCAAAAGGGGATTTGGCCCAGGTGGATTGGTTATACAGTAAATGAGAAAAGAGGGGATAGTTTGGGTACAGACTACACATGTTCCCACATGGGGGAATGGAAGGACATCCAAAGCCAGAGCTCCCCAAATGACTAAAGATATAGAGACTAAAATGAAACAGAGAAAGGAGGCCTGTGATAAATGTCAGGTTCATAGGTCAGTAGAGAACCAAGCTGAACATAAAAAAGTACAAGGAGAATTGAAAAAGGAAATAAGAGGGGCAAAAAGACTGGATGAGAATAGGTTAACTGGTAACATAATATGGAACCCAAAAATATTTTATAGACATATAAATAGCAAAAGAGCAGTCAAAGGACAGGAGAGGCCAATTAGGGACCAAAATGGAGATCTCCTTGTGGAGGCAGAGGGCATGGCTGAGGTATTAAATGAGTAATTTGCATTTGTCTTTACTAAAGAAGAGGATGCTGCCAATGTCAGTGTACAGTGGAGAAACTGGATAGGATAAAAATAGATAAAAGCAGGTACTTAAAAGTTCGTAGCGCTCTAAGTAGAAAAGTCACCTGGTCCAGATGGAATGTATCCGAGGCTGCTAAGGGAAGTAAGAATGGAAATTGTGAAAGATCTGGGCATAATCTTCCAATGCTCTTTAGATATGGACTAGAGGATTGCAAATTTACTTCTATATTCAAAAAAGGGGCACGTGATAAACCCAGCAGTTACAGGCCAGTCAGCCTAATATCAATGGTGGGGAGGTTTTTAGAGACAATAATCTGTAACAAATTAAATGGCACTTGGAAAAATATGGATTAATAAATGAAAGCCAGCACAGAAATGTTAAAGACAAATCGTGTTTGACTACCTTGATTGTGTTCTTTGATGAGGTAATGAAGTGGGTTGCTGAGGGTAGTGCAGTTGATATGTATATGGACTTTTAAAAGGTATTTGATAAAGTACCACATAATAGACTTGTTAGCAAAACTGATGATTAATCCACAGGATTAAAGAGGCAATGACTGCATAGATATGAAATTGGTTAAGGAGCAGAAAGCAGACAGTAGTGGTGAATAATTGTTTTTCAGACTGAAAGGAAATGTGCAGTGGTGTCCCCCACGGGTCGGTGTTGGAACACTGCTCTTTTTGATATGTAATAATAGCCTGGACTTGGGAATAAGGGGCATAATTTCAAAGTTTGCAGATGACTCAAAATTTGGAAATACAGTAACCAGTGAGGAGGATAGTCGCAGATTTTAGGAGAACACAAACAGACAGGGAAATGGGCAGATATATGGCAGATGACATTTAATGCAGAGAAGTGTAAAATGATTAATTTTGGTGGGAAGAATGAGGACAGGCAATATAAACTAAATGATACAATTTCTGTGCTGTATCATTCTATGAATTGATGATACAGACATCAAAGGTAATTGTAATTGCAAAAAATTCTTCATATGAGTTGGTTTAAATAGAAGTTTTCAATAGAATGTGTGCCATGTGTATGTAGTTAAAAAATATTACTCTGAAATTGCCTATGGTCAGATGATGAGTAAGAGGTTCTTTTTCTATACCGGCACAGGCACGGTGAATCTAATTGACTCTTTCAATGTTGTTTCAGTCTATGATTTCATGATTTATAATGATGATTGAGCTGGAAGTGAGAAACATGCTCCACAGAGCCACCGAGTGCCCAGACTCTGCAGCTACATTGTGACTGTTGACAGATGCAAAGTTGACAGGGAAGTGTTGACACGGCAATTTATAATGATAAATGCTGACAGATCCGTAACCAAAGATCATGACAATAGGAAGTAAAATTTATGAAGAGGATGTGTTTGCTTAATGGAAGTTTTTAAAATAATATATGGATAGATTACTAGCAGATTATGTTTACTGTGCTTTAGAATTTAATATTACTATGACAGGGCAAGTGTTAATGGAAGTAGGTGTGCACCATACACAATTTACTGCTCATCAGACTCCAGTGATTTTGCACACAGGGAGTTGATGTCAAACATAATCTTCAACTGAAGCAGAATCAGAGGACAGATGATAATTGGACCATGGTACGCAGATGAAATTCAATCCCTATTTAAAAGTCATACATTTGTCCTTATTTTTATATAATAATTTGATGTTATGTTATGTTATAATTTATAGTTAAAAACAAAACTTGCAGCAATTTGGAAAGCAGAGAGGCAAAATTCAATAGTCCCTGAAAATGAGCACGGAGATCACGATGCAGGATTAACCTGCGCCCGCTGCTTCGATGCAGGCAGCACAACAGCTTTGTACTGCATGCTACTTGACATGGTTGCCACATGCAGCCAGCACTAAGCATGCTATGAATTGGCTGCACAACTCAGCAGGGGACCCAAAGACATGAAAGGCTGGCGCCAGTTAAAGCTCGCCTGCACTACTTACAGCCACCCTGCGCCCCTGAAAGTTGAGGTGCACTGTGACTGGAGCAGGTGCTGGAAGTCATTCTACAACTGATTCTGACCTGGGAAAGACAGAAGAATAGCACAACATTGGGAGGGAGTGGCCTCCCAGATTTTCTGACGCTGCACTGGAGGCCTTGATCAAGGAGGTGCAGAAAGGAGAGATGTCCTCTATCCACAGAAGGTCATCCAGATAATCTCTCAGAAGGACCAGATAGCCATTGTAGTGTTTGATTCATCAGGGTCTGATTGTATCAGTCTGTCCACTTATCTGTGTTCACTGTGTTTGATTGGTTAAGCCTATGGGTAGAGCTGAAAAGTGAAAAGTGAAACTAAAAGACACAGCTTGAATCTTGTAAATGAACACACACTGGCTGCTATGATTAGACATGCACTGAGATTGTGTAAGAACTAATATAGTTTAAACTTCCGTAAATAAATCAGTTGGTGATTTAATACAAGTGTGATGTCTGCATTGCACTGAGATCAATCAGTTATACATACTAAATCCTGCAACCCAGTGTAAACATAACAGCCATGGCGGTCAATGCCAGAAGTCAAGCCCTGAGGACCTGGATGCAGTGCTGCAAAAAGTTCAATGTGGTCAAGTGGTCAAGGTCAGTAAATACATCTTCAAATGCCATATTCCTCTAACTGCACTCAGCTACACCTCAATACACCTCATCCCTGTCATTCACCTACTAACAATCTATGTCAATCATGACTCATATGTAACATTCATAGCTTCACCTCATCCTCACACACTTAGCACTGCTGCAGGCTCCCACCCACATCTCGCAGCTTGCACACACTGTCAGCTATTCAAGCATGATTGCCACATCGCCCAAACACATTGTACTCACTGACACACTTCTCTCTCTCTTGCAGTACAAGGTGGCGCACAACTAGAGGCAGCAGATGCTAATTGGCGGGGGACAGGCGCAGTTGCGTGTCCTTATTCCGATGAGGGAGATGGTGCTTGCCATTACTGGAACGGCCGTTGCAGAAATGGTGGCCAGGTGTAGGACTGAAACAATAGAAGATGACAGTATTCTCAGACCGAATCCTCCTTCTCAAAACCCACTTCCCCCTTATCCCACAATTCGTTCTAATTTAGAAGCTGCAGATATAAACATATACTTCTTACTTCCCCCATCCCCTCACTCCCTTCATGGCAACCTTACCCTTGTGCCTTTCTCCTTTCAGATACCCAAGAACTGCAACCTGGAATATGGATACAGTGCGTAATCTAGCAGAGAGCTTACGGGCAGGATATGTACATGTTGAGCCACTGGGCACAAGTGGCCTGCAGCCAGGGCAGGGGTCAAGGGTAATGTAGGTGCCAGCTCCCTGGAGGGCAAGGTCACACACAAATTATGCTGCCACGGACTCAGATGAGGACTTCAATGGGGCAAGTTGCAGATGAGGGCTTATGGGTATGCAGAATTAAATGCTTGATGCATTGGCAGGACTTCCAGAAAGGCTGAAGTCAATGTCAAGGAGCATGGAGGAGGTTATCACCAACTTTGTACAGGGCTTTGTACAGAATGATGGCCAACTCCATTAGCACACTTATGGTCCCAGCAGAGTCTGATGGCTGATGTCTCAGCTTCCACTGCAGTACAAGCAGGTGCCACCAATGTCCGGCTGCTGCAGTGGAAGCTCAGACTGAAGATCGGCAAGGTCAGATTGCTGCCATGCAAGCTCAGACTGCTGCCATCATGACTGAGGTTACCAGTGTTCAAAGGGGCTTACAGTTTGTCACAGCAGTCCAGCAATCTGTGCTCCAACAGATTACTAGGAATGCTGAGGCAACTGCCCCAGGGGAGTGGCAGTCGCTCCTTGGAGCATGAATCTACTGTCTTCTCTCAGGATGATAAAATGTTTCCTCTCACCACTGCCATTCCACCAGTGCCCTTTGCTGTTGCCTGTCAGCCAGGCAGCCCAGATTGCTGCCACCCATGCCAAGATGGTGCAATTATGAAGCCGTCCTTCTAGGCCCAGAACTGTTCGAGTTTGGCCTCCAGGGCCATCTGCAGTCTCCACCAGTGAATGGCAGCAGGCTTCCACCAGCATTGCTGCAACCACTCAGGTAGCGCTGTGTGGGAAGACTAAGACAGGCAAAGGTATCCGCAAGATGGGCACTAAGGATATGCACAAGGGTGAATAGCTGATGTTCGTATGCAATATGGGATGCTTTGCTTTATAAATTGGTTTGGAATGCTTATTTTGTATTGGCTTTTATTTTTGCTTTATGACCAAGCAGATGCTGTGATGGTCAGTAACAGAGGGAAGGTAAGGTGTGAGACTGTTGGTGAATGGGGAATTCAGGTGTGGTTACTGGTATAGCACTCGGATGAGTTGTTCAGACAGCCTGACCTTCCACTTTCTCCTCCTCCTCCACAGCTGCTCACCATATAGTTGTGCTCTCATGATGATAAGGTTGTGCAGCATGCAACAGACCATCAGGAGTCTTGACACCCACTCTGCCAAGTACTGCAAGTCTCCTCCAGTGGAGTCCCAGCAGCAGAAACATTGTTTTTTCAATGCAAATAATCTGCACTGTCACATTTTGTGTGATAGCATGCTGCCCACGCGTGTGTGGGTTGCGCACTGGAGTCATGAGCCATGCTGTCAGCAAATAGACCTTGTCGCCCAAGGCATAGCAGACTGCCACAGAATGAAAACATCATGACTGGCGTCAGGATATCGGGCATTCGTTGCATGATTTACTGCATACGATTACACGGATGTTGAGGGATTGGAATTCCTTTCGGTTGTGGTACATCTCAGAGTTAACATGTGATTCGTGGGAATGACTCAAAAGAATCATGACTCCAAACTAAAGCCTGGCTCGGGTATAAAATTAAAACCCGACCCGGACCCGAGCCTGAGCCCTTTAATTTTTTTCGTGCCCAACCCAACACGAATCTCCTTCATCTGTTCCGGCAGCAGGTTATTTCTGCAGCTGGAGTTGTGGGGAATCCCGTGACTTCCTGGAAGCAGTGTCCAGCCCGACCCGACCCGACCCGACCCGACCCAAGCCCGAATGCTGGACTTGGATTTACAACCCGACCCGAACCCGACACATGTAGTCGGGTTTGGGTTGGGTAGCCAGGCTTTACTCCAAACTGTTAGTAACAAATCCCAACAATTTTTTCTCTCAGAGGGTTATGAGTCTTTGGAATTCTCTTCCTCAAAAGGGGGTGGAAGCAGAGTCTTTGAATATTTTTAAGGCAAAGGTAGATAGATTCTTGATAAGTGAGGCGCTGAAAGGTTATCGGGATAGGTGGAAATGTGGAGTTGAAGTTACATTCAGATCAGCCATGATCTTGTTGAATGGCGCAGCAGGCTCAAGGGGCCCAGTGGCCTGCTCCTGCTCTTAATGCACATGTTCATCAGTTCATAAATAATCTTGCTGTAAAACATAACTCCAAACAATCTTGATTTAAAAATCAAGGATGATTAGATGAGTAATTAACAACTCCCTTCCCCCCCAACCCCATGAGTCAATATATTGTACAAGATTGAATCACAAGATCCCACAACATTACAATGCTGGCCTCATTGTTGCTCTCTGCATAGGCTGGTGGTGACGTATGAGATTCGCCACTGGCCCTGTGAGCTGTCAATCAGAGTGACGTGGGGGGAAATTGCGTCCGTGCTCTCGCGCTTGCTCCATTGATCGCGGACAAGTGCAAACCGATCAGGACCGGTTTGGGCTGGACACGTTGCGTAGCAACCCGGCCTCGCTCTATAAAAACTGGCGGCGAACAGCCAACCGGCTTTATTCTGTCTGTTAGCAGCAGCCAGTTTGTGTCGTTGAGGAAGACGGTTCCTTTTTTTTTAAACGGATTTCTTCGATGGACACAGTCTTCGTAAATGTTTTTTAAGGTAATTTTTTTACTCTTCTAATGCGGGAGTCATTTGTGGTTCTTATTTTAAATGTACTGGTGTAAATTTGCCAAGTGCCACGTGTTAATTCCAGGTGGAGGGGGAAATTAATTGTTAGTATCAGAAACATTTATTTAAAAAAAAGGCTCGAGCAGAAAATTTATTTTTGGAGCCTTCATCTTAAGTGGTAAATACAATATGGAATTATTGGGAAAATGCCTCAAATCGCGACCTTTTGGCTGCCGAGCGGAAAGGTGGGGGGGGGGGGCGATTTAAGTTAATGTTCTGTATTTTTAGTAACTGACTATGTGTAAATGAATTTGTCGCTCGCCCTGGCGGCTGTAATGAAATAGCTTGGGTTTCCGTTTGGTCGCTATCCATCGGTCCTCTACCGGTGAACGGGCCTCCCGCCCCCACCTTCCCATTGGTTTATAGTGAGCGCCTTAATACACGTGCAGAACGGGACCCCGCTGTCTCATTGGTCGACGGTCATGTTAATCAATCGAGTTCCTCCTTCCTGTTGCCCCACATCACAGAGGGTGGAACTTCTGCGACGTGGGTGGGAAAGTAAAAGAGCAGGGCGAGGGGATACATTGGGCAAGACTCACTAGCGTGGAGTACTGTAGACGATGTGCAATTAGTCTGTACTCGTGTAGTGCTGAGTGGAATGCTTGTTACACTCGTGCAGTGCATGATAGTCACTGGATTGAGAAAGGAAATCGTGCCTTGATTTTAAATTTATTTGCTCATACGCTTCACCTAAATAATGTGCAACTGTGTTTCAGAACGAACAAGTCAGAAAGGTATACAACGGCTACACAGGGAGCCCAGACCTTGCGTTGTATCTTCGAGGGTTTAACTCCGTTGGAAAGCCACCTTGGCGAGACAGCTGAGTTCTGCTTTTAAATAGATTCCATCTCTTACTTGCCCATGTGAGTATAAATGCTTACCATTTAATAGAATGCAGAATTGGGTTGTAATTCTGCATCACTGAGCTTATTTTTTCCCCCAGTTTGTTGCATATTGCGAATTCCTGCTTTGTGAAACTTCCTGCGAATCTCAGAATGAATGACTTCAGCAATGGTGAATTTGACTTTGCCTTCATTGAGGAAGGATTCAGTGCCAGAGACATCTTGGAAAGCAAAATAAATGAAGTTTCTCATTCTGTAAGTATTTGTTTAATTCTCGAAGTGCATTGAGACATTTCACCATGTTAGGCCCCATCTAATTGCCAGTTTTTGTTAACTGTCCCTTTATGGCCTTACCCCAACCTGTCTCAAGATCCTCTAGCCTTGAAAACTAATTTAATTTTCCTGTCTTAACCTCTGTGCCTCCCATCAGGGCATTTTTCCACAAGTAAGGTACTATGTAACGATTTCTGGCATGGAAATTTAACCTTATACCTATTATAATTCTAGGATGACAAAGATGCTTTTTATGTGGCGGACTTGGGTGACATTGTCAAGAAACACATGCGGTGGCATAAGGTCCTTCCTCGTGTGACTCCTTTTTATGCTGTCAAATGCAATGATGATAAAGCTGTGGTGAAAACCCTTGCTACTTTGGGTGCTGGATTTGACTGTGCTAGCAAGGTATACGAACACTGACTTCTTTGTGTGCTAATTTAAGCTTGTTTCTTGTTTTTGTAATGATTTTTAATACAGTCATTCTTTACAGACTGAAATTCAGATGGTGCAAAGCCTTGATGTCCCAGTTGAGAAAATAATCTATGCTAACCCTTGCAAACAGTTGTCTCAAATCAAATATGCTGCAACACATGGGGTGCAGAAGATGACATTTGATAGTGAAGTGGAGCTGATGAAAGTAGCAAGAGGTCATCCAAGTGCAAAGTAAGTTGCTGATCAAGTACTACTGAGGAAAGCTCAAATTTGTGCACAAGATGCTAATGTTTTTTTAAAAAAAAAATCTTGCACATAGCTTTGAATATTGTAAGGAAATGCATGGGAATTAGTGGGTCTTTTGTAATACATATGTAATACATCCAAAGATACTTAAGGGAGTATGGTAGAATTGGAAGTTTATCAAGTTTAGGTCATGCGAATGAGGAGACTTAAAGGTAGAAGGAGTTTGTGTAGGATACAGATAGCTGAGAGTACTGCTAACTAGAGTGGGAGGGAAATATGCAACCAGTTTGTTATAGAATATTGACATACTCAATTATTTTGGGCATTTTAGTAAATCTACACTCCTGACAGCTGCTTTTGAAAAATCTTGGAATACAATTCCCAAGACGTTAACTGCTTCATGATTCTAATAGCAATCCAGAACTTCGGTCTGCTTATGCAGAGTTGAAAAGAGTTCTTGAAAAGTAGCATTAAAGCTTTTTGAACATGGGGGTGGATGGAGAACCCAAATGTTCAACAATCCTTTGGATCTTTCAGGAGGTACTGAGGGAGGGGAAGATCTAATTGCTGGCTGGTGACTTCAGTCCAGTGGAAATGCATAGAATGGCGGGTAATGTATGTGGTTTTTTCACAATTAGACATTCAGTTTAAGTTGTTAGCATGAGTCTACTGAATGGAGGAAAATTTGAGCTTCTGCTTGAAATGGCAGAATCGAACTTGGCTATGAAAATCCTGGCATGAAGGATGGTTGTTTTGCTTGCCCTGGCAGGTACAGATTAATTCATCGATACCAATTTACATATCTGCTTGTTCTCATCTTTAGGTTATGGTGTAATCAGCTTTGATAATGAATTTTATTAAGACTAGTTTTACATTAGATTATTCCTGAATATCTTAATGGGCAAACCATGCTATCTCATCTCTCTTCTTCTGTCAGGTGTTTTGTCTGACAGATCTTAATTCTAGGATGTTGTTTCCTGTGCAGGTTTTCCTATTTTAGGTTGCCTGTGGTGGTTCACCTACTGGATGTTGGATTCTCCTTTATACTGTTTCATTGACGCCTGTATCGAATTAACGTCAAATCCTGGCGTAAAATGCATCCACCTCTTCCTCTGTCCTAGGCTGGTTCTGCGCATTGCTACTGATGATTCCAAGGCTATCTGCCGCCTGAGTGTGAAGTTTGGAGCAACACTTAAGACTAGTAGGCTTCTCCTTGAATGTGCCAAAGAGCTGCGTATTGATATTATTGGAGTAAGGTAAGATCTGTCATTTTTATCTTGAATTATACTAATAGTTTGAGCTGTGTAAAAGGTTGTGTAGAACTAGTGCTACAAAAATCTGAATTTTACCTTATAGGAGTTAAATTTATTAATGTGGCCCACTGATTATAGTAGGACACATCTAGATTTTGATGTGATGCAGAAAATTATAATGGCTATAGCACAAAGACCATTTGGCCCATATTGGTGCTGGCTCTAAAAGCAGCTCAGCTAGTCCCATTTTCCCCTGCCTTTTCTTCATTGCCCTGCAATTCCTCCTTCAGATAATTATCCAATTCCCTTTTCAGAGCCACGATAGAATCTGTCTCCACCACACTTGCAGGCATTGCATTCCAGATTCTAACCCCACACTGCAGTTTGTTTCCTCATGCCTCCTATGGATCTTTTGGCCAATCACCTTAAATCTAGGTCCTTTGGTTTGCAACCCTTCCGCCAATGGGAACATTTTCACCGATGTACCATGTTGAGACACCTCATCATTTTGAGCACCTGTACCAAACCCCCCTCCAGAGTTTTCTTCAAGAACAGCCCCAGCTACTCCATGTAATTGAAGTTTCATCCCTGGAATCATTCTCTCAACTTTTTCTGCACCCTCTATGGCCTTTACACCTTTCCTAAAGTGTAGTGCCTAGAATTGGACACAATACTAGAATTGAGGCTGAGCTAAAGGTTCACCATAACTTGCCTTTGTAATCTATGTCCCTGTTTATAAAGCCCAAGATCCCATATGCCTTGTTAACCACTTTCTCAGTCTGCCCTGCTACCTTCAGTGATGTGTACATTTACACCTGGGTGTCTGTTCCTGCACCTGTTGTAGAATTGTATCCTGTTATTACCTTTCCTCATTCTTAAAATGAATCATTTTGCACTTCTCTGCATTGAATTTCATTTGCTGAATCTCTCATTTCACCCACCTATGTGCTCAGTTTAGCACTGTCCTCACAGTTCAAATATTTACAAACTTTGTCATCAAATAATACATTTTCATAATGCTGCATGCCAGTTGAGTGGATGAACAGTGTAGCTTCTTGCTTAACAGTGTATGTTTGGCACCTTTGTAAGACTAGTGTCTTAAGTATGCAATTAGGGTTAAAACAGCTACAATTTGCTACATTCCATTACTCTTAATCACCATTTTGCATTAATAGCATCTGAATGTAGCTGTTGCATGAATGCACCTCTTTCCTGCTACTACCCTCCCACTCAGTTGTTAAGTCTGTTTTACTTGGATCGATGGAAACGAGGTGTACTTACACTTATTGAATTTAAAACACTCTTGTTTCTCATTGGTTGAAATCTATTGGCTTTATGAGGTACTGACTTGTATGGACTAATTTTTTTCTTCCCTGTGAAAGCTTTCATGTGGGAAGTGGTTGTACAGATGCCCATACATATGCCCAGGCTATTGCAGATGCTCGTTTTGTTTTTGATATGGGGGTAGGTATCTTGATTTCACTAGTTTCTAATGTCTTCATTTTAACAATTAAATGCTTGATGCTGTTATTGCAATTTTAAGTCAACAAAAGTTAATTGTTTTGGGCTTGTTTGACTATTTTTCTTTCTTGTCCTCGTAATTTTAGGTAGAGTACGGTTTCAACATGTACCTGCTTGATATTGGTGGTGGTTTCCCTGGTTCAGAAAACACCAAGCTCAAATTTGAAGAGGTGAGAAGTGTTGCTACTTAATGTTATGACCAGCTGAGAAAGGTGTCTAGGGGTCTTTCTCAGCCTTCACCTGGTCGTCTTGTAACAGGCTTTTAATTTTAAACGCCATGTTTGAGCGCCCTCGGTGAATCCTTGTTCACTGCTTTCCAATTATAAGGCAAAGAAATGAGCACCTGCAGGTTTTCTTGCGTTTAAAGAAAAGTGAAATTTATTAACTTGAACTGAACGCTTATGGATATATGCCACGCCCCACGCTAGCATGCATACGTGAAACGTACATGCAAATAGAGACTGAAAAGAGCAGAAGAAAAATAGTGGAGAGATTTGAGGCAATCTCTGAAGAGGGGTTTTTGTTACTGTGCATTGAGCTTGCTGTAGTCCTTGCTTGTAGGTAGATCTTGCTTTTCGTTGAGGCCCAGTATTCTTAAACCTTGTTCGCTGAGACCTTTCTCTTTGGGATTCCTAAGCTGGTGAGAGCAGACAGGAGAGAGGTCTTTTCCCGTCCAGGAGCAAACCGCTTTCTGCCAGTTTAAACTCTGTGGCAAGTTCAAATTCAAAAACTCCAACCAGTTAGTCATGTGACTAAACTGGTCAGATCATATTTGTGTATTGGGGGCAGATTTGTTCCAAAACTGTCTGCTTGTATGCAAAAAATGTCTTTCCTGTCCAGGGCTTGGCAACCCCTTCTAGCAGGTGCCTTTTCTTCCCAGCAACAATTTTAAATTTGAATGTCCATGTGGCAAAATGTGCCTCATTCTTGGCAGGTGGGGCCCTGCCTGACACTTAGTCTCAAGTGAATTTATCTGAACATTAGAGGTAATTAACTCCAAATATCTTTAGATTGCAGCTGTTATCAATCCTGCATTGGACAAATACTTCCCCACAGATTCTGGAGTTAAAGTCATTGCTGAACCTGGCCGGTTCTATGTGGCATCCGCCTACACACTTTCTGTGAATATCATTGCTAAGAAGGTGGTTTTCAATGAGCAGAGTACTTCTGATGGTAGGTATGCCAATGGCAGTCTTGTCATTTATTGTATGGTTTTAAACCCAGATCATTCCTGTTTGATCTTTAAACTGTTCTGTCACTCTCTATAAAAGTACCTGAGTTTTTAAGGAAAGATGGAGACTTCAGTTATGTTAATTTGAAAATGCTTAATCTATTTATGATGTGGATGTTAGTTTTATCCTTTTTCTCGTCAACATGTTGCAATTTATGACTGTTGCTTATTTAGTATTTTACTATATTGCTGAAAACAGGCATTTTGGCGAAGCTTTTCATCTTGCACTCATCAGGACAATCTGAAAGAATACCAATGTAAGGGAAGCAACAAATTTACACTGAAGAGTGCTGATTGGTTGGCAAGTGGACTCTGGTAGAGGCATTGCCATAGAGAATGCACCAGTTTATGGTGACTGACAATTAACTGCCAAGCTTTGAAATTTAAACCAGGCAGCTTGATCCTAGCCAAGGCATTTCCCTGAGGAATGAACCAGTGAATGGCTGTCACTTTTTTGATTAGCTGAAACAGGCACAATGTATGTACAGGTTCTGTCTGCGTATTAATATACAGTGATTATTGACTACGCAGCTGCCAGCTGATGTCATCAAACTGCGCCAATCTGTGCACATGTGCAGACGGGCTCCTGCTCTCTGCGCATGCGCTACGTTCTACCCTGTCAGGATTAGTTGGCGAATGTGCAGATGTCATCGCATAACGCAAGTAGAGGATGGGGTGGGGGAAGTGGGAGAGCACAGCCGAAGACATTGGTGGTGGCGGGTGTGCCCTCCTCCCATCCCCCCGGCTCTCCTCCTCTGCCTCCGCCTCATTTTCCCCCCCCACTGCCACTATTGTGTGCTGCCATGTGCTTATGTTGCCTTTGTGATTATTTGAGCCATGCCCTCTAGTCCTGGCAGCTGCCTGAATGTGCCAGACTGTGACCTTTTTAGTGCCACCAGTTGCATTTGTGCATGTGCCATTGCAGTGCCACCTAGTGGTTGCATTGTCAGCAAACGCTGCCATCGATATATGTAGCTTCCAGTACATGCAAATGTGCCACACTGACCTGACTATCTTAAAATGGTTGCCAGAGTCATGCGGCCTGCTTTAAATTTAACAAAGCTTGGCAGTTAACTGTCAGTTGCCATAAACTGGTGCATTCTCCATGGCAATGCCTCTACCAATCAGTACTCTTTTGTATGGTATAAATTTGTTGCTTCCCTTTGGTATTCTTGTAAATTGTCCTGATGAGTGCAAGCCAAAAAGCTTTGACAAAATGTCTCTATTTTCAGCAATACTCGAGTTCTGTACTACCAAACTACTATTTTACTATAGTTTGAAACTTAGTTGGTGGCTGTTTAACTCTTGCAAATTCCTTTATGCATTGCTAATCTCAATGAGAAGCAAGCATCTGATTTAAGACTGCTTGGTGTACTACATTTTCTGCATTACATGTAGCTAATTGTAATATCTCTTCTTTTAAAAGATGAAGATGAACAGGACCGAACCCTCATGTACTATGTAAATGATGGTGTTTATGGATCATTCAACTGCATACTGTACGATCATGCTCATGTCATGCCAGTCCTGTTCAAGGTAAGACCTTTTGTTATAATCCTACTTTTTGTGTATGTATATATTAAATTGTTTTTTCTTTTTTTTTAAGAAACAAAAGTCTGATGAGCATCTATACTCTACTAGTATTTGGGGCCCAACTTGTGATGGGCTTGATCGTGTTGTAGAAAGTTGTAATATGCCAGAGATGCAGGTTGGAGACTGGATGGTGTTTGAGAACATGGGAGCTTACACTGTTGCTGCTGCTTCAACATTCAATGGATTTCAAAGGCCCCAGATCTTCTATGTTATGTCAAGACCAGCCTGGTACAGTATTTCATAAATTGAGACTTCATACTGTTTTACTTTCAAATTGACTAGCTTAATTATCATTTTTGGTTTTCTTATTTAGCAGGTAATAATGAAACAAGGAACGCTTGGCTTCTTTCTTTTCCTCCCAAGATTACAGTGGCTTACTTTGCAGTATAGTCCTGCATTTGAAAGTGACATTTAAGGGTCTTGTGATCATATTTTGCCAAGTTCAGAATTTGACTTCATGTACTTCCAAAAGTACAATGCCTCATCCTGCACAATGCAGTTTACCATCTAAATTTCAAATTACTTTTCATGTAACCTCAGTGAATGCAGTGTCTAATATTTTTATCTATTTTTTTTCTTGTAGGCAATTAATGCAACAAATCAAGGAAGGTGACTTTCCATCCCAAGTTGAGGATCGTGCTGCTAATACTGTACTAGCATCCTGTGCTTGGGAAAGTGGAATGGAGCTTCTGTGTTCATGTTCTTCTTCTGCCAGAGTTAATGTCTAAACTGTTAGAGAACTTAAACTGACCAGTTGGCAATCTTAGCTGAACAAGGAGGTTTGGGTAATATTAAATGGCTGCCTTTTGGAACCAGTAACTAATGCTGAAAGCTGTGTGCTTAAATTTTAAAATATGGGTTAGTTTATGTATGCAACAAAATGGTTGACTAGGAGATGGGATCACATTCTAAGTGTTCCTATGGAAACTTGTTTACACTTTTATAACTTTTTTGTATTTTTATTTGAGCTTAAAATAAAAGATAAAACTTTATTTGGACTTCAATCATTTAGTGATGTGTTGATAACTTGAGTTTGTAGAGAAGAGAACTGAATTACCAAGCTGCAACACATTGAGCAAGACTTGCCAGCATTATTAGCCAGGGGAGCTTTATCTAACTGCATGATGTCATCAATTTTCTTGAAAAAGCCAATTTAAATGTTTGAGAATTTGACTTAATGAATTGTTCCATATGCTAATAGTTTTGGAAATTGCTTTTTGTCCAAGGATAGTCAGCTTGGCTTTATCAGGGGGATATATGTCTAACAAACTTGCTTGAATTTTTGACGGAGGTGATTAGATGTGTAGATGAGGGTAAAGCAGTTGATGTAGTCTACATGGACTTCAGTAAGGATTTTGATGAGGTCCTGCATGGGAGATTGGTTAAGAAGGTAAGAGCCCATGGGATCCAGGGCAATTTGGCTTAGTGGCAGGAGGCAGAGGGTGATGGTCGAGGGTTGTTTTGTGATTGGAAGCCTGTGACCAGTGGTGTACGGCGGGGATCGCTGCTGGGACCCTTGTTCTTTGTAGTGTACATTAATGATTTAGACGTGAATATAGAGGTATGATCAGCAAGTTCACAGATGACATGAAAATTGGTGTTGTAAATAGTGAGGAGGAAAGCCTTATTACAGGATGATGGATAGGCTGGTAAGATGGGCAGAGCAGTGGCTAATGAAATTTAATCAAGTGAGATGTGGTGATGCATTTTGGGAGGACTAACAAGGTAAGGGAATATACAATGGGTGGTAGGACCCTAGGAAGTAGGTCAGAGGGACCTTGGTATACTTGTCCATAGATCACTGAAGACAGCAGCACCAGTAGATAAGGTGGTTAGGAGGCATATGGGTACTTGCTTTTATTAGCTGAGGCATAGAATATAGAACAAAGAACAGTACAGCACAGGAACAGGCCATTCGGCCCTCCAAGCCTGTGCCGATCTTAATGCCTGTCTAAACTAAAACCTTCTGCACTTCCAGGGACCGTATCCCTCTATACCCATCCTATTCATGTATTTGTCAAGATGCCTCTTTAAATGTCACTATCATACCTGCTTCCACCATCTCCCCTGGCAGCAAGTTCCAGGCACTCACCACCCTCTGTAAAGAACTTGCCTCGCACATCCCCTCTAAACTTTGTCCCTCGCGCTTTAATCCTATATCCCCTAGTAAGTGACTCTTCCACCCTGGGAAAAAGCTTCTGGCTATCCACTCTGTCCATGCCACTCATAACTTTGTAAACCTCTATCATGTCGTCCCTCCACCTCTCGTTCCAGTGAAAACAATCTGAGTTTATCCAACCTCTCCTCATAGCTAATGCCCTCCAGACCAGGCAACATCCTGGTAAACCTCTTCTGTACCCTCTCCAAAGCCTCCACATCCTTCTGGTAGTGTGGTGACCAGAATTGCATGCAATATTCTAAATGTGGCCTGACTAAGGTTCTGTACAGCTGCAGCATGACTTGCCAATTTTTATACTCTGTGCCCCGACAGATGAAGGCAAGCATGCCATATGCCGCCTTGACTACCTTATCCACCTGCGTTGCCACTTTGTGACCTGTGGACCTGTACACCCAGATCTCTCCGTCTGTCAATACTCCTAAGGGTTCTGCCATTTACTGTATATTTCTCTCCTGTATTAGATCTTGCAAAATACATTACCTCACATTTGTCCAGATTAAACTTCATCTGCCATTTCTCCGCCCAAGTCTCCAACCAATCTATATCCTGCTGTATCCTCTGACAATCCTCATCACTATCCGCAACTCCACCAACCTGTGTCGTCCGCAAACTTACTTATCAGACCAGCTACATTTTCCTCCAGGTCATTTATATATAATACAAACAGCAAAGGTCCCAGCACTGATCCCTGCGGAGCACCACTAGTCACAGCCCTCCATTCAGAAAAGCACCCTTCCACTGCTACCCTCTGTCTTCTATGACAGAGCCAGTTCTGTATCCATCTTGCCAGCTCACCTCTGATCGCATGTGACTTCTCCTTTTGTACCAGTCTGCCATGAGGGACCTTGTCAAAGGCTTTACTGAAGTCCATATAGATAACATCCACTGCCCTTCCTTCATCAATCATCTTCGTCACTTCCTCAAAAAACTCAATCAAATTAGTGAGACACGACCTCTCCTTCACAAAACCATGCTGCCTCTTGCTAATAAGTTCATTTGTTTCCAATTGGGAGTAAATCCTGTCCCGAAGAATCCCCTCTCATAATTTCCCTACCACTGACATAAGGCTCACCGGCCTATAATTTCCTGGATTATCCTTGCTACCCTTCTTAAACAAAGGAACAACA
This sequence comes from Heterodontus francisci, assembly GCF_036365525.1. Lineage (NCBI taxonomy): Eukaryota > Metazoa > Chordata > Chondrichthyes > Heterodontiformes > Heterodontidae > Heterodontus > Heterodontus francisci. Next base: position 60,174,261 of record NC_090373.1, on the reverse strand, counting down.
TTGTCTATTCTCTAGTCCTCTGGGACCTCACCTGTAGCCAATGAGGATACAAAGATTTCTGTCATGGTCCCAGCGATTTCTTCCCTTGCCTCCCTTAGTATTCTGGGGTAGATCCCATCAGGCCCTGGGGACTTCTCTACCTTAATGCTTTGCAAGATGCCCAGCACCACCACCTTTTTGATAACGACATGACCCAGACTATCTACACTCCCTTCCCTAGACTCATCATCCACCAAGTCCTTCTCTTTGGTGAATACTGATGCAAAGTACTCATTTAGTACCTCACCCATTTCCTCTGGCTCCACACATAGATTCCCTCCTCTGTCCTTGAGTGGGCCAACTGTTTCTCTAGTTACCCTCTTGCTCTTTATATATGTATAAAAAGCCTTGGGATTCTCAATCCTGTTTGCCAATGACTTTTCATGATCCCTTTTAGCCCTCCTGACTCCTTGCTTAAGTTCCTTCCTACTGTCTTTATATTCCTCAAGGGCTTTGTCTGTTCCCAGCCTTCTAGCCCTTACGAATGCTTCCTTTTTCTTTTTGACTAGGCTCACAATATCCCTCGTTATCCAAGGTTCCCGAAAGTTGCCAAACTTATCCTCCTTCCTCAGAAACATGCTGGTCCTGGATTCTAATCAACTGGCATTTGAAAGACTCCCACATGTCAGGTGTTGATTTATCCTCAAACAGTCGCCCCCAATCTAAATTCTTCAGTTCCTGCCTAATATTGTTATAATTAGCCTTCCCCCAATTTAGCACCTTCACCCGAGGACTACTCTTATCCTAATCCGCAAGTACCTTAATACATACAGAATTATGGTCACTGTTCCCGAAATGCTCTCCTACTGAGACTTCGACCACTTGACCGGGCTCGTTCCCCAATACCAGGTCCAGTATGGCCCCTTCCCTAGTTGGACTATCTACATATTTCAAGAAGCTCTCCTGGATGCTCCTTACAAATTCTGCCCCATCCAAGCCCCCAGCACTAAGTGAGTCCCAGTCAATATAGGGGAAGTTAAAATCACCCACCACTACAACCCTGTTACCTTTACATCTTTCCAAAATCTGTCTACATATCTGCTCCTCTACCTCCCGCTGGCTGTTGGGATGGCTGTAGTAAACCCCCAACATCGTGACTGCACCCTTCCTATTCCTGAGCTCCACCCATATTGCCTCGCTGCATGACCCCTCCGAGGTGTCCTCCCACAGTACAGCTGTGATATTTTCCTTAACCACTTATGCAACACCCCACTCCTTTTTGCATCCCCCTCTATCCCGCCTGAAGCTTCTAATTCCCGGAACATTTAGCTGCCAATCCTGTCTTTCCCTCAACCAAGTCTCTAATAGCAACAACAACATAGTTCCAAGTACTAATCCAAGCTCTAAGTTCATCCGCCTTACCTGTTATACTTCTCGCATTGAAACAAATGCACTTCAGACCACCAGTCCCACTGTGCGCAGCAACAGCTCCCTGCCTGCTCTTCCTCTTAGTCTTACTGGCCTTATTTACTAGTTCCCCCTCAGTTATTTCACCTGCTGTCCTACTGCTCTGGTTCCCACCTGCCTGCCACACTAGTTTAAACCCTCCCGAGCGATGCTAGCAAACCTCGCAGCCAGGATATTTGTACCCCTCCAGTTTAGATGCAACCCATCCTTGTACAGGTCCCACCTGTCCCTGAAGAGATCCCAATGATCCACGAATCCCCGAGGTAAGTTTTTTTTTATACTTACCGGTCCAGAACTCTGCCCTCCGAGTCTTTTCCCTGGATATAAGAGCTGGGAGGTTATGATGGAGCTGTATAAAATGCTAGTTGGGCCACAGCTTGGAATACTGTGTACAGTTCTGGTCGCTACACTATAGGAAGGATGTGATTGCACTGGTGAAGGTGTAGAGGAGATTCACCTGGATGTTGCCTGGGCTGGAGCATTTCAGCTATGAAGAGAAACTGGATAGGCTAGGTTATTTTCCTTAGAGCAGAGAAGGCTGAGGGGAGACCTGATTGAGGTATACAAAATTCTGAGGGGCAGAGATGGGATAAGTAGGAAGAAACTTTTTCCCTTAATGGAGGTGTCAAGAACCAGGGGGCACACCTTTAAGGTAAGGGGCAGGAGGTTCAGAGGGGATTTGAGGAAAAGATTTTTCACCCAGAGGGTGGTTGGAATCTGGAACACACTGCCTGAAGGGGTGATAGAGGCAGGGACCCTCACAACATTTAAGTATCTAGATGAGCATTTGAAACACCTTAGCATACAAGGCTACAGGCCAAGTGCTGGAAAATGGGATTCGAAGAGGTGGGCTTGATGGCCGGTGTGGACACAGTGGGCTGAAGGGCCTGTTTCAGTGCTGTATAACTGACTCTATGACTCTACATTGTAAGCTCTAGAATTCCCTACCTAAACCTCACCACCCCCTTTCACTTTGCTTTCCTCCTTGAAGACACTCCTTAAAATGTACCTCAAGCTTTTGATCATCTGCCCTAATTTCCTTATGTGGCTTGGTGCCATATTTTGTTTTAAAATGCCTTTGAAACTTTTTTGATGTATATCTTGTGGTAAATGTACATTTGATGGGCCTTTTTAACACAAACTTGGCAGATGCTGCCAGTTAGATTGGATTGCTGTTTAGGTGGGTATAGCTTGGTGGTAATAGTCTTGCCTGAGTTGGAATATTGTGGGCTCATGTCTGACTTGAGGACAATCTAGGGTGACACTCTAGTGCAGCACTGAGGTGCCCTATCTGCTGCTTCAGGTGGATCTAAATAATTGCATGGAACTATTTCAAAAGAGCAAGGTAGTTTTTCCCTAGTGTCTTACCCAGTATTTATCCCTCAACCAACATCTCAAACAGATTATCTGTCCTTATCACATTGTTGGACCCTGACGTGGGCAAATTGGCTGCCATGTTTCCTGTCTTGCACTTCAAAAGTACTTGCATTAGTTGTATAGATTTTTGGGTCAGAGGTCATGACCATCACTGCAAGTTTTTGTCTTTGACAAGTTGGGTTTGCCAGTCAATCCAGAGTTTAGATCTGGAGCAAATGTTTTAATACCTATTACCGTTTGCTTTTTTTTTTTTGCTTTTTTTCCAAAATATACTTTATTCATAAATCTGTAAAAATTACATTACCAGTTTCAAACAGCACCAAGTCAAAAAAATACAACAGTGCAAATGTTTGCTTCATTACAATCATGAGTTGCCTCACAACCCTTCCATTTCACATTTGTCATGCCAATTACATTTTTACATTTTACAGCAAATTAAAATTTTCCCGATACAGTTCGAGGGGTTTCCCATGGATCCAGCCCCTCAGTCCAGCTTGGTGGGGGGACCTTACACTGTGGTCTTGCCCCATTGAGCCTTTGCTGCGGCTGCCCCAACCTTTAGTGTGTCCCTCAGCACGTAGTCCTGGACCTTGGAATGTGCCAGTCTGCAACATTCGGTGGTGGACAACTCTTTGCGCTGGAAAACCAGCAAGTTTCGGGCAGACCAAAGGGCGTCTTTCACCGAATTGATAGTCCTCCAGCAGCAGTTGATGTTTGTCTCTGTGTGCGTCCCTGGGAACAGCCCGTAGAGCACAGACTCCTGTGTTACAGAGCTGCTTGGAATGAACCTCGACAAAAACCACTGCATCTCTTTCCACACCTGCTTTGCAAAGACACATTCCAGGAGGAGGTGGGCAACCATCTCTTCCCCACCACAGCCACCGTGGGGGCATTGCGCGGAGGGGGTGAGACTTTGGGCGTGCAGGAAGGATCTGACGGGGAGGCCCCTTCTCACCACCAGCCAAGCTACATCTTGGTGCTTGTTTGAAAGTTCTGGTGATGAGGCATTCCGCCAAATGACTTTGGCGGTCTGCTCGGGGAACCATCCGACTGGATCCGCCGTCTCCTTTTCCCGTAGGGCCTTGAGGACATTCCGTGCAGACCACTGCCTGATGGATCGGTGGTCAAAGGTGTTTTCCTGCAGAAACTGCTCTATTACCTTTTGCTGACCCAAATAAGATATTTTTGATCAGATTGCATGCTTGATAAAGTCATAATCTCAAGCAGATCCAACAGGAGACAAACCACTTCAGTTATGAAGGTGCTGTTGATTCCCAAATATGAAATATACTGCAAGTCTTTGTCTACCATTTGCAGATGTGTAACTAAACTTTACGTGCCAAGTACCTAACCATTTTGCTGCCAGTATCAACTGATGTCATAAACTGGTCACTATTGCATTCTGGTAAAATCAGGTTGCCATTCCTATCTGAATTGTTTGTATGAGCTGTGCCATTTATGCTACCGAATTTTGACTTCTAGCGGTCTTTAAATGGTATTAGTGTGAATGTTGATTTTCAAACAAGTTTATGCACAGTGACTACTTGATCAAAAAATTAGCTATTCTAAATTGTACTTAAAACATGATTCTCTATTGTTTTGCATCTTTTTTCTTTGTAGTTGGACAGTTTTTTAATGTCTAGGATTGCTAGATAGAACCATAGAAAAATAATGGTGCAGAACGAGGTCATTCAGCCTATCGTGTCTGTGCCGGATGAACAAACTAGCTGCCCAATCTAATCCTGCCTTCCAGCAACTGATCTACCTTGCAGGTTATATAGCACTTAAGGGGCATGTCCAGGTACCTTTTTTAAAAGAGTTTCTGTCTCCAGCACTGTTCCTGGTAGTGAATTCCAGACACCCACCATGCTCTGGATGAAAAAGCTTTTCCTCCTGTTCCCTCTAATCTTTCTATCACTCACCTTAAATCTGTGCCCCCTGGTAATTCTACTCTGTTAGAGAAGGCAGGAAGGACCTGTTTCCCCTATCTAGGCCACTCAATTTTGTGCTCCTCAATTAAGTCACTCTGCCTCTTATGTTCTAAGGAAAACAATCCTAGCTTATCCAATCTTTCCTCCATAGCTGTAACTTTCAAACCCTGGTAACATTCCTGTAAATTTCCTCTGTACGCTCTCCAGAGCAATTATGTCCTTCCTGTAATGTGGTGACCAGAACTGTACGGAATACTCCCATTGTGGCCCAACCTGCATTTTATACAGTTCCAGCATTACATCTCTGCTTTTGTATTCTATACCTCGGCCAATAAAGAAAGCATTCCATATGCCTTCACCACTTTATCTACCTGTCCACAGGTCCCTGAAGGTGGTAGGACATGCACTCCAAGCTCTCACTTCCTCCTCTCAATATGTTTACTGTGTATTCTCTTGCTTTGTTTGTTCTCCCCAAATGCATTACCTCACACTTATCCAGATTGAATTCCATTTGCCACATTTCCACCCACTCAACCAAACCATTGATTCATTCTGGAGTCTACAGCTCTCCTTTTCACTATCAACAACTACATGACCAATTTTTGTTAACAAATTTCCCAATCATGCCTCCGCCATTTAAGTCCAAATCATTATGTACCACAAACAGCAAGGGATCCAACACACCCCTGTGGAATGTCACTGGAAGCTGTTTTCCATTCACAAAAACATCTGTCGACCATTACCGCAGTTCTGAAGAAGGGTCACTGACCTGAAACGTTAACTCTGCTTCTCTCTCCACAGTTGCTGCCAGACCTGCTGAGTATTTCCAGCATTTCTTGTTTTTATTTCAGATTTCCAGCATCCGCAGTATTTTGCTTTTATGTTGACCATTACCCTTTGTTTTGTTACTGAGCCAATTTTGGATCCAACTCGCCACATTCAAGATGTGCTGACTGGTGCTCACTTAGTACTTCCCCCAGAGGTAGGTACACAGCTAACAGTTTAATCTTTACCGCTTGCCATAGTTTGGCTCATCATGCTACCAATTAAAACTGCAACCTTTTCAGGATTCTACTCTTTCCCCATGGCATTGAAATCACTTGTTGACAAGACACCATCTTGTCCAACTGATTAAAACTATTTCCACAGAAAGTCTGTCATTCCTATTACTTTTTGTAGGACCTTGTGTGAAAATTGGCTGTTTCCTGCATAACATGACTGCACTTCAAAAGTACTTAAGTGGCTGTAAAGCTTGTCAAGGTACTGTAAGTGCTTTTGTTTAAAGCCAACATCTTTGGCTGCTGAGAAAATCCTTAGCGTTTCTTTCCTTCCCTGCTGCTGCCCTCCCCAGCTTACTTTGGCCAGAGCCTTCAATGTTAAGGTGGGCTGATCTGATCTGACCTGACACTTCATCAGCTATGTTTGATGGAGCCAAGTAATTTCACATCCCATTCTATGGATGATTAGCAGCAACATGATGGGACAAGGAAATTGTTGCATGGCAGTCAAGACGTTGTAGATTATCACCATGTAGGAAAATGGGAACAAATGTAGGCTATTTTGCCCCATGAGTCTCTTTCATTGTTCAGTTAGATCATGGCTGCTTTGTATCTCAACTTCATCTCCCTGCCTTGGTACTGTATCCCTTAATACCCTTGCTGAACAAATTTGTATTGCCCAATTTTGAAATTTTCAATTGATTAGCTTAAACTGCTTTTTGCAGGGGGATTTCCACATTTCTATTCGTGAAGCAGTGCTTTCTGGCATCACTCCCCCAATGCCCTAGCTCTGAAGTTTGATTTGACCCCTTGTTCTAGACTCACCAAAGGACATGGATCTTTAAAATCAATCGTCCTTAATCTTTTACCGTCAAGGGCAATACAAGTCTAGTCTGCATCTTGTTCTCACTTTTTTTTTTGCCCTGTATCGTTCTGGTGAATCTGCACTGCACCCCTTCTAAGGCCACTATATCCTCCTAGTGGTGCAGTGCCCAGAACTGAATGCAGTACTCCAGATGGGGTTGAACCCGATCTTGGCACAGCTATAGACATAACTTCAAGCCCTCTTGAGGTAAAGGCTTATATTTCTTTAGCACTTCAGACTTTGTTTTGTGCCTGTCCACTAGCTTTTAGAGATTTTTGTACTTGGGTCTTTAAATCACTGGTAATCCACATTTCCTTACTTTCCCCAAGTTGAGCTCCATCGGACAGTTTTGCCCACACAATTTATCAATATCACTGACTTTCTGCTCTTCTATGCATTATTTATAGTACAACCTCACCTACTGTAATCAGACTTAGATATACGACTCTATATTTGTTCCTTCATCCAAGTTATTTATCATTAAAAAGCTGTGGTATGTGGGAGATGTCATGTGTCACATCCAGCCAATTTAAGTACATGCTCATTATCCCTACTCTCCTACCTCCTAACCAAATTCCCTATGCAGGTTCCCTTGTAGATGAGATGTTAAAGGTGTATGTAAAAGAACTCATGGCACTATTTTGAAGAAGAGCAGGGGAATTATTTGTGGAGTCTGGGCCAATATTTATCCCACAACAATATCACAAAAACATTAGTCATTATCCCATTGCTGTTTGGGAGTTTGCTGTGTACAAATTGGCTGCTATGTTTCCTACACTACACCAGTGACTACACTTGAAAAGTATTTCATCGGTTTATTGTGCACTTTGTGACGTCCAGTGGTCATGAAAAGATGCCCTATAAATGCAAGTCTTTTTCTTTTTTTCCAATTCTATGCATGCTCATTTTTCTTAACATTCTCTTCTGTGGAATCTTGTTGAAAGCCTTAAAGAAATATTGTGCCATATTTTTAAAAAAAGACAAAATGTCACCAATCTAAAATGTTACCTCTGTATCTTGCTCCACAGCTGCTGCTCGACCTGATCAGTCATGATTGTATTGAATGGCAGAGCAGGCTTGAGGGGCCGAAGGGGCTGCTATTTCTTGTGTTTTTACGTTATTTCTTCTGACCTGAGTGTTTCCAGCATTTTCTGTTTATAATCCATAGATACTACATTATCTATTTCATTGCTTAGCTCCTCATAAATTTCAACTAGGGTAGATAGGCATGATTTACCCTTTACAATCCATGCTGTCTTTCTGATCATCTCATCTTTGTCCAAATATGCAGCCACTCTGTCCCTACTCGCAGATTCCAGTAACAACAGTAATGTTGGACTAATAGACCTATAATCTCCTTAATATATTCATAAATAAAACCTTCACTGTTAGCCTTGATATTTATATTTACTCGTATTCCCTTTCCATGGCTCTTACCACATTTTTTGTACTCTTGCTGTTCTTGATATCTCTCCCACTCCTCAGGACCTCTACTTCCCCTTCATGTAAGCCCTTTTAGGTTTATGCTATCTCTAGTCACTTGTTGATCCAGATTGTTTAATTACACAAGTAGAGTTCTTTCCCTTTCTATGCTTCTCTGCACCATTTGAGTGCTTTCTTCCTTGGGAATTGCCAGTGTGTGATGTGATGCAGTCTAGCATACCAACATTCTTCCACTTTTCCAGATAAGTCTTGGTGGCTCCTGAGAGATCAAGGCAGCCACCCTGGAGGTGAGATGACCAGTCACCAGAGGTTTTTTATATGTTCATGGGATGTAGGCATTGCTAGCAAAGACAGCATTTATTGCCCATCTGTAATTGCTCTTGTGAAGGTTGTGGTGAGTCACCTTTATGAACCACGGCAGTCCTTGTGTTTGTGCCCACAGTGCTGGTAGAGAGCAAGTTCCAAGATTTTGACCTCGCAACAATGAAGGAACAGCAATATATTTCTGAGTCAGGGTGATGTGTGGCTTGGAGGGGAACTTGCAGGTGGTGGTGTTCCCATGCGCCTGTTGTCCTAGATCTTCTAAGCAGTGGAGGTTGTGGGTTTTGAAGGTGCTATCACAGGAGCCTTGGTGAGTTTCTATCGTGCATCTTGTAGACTGTACACACTGCTGCCACTGTGTGCTGGTGGTGGATGGAGTAAATATTTAAGGTGATGGATAGGGTGCCGATCAAGTGAGCTGCTTTGTCTTGGATGGAGTCAAGCTAGTTCAGTGTTGTTGGAGCTGCATTCATCCAACCAAATGGAGAGTATTGACTTGTAGATGATGGCCAGGCTTTGGGAGTTACGAGATGAGTTACTCGCCACAGAATTCCAAGCCTCTGACCTGTTCTTGTAACCACTGTATTTATGTGGCTGGTCTAGTTAAGTTTCTGGTCAATGTGAACCCCAGGATGTTGATGGTGGGGGAATACAGAGATGACAATGCCATTGAATCTCAATGCGAGATGCTTAGACTTTTTTGGGGGGGATGGTCATTGCCTGACACTTGGTGCCACTTATCAGCTGAATCCTAAATGTTGTCTCGGTCTTATTGTGTGCAACCATAAACTGCTCCATAATCTGAGTCGTTGTGAGTGGGACTGAACACTGCAATCATCAACAACCATCCCCACTTCTAAAATAAAAATAGAATGATAGAAATGCTCAGGAAGTCGTGCAGCATCTGTGGAGAGAGGAACAGAGTTAAGGTTACAGGTCGAGAGCCTTTCATCAGAGCTGGGAAAAGTTAGAAAAAATGTAATCGGTTTTAAGTGAGTGAAAGTGGGGAGAGTTGGGAAAAGAAGAAAAGGGAAGGTCTGTGATAGGATGGAAGACAGGAGATATTAAATAACAAAATGGTTGGTGGTGCAAGGCCAAAAGGAGTGGTAATGGGTAAAGTAAAGAAACAAAAGATGTATCTCGAGGAGCTATGAATGGCAAAATGATGAACAGCTGCCACCCGAAAGCAGAACAGAGAAAAATAAGACAGTAATGCCAAAACCTGCAAAGGAAAAGGAAAGAAAATGCCTAATCAAAAGATGAAGTGCTATTCCTCAAGTTTCTGTTAAACTTAATTGAAACACTGCAGGAGTCCGAGGACAGTGTTGTGATATTGTGTTAACGTACATCATCACGGAGAGTGATGTAAGCCAACATGTGATATAGCAGTTGGAGTAGTGTTAGCAGTAAGCACATGCATTTCAGATTTCTGATGTAAGTCTTCTTTTGTAATAAAGAACCATTAATTCAACATGGCATTCAGCCTCAAATTCTTTGCTACATTTGCATTGAGAAATCAATAACACAATGTGGTAGCACCAGAACACAACAGAATAACAGTGATGCAGAGGTGCTCAGTGTGCTCGGAGTGGTTTTTGACACAGGACAGAGATCACCGTTGTGACATCGAGGATGACAGTTTCTCCTGCAGAAAGCCATAAAGTTGGGACAACACTATAAATCGCTTGAAGCGGCGGCAGCATAACGTGGCCAGATTCAATGATTATCCTCAAAAATTGTTACTCCAGGAAAGTGTGAAGATGAAGGGATAGTTTGTTCGAACGGCGGCCAGTAGAAAAGGCAGTGATCGGGCTTGCAAAATGGAAAGAGAATTGGTTCGGGTCAGAGCTGCAGTATGGCACCGCCATTGTGCCTCATGTTTTTTTCCCATTGAAAGTGCTTTGTGTGTGGATTCTCCCCATTTGCAGGCTGAAAGCCCACGCTGCAGCTACAGAGTTCAGGGCGTGTCAGAGGTCCAATGAACAAAGAACAGTACAGCACAGGAACAGGCCATTTGGCCCTCCAAGCCCGCGCCGATCTTGATGCCTGCCTAAACTAACATCTTCTGCACTTCCGGGGCCCATATCCCTCTATTCCCTTCCTATTCATATATTTGTCAAGATGTCTCTTAAACGTCGCTATAGTATCTGCTTCCACCACCTCCCCTGGCAGCAAGTTCCAGGCATTCACCACCCTCTGTGTAAAAAACTTGCCCCGCACATCCCCTCTAAACTTTGCCCCTCGCACCTTATACCTATGTCCCCTAGTAACTGACTCTTCCACCCTGGGAAAAAGCTTCTGACTATCCACTCTGTCCATGCCGCTCATAACTTTGTAAACCTCAATCATGTCGCCCCTCCACCTCTGTCGTTCCAGTGGAAACAATCTGAGTTTTTCCAACCTCTCCTCATAGCTAATGCCCTCCAGACCAGGCAACATCCTGGTAAACCCTTTCTGTACCCTCTCCAAAGCCTCCACGTCCTTCTGGTAGTGTGGCAAACAGAATTGCACGCAATATTCTAAGTGTGGCCTAACTAAGGTTCTGTACAGCTGCAACATGACTTGCCAATCTTTATACTCTGTGCCCCGACCGATGAAGGCAAGCATGCCGTATGCCTTCATGACTACCTTATCCACCTGCGTTGCCACTTTCAGTGACCTGTGGACCTGCACGCCAAGATCTCTCTGCCTGTCAATACTCCTAAGGGTTCTGCCATTTACTGTATACCTCCCACCTGCATTAGATCTGCCAAAATGCATTACCTCACATTTGTCCGGATTAACTTCCATCTGCCATTTCTCCGCCCAAGTCTCCAACCGATCTATATCCTGCTGTATCCTCTGCCAATCCTCATCATTATCCGCAACTCCACCAACCTTTGTGTCATCCGCAAACTTACAAATCAGACCAGCTACATTTTCCTCCAAATTATTTATATATACTACAAACAGCAAAGGTCCCAGCACTGATCCCTGCGGAACACCACTAGTCACAGCCCTCCATTCAGAAAAACACCCATCCACTGTTACCCTCTGTCTTCTATGATCGAGCCAGTTCTGTATCCACCTTGCCAGCTCACCTCTGATCCCGTGTGACTTCACCTTTTGCACCAGTCTGCCATGCGGGACCTTGTCAAAGGCTTTACTGAAGTCCATATAGACAACATCCACCGCCCTTCCCTCATCAATCATCTTCGTCACTTCCTCAAAAAACTCAATCAAATTAGTAAGACACAACCTCCCCTTCACAAAACCATGCTGTCTCTCACTAATAAGTTCGTTTTTTTCCAAATGGGAGTAAATCCTGTCACGAATAATCCTCTCTAATAGTTTCCCTACCACTGATGTAAGGCTCACCGGCCTATAATTTCCTGGATTATCCTTGCCACCCTTCTTAAACAAAGGCACAACATTGGCTATTCTCCAGTCCTCTGGGACCTCACCTGTAGCCAATGAGGATGCAAAGATTTCTGTCAAGGCCCCAGCAATTTCTTCCCTTGCTCCCTCAGTATTCTAGGGTAGATCCCATCAGGCACTGGGGATTTATCTACCTTAATGCTTTGCAAGACACCCAACACCTCCTCCTTTTTGATAATGAGATGACTGAGACTATCTGCACTCCCTTCCCTAAGCTTATCATCCACCAAGTCCTTCTCTTTGGTGAATACTGATGCAAAGTACTCATTTAGCACCTCGCCCATTTCCTCTGTCTCCACACATGGATTCCCATCTCTGTCCTTGAGTGGGCTAACCCTTTCCCTGGTTACCCTCTTGCTCTTCATATATGTATAAAAAGCCTTGGGATTTTCCTTAATCCTGTTTGCCAATGACTTTTCATGACCCTTTTTAACCCTCCTAACTCCTTGCTTTAGTTCCTTCCTACTGTCTTTATATTCCTCAAGTGCTTCATCTGTTCCTAGCCTTCCAGCCCTTCCAAATGCTTCCTTTTTCTTTTTGACTAGGCTCACAATATCCCGTGTTATCCAAGCTTCCCGAAACTTGCCAAACTTGTCTTTCTTCCTCACAGGAACATGCTGGTCCTGGATTCTAATCAGCTGACGTTTGAAAGACTCCCACATGTCAGATGTTGATTTACCCTCAAACAGCCGCCCCCAATCTAAATTCTTCAGTTCCTGCCTAATATTGCTATGATCAGCCTTCCCCCAATTTAGCACCTTCACCCGAGGACTACTCTTATCCTTATCCACAAGTACCTTAAAACTAATGGAATTATGGTCACTGCTCCCGAAATGCTCCCCCACTGAAACTTCGACCACCTGGCCGGGCTCATTCCCCAATACCAGGTCCAGAATGGCCCCATCCCTAGTTGGACTATCTACATACTGTTTCAAGAAGCCCTCCTGGATGCTCCTCACAAATTCTGCCCCATCCAAGCCCCCAGCACTAAGTGAGTCCCAGTCAATATTGGGGAAGTTAAAATCACCCACCACCACAACCCTGTTACCTTTACATCTTTCCAAAATCTGTCTACATATCTGCTCCTCTACCTCCCACTGGCTGTTGGGAATCCTGTCGTAAATCCCCAACGTCGTGACTGCACCCTTCCTATTCCTGAGCTCCACCCATATTGCCTCGCTGCATGACCCCTCTGAGGTGTCCTCCCGCAGTACAGCTGTGATATTTTCCTTAACCAGTAATGCAACTCCCCCACCCCTTTTACATCCCCCTCTCTCCCGCCTGAAGCTTCTAAAGCCTGGAACATTTAGCTGCCAATCCTGCCCTTCCCTCAACCAAGTCTCTGTAATAGCAACAACATCATATTTCCAAGTACTAATCCAAGCTCTAAGTTCATCTGCCTTACCTGTTATACTTCTCGCATTGAAACAAATGCACTTCAGATCACCAGTCCCGCTGTGCTCTGCAACATCTCCCTGCCTGCTCTTCCTCTTAGTCCTAATGGCCTTATTTACAATGTCCTCCTCATTTACTTCACTAGCTGTCCTACTGCTCTGGTTCCCACACCCCTGCCACACTAGTTTAAACCCTCCCGAGTGACGCTAGCAAACCTTGCAGCCAGGATATTAGTGCCCTTCGAGTTTAGATGCAACCCGTCCTTCTTGTACAGGTCCCATCCGTCCCTGGTACAGCAGATCTGCAGTGTTTATTTTCCTTCAAGGAAAGCTTTTGAAAAAGAAAGCAATTAAAGGGGAGAGCTCCAGCAGAGAACACTTGTAAATAAGAAGTTTGGCACCATGACCACAAAATACCCAGCGATGAACTGGAGTGACCACCGTACAGTCCTTGTGGAGGCAAAGTCCCGTTTTCACAGTGAGGACACTCTCCATCATTTTACATGGCACTACCACTGTGCTAAATGGGATAGGCTCAGATCAGTTCTAATGGTTTAAAACTGGGCATCCATGTGGCACTTCATGGCTTGCATATCCCTCACTCTACCATTACCATCAAGCCAAGGGACCAACCCTTGTTCATTAAGGAGTGTAGGAGTGCATACCAGGAGCAGCAAAAGACATACTTAAAAACTGATAATAATTGAGGTTGCTCTTTGGCATGTTGAAGTTGTGCTTCAAGTGCTTGAATCGATCTGGGGTCACCCTGCAATATATTACATCTAGAGCTGCAAGGATTTTGAAGGTGCCCTGCCTGCTGCATATAGCTGTGAAAGAGGATTCATCATTGATGCCTTAAATAGAAAAGTGCATCCAAGGACAGAAGGAGCAAGAGAACAGCAGAAGCCTGAATACAAAAGCAAAATATTGCGGATGCTGGAAATCTTAAATAAAAACAGAAAATGCTGGAAATACTCAGTAGGTCTGGCAGCATCTGTGGACAAAGAAATAGTTAATGTTTCAGGTTGATGACCTTTCATCAGAACTGGAATCGGAGTGGCACTGGGGCTTTGGAGGGTAGGGGGGAGTGAGGCTGGGGAAAATAAGAAATAGATGCTGCAGTGGGCCTTTTTCCCTTTTGAGCCTTCTCTGCCAACAAGATCATGGCTGATCTACCTCTACTCCACCTTCCTGCACTGGCCTCATATACTTTAATTCCCTTGGTACCCAAAAATCCATCAAGCTCTGTTTTGAATATACTCAAAGACTGAGCATCCACAGCTCTCGGGGAAGAGAATTCCAAAGATTCACAACCCTCTGAGTGAAGAAATTTCTCCTCATCTCAGTCCTAAATGACCAACCACTTATTCTAAGATTGTGACCCTGTGTTCTAGATTCCCCATCTAAGGGACATATTTTCTCAACAACTACAGTGTCAAGCCCCTTAAGAATTTTATATGTTTCAATTAAATCATATCTCACTCTTCTAAACTCCATGCAATATAGGCCTAGTCTACTCAATCTCTCCTCATAGGACAATCCCCTCATCCCAGGAACCAGTCTAGTGAACCTTTGTTGCACTCCTCTAGGGCAAGTATGTCCTTTCTTGGATAAGGAGAACAAACCTGCACCCAGTGCTCCAGGTGTGGCCTCACCAATGCCCTGTATAATTGCAGTAAGACTTCTTTACTCTTATGCTCAAATGCCTTTGCAACAAAAGATTACATATCTTTTGTCTTCGTAATTACTTGCTGTACCTGCATGTTTACTTTCTGTAATTCATGTACAAGGACACCCAGGCCCCTTTGAATGCAAATATTTCCCAGTCCCTCACCACACAAAAAAATTCATTTTTTTAAAATTTTTCCTTGCAAAGTGAATAACTTCACACTTCACTATATTGTATTCCATCTGCCATGTTCTTGCCCATTCACCCAACCTGTATATATCCCTTTGCAGTTTCTTTGCATCCTCCTCACTGCTTACTTTCTCACCTAACTTTGTATTGTTAGCAAACTTGGATACATTACACTCAGTCTCCTCAGAGAAGTCATAAATATAGATTGTAAATAGCTGAGGCCCTAGCACTGATCCTTGCGGTACTCCTCTATTTACAGCCCATCAACCCAAAAATATCCCATTTATTCCTACTCTCTGTTTTCTGTCCGTGAACCAATCCTCAATCCATGCTAGTCACTTACCCCAATTCCATGAGTTCTAACTTTGTGTAATTACCTCTTGTATGGCACCTTATCGATGCTTTTTGAAAATTCTAATACACTGCTGCCAGAGGATTGGAGGACTGCGAACGTTTAAAAAGGGAGTGAGGAATAGACTGAATAATTACAGGCCAGTCAGTCTAACCTCAGTAGTGGGCAAATTATTGGAATCAATTCTGAGAGACAGGATAAACTGTCACTTCGAAAGGAACAGATTAATCGGGGATAGTCGGAATGGATTTGTTAACTCTGCTTCTCTCTCCACAGTTTCTGCCAGACCTGCTGAGTATTTCCAGCATTTCTTTTTTATATTTCAGATTTCCAGCATCTGCAGTATTTTGCTTTTATCTTGTATACATTCTACACTATTACTGCAAATTTTATTTGCCCAGTCTACATGAAGGCAAAAGTTCTCCATGATTGCTGTATTACCCATATTACATGCACCTCTAATTTTCTTATTTACACTCTTCCCTACACTACAACTACCACTAGGGAGCCTACAAACAACTCCTACCAATGCTGTTTCTTAGCTGCGAATTGATTCTAATTATTGATTTTCTGAGTTAAAATCCTTTCTCTCTACAGTCTTTACCCCATTCTTCTTTATCAGGGCTGCCCCTCCACCTTTTCTAGTTTCAAGTTAAGTATCCTGGAATATTTAGTTCCCAACCTTGGTCACTTTGCAATCATGTCTCCATGATGGCTATTACAGCCAACCTATTAATTTCTATCCGTGCTATTAATTCATCTAATTTATTCCGAACGCTTCATGCATTCAGATATAGTGCCCTTAGCTTTGACTTTTTCCTGATTTTCCCTGATGTCACCTTCATCACTAATGCCCGATTACTTTTGTTACTCTCACTGACCTTTCCTGACCCACTCTGCTTGTTTTTACACAAAACGCTGCTGTGCTTGAGATTTCCCTTGCTGCTTTTGAATTTACTTTTTCCTGAATCCCCCCACCACCCTGTCCACTGCTTAGTTATTTGATTTGTCAGGATACTGGTCCCATTCCTGTTTAAATGGAGCCCATCCCAATGGAACAGCTGCCTCTTTCTTCAGTGCTGGTACCAGTGGCACATGAAGCAAAACCTCTGCCTCCCATATCACTCTTTCAGCCACGCATTTAACCTTCTAATCTGTTTATCCCTATGCCAATTGCCATGTGGCTCAGGTAATCCAGAGATTATTTCCTTTGAGGTTCTGCTTTTTAATTTGGACCTTTGCTCCTAAAACACTCCCAGCAGAAGATTTGATTTTTTTAGTTTAATTAATTAATTGGTTTATCTAGTTTAAATTACTAATTTGGTAAAGTAATAGCAAGTTACAGTTTCCTAGCTTAGAGACAAAATAAAAACACTCACCAAGCTACTGGGGAAAAAAAGAATAGAAAGAGCCACCCCACCCCTTCTGTACTGAATTCCCACTTGCACCAAATTTTTGACTTTTAGTACTCTGTTGACAAAGCACTCAGTTCTGCAATCACTCTGTGCTCCCCATTCACATGGGAATGGGATATCTGGTGGGTCCTCTGTGAAATGAAGAAAGCAGAATCTTGCTACTGGGTGGAGAGGGTCGGGGAGACATGAATGGACCAGCAGCAGGTGTAATGATTTTTATTGTGTGGCAAAGAAGAACATTAAAAAAAAAATTGTCAAATGTTGTTTTCAGAACAGACTTCAGCAGTCTCTTTCAGGACTTCTGCTTTGGACACTTTATGCTCAGTTCAGCTGGGTAGCGTGTGCACCCTGCCTGGTGCAGATCAAACTTGCTCTTAGAATCTTGATTTAAATATATTAACGAGGTTCCTGCCTGTTTCAGGTGAGAATGCTAGCCACCTAAATTGAGGTCAAAATTCACATGGTGTGGGCCTCAGGCAGTAAGTTAGCAGGAGTGTTTTTAACCTTCTTGCCGCTGCCCTGTTCACCCTGAAACACTAAGTGGAAACTCACCCCCATGAGTAAAATCACTCTCTGATAACTACAGTCACTATTCATTCTCCCATAACTTAGAACATAGAACGTAGAACATTACAGCGCAGTACAGGCCCTTCAGCCCTCGATGTTGCGCCGACCTGTGAAACCATCTGACCTACACTATTCCATTTTCATCCATATGTCTATCCAATGACCACTTAAATGCCCTTAAAGTTGGCGAGTCTACTACTGTTGCAGGCAGGGCGTTCCACGCCCCTACTACTCTCTGAGTAAAGAAACTACCTCTGACATCTGTCCTATATCTATCACCCCTCAACTTAAAGCTATGTCCCCTCATGTTTGCCATCACCATCCGAGGAAAAAGGCTCTCACTATCCACCCTGTCCAACCCTCTGATTATCTTATATGCCTCTATTAAGTCACCTCTTCTCCTCCTTCTCTCTAACGAAAACAACCTCAAGTCCCTCAGCCTTTCCTCGTAAGACCTTCCCTCCATACCAGGCAACATCCTAGTAAATCTCCTCTGCACCCTTTCCAAAGCTTCCACATCCTTCCTATAATGCGGTGACCAGAACTGCACGCAATACTCCAGGTGCGGCCGCACCAGAGTTCTGTACAGCTGCAGCATGACCTCGTGGCTCCTAAACTCGATCCCCCTACTAATAAAAGCTAACACACCATATGCCTTCTTAACAGCTCTATTAACTTGGGTGGCAACTTTCAGGGATTTATGTACCTGGACACCAAGATCTCTCTGCTCATCTACACTACCAAGAATCTTCCCATTAGCCCAGTATTCTGCAATCCTGTTACTCCTTCCGAAGTGAATCACCTCACACTTTTCCGCATTAAACTCCATTTGCCATCTCTCAGCCCAGCTCTGCAGCCTATCTATGTCCCTCTGTAACCTACAACATCCTTCGGCACTATCCACAACTCCACCGACCTTCGTGTCATCCGCAAATTTACTAACCCACCCTTCTACACCCTCATCCAGGTCATTTATAAAAATGACAAACAGCAGTGGCCCCAAAACAGATCCTTGCGGTACACCACTAGAAACTATACTCCAGGATGAACATTTACCATCAACCACCACCCTCTGTCTTCTTTCAGCTAGCCAATTTCTGATCCAAAGCACTAATTCACCTTCAATTCCATACTTCTGTATTTTCTGCAATAGCCTACCGTGGGGAACTTTATCAAACGCCTTACTGAAATCCATATAGACCACATCCACGGCTTTACCCTCATCCACCTGTTTGGTCACCTTGTCAAAAAACTCAATAAGGTTTGTGAGGCACGACCTACCCTTCACAAAACCGTGCTGACTATCTCTAATGAACTTATTCTTTTCAAGATGATTATAAATCCTATCTCTTATAACCTTTTCCAACATTTTACCCACAACCGAAGTAAGGCTCACAGGTCTATAATTACCAGGGCTGTCTCTACTCCCCTTCTTGAACAAGGGGACAACATTTGCTATCCTCCAGTCTTCCGGCACTATTCCTGTCGACAATGACGACATAAAAATCAAGGACAAAGGCTCTGCAATCTCCTCCCTGGCTTCCCAGAGAATCCTAGGATAAATCCCATCTGGCCCAGGGGACTTATCTATTTTCACACTTTCCAAAATTGCTAACACCTCCTCCTTGTGAACCTCAATCCCATCTAGCCTAGTAGTCTGTATCTCAGTATTCTCCTCGACAATATTTTCTTTCTCTACTGTAAATACTGACGAAAAATATTCATTTAACGCTTCCCCTATCTCCTCTGATTCCACACACAACTTCCCACTACTATCCTTGCTTGGCCCTAATCTAACTCTAGTCATTCTTTTATTCCTGATAAACCTATAGAAAGCCTTAGGGTTTTCCTTGATCCTATCCGCCAATGACTTCTCGTGTCCTCTCCTCGCTCTTCTTAGCTCTCCCTTTAGATCCTTCCTGGCTAGCTTGTAACTCTCAAGCGCCCTAACTGAGCCTTCACGTCTCATCCTAACATAAGCCTTCTTCTTCCTTTTGACAAGCGCTTCAACTTCTTTAGTAAACCACGGCTCCCTCGCTCGACAACTTCCTCCCTGCCTGACAGGTACATACTTATCAAGGACACGCAGTAGCTGCTCCTTGAATAAGCTCCACATTTCGATTGTGCCCATCCCCTGCAGTTTGCTTCCCCATCCTACGCATCCTAAATCTTGCCTAATCGCATCATAATTTCCTTTCCCCCAGCTATAATTCTTGCCCTGCTGTATATGCCTGTCCCTGCCCATCGCTAAGGTAAACCTAACCGAATTGTGATCACTATCACCAAAGTGCTCACCAACTTCTAAATCTAACACCTGGCCGGGTTCATTACCCAGTACCAAATCCAATGTGGCATCGCCCCTGGTTGGCCTGTCTACATACTGTGTCAGAAAACCCTCCTGCACACACTGGACAAAAACAGACCCATCTAAAGTACTCGAACTATAGTATTTCCAGTCAATATTTGGAAAGTTAAAGTCCCCCATAACCACTACCCTGTTACTCTCGCTCCTGTCAAGAATCATCTTTGCTATCCTTTCCTCTACATCTCTGGAACTATTTGGAGGTCTATAGAAAACTTCCAACAGGGTGACCTCTCCTCTCCTGATTCTAACCTCGGCCCAGACTACCTCAGTAGACGAGTCCTCAAACGTCCTTTCTGCCGCTGTAATACTTTCCTTGATTAACAATGCCACCCCCCCCCCTCTTTTACCATCTTCTCTGCTCTTAGTGAAACATCTAAATCCCGGAACCCGCAACATCCATTCCTGTCCCTGCTCTACCCATGTCTCTGAAATGGCCACAACATCGAGATCCCAGGTACCAACCCATGCTGCAAGCTCACCCACCTTATTCCGGATGCTCCTGGCGTTGAGGTAGACACATTTTAAACCAAGCTCTTGCTTGCCAGTGCCCTCTTGTGTCCTTATAACCTTATCCCTGACCTCACTACTCTCAACATCCTGCACACTGGAACTACAATTTAGGTTCCCATCCCCCTGCTGAATTAGTTTAAACCCCCCCGAAGAGCACTAGCAAATCTCCCCCCCAGGATATTGGTACCCCTCTGGTTCAGGTGAAGACCATCCTGTTTGTAGAGGTCCCACCTACCCCAGAAAGAGCCCCAATTATCCAGGAAGCCAAAACCCTCCCTCCTACACCATCCCTGCAGCTACGTGTTCAACTCCTCTCTCTCCCTATTCCTCACTTCACTAGCACGTGGCATGGGCAACAACCCAGAGATAACAACTCTGTTTGTTCTCGCTCTAAGCTTCCACCCTAGCTCCCTGAATTTCTGCCTTAAATCCCCATCTGTCTTCCTACCTATGAACTGAATACTGTTCTCAGAATGGAAGTAACACAAAACTAGGATTGCAAAATATCAGTTATATATAAATATCTAAATACATAATATACAGTAGAAACATGTTAATGGAGTAAACTGGAAATGTGGAAAGGCAGGAAGACAGCAATCAGTGTTAAGGTACTGTTAGGACATTCTATAATAATTCACAACGAAAAACATCACAAATGTATCGAGATAATATTTAGCTTGGCACTGGATTTAGAAGTGATGATCTTAAATTTTTACCACATCTAGTTGAGATTCTCACAGCACACATTTAATCTACATAAAAGTACAATTGAAATATGTATTTTAGATGAAACCTGTGAGCTCAGACAATAGGTGGTGCTGTTGAAATAGTGTCTGTACTTCATATAGCTCCACAATTGAAATAGAAATTAAGTCTCCATTTACAGTTCCTTTTCTTTGAAGGTGAATTTTCCAGTTACGTGACAAAGTTAACATACACATTAAAAGAAAAAGACATGCAGTTATATAGCACTTTTTATAACTACTGGATGTCTCAAAGCGTTTCAGAGCCATTTAAGTACTTCTGAAGTGTAGTCACTGTTGTCTTCTTCTTCTTCTTAGGCAGTCCCTTGGGAACAAGGAGGACTTTTTTCCACTTCAGGGTTATGGGTCTTTAGGTGACTGAATAGTCCAATTCTGGATCTGCACACTCTGCCACAGGTAGGGCAGGTGGTATTTGGTGAGTCAAATGAATGGGCTGCTCGAATTTCCGAATGCTCCATCTGCTGTTTGCAGTTTGTTGCTGCCTGGGCATGTCGATGTTATTCGAACTGGCTGGCACCATCGCAGATGCCTCTTCTCCATTTTGGGCGGTCTCGGGCAAGAGATTCCCACGAATCAATGGAGATGTCGCATTTTTTCAGGGAGGCTTTAAGGACATCCTTGGAGTGTTTCCTTTGCCCTTTTGGTAGCCTCCTGCCGTGACGGAGCTCAGAGTAGAAAGCTTGTTTTGGGAGTCTTGTGTCAGGCATGCAGACGATGTGGCCCGCCCAACGTAACTGACTAGCCATGACCAGTGTCTCGATACTGGGGGTGTTGGCCTGAGAGAGGACACTGATATTGGAGTGCCTGGCCTGCCACTGAATTTGCAGGATCTTACGGAGGCACCGCTGGTAATATCTCTCCAGGGCTTTGAGATGTCTGCTGTACAGTGTCCGTGTTTCCGAAAAATGCAGGTAACACTGCGGCTTCTAGACCATGAGCTTGGTGCCAGGTTTGAGGTCTTTGTCGTCAAGCACGCTTTTCCTCAGACGACCGAAGGCTGCGCTGGCATAATGGAGGCATGACTGAGTTTCATTGTCGATGTCTGTCCTTGCTGAGAGGAGGCTCCCAAAGTATGAGGAGTGATCCATATTGTCCAATGGTTAACCGTGGATCTTGATAGTTGTGGGGCAGTGTTGTGCTGTGGGAGCAGGCTGGTAGAGGACCTTTGTCTTCTGGACGTTTAGCTTAAGGCCTATTCTTTCATACACCTCTGTGAATGCATTAACAAGGGGTTGAAGCTCAGCCTCTGAGTGTGCGCATATGCAAGCATCGTCAACATTCTGCAGCTCGATGACAGAGATTGGAGTGGCCTTGGTTCTGGACTGAAGGCAACATAGGTTAAACAGATTTCCACCCATCCTGTAGAGTAGATCTACTCCAGCAGGGAGCTTCAAGAAGATGAGGTGGAGTGTTGCGGCAAGGAAGATGGAAAAGAGGGTTGGTGCGACGACACAGCCTTGCTTGACCCCAGTTTGCTCTCAGATTGGGTCAGTGGCGGATCCGTTGGCAAGGATTACAGCTTGCATGTCGTCATGCATCAGGCAGAAAATTTTGACGAATTTCTCTGGGCAACCAAATTTGAGGAGGATGTTCCATAATCCCTCATAGTTGATAGAGTTGAAGTCCTTTGTGAGGTCAAAGAAGGCCATGTATAAAGGTTGCTGCTGCTCCCTATATTTTTCTTGCCGTTGTCTTGCTGTGAAAATCATGTCCACTGTGCCTCTTGATGGACAGCATCCACATTGTGATTCCGGTAGGAGATCCAGGAACTACTAAATCGCAAGTGCAAGGTGTTCCTGAACTGGAAGCATCACCAAAATTCGAGGGATAAAAAGCAGGTATACAGACAATTGAAGGCCGAGGTTCAACAAAAATCCTGTGACCTAAAGAACAGCTGGTTGGCTGAAAGATTGCAGGAAGTACAGCAACTCACAGACAGCCATGACATGTGTGGATTCTTCAGCACAGTCAAGACCATTTACAGCACAAGTACCCAAGGACCTACCCCACTGAGAGCAAAGAATGGAGCAGCGCTGATCAAGGACAGAGAGCGCTCATTGGAAGGAGCACTTCAAAGATCTTCTCAATCGTGACTCAGTCCTTGATGCAATCGCCCTCGACCAAATTCCACAACATGCTACCCGCACAACCTCAGCACAACACCAGCCCAACATGAGATCGAAAAGGCCATCTGACAGCTAATAAACAATAAGGACACCGGCGTAGTCGGAATTCCCGCCAAAATTCTAAAATACGGCAGAGAAGCATTCTTGACACAAAGGTCTCATCTCCCTCATCTGGAAGGAGGAGAGCATGCCAGGGGATCTCCGAGACGCCGTAGTTGTGACCATCTTCAAAAAAGGCGACAAGACTGACTGTGGTGACAACAGCGGGGTATCCCTGCTGTCCGCCACAGGGAAGGTCATCGCAAGAGTCCTTGTCAACCGCCTCCTCACTGTGGCTGAAGAGTCACTGTTGTAATGTAGGAAACACAGCAGCCAAATTGTGCACAGTAAATTCCCACAAACAGCAATGTGATAATGACCTGATAATCTGTTTTTTGTGGTGTTGTTTGAGGGATAAATATTGGCCAGGACACTGGGGAGAACTCCCCTGCTCTTCTTCAAAATAGTGCTATGGGATCTTTTACATGTACCCGAGCAGGCTGATAGGGCCTCAGTGTAATGTCTCATCCAAAATACAGCACCCCCTCAGTTCTGCACTGGATTGTTAAACTTGATTTTTGTGCTCAAGCTTTAGAATAGGGCTTGAACCTAGAGACACAGAAGCAAGCGTATTACCAACTTAGCCACAAACTGGAATAATCTGGGTGGCACAGTGGCGCAGTGGTTAGCACCACAGCCTCACAGCTCCAGTGACCCGGGTTCAATTCTGGGTACTGCCTGTGTGGAGTTTGCAAGTTCTCCCTGTGTCTGCGTGGGTTTTCTCCGGGTGCTCCAGTTTCCTCCCACATGCCAAAGACTTGCAGGTTGACAGGTAAATTGGCCATTATAAATTGCCCCTAGTATAGGTAGGTGGTAGGAAAATATAGGGACAGGTGGGGATGTGGTAGGAATATGGAATTCGTGTAGGATTAGTGTAAATGGGTGGTTGATGGTCGGCACTGACTCAGTGGGCCGAAGGGCCTGTTTCAGTGCTGTATCTCTAAATAAAAAAATAAATAAATAAAAATATACAATTAAATGCTTTGTCAAAGTCCTGTGGTTTGGGGTGTCCTGTTAATGATTTTGTAACATTTGGAATTTGTCAATGAGTTCTGTAGAGCAACAAAAGATTTCCAAATGTAAGAATGTAAAGGTAAACAATGACAAAGAATCCAGAGTGTCTACATCCATGGGATGAATGCCCTCCAATGGAGACACACTTGCTGAGATAAATACCAATGATCGCTAATCATTAGATTTCAATTCTAATAATAAGAATAAAATAGAGCCACCTAGATCTTCATTACATCTGGCCACCTTTATTACATTTAATCCCATCATTGACTTGATCTAAAACCCAATCGAGAGAGGATTCGGCCTCTATGAACTCATTCATATCAATGCTAGTACCAATGCATTCAAGGGCATGACAATCCGGGAATATTTATAGTTACTGTATTTATGTAATCCAAAGCACCATAGAACTGCCATCTCAGGCAGTGTCACGGTCTGTACAGTGGACTTACTCTTAGTCATTTGGAGTCATGCAATTGTTTAAGACAATATTCCAGCAACCACTGAGCAAGGAGGGAACTGACTGAAAGCCTTTGCAGTGGATGCGAAACAGGGAAGTAATATCCAGCTGGGGAGATGTACTGGGTGGAATGCCCCAGGAATCAGTGCTTGAAGTCTATGAGAGGGGAACATAGATACAAACCTGTAAAAGTGAATTCAGGAAGCACTTAGAATAATCTTTCAGGTAAGGTAGTGGAAATAAACTCTCCGGAATAATTCAAGGAATGGCTAAATGCAAGCAGTGCTGTGGACCATGGATATCTATGCGAGGATGAGGCAGTTGGGCTGAATGCCTCACTCATTTATGTTCATCTTTGTGACAGCACTGAAACTGAATCAGGAGAAAGAGAAGGAAAAATGGGAAAAGAGCAAAAAGAAACTGGTAAATATGATTTGATGAGCTTGATGTGTAATGAACTCTCACCTCAACATAGGGCAGCATCAGTTTAGAAATGTATTTCTGACCACTTCTGTGGGAAAATTAATAATACAACTTCTATGCTCACTATAATAAATAAGATGTAATGTAGTCTCTAATGGTACATTATTTCAGTTGTTCACAAATCCTTTAACTGAGTCGTTTGTTTTCTACCATGCTTGTGGATTGGGAAAGCTCTGCAAGTGCTCCTATACAAACTAGGCCATATTGCACCACTAAACTACATGGTTATGTCATGAAAGTGTTGTTGACCAGCGCCCAGATACCCAAGAGGCTGCCATGCCTTTTAGTGAAAATATTCTGCCGGCTATTTATGCACAGCTCATTTGATCTGGGCATCCTGGCCTTATGTAGGATTCCTAAACATTTTAAAACAATTGACTTGAAAACCTCAAGATAAGTGCTCAATGCTCAAACATTTGTAGCCTTTCCTAGCAAGAGCCAGTTTACCACCTGACTGTGTTGCTCTTATTGTGCCCTCTGGAGCTCAGCTTGCTGAACCAAGAAACTTCTCTAGCAAAGAATCAGCAGAACTCTTAGAAAATTGGGTAAACAATTAAAAACAACTGTTCACACTGTTTTTCTGGGGTTTCAATGCCATGGCAGATTGAGTGATCTGCTGTGAAAATTCAAGGTTAATGATTCTTCAATTGTTTTTATTTTCAAATCAACAAGTTAGTCATATATTGGTAAATAATTCAAGAACATTATGTTCCATCAGTGGTTGCAATTATCAGTAAATTGCTATCACATTCTTTAGTTCTATGCTGTATTAATTTACATGACACACTTTTGATACAAGATCTAGTCTTAAATGATTATTTCACATAACTCAAGACCTCTTGGCTGTTCATGATGTTGACTAATATTAAATTAGAATATCAAAAACATACCCATATTCTTACCTTGAAAATGAATAATATTTCAGGTATATGTGGAGAATGGAAAATCTCTATTTGACATCGTCTCAACCAGAATTTCTTTTATGAACAAAAGCCTCTAGCAATTTATTCTACTTTTCCCAATGTTTCATTACATTGCACCTAACAGCTTATACTTAGCCACATTGTGAAGAGATTAGAGCTATATTTTGTTTTGTTTGATAATTTTCTTGAAAAAACAGATATGAGTAAGGAGTTTGAAATGTTAGTTGTAAGAACTAATACTATTGGCCCATGTTTAGTACTGCACTGAGGGTTCCTAGCACTCCAAAGATGGATTAGCAGCAATGAAACAGTGTCAGATTGGCTCAAGGGCAACACTTTTGTCTCTGAATCAGAAGGTCATGGATTCAAGTCTCAATTTAGCGGCTGAACTTTACTATTTAAATTTAATAATACTATTAAAAATTTTACTATTTTAAAATGGTGGTCCACCTGTGGCGGAGCCGCCGCGATATTCAGGACGGCGGCTCATTATCATGAACGCGACACGCCGCCGCCCCCCCCCCCCACAAAATGACGTGGAGGGGGTGGGATTTCCAGAGCCGGTATCGGCATCGGCTTAGCTGAGGAGCAGGTGCCCTATTTAAAGCACCCCAGCACCTACTTCTTGACAACTGTCAAATACTTCCTCTGCTTTGTCCTGTGCAGTTGAGATCCTCTTCTTCCACTCAAGAGTAACATTTGTTCTTGTAGGTCTGCTGCACCTGAGTGAATAATCTTAATTTTGCATATATGTGAAAGTGAGATTGAATTCTATCATAAAAGGCAAATACACTATCAGAAATAAAAGCATCATTTCATAATATCTACATACTATGGGCTTTTCATTTTCTGAATGCAAAAAGTCGCAGACAAACATGTATTTGGAATCTGTATTCATTTCTTATTTAAATTGTATTTGAAAAAGCAGGTAACCAGAATTAGAACTATTTGTCAAAGACCCAGGAAAATATGTTTCTCTTGTAGCTACATTGTACGCTGAAATATTAAATCAATAATTATGATAAACTGGTGCAGAAGCAAAGTGTGCGTCAACATCTATATCTGTGTCTATCTGTAATATATGAAAAACCAGGACAACAGCACAGATTTCCTCACTAGTCCTGCATTAGTTTTAAAACCTGAGAAAAAGAACACCTTGCAGCCTGAAGTTAGAGCAGTTAGACTGTGGAATAACCTTTGCATTTAAAGGACCAGACAAAAATCCAAAGATGGCAGAGGGGTGCTCCAGTTTGGCCCCAGGATGCCAGGATGGTTGGTTCAGCAATGCCTCCCTGCTCACTCTCCTCCAGGCTGAGCGGGCAAGGCAGGAGGTCCTTTTCCCCAGCGATGGTAAGAAGAATCCCTCCCACCTGACCAAGGCAGCCTGGCTGGAGGTGGTAGAGGAGGTAAGTAGCTGTGGGGCCATCCAGTATGAAAGAGTCCAATGCCGGAACAGGATGAACAATCTGCTTCGCACTGCAAAAGTAAGTGGCACTTTCTATCATGGCCCCACCGAACGTAGAGTGGCACATATGTGCCACTGCCATGCCAAAGACTAGGCAGGGAGGAATGATGTGACATGAATGGATGAAAGTATG
This sequence comes from Heterodontus francisci, assembly GCF_036365525.1. Taxonomy (NCBI): domain Eukaryota; kingdom Metazoa; phylum Chordata; class Chondrichthyes; order Heterodontiformes; family Heterodontidae; genus Heterodontus; species Heterodontus francisci. Next base: position 60,146,535 of record NC_090373.1, on the reverse strand, counting down.
GAAGAACCCATCCTTGTCTGCTGCTCAGACTATGGCACCAACATGAGTGGCTCACTTAGTAGTGAAGACCGAGCCTTCCCTATCTTTGGGCCCACCACCCCTTTTGTGACATGTATCGGGTTGTTGCCTTGCCATCCTTAATCTCTGCCTCCTTGCTCCTCCAGGCAAAGAGAGCCCACAATGCTCGTGAGGTGAGTCAGACTGGTGGAGGAGTGCCAGATATGCGGAAGCTGACACAGGCTGAGGAGGAGGCCCTCGAACTGGCTGCGACACATGTGGACCGTGCATTCTGTGACGTTGAGCTCGGGGTCCTGAGCGACCATGCATCCATTTGATATACACAATGATCATTGTGAAAATCGTGCTGTTTGGCACAATGCTCTCACAATCATTACATGCTCACCATAAAGACTGACAATATGCTCTTTTCTTTGTATCTTGCAGGTCAACGCTCTGAGTCGGCAATGAAGGCCCAGGACACCTTCCGCACCTCAGAGGAAGAGACATCCTCCAAGGAAGCAGCGTCCCATGACACTGCCGCACCTTCCACGAGCGCAGATGCAGTCACCTCAGCGGGAATCCGATTGGGCTTACAGTCGTCTTCACAAGCTGGTGAGAGCACTGTACACGCGCCCGAGCAGCTGACTGAGGCTGAGACAGCCGAGGCCCCTGACAGTCAGAGGGCTGTGGATGGCCAGGCCTGTCCTCCAGTCAGGCTGCTAGTGCAGAAGTGGCACCGCGAAGGAGCATCCGCAAGCCTTTCCAAAAAACACCCTGACACAAATAGGTCTGCACGGGTGTCACAACACTGTAAAAAGTTCAATCACTAAATGTTCTTCCCTAACATGTGTGTTGCTTTTACTGTGTGAAGTGTGCCAGCATTTGTTGATTGTGTCTCCTCCCATTACATCATTGGCCTTTGTATGGAATGTATGGAATAACATCATTGCCATGTCAGTATTACTCATGTGCGTCTCCACGGATGCAGTAACATGGACAATGGCTCAGTCTGCTGCTGCCAGTAATGGTGGACACAAAAGTGTTGCAGATGCAGACTGCTGCACAACAGGTGAAAAGGGTACTCTGTGGCTTTCAGAGCACATAGTGGTCTTTATGGCATGGAGAACCATTGATCTATAAGGCATTGCCATCCATTCCTTGCTCGCTGCTCACCCTGCATGCGGGGCCTGGATGCTCTCTGTCCTCCCATGTGCCTTTCCTGCTGTAAGTCCTCTGCATCCTCATCATCCAAGGATGAGTCCTGCTCATGCCACTCCTCATCCTGAAAGGCCTGCCCTTATTGAGTGTGTAGTTGTGTAGAACACAGCCAACAGCAACGATATGAGCTACCCTTTCCAGCCCCTACTGCAGGGCACCACCCGATTTATCCAGGCAGTGGAAGCGCATTTTCAGCATGCCGATCGCCTGCTCAATGGTGGCTCTTGTAGCTCCGTGGCTGATGTTGTATCTCTCCTCTGCATCAGTGGTGGGGTGTCTCACTGGTGTCAGGAGCCATTTCTGCAAGGGGTAGCCCTTGTCTCCAAGAAGCCACCCTGCGATCTGAGCCAGTTCAGTGAACAGCGAAAGCCCCTTGGGACTGGCGCAGGATGACGGTGTCATGGCAGCTGCCAAGAAAGTGGGCACAGATTTGCATAAAGCGCTTATGGTGGTCACATACTAGCTGCATGTTGAGGGAGTGGAAGCTATGTATGCAGCTGGTCACCCGGCGGGAGCCTTGATGGCCACACGGATGCAGTCTATGACCCGTTGCACCTGTGGTAATCCTGTGATGGAGCCGAAACTGATGGCCCTCTCGGCCTGGCACTCAGGGTCCGTTCTGAAGTGGACATAGTCACCGGCCCTCAGGTACAGGGCATTGGTGACCTCCCTGATGCAGCGGTGCACTGCTGACTGTGTCATCCCACATAGAACCATAGAAAAATTACGGCACAGAAGGAGGCCATTCAGCGGTCTATGCCGGCCAAAAAATCTAGCTGCCCAATCTAATCCCACCTTCCAGTACCTGGTCCATAGCCTTGCCGGTTACAGTGATTCAGGTGCATGGCCAGGTACCTTTTAAAAGGATTGAGAGTTTCTACCTCCACCACCATTCCTGGCACTGAATTCCAGATACCCACCACCCTCTGGGTGAAAAAGTTTTTCCTCATGTCCCCTCTAATCCTTCTAACAATCACCTCAAATCTGTGCCTCCTGGTGATTGGCCTCTCCGCTAGGGGAAACAGGTCCTTCCTGTCTACTCTATCTAGGCCCCTCACAATTTTGTACACCTCAATTAAGTCACCTCTCAGCCTCCTCTGTTCTAAGGAAAACAACCCTAGCCTTTCCAATCTTTCCTCATAGCTGCAACTTTCGAGCCCTGGCAACATTCTTGTAAATCTCCTCTGTACTCTCTCCAGAGCAATTATGTCCTTCCTGTAATGTGGTGACCAGAACTGTACGCAATACTCCAACTGTGGCCTAACCAGCATTTTATACAGTTCCAGCATTACATCCCTGCTTTTGTATCCTATACCTCGGCCAATAAAGGAAAGCATTCCATATGCCTTCTTCACCACTCTATCTACCTGTCCTGCCACCTTCAGGGACCTGTGGATATGCACTCCAAGGTCTCTCACTTCCTCTACCCCTCTTCTACTTGTCTCAAAATTCTCCCATTTATTATGTCGCCGGTGAGATCCAGAAATGATGCAGAGGCGTAGAAGTTAAGAGCCGCGGTCACTTTGACGGCCACAGGCATAGGATGTCCACCAATGCCCATTGGCTGCAGCTCATCATTGAACAGGTCACAGAGATGTGTCACTGCCTCTCTGGACATCCGCAGTCGCCTCTGACACTGGCGCTCAGACATCTGCAGGTATGTCATGCGGGACCTGTAAATGCACAGCGAGCTAAAGTGCCGATGTTGCCTTGGGGGCTGCTGCTGCTCACGACCGGGGACTTCTACGTGGGCTGCACTTGCCTCTTGGTTTTGCCTTTGGCACATATCGCTCCTCTCGACAAGCAGATCAATTATTATAGGGTGTACCATCCCCATCTCCAAGTTGCAATGAAACACAGTACCTTCACTTCTTCGACATTGATGTTGATTGGTACATCCGATGCTTTCATGCATCAACTATGTGGCGTTTCATAGCATTTCCCATCTTAGCTTCCACTAAGAGTGGCATCACATGACCACATTCAGATAGTAGCAGCTACATCGATTGGCCCAGCAGCCATTATACGCCTCTCATTTATGGCACCCTTCCTACACACAGGGCTCCTGGAGTACCATTGTTCCTTCACTCACACAAACATTCAATGGCGCAGAGTGCCCCCCTTTACGGAGGGAGGGTATGCAGTTGATTCCTACATGTATGCAGAGTTATGCCTCCAGTAATCCTATACTCCTTCCCACCTCCCTTCATAGAAACATAGAAAATAGGAGTGGGAGTAGGCCATTTGGTCCTTTGAGCCTGCTCCGCCATTCATTATGATCATGGCTGATCATCCAACTCAGTAACCTGCAGAAACCACAACTCATGCTTGCAGAGTTGTGCCGCCAGTAATACCATCCTTCCTCCCACCTCCCTTCATGCCTGCAGAATTGTGCCCCCAATAATACCATCCCCCCCTCCTACCTCCATACATACGCTTGCAGAGTTGGGACCCGTCTCGCAAGGCTTACTTGCAATGGCTCTGATGACTGCAACTGCTGTCCCGCCGGCTTTTATTAGTCGGGAACGGGAAGGCATGTGAGAGATGCCCGTTGACCGGAATATGCAGAACTGTGGACTAACAGGCAGTGGGATGCATAATGAGGCAAGGTAAGTCGTGCTTTGAATATTTAAATTGGGCTCCTGCTGCTGAGTGGCAGGGCCTTCCCGATGTCAGGGAGCATGGTGGACCTCTCCCAGAAGTATTTTCCGGGGCTCCCCACCGCTGCCGCCATGACCCCTGACGTCAGGGGGCTGGTAAAATCCAGCCCTTGGACTTGAGCACATATTTCAGTCTGACACTTCAATGCCATACTGAGGGAGTTGAGATGTCATGTGTCTGAGGACTTATTTTCTTACATAGGCAGATCCCATATCATTATGGGAGTTCTCCTGGTGTTCAAGCCAATGATTATTTTCCAACCATCAGACCAAAACAGATTATTTAGTCATTTAACCAATTTGATATTTTTGCAACCTTGCTGTTCAGATATTGGCTGCTTTATTTGCTTATAAAGCAATAGTGACTACATTTCAAAAATAACTCATTGCCAGTGAAGCTTTTTGGGGAATGCTGAGAATGTGAAAGGCGCTATATAAGTGCAACCTCTATCTGTCTTTTATTTATGTAGCTGAGGAGGATATTCAACAAATTAAGTATTTAAGTTCAGGTCAGATCATGTGCTAACAAGCTTAAAGAGAAACACTTCAAAGTATTACAGTGACAAAAGTGAATAACATGGGGGAGTTTTCTGCCTAAAAGTATGGGTGCAGCAATCATTAGTACTCATAGCATAGCAGCAGCAGAAGAATAGCCTGGGACTTCGCAGCCTAGGAGGTGCATGGCTCACAGCACACACTATCCCTTGCAGTGGGTCAACCTTAAAAGAGATTGCTATTAAGGCATGACAAATAAACAGTTCACAAGTAGGCATGGGCTCAGCAGGGAGATTGTGGCTATCATCTGGTCCAAGCATTCTCACAGACTGTTGATCACCTGCACTGCACTACCAGTGGTGGTGAAGGTCATTATTGCCCTCAATTTTTATGTCAAAGGGACTTTGCAGAATCAGGTAAGATTTTAGGAGCCCAGGTAGGGCATGCTGTAATCAAAGTTTAACCACTTAATTTTGAACTAACTTGCATAGAAGTTTACAGCACAGTAACAGGCCATTCAGTCCAATAGGTCTATGCTGGTGTTAATGCTCCACATGGACCTCCTCCTACCTTACTTTGTCTCACTCTCTCAATACATCTTTCCATTCCTTTCTCCCTCATGTTCCCCTTAAATGCATCTATGCCAATCACCTCAATCACTCCATGTGGTAGCAAGAAAGACTATTTTAATAATGTGGGAAATAATTGCTGGCATATGGTTAGGAAATGTGAATATTAATAGCATGAAACAAGTACAAATATTTAACATTGCTAAAGGAGCTGACCTATTAGCAATGATTAACAGTTTATATGGAATCAAGGACAGCTCAACGTGCATTTTATTTTTGTACCCTTGGGTTCAGCTGTTTTGCCCTTAAAGTCTAATAAAATTGGCTCTAAAGTTCTTTGATGAGAACTAAATCATCTGCATGTCTATCTCCTATTTTTACAGTACCAGATATATCTTTCAGCAAGTACAGATGAAATTGCAGGGATGTGGGAAAAAAAGCAGGGGGATGGCACAAGATGGGCCAAATGACCTCCTGTTATGCTGTACTATTCTGATCCTTAATTCAGATTGAATATGGAGGATGATTATATATTAGGAAAATATAAATTCAGGTTTTTTTCAGAAAATAGAAAGCAACAAATTATATTAACTAACTGTATTCTTAATTTTGAAATTTGCAGGTTTTATAAGCTATTCCTGTTGTACCTGTACTGTGAGTATAAAAAACAAACTATTCAATTCTATCTGTGTTCTGTTGAAATTGTGAAATCTTACCCTTTCTTTTTACAAAAACTCATAGGCTGCTAATAAAGAAATATATTTTTGTATTCATCTGCCCCTCCACCCTGACACTGAACTGCATTTATTTCTGTTGATTAGCCTTTAACCGGAGCTTAATAGTCCTTTAGAAGCAATGTTTTTGTTGGTGCGTTACAAGGTAGGAGCAAAAGTTAAAGACTCTGAAATTCTTTTGCTTCTTTTTCTTTTGGGCCTCCTTATCTCGAGAGACAATGGATATGCGCCTGGAGGTGGTCAGTGGTTTGTGAAGCAGCGCCTGGAGTGGCTATAAAGGCCAATTCTGGAGTGACAGGCTCTTCCACAGGTGCTGCAGAGAAATTTGTTTGTTGGGGCTGTTGCACAGTTGGCTCTCCCCTTGCGCCTCTGTCTTTTTTCCTGCCAACTACTAAGTCTCTTCGACTCGCCACAATTTAGCCCTGTCTTTATGGCTGCCCGCCAGCTCTGGCGAACGCTGGCAACTGACTCCCACGACTTGTGATCAATGTCACACGATTTCATGTCGCGTTTGCAGACGTCTTTATAACGGAGACATGGACGGCCGGTGGGTCTGATACCAGTGGCGAGCTCGCTGTACAATGTGTCTTTGGGGATCCTGCCATCTTCCATGCGGCTCACATGGCCAAGCCATCTCAAGCGCCGCTGACTCAGTAGTGTGTATAAGCTGGGGGTGTTGGCCGCTTCAAGGACTTCTGTGTTGGAGATATAGTCCTGCCACCTGATGCCAAGTATTCTCCGAAGGCAGCGAAGATGGAATGAATTGAGACGTCGCTCTTGGCTGGCATACGTTGTCCAGGCCTTGCTGCCATAGAGCAAGGTACTGAGGACACAGGCCTGATACACTCGGACTTTTGTGTTCCGTGTCAGTGCGCCATTTTCCCACACTCTCTTGGCCAGTCTGGACATAGCAGTGGAAGCCTTACCCATGCGCTTGTTGATTTCTGCATCTAGAGACAGGTTACTGGTGATAGTTGAGCCTAGGTAGGTGAACTCTTGAACCACTTCCAGAGCGTGGTCGCCAATATTGATGGATGGAGCATTTCTGACATCCTGCCCCATGATGTTCGTTTTCTTGAGGCTGATGGTTAGGTCAAATTCATTGCAGGCAGACGCAAACCTGTCGATGAGACTCTGCAGGCATTCTTCAGTGTGAGATGTTAAAGCAGCATCGTCAGCAAAGAGGAGTTCTCTGATGAGGACTTTCCGTACTTTGGACTTCGCTCTTAGACGGGCAAGGTTGAACAACCTGCCCCCTGATCTTGTGTGGAGGAAAATTCCTTCTTCAGAGGATTTGAACGCATGTGAAAGCAGCAGGGAGAAGAAAATCCCCAAAAGTGTGGGTGCGAGAACACAGCCCTGTTTCACACCACTCAGGATAGGAAAGGGCTCTGATGAGGAGCCACCATGTTGAATTGTGCCTTTCATATTGTCATGGAATGAGGTGATGATACTTAGTAGCTTTGGTGGACATCCGATCTTTTCTAGTAGTCTGAAGAGACCACGTCTGCTGACGAGGTCAAAGGCTTTGGTGAGATCAATGAAAGCAATGTAGAGGGGCATCTGTTGTTCACGGCATTTCTCCTGTATCTGACGAAGGGAGAACAGCATGTCAATAGTCGATCTCTCTGCACGAAAGCCACACTGTGCCTCAGGGTAGACGCGCTCGGCCAGCTTCTGGAGCCTGTTCACAGCGACTCGAGCAAAGACTTTCCCCACTATGCTGAGCAGGGAGATTCCACGGTAGTTGTTGCAGTCACCGCGGTCACCTTTGTTTTTATAGAGGGTGATGATGTTGGCATCGCGCATGTCCTGGGGTACTGCTCCCTCGTCCCAGCACAGGCATAGCAGTTCATGTAGTGCTGAGAGTATAGCAGGCTTGGCACTCTTGATTATTTCAGGGGTAATGCTGTCCTTCCCAGGGGCTTTTCCGCTGGCTAGGGAATCAATGGCATCACTGAGTTCCGATTTGGTTGGCTGTATGTCCAGCTCATCCATGACTGGTAGAGGCTGGGCTGCATTGAGGGCAGTCTCAGTGACAGCATTCTCCCTGGAGTACAGTTCTCGGTAGTGCTCAACCCAGCGGTCCATCTGTTTGCGTTGGTCAGTGATTATGTCCCCCGATTTAGATTTGAGGGGGGTGATCTTCTTGATGGTTGGCCCAAGAGCTCTCTTCATGCCATCATACATTCCTCTGATGTTTCCGGTGTCTGAGGCCAGCTGAATATGGCTGCATAGGTGTTGCCAGTAGTCGTTTGCGCAACGCCTAGCTGTTCTTTGTGCAGTACTTCTGGCTGCTTTAAGTGCTGCGGATGTTAAATCGCTGGGGGCTTTCTTGTAGTTCAAAAGTGCAATGCGCTTAGCGGCTATGACAGGTTCCAGCTCTTCATTATGAGATTGAAACCAGTCTGCATTTCTCTTCGCACTTTTGCCGTAGGTGGTCAAAGCTGACTCATAGATGGCGTCTCTGATGTGGGCCCACTTGGTCTCAGCATCCCCTGTGGGAGTGTTTTGAAGGGCTGTTACAAGTGAATTTAGAAATTTTTGTAACAGCTGTGGGTGAGAAATTCTGCTCGTGTTGATGCGCGGGTGGCCCTTCTGCTTGGAATGATGCAACTTCTTTGGTCTGAGTCTAACCTTGCTGCACACCAGGGAGTGGTCGGTGTCGCAGTCCGCACTGTGGAAGCTGCGTGTGATTTGAACACTTTTTAAGGCGGCTCGCCTTGTGACAATGAGGTCTAGCTGGTGCCAACGACGTGATCTTGGGTGCCTCCATGAAACCTGGTGACAGGGTTTAGTGTGAAAGAACAAGTTGGTGATGCAGAGGTTATGATAGGTACACAACTCAAGCAGTCTCTGCCCGTTCTCATTCATCCTTCCAACGCCATAGCGCCCAAGGCAGGAGGGCCATGAGTCATGGTCGGCCCCAACCCTGGCATTAAAGTCCCCCAGCAGGAATAGGTGTTCGGTGTTGGGGATGCTGCTAATGATGTTATGGAGTTGTTCATAGAACTGGTCTTTAGCTTCAGGTGCGGAGCAGAGTGTTGGAGCATAGATGCTGAGTAGGTGTACTGGACCAGAGGTGGTGAGCAGTCGGATGGACAGTATGCGTTCCGAGCCATTTGAGGGAGGCTCTATCATGCTGAGCAAGGAGTTTCTGATGGCGAAGCCCACTCCATGCTGTCTCGGTTCTTCAGGATCCCTGCCCTGCCAGAAGAAGGTGTAGAAGAAATTACGCTAAGAAATATCAGGGAAAGAATGCTAATGCTTTTTTTTTATTTTAGTAGGGTCACTAACTGGTTTATTTTCAAAGCGTTATTGCCTCCATCAAAATAGCAGATAGAGGATATAGGTCAAATGCATTGGCATCTGCATGCAAGTAATCCATGGCATAATTTCAGACTCTAAATTGTGGTAAAACCGGAGAAAAGTCCATTACTGGCCTTTTTAAAAAATCTGCTTGGGTACATCTAAAGCTTCCGTACTCAGGAAAAGAGAGCCTATAGTGTTTGTCAGTTCATCAAAACTGATTAATAACTTGAAGGTGAGCTAGCACTTTGATTCTTGTAATCATCTTACAGTTTCAACTGACATTGTATTAAAGGTCATTGTATTGTATTTATAATTCAGAAGTAGTGGTTTTCAGAGGAGTAAACTTTGCACCTTTGAGAAGAGGCTCAGGAGAATTAAAGAAGCACAGTGGTGCAGTGGTTAGCACTGCAGCCTCATAACTCCAGGGACCCGGGCCCAATTCTGGGTACTACCTGTGCAGAGTTTGCAAGTTCTCCCTGTGACCGTGTGGGTTTTCGCTGGGTGCTCTGGTTTCCTCCCACTGCCGAAGACTTGCAGGTGATAAATAAATTGGCCATTGTAAATTGCCCCTAGTGTAGGTAGGGAATATGGGATTGCTGTAGGGTTAGTATAAATGGGTGGTTCTTGGTGGGCCAAAGGGCCTGTTTCAGTGCTTGTATCTCTAAATAAAGAACTAGAAATTTAAAAAGCAAGAAGGAATTTTTTAAAGACCATTAGAAAAGATGTGGAAAGAAAGTATATCTATCTGGGTAAAAATGAAAACTATCACTAGAGGAATACCAAGACCAGAATAATTGAATAAGGAAATGAAAATAATCTAAGCGCCGTGCAGAAATATTTAAAAGACATAGCAGGAAAATGACAGTAGGGAGAACTTGAACAAAAGACAGCTGAAGATTCTAAATTCACCAGTCTGTCCAAATTTTTCAATTTGACTTTACAACTACAGGATGTTGTACACATTTATCATTCATAACTGCAAGGCCTTTGTTGTATCATTGCCTTTAAGAGTGAGGTCCCTTTAAGATCTTAGAATGCTAATAAGCTAAGTACCAGGATGGAGTTATGTGACTCAGAGCCAGAGTCACTCTGCAACTGTAACACCCAGAGTAAGGTCCTGTAAATAGTTAGCTCTGTACTGTATATAACAGTCTAGCTGTAAATAAACCTGTTTGAGATCTTCAACCAACTGGACTCCGCACATCTCATTTTTTCTGAGTGCTGGGCTCTCAAATATCGACTGTTATTAACACTTTCTACCAACAATACACCACTTTGTGACACACTCAGTTGCTTGCTAAAACTATGACATCAGTCCCAATACAACTTGTAGTACTGTTAGAAACAAATACAGTCTACTGATAATCATTCTTGTGCTGAAAAGTGAATCGTCCAATAAATTGAATAAAGCAATTCAAGTAACACAGCAAAGTGGGAATTGAGTGCTATAAAAAATTGAACTTCCAGATCATTTGAATTAAGCAACTTAAATTAAGAGATTAGACTGTTTATTAGATTTTTTTAGATTAGAGATACAGCACTGAAACAGGCCCTTCGGCCCACCGAGTCTGTGCCGAACATCAACCACCCATTTATACTAATCCTACACTAATCCCACATTCCTACCAAACATCCCCACCTGTCCCTATATTTCCCTACCACCTACCTATACTAGTGACAATTTTATACTGGCCAATTTACCTATCAACCTGCAAGTCTTTTTGGCTTGTGGGAGGAAACCGGAGCACCCGGAGAAAACCCACGCAGACACAGGGAGAACTCGCAAACTCCACACAGGCAGTACCCGGAATCAAACCCGGGTCCCTGGAGCTGTGAGGCTGCAGTGCTAACCACTGCGCCACTGTGCCGCCCTTTCTTTATCACAGGCCTAGCTCTTCAAATTGGGTTCAGTATGTGAAACAAAAATACAGGTTGAATTAAGTTTTTCTGGTTGTGTTGCCAGTTTATATTTTAGTACACTGCTCATACTCATCCCATATGTGGAAACATCAAATACTAAACATTAGCAAGCATTTTGGGTATTGTTTTAAAAAACACATTCAGAAAACACATTATGAAAGTGCTTCCATTTTCTGTTAAATAGTTTTTGGGGACTCATATTGAAATTGTGGAAATGGATTCATTTTGGAAGACTGAAGATTTCATAGATATTGGACTTTGTTTTGGTGTTGAAAGTTCTTTGAAAGGACACTTGAGATGTTGTGTTTGAAAACAACCTTTACTGGATATCATATGCCTTAAGATAAATAAACAACAGAAACTTTGGTGACTTGGGGGAGATGATTATAGAGAAGTGACATGTCAAGATTTATGAGGGTCAGGAGTTGGTTAGGCTTCTGAGATATTGTTTTTGGTTCAGCTGGGCTGTGGACAGTGTTGAAAAGCAGTTGGTTTTGTAACCTAATGAAAAGAAACGTCCAGCTCATCTTTCCTACACCACCCTAAGAGACTCGGAGAAATCCAATGTATCAGCTCCCCTTTCTGTACCTCTTTGCAAAAACCCTGTGAATCCCCAGAGTGTGATAACTGAAACCCCTGATGCCACATTTCTCCTGGAAAGCCCATCAGACTATTTTTCGACATCTCCAGAATGAACTGCTTCTGAAAAGATCCCAGTGACCCATATTCCTATACCCAGATGCTAGAGCAAAAGGGACAACTGACATCCTTCCATAGCTTCTCTTTTTTTTCTTCAAGAATTAGCAAGCATTTGGCCAAAGTTTTTTTTTCTATTTCTGTAAAAAGCTCTGCATAGAAAATTTCTTTATTTTTCTTTACCCAGTGTGTGCGTTTGTGTGAGGTGGGGGGGGGGGGGGGTGTTGTGCAGGCAGGGGGTATTTATAAAGGAAACTTTCACATCTCAATCTGTGTGTTAATGCTTTGCTTCGTTACTGGATAAATCTTTTTATAATAAACTGATAATTTTGTTGTTTATTAAAGAAACCTGGTTGGTGTATTTTATTCTGGGATAAAGGGTAGAGTATATGATTAACTGTATTGAACTCAGTGATGCCATTGATTCTCTAGCCAGCGGAAAAGCCCCTGGGAAGGACAGCATTACCCCTGAAATAATCAAGAGTGCCAAGCCTGCTATACTCTCAGCACTACATGAACTGCAATGCCTGTGCTGGGAGGAGGGAGCAGTACCTCAGGACATGCGCGATGCCAATATCATCACCCTCTATAAAAACAAAGGTGACCGAGGTGACTGCAACAACTACCGTAGAATCTCCCTGCTCTGCATAGTGGGGAAAGCCTTTGCTCGAGTCACTCTAAACAGGCTCCAGAAGCTGGACGAGTGCGTCTACCCTGAGGCACAGTGTGGCTTTCGTGCAGAGAGATCGACCGTTGACATGCTGTTCTCCCTTCGTCAGATACAGGAGAAATGCCGCGAACAACAGATGCCCCTCTACATTGCTTTCATTGATCTCACCAAAGCCTTTGACCTCGTCAGCAGACGTGGTCTCTTCAGACTACTAGAAAAGATTGGATGCCCACCAAAGCTACTAAGTATCATCACCTCATTCCATGACAATATGAAAGGCACAATTCAACATGGTGGCTCCTCATCAGAGCCCTTTCCTATCCTGAGTGGCGTGAAACAGGGCTGTGTTCTCGCACCCACACTTTTTGGGATTTTCTTCTCCCTACTGCTTTCACATGCGTTCAAGTCCTCGGAAGAAGGAATTTTCCTCCCCACAAGATCAGGGGGCAGGTTGTTCAACCTTGCCCATCTAAGAGCGAAGTCCAAAGTACGGAAAGTCCTCATCAGGGAACTCCTCTTTGCTGACGATGCTGCTTTAACATCTCACACTGAAGAGTGCCTGCAGAGTCTCATCGACAGATTTGCGGCTGCCTGCACTGAATTTGGCCTAACCATCAGCCTCAAGAAAACGAACATCATGGGGCAGGACGTCAGAAATGCTCCATCCATCAATATTGGCGACCACGCTCTGGAAGTGGTTCAAAAGTTCACCTACCTAGGCTCAACTATCACCAGTAACCTGTCTCTAGATGCAGAAATCAACAAGCCCATGGGAAAGGCTTCCACTGCTATGTCCAGACTGGCCAAGAGAGTGTGGGAAAATGGCGCACTGACACGGAACACAAAAGTCCGAGTGTATCAAGCCTGTGTCCTCAGTACCTTGCTCTATGGCAGTGAGGCCTGGACAACGTATGCCAGCCAAGAGCGACGTCTCAATTCATTCCATCTTCGCTGCCTCCGGAGAATACTTGGCATCAGGTGGCAGGACCGTATCTCCAACACAGAAGTCCTCGAGGCGGCCAACATCCCCAGCTTGTACACACTACTGAGTCAGCGGCGCTTGAGATGGCTTGGCCATGTGAGCCGCATGGAAGATGGCAGGATCCCCAAGGACACATTGTACAGCGAGCTCGCCACTGGTATCAGACCCATCGGCTGTCCATGTCTCCGCTTTAAAGACGTCTGCAAACGCGGCATGAAATCCTGTGACATTGATCACAAGTCGTGGGAGTCAGTTGCCAGCGTTCGCCAGAGCTGGCGGACAGCCACAAAGGCGGGGCTAAAGTGTGGCGAGTCGAAGAGACTTAGCAGTTGGCAGGAAAAAAGACAGAGGCGCAACGAGAGAGCCAACTGTGTAACAGCCCCGACAACCAACTTTTTCTGCAGCACCTGTGGAAGAGCCTGTCACTCTAGAATTGGCCTTTATAGCCACTCCAGGTGCTGCTCCACACACCATTGACCACCTCCAGGCGCGTACCCATTGTCTCTCGAGATAAGGAGGCCAAAGACAAAAATTGGTAGCTGGGTACACATTTAAATATATATTGTGACCTGTGGTGAAGTGGAACTAGAAAAGACAGCGCACTCCTCCCACCTTGATAGTAACAACAGGTGGCACATATGGTAGATAATATGGCAAAGAGACAATTCAGTCATAAGTTCACCTCTCCTTCATAGTGTCTGGCATCTATCAAGAAATTTACAGCATTAAGAATTTGCATGGACATACAGTCAGGTCTTGATTGGCTTTTGGTTAATTTTGAGTCTGATCAAAACCAATTTAATATAAAGTTTGGATAAGTAAATATCACAATAAGATTCATGTTTCTGAATTTATTTCTAGGCAGTTTGAGTCTTGAAATGCGATAACTTCATCGGTCTGAAATGAGGTCAAATGCTGCAGGCATGTTCAGGAAGTCTTTAGTTTCATAATGTGTTCATTGACAAAAGGAAAACCGCAAATGGAAAATGAACCCTGCAAAACACAGGAAACCCTCGAGTTGTCCCATTGATGCTGCAAATTAGAAATAATTCAATGTTAGTAGATTCAATAATGTATATATCAGCAAGTACAAAGGAGCCCGTTTTGCTTCATCGGTTTTGGTAATGTTATTTTTGTGCACTTAATGTTCTTTACACAGCCTGTGTCATTTGAACATATTTACAATCTAATCGATGGTGAGATAACTGTATGCTGAGAAACAATAGAAAAGCTGATTTTGTAAATTAGGCAAATTCTTATGGATAATGCTCGACACACTTTTTCAAGAAAATGTTATGCAAATGTAACCCCCCACTGTGGTTGACAGGGCCCTCAACCTTGTCCGGCCCATTTCCCGCACCTCTACCCTCACCCCTTCCCCTCCCTCCCAGAACCGCGACAGGGTTCCTTCCCCTTGTCCTCACTTTCCACCCCATCAGCCTCTATATCCAAAGGATCATCCTCCGCCATTTCTGCCACCTCCAGCGTGATGCCACTACCAAACGCATCTTCCCCTCCCTTCCCCTGACAGCATTCCGAAGGGATGGTTCCCTCCGTGACACCCTGGTCCACTCCTCCATTACCCCCACCACCTCGTCCCCTTCCCATGGAACCTTCCCCTGCAATCACAGGAGGTGTAATACCTGCCCATTTACCTCCTCTCTCCTCACTATCCCAGGCCCCAAACACTCCTTTCAGGTGAAGGAGCAATTTACTTGTACTTCTTTCAATGTAGTATACTGTATTCGCTGCTCAAAATGTGGTCTCCTCTACGTTGGGGAGACCGAACGCAGACTGGGTGACTGCTTTGCGGAACACCTCCGCTCAGTCCACCAGCAGGACCCCAAGCTTCCGGTTGCTTGCCTTTTTAACACTCGCCCCTGCTCACAACTCTGTCCTGGGATTGCTGCAGTGTTCCAGTGAACGTTAACACAAGCTCGAGGAGCAGCATCTCATTTACCGATTAGGCACACTACAGCCTGCCGGACTGAACATTGAGTTCAATAATTTCAGAGCATGACGGGCCCCCCATTTTACTTTTATTTTTAGTTTTTTTTTCTTTTTCTTCTTTAAATTTTTTTTGTTTATTTTATTTTATTTCATCTTAGTTTGTTCAGTTTGCTTACCCACTTTTATTTCATGTTTGTACTTGCAGCTGTTCAATTTCAGTCCATTAACACCCTATCTGTACTAATGCTTTGTCTTTCCACACACCATTAACATATTGTTTGCCTTTGCTCCATGACCTTCTGGTCAGCTATTCTGTGACCTTGTCCAATCTACACCTTCTCCTTTGTTATCTCTTGCCCCCTCCCGCTTTACTTGCTTATAAACTTTTACATTTCTAATATTTGCTAGTTCTGAAGAAGGGTCACTGACCTGAAACGTTAACTTTACTTCTCTCTCCACAGATGCTGCCAGACCTGCTGAGTATTTCCAGCATTTCTTGTTTTTATTTCAGATTTCCAGCATCCGCAGTATTTTGCTTTTATTAAACTTTTCAAAGTTGAGATTGAACAAATATCTGGAGGCAACTGCTTAACATTTGCACAGAAAGTGAAAGATTGATTGGTTTTAAATTGTATGCACATTGTTTAGCAGACTGGATTCTATTAGGTGTATTTTAAAATATTATCAGAAATAGCAATTTATTTATGTGTATTTTTTTTCCTCCAAGAGGGGTTTATTTAGACAGTTCTGATTTAAATGGCTGATTGGCTCTTAAACACTTAACTGCGGTCAAAAATCTCAATTTCCACAAATATCTATCCTACTATACATTGGGTCTAATGGAGAAACCATTTCAATTTAATTGAATAACTTTGACACCATACGTTAAATGTTCATGTGCAAATGTACCATTATTCATTTGCTACCTAGCTCGTATAAATATTTTCAGATTTATTTAAACTGCTCCATTTTTAAGAAAACATTTTGCAATGTAGTCTGTTTTGTATACCCTTCCCTTAAGAGTGTATCACGCAAAGTTGTTTATGGATGACTGCAGATGCATTAGATCCCTCCTCCTCCTCCCTTCCAATCTTTCCTCTTCTCTACTGGTCTTTGGCAGCAGCAACCTTCTAGTGCTTTCCCCAATTGGTGATTTTTCACAAGTGCAGACAGTATGCAACAGTCAGTCATTTGAAAGCGTATGTTTTGTGTGTGTAAATCAACACGAGCAGAATTTCTCACCCACAGCTGTTACAAAAATTTCTAAATTCACTTGTAACAGCCCTTCAAAACACTCCCACAGGGGATGCTGAGACCAAGTGGGCCCACATCAGAGACGCCATCTATGAGTCAGCTTTGACCACCTACGGCAAAAGTGCGAAGAGAAATGCAGACTGGTTTCAATCTCATAATGAAGAGCTGGAACCTGTCATAGCCGCTAAGCGCATTGCACTTTTGAACTACAAGAAAGCCCCCAGCGATTTAACATCCGCAGCACTTAAAGCAGCCAGAAGTACTGCACAAAGAACAGCTAGGCGTTGCGCAAACGACTACTGGCAACACCTATGCAGCCATATTCAGCTGGCCTCAGACACCGGAAACATCAGAGGAATGTATGATGGCATGAAGAGAGCTCTTGGGCCAACCATCAAGAAGATCACCCCCCTCAAATCTAAATCGGGGGACATAATCACTGACCAACGCAAACAGATGGACCGCTGGGTTGAGCACTACCGAGAACTGTACTCCAGGGAGAATGCTGTCACTGAGACTGCCCTCAATGCAGCCCAGCCTCTACCAGTCATGGATGAGCTGGACATACAGCCAACCAAATCGGAACTCAGTGATGCCATTGATTCCCTAGCCAGCGGAAAAGCCCCTGGGAAGGACAGCATTACCCCTGAAATAATCAAGAGTGCCAAGCCTGCTATACTCTCAGCACTACATGAACTGCTATGCCTGTGCTGGGACGAGGGAGCAGTACCCCAGGACATGCGCGATGCCAACATCATCACCCTCTATAAAAACAAAGGTGACCGCGGTGACTGCAACAACTACCGTGGAATCTCCCTGCTCAGCATAGTGGGGAAAGTCTTTGCTCGAGTCGCTCTGAACAGGCTCCAGAAGCTGGCCGAGCGCGTCTACCCTGAGGCACAGTGTGGCTTTCGTGCAGAGAGATCGACTATTGACATGCTGTTCTCCCTTCGTCAGATACAGGAGAAATGCCGTGAACAACAGATGCCCCTCTACATTGCTTTCATTGATCTCACCAAAGCCTTTGACCTCGTCAGCAGACGTGGTCTCTTCAGACTACTAGAAAAGATCGGATGTCCACCAAAGCTACTAAGTATCATCACCTCATTCCATGACAATATGAAAGGCACAATTCAACATGGTGGCTCCTCATCAGAGCCCTTTCCTATCCTGAGTGGTGTGAAACAGGGCTGTGTTCTCGCACCCACACTTTTGGGGATTTTCTTCTCCCTGCTGCTTTCACATGCGTTCAAATCCTCTGAAGAAGGAATTTTCCTCCACACAAGATCAGGGGGCAGGTTGTTCAACCTTGCCCGTCTAAGAGCGAAGTCCAAAGTACGGAAAGTCCTCATCAGAGAACTCCTCTTTGCTGACGATGCTGCTTTAACATCTCACACTGAAGAATGCCTGCAGAGTCTCATCGACAGGTTTGCGTCTGCCTGCAATGAATTTGGCCTAACCATCAGCCTCAAGAAAACGAACATCATGGGGCAGGATGTCAGAAATGCTCCATCCATCAATATTGGCGACCACGCTCTGGAAGTGGTTCAAGAGTTCACCTACCTAGGCTCAACTATCACCAGTAACCTGTCTCTAGATGCAGAAATCAACAAGCGCATGGGTAAGGCTTCCACTGCTATGTCCAGACTGGCCAAGAGAGTGTGGGAAAATGGCGCACTGACACGGAACACAAAAGTCCGAGTGTATCAGGCCTGTGTCCTCAGTACCTTGCTCTACGGCAGCGAGGCCTGGACAACGTATGCCAGCCAAGAGCGACGTCTCAATTCATTCCATCTTCGCTGCCTTCGGAGAATACTTGGCATCAGGTGGCAGGACTATATCTCCAACACAGAAGTCCTTGAAGCGGCCAACACCCCCAGCTTATACACACTACTGAGTCAGCGGCGCTTGAGATGGCTTGGCCATGTGAGCCGCATGGAAGATGGCAGGATCCCCAAAGACACATTGTACAGCGAGCTCGCCACTGGTATCAGACCCACCGGCCGTCCATGTCTCCGTTATAAAGACGTCTGCAAACGTGACATGAAATCGTGTGACATTGATCACAAGTCGTGGGAGTCAGTTGCCAGCATTCGCCAGAGCTGGCGGGCAGCCATAAAGACAGGGCTAAATTGTGGCGAGTCGAAGAGACTTAGTAGTTGGCAGGAAAAAAGACAGAGGCGCAAGGGGAGAGCCAACTGTGCAACAGCCCCAACAAACAAATTTCTCTGCAGCACCTGTGGAAGAGCCTGCCACTCCAGAATTGGCCTTTATAGCCACTCCAGGCGCTGCTTCACAAACCACTGACCACCTCCAGGCGCGTATCCATTGTCTCTCGAGATAAGGAGGCCCAAAAGAAAAGAAGAAATTATGTGAAATGTTGATAATTCAAAGAATGACAAAGACCATACCAACCAAGGTGATCTTCTTAATTTGATATCCTACCAAAGTATTACCATAAAGAGATGGATCATTGTGGTTGAGCACAGATATGCCTAATAGGTTTGTTCGAGAAGAGAAATGGTAATCTTGCAAAACAAATAATACTACTCATCTAGCAAGGGTTTGTTTGAAAATATGATGAATTACCTGAAGTTTTACGTCCAAAAGAATCAAATGATGTACACCCATTGATATTTATAAGGCCTCAAAAGGAAATACATATGAATATGGTGAACCCAAACTCACATTGTAAAATATTAAATAATGGATAAATTGAGGAACAATAGTTTCCTTGGATAAATACAGTTCTAAACTTTGGAGTGACCACTGCAAAGTTTCAGTTGGACTGTCATTTCCTCGAGCTAAACATTCATCCCTTCTAAGACACAGCTCATTAAACAAAGGCTCAACAGAAGAACAAATAAGCATTCCAGAAAGTAACTGATACTTTTGCCTGGATTTTCCGAACTCTATCACTCACTTTCAGAATGGTTTTGTAGCAGTAGAATGTAGAAAGTGGGCAGAAGCATTTGCCAACAGAGGGACAGAAACAGGGCTATTCTATCAGCTACAAGCAGTTACCATTTGGCATTGGGCTATCAGGACAGTAATTGCCAGCTGGCTACAACACTAAATTATGGTGATTTAGTGCCATAGAATGTTAACAGAGAGCAACCCCTATTGCAATTATTTCAAGCAATGTCACCTCCACTTCAACAGCAATCACACAGGCTGTTGGGCTTCTCGTCACTTGCCTATAGTTACACTGTAGTTTTTCTTTTCATTTTTGTCCATTTATTATTTGCTCTTACTAGCAAGACTATTTATTGCCCCCAGAAGGTAATGGGCCTTGTCCTCGAGCCACTGCAACCTTTGAGGTAATGGCACTGCCACAATGATGTTACACTGGTATTTCCTGCACATGTTCACAAGCAGCAGTTTCTTTTTGTAATTACTGACTTCTTGACATCCGCATTTGCTCCTTCATTTAATCCTTCAAAAATAGTCCATAGTTTTAGGTAGGACTGCTATTGTGCGTATGCTACTAGCTGAATATATTCAGTTGCCAGAGGAGGGCAGTGTCTCACCCACACAACAGTATGTGACAGAGGGAAAAAAAGTGTATTTTTAAAAAAAAATGGAAACTTCAAGAATGACAGTTTCATTAAAAATGTTCAAAATTATTCTTAGTACAAATAACATTTCCCCATTTGCAGCTATAAGAACAAGATTCAACATTCAAACAATGGCAGACAGGAAGAGATCCTCTGGTCTGTCCAGCTTAGCCCATCAGAAATGTTGCAATTTAAAAAAATTCTGCAAAGAAAACATTTGATAAAATTTGGAAAATCATTGAGTTAGTGTAAAAGCATCTGTATGAAAAGGGCATAACCAAAAAAGTGATTCATTTTCTACGTATGACTCATTTATCATTTTCCATCTGAGGATTGAAAGTTCAGTTAAAAAAGGTGTTGAAATATTGATTGTGGCGTATCTACTACACGCACTGTTATGTCTGTTTCAAGAATCATCAGCTATTCTGCCTCTTGCTTAAAGTTCGATTCGCCTTGTATGCTGGTTAGGGTTACCAATCCTCCAAGGATTATTTTGGAGATTAATCGCTTGGATGCTGTTGCAAGCAACCCAGAAGAAAATCAGAGGCATTTTTTTTTTTTAAAAGTGCATCTTCATTTTCTTTGAGCACTTTATTCAGGATTAAAATATTGGAGATTCAGGGAACAATTGGAGGGGTGTTGATCATGTCATAAAAACTCCAGGAATACATCCAAAATTGGCAACCATATTGCTAGTGCGTACAATCTAAATCACACTTTAGACCAAACAGTGGTAGTTATCTTCAAAACATGCAAACTAACTATACTACAAACAGAAAGGAATGCCATGTCTTGCCCCTGATTCAAACAGTTGAAATCCTGCTCAAACTGAGGTTCGGTTTGTTAACGTTGAAACAAAACGCTGTAAATTCAAGCAAACTTTTGGACCCGAGTACATAATCTAGACGGACACTTTCACAATGTATTGGGGGAATGCTGCTCTATTAATAATGGCTGCTTTAACTGCCGAGGCTGGTGTATGATGACTTCAAGAGTTTTTTTAAAAAGTTTTTAAGAACTTTCAGAATGAGCTAAGTGCCAGGATGTAGTCATGTGACTAGAAGTCAGAGTCACTGCAACTGACTCCCTAGACAAAGGTTCTGTACATAGTTAGCTGTTAATAAACCTGTTTGAGATTGTCAAGGAATTGGAATCCACACAACATTGTTTTACTTAAGACGACAAAGAACACATGACAATGGTATCAGCTGATGCCTTGCTCCCCGCCTCCAGGCCTAACCCCAGCAACATAATTGCACGTGGTGCCCATCTCATTAGGGTTAATCGGCTGGCCGCTGCTGAATGGCAGGCGGACGACCACTACTGCCCCCGGCTTGGATTGCGTCCAGCTCCGGCCCAGACGGCGGGACCAGTGTCCCAAAAATAAAATCCAGCTCCATGCCTCTTTGTTCCAATGCAGGGGTCGCCAATCTTTTCTATATTGAGAGTTACTTCTGATAAAGGAAAAGAACGCATTTGCTGACAATGCCACCACTAGGTGGCACACTACTCGCACATGCACAAATGACAAACGTCAGATATTTCTGGCAGCTGCCCAAGATAAAGATGGCGCTCAATTTGGCACAAAAGACAAGCAAACCCCTTCTTCCCATGCCCCGCCATAGCCACTTTTCTTTGCCACGCCCCTCCCCCATCATCACTTATTCCAACACCCTCCCAACTTGGCGCTGGCTGCTCCCTACTTGAGCGCATCCTCGCTGCTCACTGCTGGACCCCCACTTGCTGCTGGCTCCCTCGCCACTCACCCATCGCTTGCCCCCACCGTCGCCACTCCCTCTGCGTTCGCCGCTGGGCTCCCCGCTCGGTCTTTCAGTTATGACGTCAGTACATGGTGATGTCAGGATACACATGCGGGGATTAATGCTGGCAGGTTGACGTGAACGATTGGATTGCACTGCCAGGAACATTGTACGAACTACTCAAAGGCAGTAGCACGCTATCGACGTGTTGGCAACATGGCTAGTGGCTATTAAGAGTCTATTAACACCACCTGTTAACCAATGAGTTAGAGGCAAGGCAAGACTTAAATTCTATTCATCAAATAGAATTTAGTTAAACAGCACATTACAGCAAACAAATAAAGTCTATTTTGTTTTTAAAAAGCAGCTCTTAAGAAATACAGCAAACAGTACTTCACCAAAATATGTGAGGTTATCTACTTTGGTAGAAGGAATAGATATGCAGAGTATTTCTTAAATGGTAAGAGATTAGAAAGTGTAGATGTACAAAGGGACCTGAGTGTCCTTGCCAATAAGTCACTGAAAGCTAACATGCAGGTGCAGCAAGCAATTAGGAAGGCTAGTGGTATGTTGGCTTTTATCACAAGAGGATTTGAGTACAGAAGTAGCGAAGTCTTACTTCATTGTGTAGAACCTTGGTTACAATGTACCTGGAGTCTCTTCTTCTTCTTTGGCCTCCCTGTCTCGAGAGACTGTGTGCAGTATTGTTCCCCTTATCTTAGGAAGGATATTATTGCCATGGAGGGAGTGCAACTAAGGTTCACCAGACTTGTTCCTGGGATGGCGGGACTGTCCTCTGAAAGGAGATTGGGGAACCTGGGCCTGTATTCTCTAGAGTTTCGAACAATGAGGTGTGATCTCATTGAAACCTACAAAATACTGAAAGGGATAGACAGGGTAGATGCAGGTAAGAGGTTTCCCCTGGGTGGGGGAGTCTAGAACCAGGGGGCATAATTTCAAATTAAGGGGGAAGCTACTTAGGACAGATGAGAATTACTATACTCAGAGGGTTGTGAATCTTTAGAATTCTCTACCACAGGGCGCTGTGGAAGCTGAGTCATTGAGTATGTTTAAAGCAGAGTTTGACATATTTCTAAATACCAATGACAAAAAGGGATAGGGGGATAGTGTCAGGAAAAAAAGACATCGAAGTAGATGATCAGCCATGATTGTATTGAATGGTGGAGCAGGTTTGATGGGCTGAATGGCCAACCCCTGCTCCTTTGCTTCTATCAGCATACTTCTGATACAAGAGGAGATATTACTTCAGCAGAAATGTGCAAGTGGAAGATAGTTACATCATACAAACTGCAATGCCATTGAAACTATGTGAATGCAAAAGCATTACATATAGTATGTGCACAAAAATCACTACCAGTCACTTACAGCAGTGTAGTCTTCAGGTGTGACTGCGGAGGGGAAATTACCCAATTGTCTCCATTGCGGCCAAAAATAGTGCTAGCACTATTTGCAGCCATGATAAAGCCCACAATATTAAAGAGGATAGAGATGTGTGTTGACCAACAAAAACAAATTAACTGGTCCTTCATTTCATAGTCATTGTGGGACCTTGCAATGCATGAAATGGCTGTTTGCCTGCATAACGGTGAATACACTCCAAACATATACAAAATGCTTGAGTGCATTTCTGACAGGCGCTCACTAGGAAATCTTGGACTCAAAACAGGACATGGTGTGCATTTGAGCTGAGAGTTTAGAGACAAGAAAGATCACAACCTGGCTAAAATGATCAGAAAATGCTACAAATACTAAGCATCTTGGAGAGAAATAGAGTTAACGTTGTGTGTCTGTGACCTTTCATCAGAACTGGAAAATGTTACAGATTAAGAAATTTTAAGCAGGAAAAGGGGGAAGGGAAGGAAGGCCTGATTAAATAATAAAAAGATGGAAGACAAAAAGGGACAATGGGACAAGTCCAGAAATAAAAGATGGGTCCAGAGGTGGTGTAAACAGGAATAGCAGAATTATTACCAGCACCTCTTGTTTTTTCCCAAACAGCAGAAGTGTTTATGATCTGAAATTGTTGAACTCAATTTAGGGCAGTACAGTGGCGCAGTGATTAGCACCGCAGCCTCACAGCTCCAGCGACCTGAGTTCAGTACTGTGTGTGGAGTTTGCAAGTTCTCCCTGTGACCGCGTGGGTTTCCGCTGGGTGCTCCGGTTTCCTCCCACAGCCAAACACTTGCAAGTTGATAGGTAAATTGTCCCTAGTGTATGTAGGAGAATTGAAGGAAGGTGGGGATGTGGTAGGGAATATGGGATTAATGTCTCTTCTTCTTTGGCCTCCTTGTCTCGAGAGACAATGGGTAAGCGCCTAGAGGTGGTCAGTGGTGTCAGTCGCTGTGAGGCAACTATGGAGTGACCTCTCCATGGCGCATGCCTGGGCGAATGTATGGAGGTTGAGAGTTGCCCAAGCGTCAAAACCCCCCTCTCGGCCTTTCTGGTGGGGTCCAAAGGAGTGCAGAGCACGACGTTTGGCACCGGTATGGCTGCAGGAACTGCCGGAAACATGCCAAAGGTGACACATGACCGCCTACGGGGTTCCACTCCGGATTTTCTGTTAGGGTTTACTCCCTTAGCCGTGGTCTCTCCCGAGACGCCCACAAGGCAGCTGTTCATTTGACAAATAAAACAAGTTAGGGTTATACCCTCATAACCAAAAAATACTTGCTGCAGTCAGGTGGGAGTTGAACAGTGCAAACCACCCTCACCAGGTGGCCGTAACCAATTGGGGGCTTGTCTGGGATCTGAACTGCCAGACAAACGGGAAATTTGGAAAACGGGAGGGAAAATTGACCTCTAAATTGTGGAAGGGTAAACAAACAGGTTTTCTTGTACTCTTCTGTTTTCCTCTACAGTGCTAGGAACAAAAGAAATGGCCACATTTAATGCTAAGGAGTTTGTGCAGCAGGGAGAGATATCCCATGATACAAACATACGAACACGAATTATGAGAAGTAGGCCATTCGACCCCTCTAGCCTGCTCCGCCTTTCAAGAAGATCATGGCTGATGTGTGTGTGTCTGGAATTCCACACTCCCATCTACCCACGATAACCTTTGATTCCCTTGCCTAACAAGAATCTATCTACCCCCACCTTAAAATTATTCAATGACCCTGCCTCCACCACCTTCTGAGGTAGAGTGCTCCAAAGTCGCACAACCCTCAGAGAAAAAATTTCTCCTCATCTCTGTCTTAAAAGGGCAATCCAAATTTTAAAATGGTGCCCCCTCGTTATGGACTCACCCACAAGAGGAAACATCCTTTCCACATCCACCTTGTCAAGACCATTCTTGATCTTATGTACTTCAATCAAGTCTCCACTCACTCTTCTAAACTCCAGTGAAAACAAGCCCAGTCTGTCCAACTTTTACTCAAAAGACAACCCGCTCATTCCAGGTATCAATCTAGTAAACCTCCTCTGAACCACCTCCAACGCATTCATATCCTTCCTTAAATAAGGTGACCAAAACTGCAGCAATGAATAAAGAAGGCTAATGGAATGCTATCCTTTATGATGAGAAGAATTGAAAATAAAAGTAAGGATGTTATGCTTCAGTTATACAGGGCATTGGTGAACAACAGGTATACCGTTTTGGATACTGTTGGGGGAGACGACTTACCAGGGGTAGGCAATGGGATACAGGTCTCTGGCGCAGAGTCTGTCCCTGTTGCTCAGAAGGGAAGGGGTAAGAGGAGCAGAGCATTATGTACCCTCTCCAAAGCCTCCACCGTCCTTCTGGTAGTGTAGTGACCAGAATTGCATGCAATATTCCAAGTGTGGCCTAACTAAGGTCCTGTACAGCTGCAGCATGACTTGCCAATTTTAAGACTCTGTGCCCCGACCGATGAAGGCAAGCATGCTGTATGCCGCCTTGACTACCTTATCCACCTGCGTTGCCACTTTCAGTGACCTGTGGACCTGTACGCCCAGATCTCTCTGCCTGTCAATACTCCGAAGGGTTCTGCCATTTACTGTATACTTCCCACCTGCATTCTTTCTTTCTTTGGCCTCCTTGTCTCGAGAGACAATGGGTAAGCGCCTAGAGGTGGTCACACCTGCATTAGACCTTCCAAAATGCATTACCTCACATTTGTCCGGATTAAACTCCATCTGTCATTTCTCCGCCCAAGTCTCCAACTGCTCTATATCCTGCTGTATCCTCTGACAATCCTCATCACTATCCGCAACTCCACCAACCTTTGTGTCATCCGCAAACTTACTAATCAGACCAGCTACATTTTCCTCCAAATCATTTATATATACTACAAAGCGCAAAGGTCCCAGCACTGATCCCTGAGGAACACCACTAGTCACATCCCTCCATTCAGAAAAGCACCCTTCCATTGCTACTCTCTGTGTTCTCTGACCGAGCCAGTTCTGTATCCATCTTGCCAGCTCATCTCTGAACCCATGTGACTTCACCTTTTGTACCAGTCTACCATGAGGGACCTTGTCAAAGGCTTTACTAAAGTCCATGTAGACAACATCCACTGCCCTTCCTTCATCAATCAACTTCGTCACTTCCTCAAAACACTAGATCAAGTTAGTGAGACACGACCTCCCCTTCGCAAAACCATGCTGCCTCTAGCTAATAAGTCCATTTGTTTCCAAATGGGAGTAAATCCTGTCCCGAAGAATCCTCTCTAATAATTTCCCTACCTCTGACTTAAGGCTCACCGGCCTATAATTTCCTGGATTATCCTTGCTACCCTTCTTAAACAAAGGAACAACATTGGCTATTCTCCAGTCCTCTGGGACCTCACCTGTAGCCAATGAGGATGCAAAGATTTCTGTCAAGGCCCCAGCAATTTCCTCCCTTGCCTCCCTCAGTATTCTGGGGTAGATCCCAGACTCATCATCCACCAAGTCCTCCTCTTTGGTGATGCAAAGTACTCATTTAGTACCTCGCCCATTTCCTCTGGCTCCACACATAGATTCCCTCCTCTGACCTTGAGTGGGCCAACCCTTTCCCTGGCTACCCTCTTGCTCTTTATATACATATAAAAAGCCTTGGGATTCTCCTTAATCCTGTTTGCCAATGACTTTTCATGACCCCTTTTAGCCCTCCTGACTCTTTGCTTAAGTTCCTTCCTACTTTCTTTATATTCCTCAAGGGCTTTGTCCGTTCCCAGCCTTCTAGCCCTTACGAATGCTTCCTTTTTCTTTTTGACGAGGCTCGCAATATCCCTCGTTATCCAAGGTTCCCGAAACTTGCCAAACTTAACCTTCTTCCTCACAGGAACATGCTGGTCCTGGATTCTAATCAACTGACGTTTGAAAGACTCCCACATGTCAGATGTTGATTTACCCTCAAACAGCCACCCCCAATCTAAATTCTTCAGTTCCTGCCTCTTAATGTTATAATTAGCCTTCCCCCAATTTAGTACGTTCACCCGAGGACTACTCTTATCTTTATCCACAAGTACCTTAAAACTTACGGAATTATGGTCACTGCTCCCGAAATGCTCCCCTACTGAGACTTCGACCACCTGGCCGGGCTCATTCCCCAATACCAGGTCCAGTCTGGCCCCTTCCCTAGTTGGACTATCTACATATTGTTTCAAGAAGCCCTCCTGGATGCTCCTTACAAATTCTGCCCCATCCAAGCCCCTAGCACTAAGTGAGTCCCAGTTAAGATAGGGGAAGTTAAAATCACCCACCACAACAACCCTGTTGCTTTTACATCTTTCCAAAATCTGTCTACATATCTGTTCCTCTATCTCCCGCTGGCTGTTGGGAGGCCTGTAGTAAACCCCCAACATCATGACTGCACCCTTCCTATTCCTGAGCTCTACCCATATTGCCTTGCTGCATGAGCCCTCAGAGGTGTCCTCCCGCAGTACTTCTTTGGCCTCCTTATCTCGATAGACAATGGATACGCGCCTGGAGGTGGTCAGTGGTTTGTGAAGCAGCACCTGGAGTGGCTATAAAGGCGAATTCTAGAGTGACAGGCTCTTCCACAGGTGCTGCAGAGAAATTTGTTTGTCGGGGCTGTTGCACAGTTGGCTCTCCCCTTGCACCTCTGTCTTTTTTCCTGCCAACTACTAAGTCTCTTCGACTCGCCACATTTTAGCCCCGTCTTTATGGCTGCCCGCCAGCTCTGGCGAACGCTGGCAACTGACTCCCACGACTTGTGATCAATGTCACAGGATTTCATGTCGCGTTTGCAGACGTCTTTATAGCGGAAACATGGACGGCCGGTGGGTCTGATACCAGTGGCGAGCTCGCTGTACAATGTGTCTTTGGGGATCCTGCCATCTTCCATGCGGCTCACATGGCCAAGCCATCTCAAGCGCCGCTGACTCAGTAGTGTGTACAAGCTGGGGATGTTGGCCGCCTCGAGGACTTCTGTGTTGGAGATACGGTCCTGCCACCTGATGCCAAGTATTCTCCGGAGGCAGCGAAGATGGAATGAATTGAGACGTCGCTCTTGGCTGACATACGTTGTCCAGGCCTCGCTGCCGTAGAGCAAGGTACTCAGGACACAGGCCTGATACACTCGGACTTTTGTGTTCCGTGTCAGTGCGCCATTTTCCCACACTCTCTTGGCCAGTCTGGACATAGCAGTGGAAGCCTTTCCCATGCGCTTGTTGATTTCTGCATCTAGAGACAGGTTACTGGTGATAGTTGAGCCTAGGTAGGTGAACTCTTGAACCACTTCCAGAGCTTGGTCGCCAATATTGATGGATGGAGCATTTCTGACATCCTGCCCCATGATGTTTGTTTTCTTGAGGCTGATGGTTAGGCCAAATTCATTGCAGGCAGACGCAAACCTGTCGATGAGACTCTGCAGGCACTCTTCAGTGTGAGATGTTAAAGCAGCATCGTCAGCAAAGAGGAGTTCCCTGATGAGGACTTTCCGTACTTTGGACTTCGCTCTTAGACGGGCAAGGTTGAACAACCTGCCCCCTGATCTTGTGTGGAGGAAAATTCCTTCTTCCGAGGACTTGAACGCATGTGAAAGCAGCAGGGTGAAGAAAATCCCAAAAAGTGTGGGTGCGAGAACACAGCCCTGTTTCACGCCACTCAGGATAGGAAAGGGCTCTGAGGAGGAGCCACCATGTTGAATTGTGCCTTTCATATTGTCATGGAATGAGGTGATGATACTTAGTAGCTTTGGTGGGCATCCAATCTTTTCTAGTAGTCTGAAGAGACCACGTCTGCTGACGAGCTCAAAGGCTTTGGTGAGATCAATGAAAGCAATGTAGAGGGGCATCTGTTGTTCACGGCATTTCTCCTGTATCTGACGAAGGGAGAACAGCATGTCAATAGTCGATCTCTCTGCACGAAAGCCACACTGTGCCTCAGGGTAGACGCGCTCGGCCAGCTTCTGGAGCCTGTTCACAGCGACTCGAGCAAAGACTTTCCCCACTATGCTGAGCAGGGAGATTCCACGGTAGTTGTTGCAGTCACCGCGGTCACCTTTGTTTTTATAGGTGATGATATTGGCATCGCACATGTCCTGAGGTACGGCTCCCTCGTCCCAGCACAGGCATAGCAGTTCATGTAGTGCTGAGAGTATAGCAGGCTTGGCACTCTTGATTATTTCAGGAGTAATGCTGTCCTTCCCAGGGGCTTTTCCACTGGCTAGAGAATCAATGGCATCACTGAGTTCTGATTTGGTTGGCTGTATGTCCAGCTCATCCATGACTGGTAGAGGCTGGGCTGCATTGAGGGCAGCCTCAGTGACAGCATTCTCCCTGGAGTACAGTTCTAGGTAGTGCTCAACCCAGCGGTCCATTTGTTTGTGTTGGTCAGTGATTATGTCCCCTGATTTAGATTTGAGGGGGGCAATCTTCTTGATGGTTGGCCCAAGAGCTCTCTTCATGCCATCATACATTCCTCTGATGTTTCCGGTGTCTGAGGCCAGCTGAATATGACTGCATAGGTGTTGCCAGTAGTCGTTTGCGCAGCGCCTGGCTGTTCTTTGTGCAGTGCTTCTGTCTGCTTTAAGTGCTGCGGATGTTAAATTGCTGGGGGCTTTCTTGTAGTTCAACAGTGCAATGTGCTTAGCGGCTATGACAGGTTCCAGCTCTTCAATATGAGATTGAAACTAGTCTGCATTTCTCTTCGCACTTTTGCCATAGGTGGTCAAAGCTGACTCATAGATGGCGTCTCTGATGTGGGCCCACTTGGTCTCAGCATCCCCTGTGGGAGTGTTTTGAAGGGCTGTTACAAGTGAATTTAGAAATTTTTGTAACAGCTGTGGGTGAGAAATTCTGCTAGTGTTGATGCGCGGGTGGCCCTTCTGCTTGGAATGATGCAACTTCTTTGGTCTGAGTCTAACCTTGCTGCACACCAGGGAGTGGTCGGCGTCGCAGTCCGCACTGTGGAAGCTGCGTGTGATTTGAACACTGTTTAAGGCTGCTCGCCTTGTGACAATGAGGTCTAGCTGGTGCCAACGACGCGATCTTGGGTGCCTCCATGAAACCTGGTGACAGGGTTTAGTGTGAAAGAACGAGTTGGTGATGCAGGGGTTATGATAGGTACACAACTCAAGCAGTCTCTGCCCGTTCTCATTCATCCTTCCAACGCCATAGCGCCCAAGGCAGGAGGGCCATGAGTCATGGTCGGCCCCAACCCTGGCATTAAAGTCCCCCAGCAGGAATAGGTGTTCGGTGTTGGGGATGCTGCTAATGATGTTATGGAGTTGCTCGTAGAACTGGTCTTTAGCTTCAGGAGGGGAGCAGAGTGTTGGAGCATAGATGCTGAGTAGGTGTACTGGACCAGAGGTGGTGAGCAGTCGGATGGACAGTATGCGTTCCGAGCCATTTGAGGGAGGCTCTATCATGCTGAGCAAGGAGTTTCTGATGGCGAAGCCCACTCCTTGCTGTCTTGGTTCTTCAGGATCCCTGCCCTGCCAGAAGGTGGTGTAGTCTTGCTCTGCTAGAGATCCACTCGCGGGGAGGCATGTCTCCTGAAGTGCTGCAATGTCTACATTGAGTCTACTGAGCTCGTTGTTCATGATGGCGGTCTTCCGAGAATCGTTGATTTGTGTAAGGTCTTCCGACAGGCCAGGACACATAGTTCTGACGTTCCAGCTTGCAAAGCGAAGGGCTGGTACCTTCTTTCCTTTTTTCGTGTTGTTTGGTGCGGTGTATCAGTCCACCTTTCGGGCAATGACCCCGAGCTCCAAGCACCCATTGAAGCAGGTGGACTGTGGCGGGACAGAACCTTATTGACCGGGGGCTGCCCGGTTTGAGGCGGGCGGTAGCTGTCCAGTGAGGTGCAATGACCTCTCCCACCGACAAAGGCAACCCGTGGCACCCAGTTTCTACGCCAATTTATCTGGACTTATAACCCGTAACTGCTGCCTTCCGTGTTGTGTCAGTCGCTGTGAGGCAACTATGGAGTGACCTCTCCATGGCGCATGCCTGGGCATGTTTATGGAGGTTGAGAGTTGCCCAGTCGTCAAAACCCCCCTCTCGGCCTTTCTGGTGAGGTCCAAAGGAGTGCAGAGCAAGACGTTTGGCACCGGTATGGCTGCAGGAACTGCCGGAAACATGCCAATGGTGACACATGACCGCCTACGGGGTTCCGCTCCGGATTATTTGTTAGGGTTTACTCCCTTAGCCTTGGTCTCTCCCGAGACGCCCACAAGGCAGTGGGGTTGTTAGGGCCCCTACACAGGTGTAGGATGGTGCCTGTGGGAGGAGGGGATGCGAGGGGGAGCTGGGGAAGGGGGTGTGGGGGGGAAGATGGTGCGAGGGGGGGGGGGAGGAAAAGCGGGTGCAGGTAATAAGGTCCCTAGTGCCCACCATCGACGTCCGGAAAGTTCATCCACGTCCTTCAGGAGGTGAAGCATCTTTTGGCAGACTTACAGAGGTGATTACATTCACTAAGGGTTTTTTTTCCAGTGGTTTAAATAAAGGCATGCAGCATTGCCGACAGTGCGCTGCAGATGCTCTCCGAGCCATCTCCCGCAGGCGCTTTGAAGTTGCGGCCGGGGGGCCGTTCGTGGATTTTTTGGGTGATCGGGGCACCTTATGTACTGCATACATAAGCAGGACAAGTCCAACCTGGCCAGTTGCCGCCCCGTCAGTCTACTCTCTATTAGTAATGTGATGGAAGGTGTCGTCGACAGTGCTATCAAGCGGCACTTGCTTAGCGATGACCTGCTCAGTGATGCTCAGTTTGGGTTCTGCCCGGGCCACTCAGCTCCTGACCTCATTACAGCCTTGGTCCAAACATGGACAAAATAGCTGAATAAGAGGCGAGAGTGACTGCCCTTGACATTAAGGTAGCATTTGACTGAGTATGGCATCAAGGAGCCCTAGCAAAACTGGAGTCAATGGGAATCCGGGGAAAAACTCTCAGCTGGTTGGAGTCATACCTAGTGGTTGTTGTTGGAGGTGAATCATCTCAGCTCCAGGACATCACTGCAGGAGTTCCTCAGGGTAGTGTCTGAGGCCCAACCATCTTCAGCTGCTTCATCAATGACCTTCCTTCCTTCAATCAGAAGGTCAGAAGTGGGGATGTTCGCTGATGATTGCACAATGTTCAGCACCATTTGCAACTCCTCAGATACTGAAGCAGCCCGTGTAGAAATGCAGCAAGACATGGACAATATCCAGGCTTGGGCTAATAAGTGGCAAGTAACTTATGTCAAAAAAACACAATGCAGCAGAGAGCTAATCTGTCAGTTATAATCAATGCTTGCATAGAGTATTTTTAAAATCTGCTTCAAAAGTTAAACATTTGTTTGTGTCCACTGAACTGGTGACATTTCTTGGAAGATGGAGATTTAATTGTGCAGCAATATTACAACTGATATTTAAATAATCACAAGGTTACTGACAAGAAAAGGTAGGCTTTATTTTGCCACACTTCTCAGCAGTAGGCAGCTGTCTAGTAACACTGGAGTACACATTTGAACTACTGACAAGCTGAAATACAGAAACATTGCAAAATGATGTTGCAATATATCAGTAACATTTTTAGATAATGATCTTTGTTCCAATAATCCCCTACTGCAATAAATTTAACATTTAATTCCGTCAACATAAATTGGAAGTTTGGTCTTCCTTACACAACCCTAAAAAGATTTTTCTTGATTTATAATAAAAATTAACTTAAGTTTGTGATCAATATATTTTACATAAGCAAATATTAAATGTTCATGGTCACTGGTAGTTGTGACTACCAGTCACTAGTGAGCAAGATAAAAATATCAGTATGAATATACGTATCAAACAAGCTTTGAAATGAAATACAGGGAAAGGCTAAATAGTATAACATTAAATATATAGACCTGCCTTCATATTGAACTACATTCCGCTGTAAAGAATTTTAGAAATGCCCAACATTTTTCAAGTGCAAGCAGTTTTCTTACAGAATAGAAGCACAGAAGCTACAGGCGCTTTCATGACAAGCTTTTTAGCCGCCAGCTACATTCATTGTTATTTCAACACCTGGCTATGATCTAGTCTCAAATAAACATTTCCACAGTCACTGAATATTTACAACCCTCTAAATAATAATTGTTTGAAGCTAAACATCAGATACATAAACTGCATTCAGAAAAAACTCAAGACAACTGCATGTAAACATAACCTTAAACTTTGAATATCCGTTGAAATGCTTCATTGCTGCATTTATGTAACTGCAAAAAGCAGAATGCCAGCCACTTTAATGCATGATACAGTAAAATCTGGCAACTGAATCTGTCCACCAAACCATTAGGAATGAGTGAAAGGCATCTGCTGCAAGCCAAGCTTGAATGACAAGCCAGTGGTTCTTCATTACTGTCCAGACAAATCATTCTTAAATCAGAATTGACTTGCACTGCTAGGATCACACTGTAGTAGTCGAACAATGGAAGGATCACTCTTGGCACCTTTTATAAATTCTTCAAGGGAGAGTTTACCTAGAAATAAAATTTTTAAAAATTGTGTCATGGTTATTCCACAAAATGTTGAATATATAGACTTTATCCCATCCTCCTTTCCAGCACGGATAGTTTAAAATTTCATCAATTGAACTTGCAGAGTTTTTCAGTTAATAAACTTCCATATTTTTTCACTGTAAGGCAGTTATAAGTGGAGGAAATAGATTTCTTACACTAAAAAAATGGATTCTTTAGTGCAGTCCAGCCCATTGAGCTTTGTTAATTCAATTGCTTATTTGCTAATTGGAACACATTACAATCATTCGAAGCATGTTAAACAGGGTTTAGAGCAGCTAGGGAAGGTTTTTGGCTCAAATTTAAGTACTCATGAGATATAGTATGCAATTAAGCATTCTGCACAAGGAAATACAAACTAAATTCAAAACCTGCAATATTCCATTTCAACATTACATTTTACTCAAACACCATTTTAGTTTATTTTCTCCATTTACAAAAATGGAGTTGCAGTTTAAAATCACCTTGAAGATGCCAACTACTATTGTATAGTGCTATTAAGTTTTCAGTCAATGCAGGCAAGATGGCTTTGGGTTGTTGCCATCTATTGATGGAACCGTAACAAAATGGTGCATTTGAAACACGCACGTGCACACGATCCATTTAGACGGAGATGCTCTGCTCTTTTAAAAAAAGGAAATCAAAACAGTGGCCAGTCATTACTTTATCCTAAAACAATGCAACTCAGATGTCAAGACCTCTGCAATCTTGAATAATCATCTTCACTGATGCACTGAAATGACTATACTGAATGGACAGAAGGCAATGGTGTCTTACCAAATCAACCGAGTTTGCTATTACATTCATGGAATTGAACCAGCAGCTAGGGTGACACTCCACGGCAGTCATGAGGGGTTGCTGTACAGTCAGAGGTGGCATTTTATGGATGAAAGGTTAAACCAAAAACCTGTCTACCCTTTCAGGGGAACGCAAAATATCCCAGGACATTATTTTGAAGAGCAGCAGGGGAGTTCTTTCCAG
Organism: Heterodontus francisci; assembly: GCF_036365525.1. Classification (NCBI taxonomy): domain Eukaryota; kingdom Metazoa; phylum Chordata; class Chondrichthyes; order Heterodontiformes; family Heterodontidae; genus Heterodontus; species Heterodontus francisci. Next base: position 60,111,851 of record NC_090373.1, on the reverse strand, counting down.
TGTCCTGACCAATATTTATCCCTAAACCAACATTGTTACAACAGATCATCTGGTCATTTTCACATTGCTGTTTATGGGACCTTGCGGTGCAAAATAAAAACGTTTTCTACATTACAACAGTGACTACACGTCAAAAAGTGCTTGATTGGCTGTAAAGCGCTTTGGGACATCGGAGGTTGTGAAAGGTGTTATATAAATGCAAAGCTTGCTTTCTTTTCTAGGTTTTCAGCACTGCTTCATTACTCTGAATCCCCAACTATAACATTTTAAGTTGATTTGCAATGCTAGTGCTGCTTAACTTCCTTTGTTAATTAAATCTTCCATGCCTAGTGTTTACCTATGGTAAAAGATTTCAAATCACAGAGATTGGTCATCTATCCCCATCACAGTTTCTGGTAATCTGTCCCAGGGCACGGTTGCACAGCAGCCTGGATTGTACCACGCAGGCCGTCTTCTGTATTAAATAATGTGCGTGCACAACCACACAGAAAAACACAAAAGGTACAGCACATTCAAAAAAACTGGCTGTGCACATTGAAATTTTAAAAAGGAACTTTGCTGCCCCCGTCCCCCACGATAAACTTCAATGGCTGCACTTAATGGTAACTGCCGATGCAAGTTCATTTTTACAGCATGACAAGTTTGCACAGTCTTTCCTATATAAATGTTGACATAGGAACTTAAAACAAGAGTGAGGACAGAATGTAGGATTTCCAAATGGGGAGTGAATTATATCTGGTCATGCTGATCGAATAATTCAGAGTCATCAATCCCTGCTTCACCTGAGCAGCACACTTGGTCTTGTACTGCCTATGTGCAATGGAACGGAGATAAACTAGTAACATTAAAAATCTTATCTGTGTGCACTTCCTGTCAACTTTTTGTCCATTATAAATTCCAATGTTTATTATAAAGTGATCTGTAGTGTCACCATAGGCAGGAGGGTATGGGTGGGGTGGTGCCCGTGACTAAACAGAGTATTGTCTTTATAATATATACAAAAACGTTGACCTTTGGAGTTCAGTTTTAGCCAATCCGGAATAAAAATAGGCAGTTCAACATTATAAAATGATTTGCTAAACATCCCATAGTTTGAGATTTTTTATAATTTTAATTAGGAATGTAAAAGGATCATTTGGCCGATATGGCCTAAATTTCTGGCTCCATCCCATCTCCAGATTTTTTTCCTTCTCTTTTGGAAATCTCTAGCTTCTTTCTAAATGATTTAAGAAATTGTGCTCTCTCCACCTTTATGAATTTGTGGAATAAACTGACATGTAAAAGTGTTCCTTAGTGCCGTATAATCTTATCATCTCCTATCCTGGTTTCACACTAGTTTCTATCTTGACACAAACTGCATCATCCATTCTGTAATCATGTATTTTTACTCCCTTTGATTTCTTTTCAGTTTATGAATAGTTCTCAAAGCCACTTTGCGATCAAGAATCATCCAGCAACTAACCCCCATGCTCTACCAACTGTTTCTGCATTCATTTCTGCCAACAAATCGAATATGGCCTCATTAATGACAGCACCAGTCTTAGCATCTTGCAGTTTTAGAATTGCTTCCTTTTATAATAATTACTTCTTACAAAGGATTTAATATCTAATCAACAATCCCACTAAAATCGCCCTTTTACTCCATGACCATATTTCCTATAACAACTAGCATTTATATAGCAACTTCGACAGAAAATTGGCCCAGAATTCATAGAAGCACAGTCAGAAATGGACAGTAAGCCAAAGAATCGGGTATTGGGAATGGTGCCTTTGGTTGTCCAAAGGAAAATTGGGTTTGAAAGAGGGACTTAAGAGGACAGGGAAGATTGTATCAGAGAACTTTAGGGAAGAAGTTCCAGGAGTACAGGGCTTAGAAGGCTGAAGGCATGTCCACCAAATGACACAAAGATACTGTGTTTGCAGCAGAGTCAGCAATGGTGACTTCGGTCTTCCCAAAGTTTAATCGGAGGAAACGGTGGTTCATCCTGGACTGGATATCAGTCAAGCTGACAACACAGAAGCAGTGGAAGCTTAGAGAGATTTATGGCCGGAAGTTGTCAACGTACATGCGGCTGCTGATAGGTCTTAAATGATGCCATGGATCAGCATGTAGATGAGAAAGAGGGGACCAAAGATAGATCCTTGGGGACTTGAGGTAATAATCCAGGGTAGGAAGAGAATCCATGGTTTTAATTGGATAGACAAGAATGGAACTGAAATGAGAGCACTCCCACTTAGACAGGCAACAAGGGAGATGTTTTAAGAGATGGATGGTGTGGTCAGTCAACTGGCAAAGGCTGTAGAAAAGTTGAGGATGGCAAAGCATGATAGGGCAGTCAGGAGATGTCCTTTGTGACCTTTAACATAATGCAACGTTGTATTAGAAAGTTACTAACTAACCTGCATCAGACTAATTGAATTCACAAACATGTGATAGATATTTGACCTTATCTGCAGTACTGTTCATCGCATCAGAAGCATATCACCAAAAGAGACAGAATTATGCTGACGATTCAAGATGGTAGCACATCTCAGGATTCAGTGACTCAGAAGTTACGGGAAGTTTGATGACGTAGGACTCATTGTTTAGCTGGCCCTATACATTTTCATGCTGAAGTGCTCCAACTTCTCATTTATTCCTTTCATGCCTTAATAGATGAA